>NW_028227257.1:20462500-21182500 GCF_978045245.1 Mus caroli | reverse complement strand
GTCTACAGAGTGAGTTCCAGGACAGCCAGGGCTATACAGAGAAACCCTGTCTCGAAAAACACCAGTAAAACAAAACAAAACAAAACAAAACAACAACAACAACAATAACACAGCTTCAAGAGATGGAGAGATGGCTCAGTCTGTAAAGTACACGCTGAACAGACATGAGGACCTGGGATTGGATTCACAGCATCCACATATAAAACAGGTGGGTGAAGCAGGGTGCATATGTAACCCTAGAGCTAGGGGTCTGAGGGTGGGGACTGTTGAATCCCTGGAGCTCATTGACCAGTCATTGGATCAATGAGCTTCCTGTTCAGTAAGAAACTTTGTATCAAAGATTAAGGTGGATAGTGGTGGAGAGAGACATCAGATATTGATCTCTGGCCTCCACATGCCTGCATATATATACCTAAACAGATACACAGACATACATCACACACACACATCCACAGACACACAGGCACAGATATACACAGATAAAGAGATGCAGGCACACACAAAAGACACAGAGACACACACACAGACACAGACACACACACACACACACACTCACATTTGCTGACCAATTCCTCCAAGCAGGACGTGTTGTAAATTGGGCATTTCTGGCATTTTGGGTGTTTTGGCATTCTGAGTTACAAACGAGGGTTTAGGTGGGCAATTAGACCACGTACTCAGGTGAGTTTTGAGGGGATTATGGGTAGAACAGGAGACACCAGCCAAGGCAGATCTTATGTGCAAGGTTGTTGGCCACAGTTATTTGTGGGGCTTCTATCTTTTCCTGCTCCAGTCTCCAGAGGATTTTATTTTATTTTTTGCTGCTTTACAACATTCTGTTCCTGCTTCCTCTGCTCTCTCTCCTTACAGAGGCCTTGAGGTGGCCTCAGCTTGGCAGTGACCTCACATCTCTTTAATGTCAGATGCATCAATGCTTTTCACGTTTCATCACTTAGGGGTGGATGGCTTGTCCTTAAAGAGTGTGAAACTGGGCCTGGGGACATAGGCCTTTTAAAAAATTCAGCATTCAGGAAGTAGAGTAAAATTCAGCATCAGAAGGTCCCCATTTTCTCTGGCAACATGACAAGTTCAAGGTCTGCGTGGGATACACGAGACTCTGCCTCAAACAAACAAACAAACAAACAAACCACCCTCAGACCCCTAGCTCTAGGGTTACATATGCACCCTGCTTCACCCACCTGTTTTATATGTGGATGCTGTGAATCCAATCCCAGGTCCTCATGTCTGTTCAGCGTGTACTTTACAGACTGAGCCATCTCTCCATCTCTTGAAGCTGTGTTATTGTTGTTGTTGTTGTTGTTTTGTTTTGTTTTGTTTTGTTTTGTTTTGTTTTGTTTTGTTTTGTTTTACTGGTGTTTTTCGAGACAGGGTTTCTCTGTATAGCCCTGGCTGTCCTGGAACTCACTCTGTAGACCAGGCTGGCCTCAAACTCAGAAATCCACAGGTTGGGACTGGATTCACAAGTCAACCTCAGAGAGAATCATATTGGACCTTCCTGCTTTCATATTTACTCTGGTTCCTCGCGTATGTGAGAAAGGTGAGCTTACCCCAGGGCCCATCTCCATCCATCTGCTGAGGGAAGGAGAGACTCCCCTGCATAGATGGGCAGTTGCTACAATACATAGCTCATGAGAGCCAGTGATAACAGGAACCTTCGGATGTGATATGATGAGGAGCCTTCAGCATTGTGATAATCTCCCCCCTAAAGCTGCAACCCCCAGTCTGATTGTGAGAAAACAGCAGAAGCCACGCTGAGCAGCACCTTCCAGGACACCCCGATACCCCTCTAACATCGAGGACAGCTAGGCATAGTTGCGCCCACCTGTAATCCCAGCACTTAAGAAGCTGAGGCCATAGGAGTACTAACTCCAGGCTAGTGAGACTTGGTCTCAACAAGATGGAAAATAAAATAGAATAAAAGTAGTTGTCATAGTCAGGAAAAGCCAAGCTCTCTCCAAATGCAGGAGACAACAGAGACACCATGATTAAATGCCATGCTGGGTTTGATGGGATCTTGGCAAAGAAAGCAGGCATCATTGGGGAAAACATAAGCCTGTATGTAGTTCAGCTGATGGAAATGTGCTGATATGGACTCTTTCCCTTTGAGAAATGTTTCACAGTTCCAAAAGACACTGACATTAGGGAAAACTGGTGGAGGCTATATGGAAACTCCCTGTATTAACTTTTAAATTTTTTTATAATTCTAAAATTATTTTAAAGTGCAAGGCCTGGATTTATTTTATGTGTACAGGTGTTTGTTTTTATGTGTGTTTGCATACCACAGGCATTCCTAGTGCCCTCTGAGGCCAGGAGCCTCCATATGAGAGCTGGTTAACTCTGTGAACCAGAGAGGAAGGAGAGGAACAGAATTAAGATGCTTTATACAGGCAAATACGCACAGTCACATATACTTTCTCATTTACATTCTCATTTACACATTAACACATTCACATTTTTGTTGGGCCCAACCACCTGTCTCATGTACTCCACAAGTATTCATGCATGTTTACATAATACACATATACCTACACACGTATGTACAAACAGACATATACATTTGGATGGATGGATGGATGGATGGATGGATGGATGGATGGATGGATGGGGCAAAACTCGCCAAGCCAAACCATCCAGCCTACAACTTTGTTTCTTTTCTCTGGTCTTTTATACCTTCTTAGACAAAAAGTTCTTAGAAAATTACCTCAGAGATAAAATGTTACATAAAATGGGAGTTGTAGAAGGATGTTGATACTAAGATCACAGCAGTGTTTCATTATAATATGTTTATTATAATTTCAAAGCAATAGTTTTTACACAGCCTTGCCTTATCATAGTGCACACCCGTTACTTTATCCTTGGACCTAAATGTTTTTCCTTGAACACAAATTTGTAGCTGGGCATGGTGGCACACGCCTTTAATCCCAGCACTTGGGAGGCAGAGGCAGGTGGATTTCTGAGTTCGAGGCCAGCCTGGTCGACAGAGTGAGTTCCAGTACAGCCAGGGTGATACAGAGAAACCCTGTCTACAAAAAGACAAAAAACAAAACAAAACAAATTTGTCCCAAACCTATTTCTCTTTTTAGTGTAATTATGAAAGCTCATTGTGCTCCCTTACTGTGCAGCCTTTACTTATGAAGAGTGGGCACATTCTATTATTGATTCTAACTTTATTACATCTTCCTAGCAAAGCAACCAAGACCATCCCTTAAAACGTTCTTCCTAAAATTATTTGGATCAAATCAGGAATTCTACAGCATCATTAATTGATCTAAACAGTATTATTTCACAAAAGTTGGTCTCTATGTTGATATTTAGGAAATCTGATGAATAGGGTGGGCTAGTCCCAGGGGCAGTTATATTATTTAATAATGACGGGAAAGGCATGTCAGCTGCAAGAAGCAATCCTGAGCTAAAGTCTCTTGCCATCGAGCTCACCCATTACAGACCATGCAAAAATGGTGGGCCACCTCCAGGAAGGCCACCTGCTAGCCTTAGCCTATCCAGGATGGCTCCTGATTCATTTTCCAGTCATTCTACATTTTTTTTTCACAGTCATAGAACAAGGAGCTCAGCAGTAGAGCACTTACCTAGCAACAGGTACAAGGCCCCAGATTCAATCCCTAGCCCTGCAAATAATAAAAATTAGAGGAACAACAACAACAACAACAACAACAACCAACGTGGAACACATTTCTCAACCCTATCATGATTAGTCCAAGATTACCGCCATCCTTCAGTCGATGGCTTCCAGTGTTGACTTTGTCTCCCATTTGCTGCCACCAGTAGGCAGCATTAACAGGGGGGCTGTGAGCAGAACATTGGTCTCCTTTCCATGCATCAGGACCAATGAGAGAACAAAGCCATTGCACCCTTTGGAGAACAGTGTGAGAGGTGCACCTCCGTGTTGTGAAGTCTGGATGAAGCCTCCAGGGCACTGCGCTGGTTTAAATGAAAACTGATTCCTGTGGGGCTCCTGATTGAACACCCGTTCCTCGGTTAGTAAGACCTTTGGGGAAGAACTGAGAGGGATGGTGGCCTTGTTGGAGAAGGCATGTCACTGGGAGTGGGCTTTGAGGTTTCAAAAGCCCATGTCAGGCCCAGTCTTTCTTTCTTTTCCTGTATCTGTAATAAAACAATCTGACAAAGCATTTCTCTCTCTCTCTCTCTCTCTCTCTTTCTCTCTTTCTTCATTCATTTAATGTTTATGAGTACACCATTGCTCCCTTCAGACACACCAGAAGAGGGCATCAGATCCCATTTCAGATGGTTGTGAGCCACCATGTGGTTGCTGGGAATTGAACTCAGGACCTCTGAAAGAGCAGTGGGTGCTCTTAACCACTGAGCCATTTCTCCAGCCCCTGACAAAGCACCTTAAGGGAGGAAGGGTCTATTCAGGTTATAGCCCATCTTGGTGGGGAAGCCACAGTGGCAGGAGCTGGAGAGCTAGCTGGTCACAATGCATCTGTAGTCAAGAGTAGCAAGGGACAAGTGCTGCTGCTCAGCTTGCTTCTCCATGTCCACAGTCTGGGATCCCTGCTCCGGGATCTCCACGTCCACAGTCTGGGATCCTCGTCGACGGATGGTCCTGCCCACAATTAAGATAGTTTTTCCCACACCAACTGACTTATGAGGCTTATGTCCCAGGTGGCTCTAGCTCCTGTCAAGTTGACAACACTAACTATTCCAGAAGGTAATTAAGTTTCAATGAAACCCTGAGGGTGGAGCTCTAATGATAGGTTTAGTGTCTTCATAAGAAGGGAGAGACACCAGTTTCCTCCCTCTACCAAGTGCAGACACAGCAGGAAGGCAAACCAGGAATAGGGCCCTCATCGGAACTGAGTTGCCAAACACCTTGAACTTGGACTCTTGGCTTCCAGAACTTTGAGAAATAAATAAGGTACCCAGCTGTTGGGTTTTGTCATAGCAGCCTGAGCAGACTGACAGAAGAGTGGCTGTTCTGGGAGGACAGTCTGACATAAGAGTCAGGGCTTGCCTGCGTGCACATAGGCCAAAAGGCCACATTGGCAAAAGATCTCTGGGGCACACCATCTGGGCTGCAACAGGTCAGATAACAGCCAAGGCTGGGACCATCCTTTCCCATAAAGCTCAAGTTCAGGTTTGTTTTCTTTTTTCTTTCTTTTTTCCTTTTTTTTTTTTTTGACCAAGCCTTGATTTTTATTAAGAAAGCTGCATATTTATTTTGCTGCTTGAATCTGTGCTTGTGCCTTCAACACTCTCATAACATTTTTCTGCACCTCAATAAGGAAAGCCCTCTAGATCCTATCACTTAACTCAGCTTACAGAACCACCATAGACCCAGCTGGCATGCTTTTTTTGTGTTAGATAATCATAAGGACTTTAGGTCTCACAGCACGAACCCCTTGTAGTCTGCCTGGGTACACACCACGTGTGGATTTAGGTGCTTCCCCAAACTTCTTGGTATAAAGGTGAACAGTCCTGTTGTCAGGGCTTTGAGAGTCTGGACTGTGAGAGAGCCTACGACAGAATTCAAACATTGGGCCATTCTGAGTGCCTCTAAGGACCGTCCCTGGAAGAGGAAAAGGAAAGGGCCTCAAATTCAGGTTTTGAAGAGGGCCACTTGTATCCCAGAGCCTTGAACTCATCCTGAGTCGAACACGAGAGTCTGCCAGTCAACTCAGCAACACCAATTTACTCTGTACGTAAGTACCTTGAAGAGGAAAACATGGCAATTGGGCCTTCCGGGTCTGGGGCCCAGTCATTCTGCTAGCTGGCACTCATGGCCCTGGCCAGAACCATGGGACTTAGAGAATCTTAAAGGATAAAGTTCTGGCTAACAAAACCCTTGCCCAGCTTGGGAAACACTTCAGGTACCCTTTGTAGATGCTTTAACTGGCTCTAGAGGTCACTTGACTTTTTCGAAAGCATCACTTCTGCCCCGTGGGTTGGAATAGTCATTGTGTCAGCCAGATACAAAGACGGTTGAAACCCTGCCCTTCCTCTCAGTGGAAGGAGCGTCAGTTATACTGTAATATACCTGTAGAATGGATCATATGATTGGTGACCATCTTTGACAAACAATCTGTTCTGAGAGGTCCTATCATTGGTCCTTCCTTCTTTTCAGGACAATGCCTTCCGAACACTATACGAAGGGACATTTTGACATTGTGGTTCCATACAAATGCATCTTCCATTTATCCTCCACTTCTAGGTAGCGACTGTGCTGTGAAACAAATGAGAGTCCTGCTGTGCATAAAGAAAACAGTGTTTTTATTCTGTCCAGCATCTCCTGTGTCTGTTAATTATTATATATGTTTGATTTCCTAATGCTCCAAAGTGCTCAGAGTTAACCTTTAATTTTCTCTCAAGGAATGTGTGTGCCTATATATGTGTCTCAAGTTGGTTTAAGTGAAGCCCTCACAAATTAAAAAAAAAAAAGTAAATATAAAAAAAAAACCAAAAAACACTGGGCTGGAGAGATGTCTTAGTGGTTAAGAACACTAACTGCTCCTCCAAAACACCCAGGTTCAATTCCCAGCACCCACATGGCAGCTCACAACTGTCTGTAACTCCATGGATCCAATACACTCACACAGACATACATGCGGACAAAACACAAATGCACATAAAAATAAAAATAAACAAATGATGTAAAAATCACCATTTACAGAACACTCACTCAAATCTCTTAACTCAACCCCCTGATATTAAACTTTACCTTCTCAACAATGCAGTAAGTCTTCATCCTTACAAACCATATTTTAAGGTCATTAAGTTTATGGTGTCTAAGTAGCTCAGCATTTAAGTGCAGTCATTGCTCTTGCAGAGGACCCTGGGTTGTTTCCTGGTACCCACACGGTGGTGGCTCACATCATCTGTGATTCCAGTTCCAGGGCATCTGTCACTCTCTTCTGGTCTCTGCAGTCACCAGGCATGCATATACACATGTGTAGCTAAAACCACTCACACTCATTAAAAAAAAATCCTTCCTAAAAAGACAAAACCCAAAATTAAAATGAATGAAAAGCTTAAATATAATCAAGCTACTAAAACAAAAACGTGGGTGAAATGCTCTGGGCATTGGTACAAGAAGAGTTTTTGGGTTTGTTTTTTTCAGAAGTAGATAACAAAAGCAAAAAAATTATATCTCAAATTGCATCAAATTACAAATCTCCTGCACAGCAAATGAGACAGAGAGACGTGACCTGTGGGAGGGAAGAAAGCCTTTGCAAACTAGACATCTTAGAAAGATGGTTAATCTGTAGAATGTGTAAGAAACTCAATTTAGTAGTAAAAAGAAAAAAGCAGAGGATTTGATTTTAAAATGAGGAAATGATATGAGTAGACATTTAAAAAAAAAAAAAAAAACACTAGCCAAATGGCCAACAAACAAGTCTATGAAAAAAAGTTAATTGGGGAATTTTCAAGAACTACGTGAAAACCACAGGAAGACATCATCTTACCCAACTTAGAACGGTTATTATAAAAGAGATTAAAGGTAGGGTTGGAGAGAGAGAGAGGGAGAGAGAAAGAGAGAGAGAGAGAGAGAGAGAGAGAGAGAGAGAGAGAGAGAGAGAGAGAGAGAGAGATCATTAGTTAAGAGCACTGCCTGCTCTTCTAGAAGACCAGAGTTTGATTCCCAGGACCCACACGGTAGCTCACACTGTAACTCATTCTGACCCTCTTCTGGCCTTCCTGGGTACCAGTCACAAAAGTGGTGCACAGACAGACACGCACGCATGCAAAACATCCATGCGCAAAACAAAACAAAACAACAACAACAACAAAAAAACCCGTTCTAAAGAGTAACAAAGTGCTGGTGAGACAGAAACGCAGCTCTCATACGCTGAAGGAGAAAACGTAAATCTCTACGGACATTATGGAAAGCTTCTTTCAAAAAGCAGAAAAAACATCTACTCAAACGACCTCAGGGGTGAGAGGCGACACATTTAAAGGAACTGAAATCAGGATGCTCAAGGGACACTTGCACTTCCATGTTATGGTAGCGCTTTTCTTTCTTTTTTCTGCTAAAGACTTCAACTTTATTGAATAAAAAAATTACAAATGATACAGCAATTAGAGCAAAACCAGTTCTTGGAGGGCTGTAACTGTATATAATATACAACAATAAAAACAACAAATCTAATTGTACCCTCAGTTTTACCAAGTCTGCATGTCAATGCCATCCTCACAGTACAGACTTTCAGGCCACCATCGACTGCAGAGAACAGAATCGTTCCAATGTGATATAGGTCTCCTTTCCTGCATCCTAGAGCACAAAATGCTTCCAAAGTTAACGCTCCCGTTTCCAGTGTTAAAACAGCGATATACTTCAAGCAAAGTTCTAATTCTTCCCCGTGGAGTCGAAGCCTCTTGGGCCTCTCTCAGCGTCATCCAGTGTCTGCACTTCCTCTAAGTCTGGATCAAAACTCTGCTCACAGATGAGCTGCGCAGTCCGATCACCGTTTTTCACCTCAAACTTCGGTTTTCCAAAATTAAACAGCACGACACCAACATTTCCTCTATAATCTTCGTCTATGACACCAGCGCCTACATCTATGAAGTGCTTTTTCAGTGCTTTACCTGAATGCCTGTCTTCACAATGGCTTTCTCCATGGGTGATAATGTATAACCATAGGCACTGTACAGGTAGTAGCCTACAGCTTTACATCCCTGCATGCATACGGCAGCTTGAAAATTAACCTGAAAGTAGAGTAAGGCATGGGAGGGTCAAATGGAGAGAGGACAACTAATGGTGCTGAGATGCATAGGATAGATGGAGGAGTAACTTCTTATGTTCTTCCTTGCACAGTGGGAAACCATGGATGACAATAATTCATGAAATATTTCAATATACCCATCGAAGAGCAACTGAGCCCTCTCAACACAAACAATGACACAATAGATATGCTAATTACCCTGTGTGATGGTCAGTTTTGATTGTCCACTTGTCACAGTCTAGAGTCACCTGAGAAGAGTCTCAAGGACAGATTGTCTAGATCAGGTTGGCCTGTGGGGATCGTACTGACTAATTGATGCAGGAGGACTCAGCCCACCGTAGGTGGCATCACTCTTTAAGGTTGGGTCTTGGACTAAGAGTGAACTTGAGGACAGCGTAAACATGCATGCCATTTCTATCTGCTCTTGATTGTCGATGTGACTGAGTGCATCGAGTCCCTGCTGCCTCAACTTCCACACAAATCATGGACTGTAACTTGGAATTATGGGGAAAAGAAACCCTTTCTCCTCTAATCTGCTGATCAGTATTTTACCACAGCAACAAGACACTAAATTAAAGCGCTCTGTCTAGTGTTCATTGCTTACACATTTCTGTCTACTATACATTGTTTGCATAGGTTGAAACGCCACACTGGACTTCATAAATATGTATACCACGTCCAATTACTAGGTGTCAATAAAAAAGAGTATTGAAGCATGATTGAATTTCATGTTATAATGTGGAAAAGAATTCCAGTTCACATTTGTATGTACTATGGTAGTTGAGGTACAGATATATGTGAAAACTTCTGGGGCTGGAGAGATGGCTCAGAGGTTAAGAGCACTGACTGCTCTTCCAGAGGTCTGGAGTTCAATTCCCAGCAACCACATGGTGGCTCACAACCATCTGTAATGTGGTCTGATGGCCTCTTCTGGTGTGTCTGAAGAGAGCAATGGTGTACTCATAGATATAAAATAAATAAATACATCTCTAAAAAATGTAAAAACAAAAACAAAAAACAAAACAAACCCCAAAACTTCCTAGCTGGGTAGTTAGGAGTTTTAAAACTTCTATTTGTTCTACTTCTATTCTCTTTTACAACAGTTCTTTTTTTGTATATGAAATAAAAATGATAAGAGAGCCTCAAGTTGGAACTGAGCACAACTTCTTTCCCTCATTTAAAGGAATGGAAACCTCTCTTCCCTCTAGCTTTCCTTAAAAGAACTAAGTCTGCCATGAATTAAACTCTCAAGGTGGAGGGACTAGAGGTATTTTCATTTTTCCAAGTACTTCTTTTTTTTTTTGAGACATGACCTTATGTAGCCCAAGCTGGCCCAAAGCACTCTGTGTAACAAGTTCAAGGATGAATATGCTACTACATATGGTTTGTGTAGTACTGGGAATCAAACCCAGGACCTCAAACACACCAGGCAAGTACCCCACCAACTAAGCTATGTCTGCAGTTCCATGTGCTTTAAAAAGGCTCCCAGTCCTCCGTGTCTGTCACTTTTCCAAATCCCACCACCCGCTGCTCTTAACCCTATCAGTCTGATCTCCCATAGATGTTCAATATTCGGTGTTAGGAATGTGGTCGCAAGTAACAGAAAACTCAATGGATTGTGGTATAAATAAGGCTCACCACCCTCTTTAAAGCAGGAAAGGAGTACAGAGTTTATGCAGTTTCCTTGGTGTGTCCTAAAGAGGCAGGTTTCTTTGCTTTGTTTTACATTTATAGTAGAGTCTTCTGCAAGGTCTCAGAACGACTGCCACATCTCCTGGCATTGTATTATACCATGGTTCCAATCATGAAGTAGGGGAAAGTTGAAGGACACAAAATCTCCCAGGACTTCCTTTATATCCTAAGTCTCCCTTGGAACTTTGGTTTATGCTTTATGGACTAGAACTTTGTTTCACTGGTATGCTGTCAAGCAGGGGAGGGGGCTTTGCTTTTTGGCCTCTGTAGTGTAGAAGTGGGAAGGAGAGAGGGGCTTGGAATAGTGTCTATGTGCTAAAGCACTTATCAAAAACTATGTCTAACTGAACTTTACTGTTTCATCCACACACTGTCCTGGCACATTGTTACCCACCCTTTCCCCTCTTCCTGTAGGTGAGGTTGTGGTCTTAAAGAATCCTTGTTTTATCTCTTCTATGAGGGCACCAGTTTCTTCTTCACTCCTACTTGGTTCATGGTCTCTTCTGAGGATGACAGTCACCGTTTTCTCTGCTTTCCATATAAACGTGTTCTTTGCACAGCCTAACACCCTGATCCCTCCACCTCTGAGTTCCAAGGTCAGTCACAAGGCCAGGCGCTCTAGGAAGCTGCCTCCATCCCTCTTTCCTCTCAGCCTGACACGTGGGGAGTACGTCTCCAATGTTGTTACTTTCCTCGTGGAAGTTGAAACGAAATTCTTGACAGTGGTACTGTTTGCAAAACGTCCGGTGCATGGCAGGTGCTCGAACTTGTATCTCTTGTTAGTAATAGCTTATCTCCTCGATCGGATACAACTCGTTGGTGACAGGTTCTGAATCATCCTTTTAAAGCACGCCAGGCCTGGCGAGGCCATTGCCCATAATAATGCTGCGCCCATGTAATAAGGGGCTGGGCAAAGGAAGAGCTACAGTGCTGGGATGTGAGACATTCCTTTAGCCTGAATGGTAGCCAACTTTTCAGAGAGAAGCCCCTTACTCTTCTGCACTAAGAACAAGTAGAAGCCAGATTGCTTCTGGAGCCCGCACCGCGATGACGTAAGTGTCCGTCACTTTACTCCTCCCACTTCACCGGAGCCCGAAAGGGGGCGGTGTGGGCAATCGCGCTTCGCGCGGCCCTCTGGGACAGCTGCGCACGCGCAGCTTCCGGCTCCAGGCTCGGAGACTTATTTGACGCTGCCCACCCGGTCCCTTCAGAAGTCGCGGGTCAGCTGCGCCGCGCAGGCGCAGTAGTCCCTTCGGCGGGGGAATTATTTGACGCCACCGCCCCTGGCAGTCGGAAGTTGCTTGAACGGAGCCCAGCCGGCCGGCCAAGCGACCGGTGTTCGTCGTCCCCTGGGCGCCCTGGGAGAGTCACTGACGGGTGGACGGACTGACTGCCGGTGGAGGGCCGGCCGGGGCAGTGGCAGCGCGGGCCGGATGGCGCAGGTCGCGTGAGGCGGCAGGCCGAGTGCGGCCCGCGGTGCGCCCGCCCAGCGATGCGGGCCCCGCCCGTCGCCTCAGGTACGCGGCGGCCGGCGCGGTGCGGCCGGACCCTCCCCTCTCGCCGTGCTTTTTTTTTTTTTTTTTTTCCTCTCCTCGGCAGCTACTGAGGCAGGGGCTCTTTGAACCTCCGCTGCTCCCGGGGCCGAGCGTCGGCGGGCGCATTCCTGGGTTCTGAAGTGGCCGCACCGGGCGCGGGAGCACAGTCCTGGCCCGCGGATTCTACCGGGTGTGAGCGAACCCGGGAGGGTCGGACTGGCGGAGCGCTCCCCTGGCAGCCTGGGGACAGGGGCGGGTCTGGAGTGGCTGCGGCAACTCCGGGGAGGATGCGGTCCACCGAGGGGCAGGTGGAGTTGCTGCTGTCCGGTGAGGATGCTACTGCCCCGGGCACGGTGACGCTTGCGAGGAGAGTAAACAGCCACCCTCCGCAAATGCTTGCTGTCCGCCAGGCCCAGGCCAGATGGGGAACTTGAGCACCTTGCACGGCAGGACTGTTACCCCATTCTACGGACCAGGCAACCGAGGCCCAGAGCGATCGGGCGCCTTTGGTGCCCAAGGTCATAGAGCTGGGTAATTTGAACCCAAGCAGCCTTGACAGTCCGATCCAGGTTCTTAACCAATTAGGTCATTGGATGTCCAACTTTGATGCACGGTAAAAATCACTTGGGGAGTTTTGAAAAGATTCCTGGTGCCATAGCACCCCAAACTAATTAAGCCACCATGCCTAGAGGGTAGGGGGAGACAAATACTAGTATCTTTCTACTATTATCTTTCTAGTATTTGTCTTTCCGGAGATCCCTAGTGGTTCTGGGCTATAGTAAGGTTTGACAACTGTGAAAGCATGTAATCTCAGAGGTCTGACAGTGCCTCTCTAGTTTATGTGTGCAGGAGGATGCTTGTTAAGATTGTGGATTCTACTGGCAGAGATTCACATTGTCACTCCCTTCCCCCCAGCGCGCCCTTGTTCTATTGCTGGAACTCTCCATTTCTCTGCCTCAGCCTCCTGAGTGCTAGGATGGTAGCTGTTCGCTAAGAGAGAACTTTTCCTTAGATCCACAGACTACCACCCCTTTGGTAGGTAGGCCTCCTTGAGGGTGAGACCTAATTATGGATTCTTAGCTGAGCTTTTAAAAAATGTATACATTCCTTGCAAAAACTGTTGTTTTGCAATTTCCCTTAATATACGGCACTCATGGTTCTGGTTTCTGTAGCCTCTGGACTTTTGCATACACTGTTCTTTCTACAAGACAGTCCTCCGTGTTTTCTCAGCACCCTACCCGAACACATACACTTTATCTTATGCATCAGTTCTGTCTATTGCCCAGCTCTCAACAGTCCCTTCAAGATCCTCTGCCTCCCCTGAGCCCTGCCCACCTTGGCATTATTGTAGAGTAGCTGACCACATGTTTTTCTGTATTGTACTCCTAGCTCTTCTGTAAGGTTTTGATGGCAGGGACCATGCTTTTCTTGGTCTCTCTCGGAGTACTTTGACATCGAGGCCAACAAACCTTTTTTGAATATAATGTTTAGTCCCTTTATGTCATAGACCTCATGCCACAGAGGCATCTGTTTTCTGTTTTTATAAAAGATATTTGCTGTTCTTAACATTAGGGTTTTTTCCTTTTTCCTTAGGAATACTCTAGTTAGGTTTATTCATTTATTCAGCAGATGAATAAAATGTTAAATTCTTATCCATGACAAGGCACGATGTAAGACCATGTTCCAGCAACATTGGTTGGTTTAGCTGGGTGAGGTGGCACACACCTTTAATCCCTGCACTCAGGAGGAAGAAGCAGGTGCATCTCTGAGTTTAAGGCCAGCCTGCTCTGCACAGTGAGTTAGTGACAGGATAGCCAGGGCTCCATACAGAGGCCCGCCTCAAGTAAACCTCCACCCAACCAATCAACACACAAAAACAAACAAAACAAGAACATTGGTGAATTTTATTGTTAACTCCCATGTAGACAGTCTATTCTATAGTGAGAGACTTTTTATTGCCATTGGGTCTTTTTTGCATGTGGTCTTTCCTCATTGTCTAAAAGAAGTGTTGTCTAAATGCTATTGCCTTGTATGTATCAACACACGCAGATGGGATAGTTCTCAGTTATGTTCATCCCATCTGATGGGAGACAGTCAAACTCTGTATCAGAGCAACTGACAGACTCCGTGTAGTTTATTACATAATGTCTGAACTGCCATTGCTGCACATGCTTACCAGTTTAAAAGGAAGTCAGTGCAATAATTCACATTGCTTCTGTTTTTAGTACCGCCCCCTTTTTTGGTAAAATTTATTTTTATGTTTATGGGCATTTTGATTGCATGCATGTATGTGCACTACTTGGATGTCTGGTGCTTGCAGAGGCCAGAGGAAGGTGTCAGGTCCTCTGGAACTGAAGTTCCACAGGGTTGTGTGCTTCCATGCAGTTGCTGGAACTTGAACGTGGGTGCTCGGCCAGAGCAGCCAGTAAGTGCTCTTAACCACTGAGTCAATTCTCTAGTTCTTTGTTCTTGGTTATTCTTAAAGCCATATGAGATTAAGTAGATTAAATATTATAAGGTCATTATGAAGAAGTTTGTTTACAATGAAGAGTCCCCCTACCCCTGTCTTTTTAGATTGGTACTGGGGGTTGAGTACAGACCTTCTATGCAAGTGCTGTACCACTGTGTCTTGATTCCCATTTTATTTTATGTGTGTGTATACATTTTTTTTAATTTTTATTATTATTTTTTCTGAATACTGTTTTACTATGTAGCCCTGGCTAACCTAGAAATGGCTATGTAGACCATGATGTTCTTGAATTCATGGAGGTTTGTATGTCTCTACCTCCTGAGAGGTTAAAGGCATGTGCCACCATACCTAGCTATAATTTTTTATTTTGAAACAAGGTCATACCAAGCTATCTGGGTTGACCTTGAACTTAGTCTGTAGCTTAAGCAGGCCTTGAACTTAGGGTCCTTCTGGCTCAGCTTCCTAAGTAGCTGGAATTGCAGGCCTATACCAGCATGCCTAGCATTTCTCCCCAGTTAAATGTGATGTGTATAGATTGGATAAAAAGACATATTTCATAAAGTAATTTTAGCAGTGTAGTATTGTTAGGGGAAGGTTCTCTTGTCTCACTCTTATATACGGTTTGCTTGGTGTTTAGGCTGAGGCTAATAGAGAAAGTGATGGGATGAAAGGTGTTAAATTCAGCCTCTCAAGAAACTTGGCCTTATTCTCTTATCAGGTACAGACAGAGTTTCCAGTTCTGGTCTTGGCACGTGGAAGAAAGTCAGTTTTTAAAGCTTGAGGTTAAAGTTTTGAGCTGACTTCCACTGTATCATGGACAAAGGTCTTTTAGACAGAATGACTGGTTCTTGTGGTATAAGATAAAGTTTTAAGCTGGCTGTTCTGCTCACACCTATAATCTCTGATAAAGCAGGCAGATTGGGACAAGTTTGAGGCCACCCTGAGGTGTATAGTGAGAACCTATCTCACCTCCTTTTCCCAAGATGTTTTAGAGGTAGTATCTATATAGTTTAGTTTTAACTTTTTATAGATAGATTGTGCTAAAGCTTCTAGGCTCCTCAGGACTGGAAACACCAGCCTTTCCCCTAGACTGTGTCCTCTTCCATGTCGTCCCTGCTGTCCCTCATGTGACACACTCTTTGTTGACAGACAATTGGAATGGGAAAGCTGAAAAGTGTAATCTGTATTTATCTATTTAAGATTAGAATGGTAGTGAGTGTTTGGTATGTGACATGCATTTTGTTATAGCAACTGGAGGTAAGTTGCTATAAGTACTTAAGTTCTGTAGTTAGAATTGCAATAAAAAGCATCGTGCCTTAAGCATCTCTGTGAAATAGAATTTTCTGTCATGTCTGATCAGTCCAGTACACTGTGATAATTCTGTATGCCTACTAAACACTTCAAATGCAATAAAGGAACTGAGTTCTAAATTAATAGTTATCTATGCCAGTAGTTATGATACTGGAAATATTAGTCCGGAACAGTTTTGATAGTTCTGGCTGGGGGCTAGGAGTGTATTTATATTTTCTTTCATAGACTAGCAAAAACCATCTGTTTTTTTTTCCTCTGGGAAGAAATGCAGGCAGAAGTTGTCTCTCTCCTGTAATTCAAGAGCTTGATAGGATCCTTAGCAGTTACAGTCTAGTGCATAGGTGACACCATTCCCCCCACCCCACCTTTTTAAGTGCCATCTTGATGAATGTTTGCCTTGTAGAGTCATTAAGACCACAATAGAGTTAAGAAACGTGGTCCTTCTGTCATAACATTATATGGATGAGTTTGTGTGCACTTTTCCCTTAAGATCCAGTGACACTCTATATAGCACACTGCTACCCTTTACCCTGTTTAACATGCACCTTTCTTTATATTTCCTCAAGTATGTTGTTGACTTAGGCTGCTTTATTTGATCTTCTCTCAAGTCTCTCTAGATAGGCACTGAAGGTGCTCACCCATTTTAGAAACAGGGAGACTATGAAAGTAAACGTAGAGTGACTTGTCCAAGGTCATGTGTGAGGCACAGAGTCAGAAGCATTGGCCCTTGAGGCAAGAGGTAGAGTTTCTTGTCCCAATGTTGCTGTTACATAATGTGACCCCAAATGAGTGGTAGTCTTATGTGTGTCCTTTCCAAATGGCTAGTAAGTCTTTCTAACTTAAGAAGCCTAAGGTAGTTGTTGGAATAAAATGAAGCAACCTGTGAAAATTCTTGGAAATTGGTCAATTCCAGTTACACAAAGGCATGTTATTATCAAGTCAAGATCTCAGGTACTTCTAATCTGCTGCCTAGTAGCTGATCACATCATTGATCATATTAAATGCTATTTTGTGATAATGTCTCATTGATTTCTGTCTTAATCATTATAAAACTTTGTCTTAGTCATTGTGTTCTGTTTATAGCTACAAACCTAAATCCTAGGACAACCTGATAATACAGGTGTTTAATAACATTTGCTTAGTGATACAACCGATACTTAGATTTACTTCAGGAAGTTTGCAAACAATTGTCCTTTATAGTTTGACTTGAAGCTCTTTTGGAATAGTTTATTACTGTGTTTGCTGTATAGAATACATGGGGTGACTAGTGTTTGAGTCAGTTGATGTGACTAATATTAGGTTGTAGCCTTTGTGGGTCACCACTATATTGCTTGTTTTGGGTATTGTCATTTAGACTGAACTTACATATGGGGTGCTTCCAAGCTGTAAGTTGTAAGCAGCACAAAGTCATACAATGACAACCTTGAGAGAAGATACTTTGAAAAGGGTCCATGTGGAGTTAAGAAGGAAACTAGTGATCAACAGGGTGCACTTTATCTTGTTCCTGTAGTATTTACTTCTGGCACAACTCCCCACAGCTGCACACTCTAATATCTAATCCTGATAGAGATGTGTGTGACAGTTTTAAACCTACACTTAACCCCCTGGAATATCTCTAGATTGGTATTTAGGAAGTGGGTTTACCGACTTCTTTCCAGATAGTTATTCCGTCCCTGTATTACACGCACTGGTTTGGACAGATAAGGTGTGTAGAATTCTTCTGGAATGCTGTACAGGAGTGCAGTGGTGTAATTGCAGAAGGGGCAGATGCATTGTGCCTCTAGGGTATATCTTCCTTGGAGGGTAGCTTCTGGTTTCATTTTCTGTATCCCATATCTGCAGTTGGATGTACTTACACTTTTTCTTGTTGCAAAGTTTTAGTTTATGTGGACACAGTCTGTCTTTAGTTTTTTACTTTTATTTTTTAATTGAGCGAGCGTATGCCATTGTGCATATTTGGTTAGAGGACAACTTGTAGGATTCTGTTCTCTCCTTTTACCACGTGGATCCTGTGGGTTGAATTTAGGTCCTTAGCCTTGCTGAGTCATCTCACAGGCCTTGCCTCCAGTTTTTACTGAATTAATTATAAATCTCTAATCCTGCCTTTCAAACCCCTTCAAAATTGGGCATTGCTTACATTTTAAAAATTATTTAAATTAATGGAAAAAAAAGGTATTTATTTTTTTAAGGCAGGGTCTCACTTCAAGCCTAGAACTCACTATATAGACCAGGCTGGCCTGAACTCACATGGATAAACCTGCCTCTACTTTCCTAGCTCTGAGATTAAAAGCATATACCACCATGTCTGGCCTTTTTCAAATAAAATCCTATTATCATCTACAATATAATCTTCTTCCCTTTCCACTCTGAGCATCTTGTTCCAGATGTGGATTTGTTTTAAAACATTAGAAAAATTGTGTGTGTGTGTGTCTGTATGTCTGTCAGTTAGTCACTGTGTATATCTGTGAGTATATGCCATAGGTGTGCAGGTATCCATGGGGTCTAGAAGAGAGTATCAGTATCAGATTCCTAGAGCTTGAGTTACAGGCAGTTGTGACCTGCTTAATATGGGTGCTTGGGTTTGAACTCAGGTCCTTTGGAAGAGTGGTAAGTGTTTTAACTGCTGAGCCATTTCTCCAGTCCTGTTTACTTTTTGTTTTTCTTCTTGTTTTTTTTTTTTTTTTAATAGAAGGATCTTACTTTGAACTTGGTCTTTCAAGTGTTAGAATCACAGGTGTGTGCCATTATACTCTATTCCCTGTTATTGCTGTCTTTTCTTTTATGATTGCCCTTTCTTACTCTCATTGAGTACCCAGTTTTCTTGTAATCAGTGTCCAATTTGTATGTTCGATATCCTTCTTGTACCCTGAACCTACCTGGTTTTCAGTTCACTCTTTGTATCAAAAGTAGTCTTTTCCATGAATTTTTTGGTCATTGCATTGCTAGCTGCATAGACATTCATGCAGGTAAAACACTCATGTATGTAAAACAAAAATAAATCTTAAAAAAAAATGATGACCTCATGTTCTAGCCTAAACCTACTCAATCAGAATTTCTAAAGTTGAGGCACAGGAGATTGCTTTTTCCAGCTAACGTATCATAGATAATTTTTATGTTTATATGGAATTTGATAGATAGTATAACTTTTTCAAAATTAAAAAAATTGCTTTCTTAAAACTTTTATTTCAGCCAGGCATGGGGACGCACACCTTTAGTTCCAGCACTCAGGAGGCAGAGGTAGGCAGATCTCTGTGAGTTCAAGGTCAGCCTGGTCTACAAAGCGAGTCCAGGACAGCCAGGGCTATTACACAGAGAAACCCTGTCTAGAAAAACAAAAAATAAAAACAAAACCTCCCAAAAACTTTTGTGTCCTGTAATAATAATTTATAACATCAGTTTTAATTTTAACTATTTTCTTTTAACATTTGGAGATGTAATTTTATAATAACTTAGCTTGAAGTATATATAGAATTTGAAATATATATGATAGTATAAAATTTTGGGCATACTTTAGTAAAATAGAATATTTACTAAACTCTCTTTCCTCACTGGTACAGCAAACCTTGACATTCTCAAATATCTAATACGCAATGTAGGTAAGGAGTTGAGATTTCTACTGAAGACTGAAATTTCCTAGTGGAGAACCTATACACAACTATTGAATAATTGAATGTGAAACTCTCTAAACAGATCAATAGGCACTCAGAACAAGGAGGAGATGGTTTTGGAGTCAAAATTTTAGCAGAAGGATGAATCTGGACTGGACTTCATCATATAGGTTAAAATTACCAATAGGAGAGGCAGAAACAGTTGTAGAAGTTGATGGAATTGGTAGTTCCTGAGCAGCTATCACTAGTCCTTTGAAGCTGGAGCTTGGAGGCAAGGACTGTGGGACACAATGCTGTAAGCAGTTTCAAGGCCTGGAATTGTGGCTTAGTGGTAGAGAAGTTGCCTGACATGTGCAAAGCCCTGGGTTTGATCCCCAGCATAGTATGCAGACAATTAGATTTCTAGCAATTTTATTTATACATTTTTTTGAATTAGAGAAAAACCCATACATTCTATATAAAAGGACAGATGCCTTGGAATAGGCAATAAATACTTTAAAATGAAGGATAGGGAGAGATTCTTTGCAATTGTAAAAGATTCTGTAAAGCTACTGGAATTAAATCATGTTATTGGCATAGTACATGACAAAAATGTTACTTCAATTTAATGAGATAGGATTTTTTAAATTAAAATTCATTCAACGTATTCTGGTTATGGTTTCCCCTCCCTCATCCCCCAGATCCTCCTTACCTCCTGACCCATCCAACCCCATGCCTTCATTTTCTCTCTTTAGAAAACAAATAGGCAAATAAAAAGGGAAACAAACCAGAATATAAAAGGCCAAAACAAAATGCGAAAGCGTAAGAAACACACAGACACAGACATATACAGACACAAACAAAACCTATAAAACACAAAATCTAAAACTATGACAATACAAGCAAAAGACTAGTAGCATAAAAATGCTTAGTCACAGCAATATAAGACCAAAACAATTCCACACAAACATATTTGGGTTCGTTTTTGTTTTGGACATGAGGCCTACTGTTAAGTGTGATTTATGTACCTGCTGAGATTCCATTAGAGAACACTTGATTTTTCCTTTACAAGCTGTTGACATTTGGAGAGAGACACCCACATCTGGTCAGTGTGCAGAGAGTGAGACTCTTTGGGACACTCAGTCCTAAATGGGATGTCTTCATCAAACTCTCTCCTCAGGGCTCAAGAAGCTATGCAGAAGAAGAGATGGAAAGGTTGTAAGAGACAGAGGGATGGAAGACACTAAGGATGTATTTTGAATAGATGATACCAAACCCAACTGCATATCTGAAAGACAGCCTTTCTTACATCATTTGTAGAAGTAAATTCCAGATGAGCATAAAACTTAAGTGTGAAGAACATTGAAAGAAAACCTAAGAGACTGTATGTACACATAAAGTCACCCTTAGCATTATTTTCTGTCTTAGGACTGTTGTTGAAAGGGAAATGTCGGAAATGTCCTTATGTTGTGGTAGAGTTCTGGAGCTGTTTTTCTGTTTTATTTGTTTTTTGTTTTTTCATTTCTCCCTCCTCCTCCTCCTCTTCCTCCTCCTCCTCTTCCTCCTCCTCCTCCTTTTCTTCTTCTTCTTCTTCTTCTTCTTCTTCTTCTTCTTCTTCTTCTTCTTCTTCTTCTTCTTCTTCTTCTTCTTTCTCTCTCTCTCTCTCTCTCTCTCTCTCTCTCTCTCTCTCTCTCTCTCTCTCTCTCTCTCTCTCTCTCTCTCTCTCTCGTGTTTTCTTTCCAGTACTGGTATTTGCATCTAAGGCCTTGAGGCATGCTAGGCAGGTATTCTATCGCTGATGTATATTCTCAGACTATTTGTATTTAAAAAATGTTGTTTTGAGACAAGTCTTGCTAAATTGCATAGACTGGCTTTGAATCTACTCAGAAGCAGTAGTGTAGTGTAGGTGCTCATCCAACTACTTCTTGGGCTAGCTTGTCACCTCATCTCCCAAGGAAGCTTTTAGATAGCTCAGAACATTAAGATACATTTTAAAAATTACTTTTATTTTTAATTATGCACGTGTGTGGGGAGTATATACCTAGGAGTGCTAGTGTTTTTGGAGGCCACCAGAGGACATTAGATTCCCTGAAATGGAGTTAGAGGAAGTAAACCACTGGCTGAAAGTGCTGAGGATTGAACTCTGGCCCTCTGGAATAGTAGCAAGCATCTGAGTCCCTCTAGTTATTTATTATCATTATTATTATTATTATTATTATTTTTTGTGAAACAACATGTTATTTAATTATGCTGCTGTTTATACATCTTTTTCTTATATTAGCAATAAACATAATTTGACATGCATAACTGTTTTGTCTTTTCAGGTGCCATTTGGATAGTACTTTAGTGGCACAATGTACTCTGAGTGGCGGTCACTGCATTTGGTGATTCAGAATGATCAAGGCCATACCAGTGTGCTACACAGCTATCCAGAGAGTGTTGGGCGAGAGGTGGCGAATGCAGTGGTCCGTCCTCTTGGGCAGGCATTAGGTACTTCTTCAGTGGCTGGTAGTGAGAGTTTATTAAAAACTGACAAAGAAGTAAGTGTTTCTTCATTTTATTCTATTGTGTAAAAGTATGCATTGATTACTAAAAAACTTATTTAGTGTTGACTTTTAAAAAATAATAAAAATAGTTTTATTACTTTTAATTTTGTATCTGTATGTAGTCTTGAGTGTGAGTGTGTATACACGAGTGCAGATGCTTATGAAAGCCAGGGTTGCTGGATTCCTCTGCAACTGGAGTTAGCAGCAGTTGTGATCCGCCTGGCATGGTGGATGGGAATCAAACTTGGGTCCTCTGCAGGAACACTGCATTGTTACAGTGTGGACTTTTTAATGGATTGCTGCCCAATGTAGTGAAAGTTCTCTGTTT
Organism: Mus caroli; assembly: GCF_978045245.1. Lineage (NCBI taxonomy): Eukaryota > Metazoa > Chordata > Mammalia > Rodentia > Muridae > Mus > Mus caroli. Next base: position 21,160,314 of record NW_028227257.1, on the reverse strand, counting down.
TTATCTCATTTGGATTCTTAGCTGGGACTTGGGCCTATGGGAGATAAAAAGAAAGGGTTGTGCCTTTTTTTGCTGCTGAGACTTCGCACTGGCCCCCTTCATGTGAGCCGAGTGGTTAAGACAGAGAATCAAGTGTCAGACCCTTAAGTGCTAGGCTCAGTTTTCAGATCTCCATTTCTGTTTCTGTTTGGAAGTCCCTGTCTTAGTTAGGAATACTATTGTTGTGATGAAACACTATGACCAAAAGCAACCTGAGGAGGGAAGAGATTATCTAGCTTGCAGAGTCCATTGAGGAAAACCAAGGCAGGAACTCAAACAGTGCAGGAACCTGGAGGCAGGAGCTGATGCAGAGGCCATGGAGGGGTGCTGCTTACTGGCTTTCTTATAGATCCCAGGACCACCAGCCTAAGGTGGCACCACCTACAGTGAGTTGGGCCCTCCCCCATCAGTAATTAAGAAACATTTTCAATTGAGGTTACCTTCTTGAAGATGACTATACCTTGTTTCAAGCTGACAAAAGTAGCTAGCATTGTCCCCTTCCTTGCTTATATGTAGACACTCACTGAAAGCCTCACTTATGTCGGATTTTCCATGCTACATGTATGTGCTGAGCTTGAGCTCTCCTGTGTCCCTCACTCTGACGATTATTGAGCCTAGTTTCCAGATTTAAGGGTGATGCAGAACAACTATGCCCTTCTGGTTGTAAGGTGGGGTAGTTGGAATTGAGTTTGGAATTGCTGTTCCTAAACTTGCTGTTTAAAGGCTTCCTGGAATAACTTGGTTTGGAACTGGTTTTCTGTTCATGGGGTCAGGGCAGTAAGCTGACATAAAACCCCAGTCGGAAGTTGTAAAGGAACCCTGAGAATGGCATGATTCTATGTAGGTTTAGAACTCTGTCCCCTTTGTTTAGGAAAGTTCATGCAGGCTTTTTAGGCCTATTCTCAAACCCTGTCCTTTTTTGGTAGCAGGGTTTCACTGTATCCCTGGTTGGCCTTGAATTCATTTTGTAGACCAGATTGGGCTCGAGTTTAGATCCACTTGCTTCTGCCTCCCAAGTGCTTGGATTATAGGCTGTTGCCTTTGCCCTGGACATCTCTATCTGCTCTTGGGGGTTGGGGTGAGTTGGTGCAGTGTCAATGACACAGGCTCCGGGAACAGGGAGAAATGCTGCAGCTCATCTGAGCACTGCTGCAAGCTCCTTCAATACCCTCCACTCACGCCCCCATTCGTTCCAAGAAAGCATCTATTCTAAACAGAAGTTCCCGATTGGATGCCATTATTTGCACCAGCAATCCCTTGCTCTCTCAGGCAGTCCTCAGTTAAGTCCTCCTGCAGGAATGCTGGTGTCACAGGCAGTCCTCAGTTAGGTCCTCCTGCAGGAGATGCTTCTGCAGCTGCATGACCCCCAGCATTTATATAGAGTCAGCCTTGCTGTTCTTGCTACAATAGGAGTGCCTTACTTTATTATAATTATAATTATTACTATAGTTATTAAAGATAAGGTCTTATTCTTTAGATCAGATTGACCTAGAACTCACTCTGTAACCAGAGTAGTCTCAAATTTGCAGTCATTCTCCTGTCTCAGTCCTTCAAGTATTGGGATTACAGGAATAAGCCACCATGCCTAGCTCTTCTTATTTTGATCATTCATGATGTTTCAGACTTCCCAGGTGCTAAAGCAGAGAGATCTCAAGTTCAAGGCAGTTTGTTTATCCTCCCTTGCTCAAGGATTGCTAAAGGTTGAAGTCCTTCAGTCTTTGTAGTTTTCTCATTAAAGGGCCTGCAAAAGCCCTGATCCCCTCTCTGGCTTTAGTTGTGATCCTTGCTGCCTTTTCCTGAGATGAGATGGCATGTAGATAGATAGAAAGTGACCTAGTATAGCCCTTAGTTATTGTCTTTACTGCCCTCAGAAGATTATGGAAAGATACTTGGTTTCAAGTTTTATTTATTATTGTTTATGTTGGAGGTTGGGGACAGGGAGGCATGTGTGCCATTTTGCACATTAAGAGTTTAGAGGACAAGTTTTGAAAATCAGGTCTTTTCTTCTACTTCTGGTCCTTAGAATCCACCTCAGGCTATCAGATATGTGCAGCAAATGGTTTTACCCTGAGTCATCAAGGGTTTTTCCCTTTAGAACAGTTGAACTACTATGACATTATCCCAAACATCACTTGTCTTTTTTCTTTCAACTAATAATTAGGGATCTAGGGCTCTTTTTAAGATTTCTTTTTTGACCTGGGGAGATGGCTATATAGCTCAGGCTGCCTTGAACTTGAGGTCTTAGTTGGTAAAGTGCTTGCTGTGCAATCTAGCTTTAATTTACCCTGGTCTACATAGAAAGTTCTAGGACAGCTAGGACTACATAGTGGAACCCATGCAAAAACAGAAACAAAACCAAAAAACAAACAAACAAAAATCGCCAAAACCCACCAAAAAATCCAAAACAGTATAGTGGCATGTACTTTATTATCATCCCAGCACTGGGGATAGAGACAGGAGGATCTCAGGGCTTATAGCCAGTGTAGCCTAAATGCAAGCCCCAGGTCAGTGACACAACTGTCTCAACAAGCAAGGGGTACAGTACCTGAGCAGTGACACCTGAGGTAGACTCTGGTATCTACACTCAGGCACAGGCACATGCATGTAACCCACAAGCATATGAACACATTCATACTCTGTTTTCTTGTGTGGTTTAACATTCAACACCCCCTGCTCTGAATATGTCACAGTTTCACTGTGGTTACAGTTTTATTGAGCATTTGTTGCTGCTAGCCATAAATGTCCTACCTTTAGCCTTTGTAATTGTTTTTGAGCATTCCCAGGCTTAGGCAAGAGAATCCAGAGTGTCAGGATAGCCAGGGCTATCTAACGAGACCCTTTCCCAATTCCACCTATCCTCTACCCCCAAAATTCAATATAGGTATTTATTTTGTCAGATTCAAGTTTTTAAAGTATTTTTGAATCCTAAATTATATTTAACAAACTGACAATTCTTTTTGTCCATGTTGTTTACAGATAATTGCCCATTGTTTTCATTGTTGTTGTTGTTATTATTATTATTATTATTTTGAGATAGGATCTTTCTGTTTAGTTCAGGCTGTCTTGGGCTCACTGTGTAGCTTAGGCTTCCTTGAACTTGAGATCCCCCTGCCTTAGCACCTGGGAGTGCTGGCAACATCAACCATGTTTGGCCTCAATAAAAGTTTTGGCAAGGTAGGTGTGGTATAGTTCAGCAGTAGAGTGCTTCCCTGTTGTGCTTAGCGCTCTGGGTTTAATCCCTAGCATCACCAAACAGCAGCAGCAACAACAACATGAAGTTGATATGGCCTTTGATAAGCCAGTGGCACCCTTTCCCCAAATACTTTCAGAACCTTCATTCTGTTATTGTTCTGTGTGGTATTTGGGCCACTTATAAATCCGGCCATTCTACATCCTGCAGGCAGTTATGTCTTCATCCTTGTCCATAAGGATTTCTTGCCACATTTCCTGTTAGAGATAAAATACCCTGATGCCAGGAACACCTGTTAATGGCTTAGTGACTTGAGAAACCAGGTTCATGTTTCTCATTGGTTTCATGAACCTATGGTGGGCTGAATTATTTAAATATGCTGTTTTATTTTTTGATGTATGAAATGAGGACAGTTTACCTGTTACCTAGGGTTGCAGTGATGGTGACTTTTATGAAGGTCCTTTTTAAACTGTAGTGACTGTACAGTTGTCAGCTCTTCTCATAATGAGCTGGTTAGTAAAGCTTGACTGGCTTGACTTGGTCTATTTGAGCAGCCTGGTCCTCAGTGCTCACATATCCTCTTTTATTAAATGTTTACTGATCATCTGCTTAGTATTTGTCCAGAATTTTATCTGGAATTCACTTAAACATTCTAGGCTTTGATGTCTGTAGACTTTAGTTTTACTTTTCTTTTCCAAGTTGGGAGATTTTTTTTCTTCCTTTCTCTTAGTATCTTAATTTCTTTGTTTGCTTGCTTGTTTGTTTGTTTGGGTTTTCAAGACAGGGTTTCTCTGTATAGCCCTGGCTGTCCTGGAACTCACTCTGTGGACCAGGGTGGCCTCAAACTCAGAAATCTGCCTGCCTCTGCCTCCCGAGTGCTGGGATTAAAGGCGTGCACCACCACGCCCAGCTAGTATCTTATTTCTTATAGCACTTAGTATGTGTTTCAGGTGGTCAGATGCTATGACTAGATGCCTAGTTAAGACCATATCCATGCGGTCCTTCTTCATCTCTGTAAGTTCTCACCTGTTCATTCTAGTGTTGTAGGTTGTTTTGCTTTGTTTTGTTTTGTTTTTATGACAGAGAAAACAAGTTGTATAATAAGTTGAATGATTCATCTTCCTTTCTGTCATTTGTTCCTGTTGCATAATCTGAGGATGGAATATAATTGGAATGATTTCTTAAGTGATACATATTTACATATGCAAATTGGGTAGAATAAAAATACTATTTTTTCTTATTTTAAAGATATATTTATTTTATATTCTTTATGTGTATGGGTATTTTGTCTGTTTGTACATTTATACACTAGAAGAGAACGTTAGATCCCATGGGACCATAGTTATAGATGGTTGTGAGCCACCATGTGGGTGCTGGGAATTGAATTCAGGACTTCCTTAACCACTGAGCCATTCCTCCAGCCCCTGCATTTTCTATTTTTATATTTCTAGTGTCTACAGAAAATTGAAAGGATCATTTTATATAGTGAATGGTAATGATATCAAAAGGGTAAAACATACAAGGGCTTAATATTTAAAAATAACAAATTTAATTTCTCCTGAAATTTGCTTGACAAATCCAACATATGTCTACAACATGGAAAATATATGTCTAGATTCAATTTGATGTATATGTTGAGATGACTGTATCTTCAATTCTGGGCACTAGAAGATGTTGAATTTTAAATTAATCTAGTGAGATACAGATAAAGATCTATAATCTTTGTGAATATTTTCTTTTGCCTAGGTAAAATGGACCATGGAAGTAATTTGCTATGGACTGACCCTTCCATTAGATGGAGAGACTGTAAAATATTGTGTTGATGTATATACAGATTGGATTATGGCTTTGGTGTTGCCAAAAGATTCTATTCCATTACCCATTATTAAAGAACCTAATCTATATGTTCAAAGTATATTAAAACATTTACAAAATCTTTTTGTACCAAGGTAAGTTGGACCTAACTATCTGGTCATTATCAAGATCATAAACAAGTCACATGTATAATGTTACTTTATTAAATATAAAAGCTGTTATTGTTAGTCCTTTGAATTACTCATTCACTTATGGATTCTATAAATATGAATAAAACAGATAGGCTTACAGGGTCATGTAACGTTTCAAAGAGGTTTTTCTTTGTTGTTTTGAGGTGGCTTCTCACTGCATAGCCAGACTGGCCATGAACTTGCTGTGTAATGTTGATCTAAACTCACAATCCTCCTGCCTTAGCCTTTTGAGTTCTGAGATTACTGGTGTGTTCTACCACTCTTGGATTTAGCACAAGTTTTTAAATAGATGTATCTTTATTTTAAATGCTTTTGGCCTTGTTTCTGAGATGTTGGATATTAAAATTTGGTGATGGTGACATATTTCTTTCCCTCTTTAAACATTTTTGGGGGTGGGGCTGGCAAGATGGCTCAGTGGGTAAAGGTGCTAACCCCTAAGCCCAGTGACCAGAGTTTGATCTTTGGGACCCGTATGCTGGAAGCAGGCGGAAACACCCACAAGGACATATGCACGTGCACCAATTCAGTGTTTTAAAAATCACTCAACTTGTGCATATTTTTGTATATCATAATTCTTGTCTCTGCTTACACCAAAGGCAACTGTTCTTACCTTAAAATAATCTTGTGGTGTATGAAGGAGTAGAATTAAGCAAACAGGCCAGGCATGGAGGCTATATTTATAATCCCACTACTTTAGAGGGGGAGTCAATATGGGGAGTTGAAGACAGTCTTGTCTACAGGAGGAGTTGAAGCTTAACCTGAGCTACATCATGAGACCCTGTCTTAAAGAGCCAAAAAAGACCAGTGAGATGGCTCAGTGGGTAAAGGTGCATGCCACCAAGCCTGGTGTATTGCTGAAAAAAGTAATGGCATTTGAATAAGTTGTGCTTTTGTTTTTACTTTTGTTTCTTGAAAAGTGTGACTATATTTAAGTGTTTTGCTATTTGATAATTAGCTTGTTCCTCAAAAGTGGGGTGTGTTTGTGTGTGTGTGTGTGTGTGTGTTTTTCTGTGTGTGTATGTATATGTATGTAGAGATCAGTGGATTCTGAAAGACATTGATTCAAGTATTAGGGCTCCTTCCCCCTGTGATGCTATATAAAGATTCGGTGAATGTTTTCAATGCTGAATATTGGGACTTCTGATTTAATCTTCTATTACTGCAAGTTTCTGTTTAAAAATTTTAGCTAGTTCATCAAATTGTCATCAGAGCTTACTTAATTGTTTTTATATAAACTGATTCTCAAAGTGGAGGAAACTGCCTTTACCTTTTGCTAGAGATTAAGTTAATATGATTTCCTCTTTTGCCTATTAAATTAGTTTGATTTTTTTCATAATTGAATGAAGAATATGTTATCTGTTGAAATTGATTGGAGTTTTAATTGCTTAGATACATTATAAGAAATGCAGTACCTATTTTTCCTAGTCCTTGTGTATATGTCTCCTAAGCAGAGGTCTACTTTTTTCTTTTTTTCTTTTTTTTTTTTTTTTTTTTTTTTGTAAAAAGCTAGCTATAATGTTTCTCCTCAGATCTGTGGTAGAGTAGGAAGACAGATATTAAATTACAACTACTAAATTAAGAAATAAGAACTTATGAAGGCAACTGGGGAGATAACTCAGCAGTTAAGGGCAGTGGCTGATTTTCCCAGAGGACCTGGGTTTGATTCCTAGCACTCCACATGGCGGCTCACAAGCATCTCTATAACTCGAGTCCACAGTGTATGATGTGGGCAGGGTACATACTTGGTACTTAGGCATACCTGCTGGCAGGGTGCCAACATAAAAATTAAACAAACAAGTAGTGTGTTAACAAAGGCAGGTGTTAGTTAAGTTCTGACTGGTTCACTAGCCCCTGTTAGAAGGTTTTTCTGAAAATTACAGTCACTTTTGAGATTGAGGAAAATCTCTTTTGTTCCGACCTACTCACTTTTTATATAAAGACTATCCCATTTCTTCTAGTTTAGAAACTTGAATCCTGTTCCTGAATTTAGGCTTTCTGAGTGAGGCTAAGGAACCAGGGGAGGATTTGTTTCTTTTCCTTTACACCTGGAAAGAGTGGCCACTGTGGGGAGCATGCCCTGCAACAGCCATCTCAGAAGAATGTCAGCTCAGAGCCGGGGGGGGGGGGTGCTTTTGGTTCTTATTCTGGGCTTATGTAGTCTATGGGTGAATAAGCCTTGAAGGTAGTTCTTTATTTGTTCTTCCTCAGGTAAGGCAGAGCAGACACATGCTTGAACTGTGTGGCATCTTCTGGACTAGCTTCAGCTCTAGATGGATGTGCAATGGACACCCCCCTCCCTGTGTGTGTCTTTGTGATCCATGCACAAGTGTAGGTGTGTCTACATGCAGAGGTCAGAGGAGGAAACTGGGTGTCTTCCTCTGTTGTTCTCTGCCTCACTCACTTGAGACAAGGCTTTTTGCTGAGCTAGAAGTTTGCCATTTCAGCTTAGCTGCCTGGCAAGCAAGCTTTCTTCTTTCTTTCTTTCTTTCTTTCTTTCTTTCTTTCTTTCTTTCTTTCTTTCTTTCTTTCTTTCTTGTTTGTTTTTTTGAGACAGGGTTTCTCTGTGTAGCCCTGGCTGTCCTGGAACTCACTTTGTAGACCAGGCTGGCCTCGAATTCAGAAATCTGCCTGCCTCTGCCTCCCAAGTGCTAGGATTAAATGCGTGTGCCACCACACCTGGCTGCAAGGAAGCTTTCAGGATCCACCTATCTCTACCCCACAATGCTGGGGCTACAGGTACACAGAGCCATGCCCAGTTTTTTATGTGAGTGCTAGGGATTTGAACGTAGGTACTTCTATGTTTGTATAGTGAATGGCCTTATCTATTAAGCCCTTTCTTTGGCCCAGTTCTGACTTCTTTAGGGGACAATTAGTTAGTTGTGTGATTTGTCTGTAACTTTAGGGTAGGGTCCAGCTTTCTGGGTCATGGCCCAGGTCTAAGGAGTGAGCATTCTAGGCATAGATAATTTGCTGACATTACTTGAAGACACTCCAGCTCTTTATATCAGGTCACAATTTATAGAAATTTGATTTTATAATTTATTACCAGTATTGCATTGGGTTTCTCATTGGGAAATATGGAGGTCAGCTCACCAGTCGTTAGAGCTGTTCTTGAAATTCTCAGGTTGGGTATCTTAAAAAGAGAGGCAAGGGCTAGGCCTTGGATCTCTAGCTTTCTCTTCTGCCCCCATTTTATTGAATAGTTTCCTTCTCTTAAGGAGCAAAAATGTCTAAAGAGAATTTTGCAACTGTTGTTTGAGGAGCCCTTGGAGCCGATGTTTATTAGAGCAATAGTAGCAGGCTGGCCTCTCTGAGGAGATGCTGACATGCTTCGTCAATTTTGGATACACCATTGGGCCTCATAACAGAGGTTACCTTTGGGGTGACTGTGAATACTTGAAAACACTCGAAGAATTCTTGTGAATGTGTGTTTCAGAAAATTGAAAAAGAATATAAAGGCTTTTCTGCTCCAGTGTGAAGAACAGAGGTAACTAGGCATGTACTCATCTATCAGGAATTAGTTGACTGTCTGCTATTATGTGCTGGAATATTTCAGAAAGGAAATCCAGAGGTGAAGTTTACATTCTAGCTCTTCTGTCTTCTCACAGAAGATAATTTTTCAGAGAAGAGGTGGATGGAGATCTCAGGGTACTGAACTGAATAATGGGGGGGGGGGTTAGTTGTAAACTGAGGAGGGTTGTGCTGTCCACTGGTGGCTTAGGCAGTGTCACTGGACCACTGTTCTACGTCAGTAAGTTTCCTGTTCTTTGGCTGTTGCTGTCTCTCTTCCAGGACTGTCAGTGATATCTGTCTGTCTTCTTCAGACAGGAACAGGGCTCCAGTCAAATCCGACTATGCTTACAAGTTCTGAGAGCCATTCAGAAACTGGCCCGGGAGTCATCCATCATGGCTCGAGAAACCTGGGAAGTCTTACTGTTGTTTCTTCTGCAAATTAATGACATACTTCTGGCCCCACCAACTGTTCAAGGTTTGTTAATGAATTTTACCCATATAATTCTAAGCTCCAACATAATTTACATTTAAACTTAGTGAATGATAGTCTTTGGAAATTTCAAATTTGATAAGAATGTTGACAAACAATTTTTTGGTTGGAAAGATACAACATGGGTTGGGGGTGGTGACACCGTCCTTAATCCCAGAGTTCAGGAGACAGAGCCAAGCAGATTTCTAAGTTCAAGACCTGCCTGGTCTACAGAGTGAGTTCCAGGCCAGCTAGGGTGACTCTTTTTAAGACTCTGCCTTAAAAAGAGGTGGGGGATGGCGTGTTTGGAGTGTTTGTGTGTCTAAGTTATTTGACCTTTGGTGATTATTTTGCTAATGTAGAAAAATGTAACTGCAAGTTTTTCCACCTGTGCCCCGTTCCCAAATAATGACTTGGAGGCTTATTTATTTATGAATAAATCCTTAGGCCATAAGCTTTGGCTTGTTCCCTAACTAGCTTATAACTTATTAAACCATTTATATTCTATATCTGTTACAAGGCTTGTTACCTCTCCCCAGTTTCATGCTCAGAGTCTGGGTGATAAATCTCCCTTGCTTGACTATCTCAGAGTTTCTCTCTCTCCAGTTGTCTAATCCTGCCTCAGCTCATTGGCCATTAGCTTTTTATTGATAGGTGATGCTTCCACACAGTGCAAAAGAGTTTATCCCCACAGAAAAAGACTTGTAACTAAGCATGTTGGAGAAGGATAGGAACAATAGTTTGTTTTGTGCAGTATAGTATAGAGCCTGTCTAAGAAACAGCAAATGCTAAATTAGAGTCTGTGGATAATGTATTGGAAGGCAAAGTTGTTATCAAAGTAGAGTCTTAAAACTGGAAAGTGATGATAGTGAGATATCTTGTTCTTGGAAACGACCCAGGGCCTTGCCCCTGGTAGGCAAACACTTAACCACTGAGACTGAGCTCCGCCTCCAGCCCAGAAAACATCTTGTTTGGCAAATAAAACCTCCAAAGCCTTAAGGTGTTTGATTTGGAAGTATGACATTCATTAGCAACCCATGAAAAGCCTCTACTTTTATACAGTTTTGCAGTGTATTTCAGAAACCCAGCTTTGTACATTAAAGCAGAATACACATAAAGTAAGTTGGTAGTTGAGTTTCAGGGTCTGTTCTTCTCTGTGTATTCTAGCATGCTTATGTTGTCAGATAGATACAGTAACCAAGGAATGTTTAGAAGGAATCATGGAATTGAAATGTGGAAAAGGACCCTATGATAGGAGTACAGTCTGATACTGATAGTAGCTTGCCAGTCAAAGCACTGATTCATTGGCTCTCTGCTATTGGTTCCCCACCCTACACTAGTGACTGACCTCAGCAGTTGGACTCAGGCATCTTGCCCCCTCCTTGGGCTCTTTATTATTGGAACTCTGATTTTGCTTGTTTGTACATTCCAGTTACTTTACCTTCTAGTCCTAACTATTTTCTTGAGCTGTGCATGTCCACTGCCTCTTCTGGTTTCAGGACTTTGACTAGAAGGACAGATCTGCCTTTTGTTTAAGGTTTGGTCTTACCTGGTACTAGTGCTTAGCTTACTCTTTGGTTTTTTTCCACTGAAGGGCAGCTTTAAGCACCTGGGGCATTTTGTTGCAGACTTGGAGTCAGGAAGACCTTGATAATTGATCTGAGTTCTTTTTTATTGGCTAAGTGGAGTGGAAACATTCTGGCATTGGAAGTTCAGGGTTACCCTTCACTACATAGTTCCAGGTTAACTTGAGTTACATGACAGGACCGTGTCTTTAAACAGAAACCTAATAGGTATTCACAAATACCTGTCCTGTAGAGATAAATGAGAGGATTATGTGAGGTCATGTGTCAACTGCTTGGTACAGAAGGTGATGTATAGTGGTCACTCATTGTTGCCATCCATCTCTTTCTTTCTGTTTGTCCTTAGCTAGAACTCTACTAAAAACTAGCCGGGCAGTTTGAAAATTCCCAAAAAGTGATTCATTGATGTTCTCTATGATTCCTTCATAGGTACTTCCTCCTAAACATCTCAATTTAGTTATTTGAAAAATTGTTACTGTTACAACTATTTAATTTTTGATTATTTTCCAATATAATGAGTGAAAGACTCCACTTTAAAAATAAGTATGCCAAAGATATGTTTCTTTTCATTGCCAGGTGGCATTGCTGAGAATCTAGCAGAGAAGCTGATTGGTGTTCTCTTTGAAGTTTGGTTACTAGCTTGCACCCGGTGCTTCCCAACACCTCCTTATTGGAAGACAGCCAAGGAGATGGTGGCTAACTGGAGGCACCACCCTGCAGTGGTGGAGCAGTGGAGCAAGGTTATCTGTGCACTGACCTCCAGGTAAGTCATTGTCTTCCTCATCCACCTGACTGGGGCACCTCTTTTCTGGGTCTGTCTTTATGGGGTTCATGGAATATATTTTGAAAAGTCTGGATCCATCACTATGGATTTTAAACTGTACCAGTTTAAAAGGAGTAAAGTCAGGGAGCTGCCTCATGGTAGAGGTTCTGGCTATGCAAGCCTGACAACCTGAGTTTAATCCCCAGAACTCATGTAAAGGCAAAAGGAGAGTTATCCTCCGACCTCTACATGCATGTTATGTCGTAATGATGGCTAAAGAACTGTGTCTTCTTTTAATTAGTTTTGATTACAAAAGCCATATGTGCTAATAATATCAAAATTGGAAAATGTAGAGTAACATCTCATCATTTAAAAATGATTTTCAATGTACTTCTCATTTAGTTCCCTCTTATTAAATACAAAACAAGTTTGGGATAGGATTGTTTACCTGTGTTTTTGTTTGATGTCATTCATAATTTAATAATTTCTATTTTGATAAAAATATACTTAGAAATTTTGTTGAAGGAATACTTTATATAGTTTTTTATATATTTTGATTGTTTTATTAAAATAAGATCCCTAGATACAGAGTAATTGAGTCAAATGGCTTTGAAAAGTCCCAACACGTGTAGACTATTACTGTTATGTAAATAAGTTGTTGAATTCAGTTAGCTTTTATGGTATATCATAAAATGTACTATATTCTAACTGAACTTTATGTAAAGTTGTTATAAATTATACCTTAGTTTTATTGAAGGATTTACAGTGGTACCACTTTTTTTATTTTTATTTTTAAATTTTTAAATTTTTTTTTCGGTTTTTCGAGATAGGGTTTCTCTGTGTAGCCCTGGCTGTCCTGGAACTCACTGTAGACTAGGCTGGCCTCGAACTCAGAAATCCACCTGCCTCTGTCTCCCAAGTGCTGGGATCAAAGGCGTGCGCCACCATAGCCACTTTTTAAAAAAATAGTAGGAAGCTGGGTGTGGTGGCATACATCTTTAATCCCAGCATTCAGGAGGAAGGAATAGGCAGATCTCTGAGTTTGAGGACAGCCTGGTGAAGATTATTTCCAGTCTGGTTTCAAGGGGAGTTCCATGCCAGCCAGAGCTACATGTTAAGACTGCCTCAAAACAAACATAAAAATTAAAGCCATCCAACCAAACAAAACAGGAAAGAAATAATGTATATGTTACTTTATGTTTAATAATGTAATTATATAGGTATAATAGCAAAATACATAATTTATGACCTGAAGGTTTTATAAATAAGTTAAATAGTTTGAATATTTCACATAAAACTTTAAACTTTAAAAAAAGTCTGAAAATTCCTTGTAGTTTGTTTTTACAAATCAGAGTTTTCATACAGCTTTTTTGCTTAGGTAAGGTGTTGCAATATATTTGATCACATTGTGAACCCTGAGATTGTGTTGTTTACTGGAAAAACACAGTTTTCTTGTTTATAGTTGTGGTATGTCGTAGCCTTAGCACCCACCTTCAGTCCCTTTGGCTGGAATACAGACACGCCCTTAGTATACTCTTTTAATCCATACAATGAAAGTAGTTAGTTTATTAAAGGAAGCATTCATATTTGCAAGTGATGTTTAATTGTGTGGGCAGACAAAGTGATGAATCAGAGAAAGATTTGACAGAATAGGTTATGCCCAGCTATCATGGGAATAGAGAGAATGAAAAGAAAGGCTACTTAAGAGAGAGCAGTTGCAGAGAGAGGAGACAGTTTTACAGGGACGATTTGTATAGAGGCAGGTTGCTGAGACAGAACAAGCTAGTGACAGATGAAGACAGAACAATCCAGAGAATGAGAATGAACCAGAAGATTAGAATATATTGCCAATGTTAGTATGAAGCCAAGTAGAATAATTCAGTGAGAAACTGAGAGAAGTCATATGGAACTAGTCAGCCTGGAGGTGAGTTTTGAGCCAAAACAGCTGAATTGACCATCCCGAGTACAAGAAGGAGTGAGCTTACTCAGCAGTAAGTCTCAGAGGCTGAAAACTTTCTAGGTCTAGATAAAATTGTATGGAGGCTAGAAGCTTCTAGGATTAGGCCTTGGTTAAAAGACTGAGGCAGTAACCCTCAGAGACGACAGAGCAGGAAAATAAAAGTTGCTTTCATGTTAAGGTATGTTTAATCCATTTTCTTATATAACGCTTGGATGTTTGTTTAATTTGTTAATAATGGACTTGGTAGCTGGACGTGGTGGTAAAGACTGTAATATTTGTTAGTCAGGAGGACCAGAAGTTCATAGCCAGCCTCTGCAATTTAGTGAGATCTTGTTTCAAATTAAAAAGTTAAAACAGACTGGGATATGAGTCACTTGCTTGAATGTGTGAGGTCTAGGTTCAGTCCTCAATACCAATTAGAAATAAAACAAGACAAAACCTGAAATGGACTTAGTGGTGAATGGCTTTATTTTCCAGATTGCTCCGCTTTACATATGGTCCTTCATTTCCTCCATTTAAAGTTCCTGATGAAGATGCCAATCTCATCCCTCCAGAAATGGACAATGAGTGTATTGCACAAACATGGTTTCGATTTTTACACATGCTAAGGTATTGTTATTTTATTCACGGCAAGAACCACACTGTGCTTCTGCTGGAATGCAGCATGTGTGCTAAGCACAGTCCACAGGAAAGAGCTGAGTTTGAATAGCATGCATGTCTGCATCGTGCATCTCCTCCTCTCACCTTTCCAGGGTGCTCCAGTTGCCTAAGCTGCTTTTGGCTGCCCTCTCTAGGAACTTGTTCTCTTGCTTGTTACTGCATCTTAGATGATGCTGTCTCTTCCAGGACTTTGTCACGTTCTTTAGGGACTTGAGCTCCTTTCTCTGTCATCAGTCTACTAGCCATTTCATTGGCTCAATAAAATAAAAGTTTTAGAAAAGGAACAGAGGAGGAAAAGGATCCAATGCCCTTTTCTGGTGTGTCTAAAGAGAGTGACAGTGTACTTAAATATATAAAAAAATAAATAAGTCTTTAAAATTGGATCCTAAGAACCACAGTTCTTATATTTGGTAGAGATTGCCTTTTTCTACTTTCCTTTTCCTCCTACCATCAGGAGTAGTCTTAATTCTTAAATTGGATTGTGTACATTTTTTTATTGCTATAAACATTGCTAAGGGTCTGGTGAGATGGCTCAGTGGTTAAGAGCACTGACTGCTCTTCCAAAAGTCCTGAGTTCAAATCCCAGCAACCACATGGTGGCTCACAACCACCCATAATGAGATCTGACGCTCTCTTCTGGTGTGTCTGAAGATAGCTACAGTGTATTTAGATATAGTAATAAATAAATCTTTAGGCTGGAGTGAGCAACCTTCATTCCCAGCAACCACATGATGGCTCACAACCATCAGTACAGCTATAGTGTACTCATATATATAAAATAAATAAATAAATAAATAAATAAATAATTCTTTAAAAAATAATCTCTAATTATATAATTAATTCTTTTTCCTTTTCAATAGTAATCCTGTGGATCTGAGTAACCCAACTGTTATAAGCTCAACTCCCAAGTTTCAAGAACAGTTCCTGAATGTGAGCGGGATGCCACAGGAGCTGAGCCAGTACCCCTGCCTTAAACATCTGCCTCAGATATTCTTTCGTGCCATGCGTGGAATCAGCTGTCTGGTGGATGCATTCTTAGGTGAATTTTGTGTATGTTTCTTAGATGTTTGAAGAGTTGTGGGTAGATATTCTATAATTTAATGTTGTATCCTCATAGGGAAGCCAGAGAAAGAGGAACAGACTTGGTGGCAAATAATGACCTAGGAAAAATTATGTTCAGCAAATTGTGATAGCTAGAATGCTATTGTCTTTCTGTAAATCAAACAACAATACTAAGGAAAAGACATAGCCATTTCTTCTGGGTTTCTATCCTACTGAAATAGGTTCTGTTACTTAGGAAGAAAGGCTAAATGGACCATGGGGCAGCTCTGTTTTTCTTAAAACAAAAACAAACTTTTTTTTTTAAGGCATTTCTCGACCTCGATCAGACAGTGCTCCCCCAACACCCGTGAATAGATTAAGTATGCCCCAGAGTGCTGCTGTGAACACCACACCACCACATAACCGGAGGCACCGGGCTGTTACTGTGAACAAGGCCACAATGAAGACGAGTACAGTAAGAACGTTGAGCCTTGTTGTTTTGCTATATGGAGGGTAAGTCCTACAGCCTTAACTTTCTCCAACTTTTCACGTCTGTGGACACTTACTTGTATTCTTCTGGTAGGTTACTACTGCTCACACCTCAAAAGTTCAGCACCAGGCATCCTCCACCTCTCCTCTGTCCAGTCCAAATCAGACTAGTTCAGAACCCAGGCCGCTGCCTGCCCCCCGAAGACCAAAGGTTAACAGCATCTTGAATCTCTTTGGATCGTGGTTATTTGATGCAGCATTTGTTCACTGTAAACTCCATAATGGAATAAACAGAGACAACAGCATGACTGGTAAATATGCCCAGAAACATGTAGTCATTATCCCCTTTCTGTTTCTTTCTTTTTAGTCTTTCCTACCTGCAAGATTAATAGAGATCTTGAAAAGCACCCTGTTTCTAACCAGGCAATATGCTGTGCTTAACCCCTTCCAGCTGAACCAATAGAATCATGTGAAGCTTTCTTATCTATCCTTTTTAATGTGTATTTTATGAAGCTTAGCTTTTGTCTGGTTTTATTAGTGACACTTAAGGTTAGCTACTTTCTGTCAAATCAAATTCCATTTTGTAGGTGACCTGGAAATTCTCTTTATGTCAGCCAGGATGATAATAGGTATATGAATAGTTAAAGATTTTGAGTGAAAATTCACTCATTGAAATGTTTTCTTAGATTTTTCGCAGCCATTAAATCATCAGTACATTTAAATATCAGAAATTTTCTGTTTGCTTCATGGTAACATCTCAGGTTTTAGTCTAGAGAAAATATGATCTGCTCTGTAACTTTGTAAGATTTGCTGAGCATTGCAAGCCAACCCCAGTATCTTTATTAGACTTTACTATAGAATGGAATTGTCTAAATGAAATTGGATTTGTCGTCTTACCAGTATGCATGATGCAAGTGCCAGGTGGATGGTGAGGTAGTGCAGAATGTTGTGACTGGTTATCATCTGTCTTGCACAGTTGAATAATAATAGTGGTTGGCATTTATTGAGTGCTGTTAGTATGTGCCAGGTATCATGTTTATGTATTAATGAGTGTGTTAGTTGTTTTCTGCAAAGTACTTTTCTACAGGCATTGTCTGATAGTATTACTTTCTGACAGTATTATTTTCCAAGAAGAGTGTTGATCCAGGGATAAAGTTAACAATGTTCACAAGGGACTCTTTTTCTCAGACACTCATTCACAGCTGGGTGTATGCCTATGAATAGTTTATAAATGTAATTATTTTGGATGTTCTTATGAATCTTTTAAATAATTTAGAAAAATCTTAAGTATGAAGATGTTATGGAATATGAGGCTGCATAAATCTTTTGCTTGCTTTAGTTTGTTCAAATTCAGGTAGTTTATATTTTACCATTTCCTCATTACAGTTTTATTCATGAGCTTGAGTAAGTGAAAGTTTTTAAAAACCATTCATGGGTATATTTTCATTATGTCATATGCCATATATTTGAGTTTTCTCAACCATGTTTATTGATTTATATGTTATTATCCAGAGTCAGTCAGCCTTTAATTTATTTTGATAAGGTATAATTCTTACAACGTAAACTAACTGTTGAGAAGCTGTTGGCCTTGACATCTTTGAATCTAGCATGGCTCAGTCTGCTGCTTTGTGGAAGGCTTGTCTAATGAGAATCTAGAGCTTTCTATCTCTGGAGAGTTTGTAACAGCTTTGTTTACTCACTGCACTAGAAGATAGAACCAGAACTGAAGTGATTAATGAGCACCATATCACTTTTCCTTCATTCCTAACCTTCTGCTCAGTTCAGAAATGAGAGCTGCTCCTGCCTCCAGAAATGCTAAAGGCTGTTACATTACCTAGGAGATCTGAGGAGTCCAAATAGTTACAGTGGATTTAGAGTGCTCTTGGGTGCCAGTCTTGAAGTCTTGGATGGGAGGCACAGGGGTTGGGGGTATCATGTGTTTTCTAAGTACTGGCTGCCATCAAGGAATTCTGCCATGCAGTTCACCTTTAACTCAACTTTACTTGCTTCTTTGAATTGTTAGCTTTCAATTTACCTCATGCACTGTGCTTTGTAAAAGTAACATTGAGCTGGGAAGGGTTAATAAACTAAAAACTTTAGTGCACGTTATAGGCAGTTCAAAACCTCAGTTCTTTGTAGCTATGTAATTTTCTTTGTTCATTGTTTTGCATGATACAAAATCATAATTTCGGACCTGAATGCACAATTTCCTATGTTTTTGAATTAGCTTGTGGTATCGTAAAGCTTTAAATCTAACTTTGAAAAAGCTAAAAAGCTTCTTAATTTATTGTAAAATTTCACCATCTTTAAAGTATTTTATAATTACTGCTGTCCTTTGATTTGTTTCCATTTATTTCTATTATCTTGCAGCATCTTTTATCCAAATTCTTCTTTCTTATAAATCTTGTAAGTAGGAACCAGAAGCTTCTCCTTAATCGCAGTCATGTTTTTATTTTTTCCATAATTCCATTAAAATTTTTGATTGTCATTGTCTATTGTAGTTTTTGCACTTGGGAAGAAAACTATTTTTTCTGTGTTTTGAATGGGGAAGATTGTTGGCAAAAGCAAATTAATCTGCCTGAATCAATCCCATTATTTCTGTATACTAGTCTGGTCATGTCATGAATTCCAGGACTTTGCACTAACTGTGTTTTGGCTTTTTTTTTTTTTTTTTTTTTAGCTTTAAGCTTATTTTTATACAGATTTAGTGTTTAATTTGTATGCATTCTGCATGGAGTGTTTTCCAAATGTATTATTGCTGGATAGTTTATTCAGGACTAAAATGGCTCATGGGAAGTTGCATAAAGATTTATGCTTGACTCTGCATCTATTAAGCCTTCTATCATTACAAAACAATTTATATTTTATGTGTAGTAATAAAAGATTTCAGAGTGATCTGTGTGCTATGAAATCTTTTGTTAAAAGCAACTTTCGAAGGGCTTCTGTTTTGTTGACAACGAATGACCATGATAATCCTCCTTACCAACCCAATTTTCTGATTTATCAACCTCAAGTTTGCTGCTGTTTGTGACTGTTAAAATTCATTCTCATTTGCTTGGTTGGGCAGCTCTTTGGTGTGTGTTGTGGAGCTGGGTGGGTGGTGGGGATGCCCTCTTTGCCCTCCTTACTCAGTTCTTATCCTCACCTTGTCATGTCATAAAGTACTCAAACTGGCATGCACTTGCCCTCTTAATTACTTTGTCCATTTGGGTTAATTGTATAAATTTTAATTGCTACTTTTCTTCATGGTTAAGCATCATTCTATAGAAGGAGGAAAAAACAGAAAATAAATAATAGAAAAGGCAAATTCTGTATATATCTGTATGCAGATGTATACAATTATAGTCTTCTGACCAGAAATTCAATGAAAAAAATCATTTTTGTAGAATCTGTTGACGATGTTATTGTAAATTAATTGCTATCTATTTCAAAGAAGATATCAGAGAGCCCTTTAAAAAATAAATTATGACATAGTTGCTAACCAAAGCATTATTGGATTCTATTAAAGTAGTTACGTAATGACACCAACATTTGATCTTTGTGTCCAGGGTCCCATGAGCCTATTTGGCATTTTGATAACATTAATGAAATGCTCCTTTTTTCTCCCCAGCCATTGCAACACAAGCTAGCATGGAGTTTCGACGGAAAGGGTCCCAAATGTCAACAGACACCATGGTTTCCAATCCTGTGTTTGATGCAAGTGAATTTCCTGATAACTATGAAGCAGGAAGAGCTGAGGCTTGTGGGACATTATGTAGAATTTTTTGTAGCAAGAAGACTGGAGAAGAGATTCTGCCAGCTTATTTATCCAGGTTTTAGAATTTTTTTGTTTATTTTTGCATTTATATTATTGGTAAAATACTATTGTGGCATGGCTAAATCAGTAAGCCACTGTTGGCCTGAAATGCTTGCCAGTGTCTTTATGTAATTGAAAACTGCTTGAATTCTATTTTACCTGCCTCATCAGATCTGGTAAAGACTTTAAGGTTTTATTCTAGAGCTATTATTATTTATCCTATCATTTGTAAATTCTGGAGAGATTTGGATGTACCACAGTAGTTTGATAATAGATTTTTGGAGACAATGTTAGGTTCTGTGTACAGTCCAGAAATAACTCAGCTGTGAATTTTTACTCCAAAGCGTTTAATGACTGTGGTGAATAGATTCAAGCAAAATTACAGTGATTCAATAGGAAGCAGAAGTTGGCAGGAGAGAGACATGATGGTTTTGAATGTTTGGAGGAAACAGCAACTCATACTTAGCCTAGAAGGGTCAGGAGAGAGATCTGGCATATTATTAGATATTTGTACTGGATTTAGAAAAAATCGGTAGTGTTGGAAGGTTGAGTAGGATTATCTTTGCCAAGCCTCTGGCTTCCACCATCTGTGCATGCCCCTGCCATCCATTCAGCTGCTCAGACCACAACCTAGGCATCATTTGCCTTTCCTTCTTTCATTTTGAGTTGATTATTCAACTCCTGCCTTGTAGCATTTAGCTCTCTTATTTATCTCTTCACCCTGTTCTTACCATGACACTTCAGGTGTTATTCTTTGGAAATTTATAGTTCTTTATTCTGCTTTGCCCTTCTTCGCTACTTGTTTACATGATAACTGAAGTAGGGTTACAATCAAGTAGACCACTGAGATACCTGTATTGCTAGATACTTAGGAAAGAGGGTGCCAAGTCTGAAACATAAGTCAGGGAAAACATGGTATAGACTAGTCAGAACAATTTTAACCATAGGCTTTCATCTTTTTTTTTTTTAATTAGGTATTTTCCTCAATTACATTTCCAATGCTATCCAAAAAATCCCCAATACACTCCCCCCCCCCCCCAGTCCCCCACCCACCCACCCCCACCCCTTGGCCCTGGCATTCCCCTGTACTGGGGCATATAAAGTTGGCAAGTCCAATGGGCCTCTCTTTCCAGTGATGGCCGACTAGGCCATCTTTTGATACAAATGCAGCTAGAGTCAAGAGCTCTGAGGTACTGGTTAGTTCATAATAATGTTCCACCTATGGGGTTGCAGTTCCCTTTAGCTCCTTGGGTACTTTCTCTAGCTGGCTTTTATCTTTAAATGTGGTTTAAGTCAAAGTGAATAAATTATGAGACGCTAGTGATACTTAATCAAGTTTAAGGTGAAGCAATACAGTAAGGCATATAAAAAGTAGGAATCAAGGGCTGGAATGTGTTTAGGGACCAGAACAACTCTCCTGCCTCCTGGGCCTCTGTCTCCTAGAACTGCTTCTAGAACTGCTTCATTCTTCCTTGCAGGTCATTTTCCTTATCCTGCAATGTGCTTGTACACAAGCTCCTAGTTGTCATCACCATCTTCTAGAAGTCCAGTGGGGTTAGTTAGCATCTCTGAAATGTGAGAGTCTAGGGAAAGAAGATCTGATTAATTAGCTGTCTGCCCCTCCTCTAGCTACATATAGCTGCTAGAGAAGGTCACATAGTTGTTGGAGTTTACTCCTCATCAGGAAGGCCCATTTCTCTGAAGGAGACCTTGGGCTGGAGAATTATTTCAAATTGTATCAGTAGTAGGAAAGGAGAAAGTTATGGACATGAGCTTTCTATCTAGTTCAGAAGAGTGGGTGGGTGGGTCATGTGACAAACTTCGCAGGTTTTTGAGAGGACAAATGATTTATTTAAGTTTCAGTCTTGCATTCCAAGGGTGTGTGGGCTATTTATCAAGAACTGCATAGTATGTGCCTGTTTAATTGAGTTCTGGGCACAGAAGATAGATTGAAATGAGTTGAATAGGCACCAGTGAGTGAGGAGATTGTTTTGAAAGAGTTTTGCAGAGAAGGAAGAAATGCCATGTGAGAAGAAGAGTGGAGCAGTGTGCTTGCTCTTGAGAAGCAGGCCCCTCAGTGCTGAGCGGCTTGGTTGTAGTTGGAGGTTGGAGGAAAAGGAAGATATGTTCAGGTGGATTCCTCACAGGCATCTTAGTGTGATCTTCTTCATACTCTGATGAACAAAGAGTGGGCTGGGGCTCCTTTTTCTCTCAAACCCCTCAGAGGCAGTGAAGGAAGGAAAATGATACAGACTCACCTCTGTTTCTTAGGATTGTGAATGCTACAAAATTTTACTACTTTAGAATTTGACTAATTGATTCCATCAGTTGATTGATAAGTACCCAACATTTGTTTTGGTGTGGCTATCTCATTTATAGGCACCTGTAATTTGATGTACAAAGAGTTAAAACTTTTTAAAAAAACGTATAATGGACATGGATTGTATGATTTTTGGATTGTTGACTCCTAGTAGTTCCTTAAAGTCTAGAAACTAGAGTGCAGAGTAGACAAAGGCTCTTCAGATAACTATGTAGAGAATGCTAATAGTTTGGAAACATTTGATCAGCAGTTTGTTAAAATTTTTTTTCTTGCTTTCCTAGATTTTACATGCTTTTAATTCAAGGTTTGCAGATAAATGATTCTGTATGCCACCCTGTCCTGGCCAGCGTTATTCTAAACTCCCCTCCTTTGTTCTGCTGTGACTTGAAAGGGATTGATGTTGTGGTTCCTTACTTTATTTCAGCTCTTGAAACCATTTTGCCTGACAGGTAAGCTGTCATTTTCTACCACTGTGTCCGCTTTCTGGTTTGCCGTGGTCTGTTTTGGTGCTTCCTCCTGTCTGCTAATTTATCCTATCTAGTTTTTACAGTCCAAGGGGACCTAGGCTACATTAAGTTGAGTACAGAGCATCCAAACACTCTCAGTCCCTGGGTGCCTTCAGTTCTCATGTCCATGGGCTGACTGGATCCTTTCTGGCTTGTCTAGATGGGTCAGACCTGAAATCCTACTGTAATGAAGTAGGCCTTACATTTTCAGTTACATTCTAGCTTTAATTCAGTCAGTGTGTAACATAGCAGTGCTTGGATTGTGGGAAAAATGGCATAGTTTATATGAAAGTAGCTAGAAATACTCTTTAGTTGAAAAATACTAATAGTTTTTTATTTTTTGGCAGAGAACTCTCAAAATTCAAAAGCTATGTAAATCCAACAGAATTGAGAAGGTCATCCATTAATATCCTGCTTTCTTTGTTGCCCCTCCCTCATCATTTTGGTACAGTCAGATCTGAGGTAATGTTTCTTTAATTATTTCTTTTTCTGTCTCCTCCCCCTTCCTCCTACCCCCTCTCCCACCATGATTCGTGGTCTTGCTAAATATCTCAATTTGGTTGCAAACTTAAAACCCTTCTGTCTGGCATCCTGCTAAGCATCATTATTAGCATTTTTTTGTATTCTGCATTCTGCTTTTGTATGCTAATTTAAGTCAAACTATGTTTTTAACAAAATGGAGCAGGGCTTTTAAAAAGTGGTTTTCTAGCCCTGTATGGTTACACAAGCCTTGAAGGTAGAGGCAGGTGAATCTCTTTGTGAGTTTGAGGCCAGCCAGGGCTATACAGTGAGACCTTGTCTCAACATTCAGTAAATAAACAAATATTTAAAAATACACATTTCTAGTGGATTAGTGAGTTTTTTTGTTTTGTTTTGAGTATTTCTAATTTTGGAAGTGCCAGTATGTCATGGCTTACTGCTCATGTGTTATAGACTAAAGATGTCTGACTACAGGTCAGACAAGTGGGAGCTACAGTTAGGCTGAAAGCCTGGATCCTTAGCCTGTTCACCTCTTGTCTCCTCCTGCTTTCCTAAATGGCACCATGTACAATAGTTGATGTTAAATGTTTTTTTCTTTCTTTTTCTCTAGGTGGTCCTAGAAGGAAAGTTTAGTAATGATGACAGCTCTTCTTATGATAAACCAATAACTTTTCTGTCCCTGAAGCTGAGACTTGTGAATATACTAATAGGTGCCTTGCAAACAGAAACGGACCCTAACAACACCCAAATGATACTAGGTTTGTGTCCAGACAGTTTTGTTTTGTATTTTGGTAAGTGAAACCCAGGTACTAAGGATCCCAGGCATGCTGGAGAGACAGGTGAGAGAATCCCAAGCTTAATGCAACTGTTAACTATTCTGCTTCAGAGTTAGAGGTTTCTTGGTTTTGTTTTTTTGCTTTTTATAGAAAAAGGTCTAAGAAGATCTGGTAAGATAATTCAGTGGTTAAAGATGTCTGCCACCAAGACGACACAGACCTGAGTTTGATCCGCAGGTCCCATAGGGTGAGAGGAGAGAACTGGCTCTCTTTAGTTGTCCTTTGACCTCCACATACATGCCATGGTGTGCACATAGCCTTTCTCTCCCTACATAAGTAAATAAGGAAGGAAATAAATAGATAGAAAAAACAATAAACGATTTTTAAAAAAGATGTATGGAGATAAGATGAGCAAAGGCGAGCATTTAGTCATCTTTTTTCCCTCCTTTGTCCCGACGTTCTTCTTTCTCTGCCCGTTTCCTTTCAGTACTGTAGTGGGTACCTTGGAAGTGTGGCATGTTAGTCAATGAGAAGGCGGACTCAGTAGTCAATGGTGAGTTGTTAGTTTGACAAAGAGCTGAAGGGACATGTGATAACACACTTTTCCACATTACTGTTGATGTGGCTATAGAAACAGAAAAAAGCCCAGGAGAAAAACTAGAAGCAAGAGAATTCAGCTGTTTAAATTCTGTACTTGGGAATTGCACACAGATTCTATGTGTTAGGAAAATATTTTAAGCCAGAGAGAGAGGAAAAAAATACTGTTCACATGAAGGGACTTGTCAGAAATCAAAGAATGCAAAAAGTTTAGTCCAGTGTAGAGGTTGGAGGGGTGGACAGGGTGGTTGCAGGGGAGGGGCACCTTTGGAATCAGGCAGCAAGAGGTTCATTGGGTTAAAAGTGCTCATTGAGTTAAAGGTGCAAAAAAACTAATGACCCGAGTTCCGTTCCTGGACCCTAACTTGGAAGGAGAGAGCTGAATCCTGAATGTTGTCCTTTAACGTCCACATATGCTGTGGCATGCACTTGTGTGCAGCCAACCCTTACCCTCAGAAAGGAAAGTATAAAAACTTGGAAGGCATATCAGAATATGGGGATTTTTAAAGCATTGCCTGTTTTAACCTATCAATGTATTTATTTGTAATCTTCAGAGAATTTCAGGAATACTTTACCAAAATTTCCCTTTTCATTTTTTTAGGGGAGGGGAGGAGACACAGAATCTGTCTATGTAGCCCTGTACTTGCTGTGTAGCCAGGGTGGCTTCAGCTGATAGCAGTTCTTCTGCCTCAGGCCTCTGAATGCTAGGGTTATCTTGGTTCCAAATCATTTCCTCTTTGCCCTGACTGAGCCATCGTACTGTAATTGTATGTCATGTAACTTCTTTGTTTTGCTATTGCAGGGGCAATGTTAAATATTGTTCAAGATTCTGCACTTTTAGAAGCCATTGGTTGCCAAATGGAAATGGTAAGAAGTTTACATAATCTGTCATAGAATATATGCTTCTGATTTTATGTAAATCATTGTCAGCAGTGCTGCAGCTGAACCTAGAGCCTCAGCACACGCTCAACAAGCTGTCTCCACCGAGCTGTGTCCTCAGTCCTTTGTCTTTAGTTTTTGAGGCAGTGTCTCATGGAGCCCAGGCTAGTCTCAAACTGTGTATATAGCTAAAGATAACCTTAATCTCTTGGTCTTCCTGCCTCCACAGGTTTGCACTGTCACACCTTGTGTTTGAAACCATTTTGTCTGTTTATAAATTTCTGCTCATAGACTTAGAAGGACCCTAATTTAAAACATCACATATATTGAGAGTTTTCTCATTAGGTCCTTGAGAAATCCTAAATGAGAGAAACACCAGTTGGGACAGTTTCGAAGTACCAATTAACTAGTCTGAATTTTCTAGGAAAGGCCTTTCTAGTTCCTGTTATCCCTAACAGATATAGGACTACTGTTAGATGTGCTATCTTGTTTGTAGTTCCTGTAGTCAGAAGTTTGCAGGGGCTCCAAAGTACTAAAGTTTTTAAAATGTTATTTAAAAAGCTCCCCAGATTTGGACAAATTCCTAAAGATACATGTTATACTTGGGGTTCAGGCTGGGCTGTGGGGGAAATAATAAGGTATAATAGGCTGAGCTAGATAAATGAAAAAAATTATTAAGGAAATTCATTCAGGTAGATTCATCCAGTAGATGGCTTATAATGTGCTGATCTGGAGACAACAAGTTCTGTTTATATGGGAAAAGGTACAAGGAATCTTTAACAAGTGGGTTTATTTGCTCCTATGTGTATGGGAATTTATACTAACTATAGTATTTTATTGTTTGTACTTTATCGTGCAATCACATTTAAAAGTTGCTCTTTTATGTGTGTATATACCCAAATGAATATGGGTCTTCGTACGTGTGTGTATAGATTCATGTGTCTGGGAATGCTTGCATGTGTCTGTGCTTGTATGTTTGTGTGTGTGTGTGTGTGTGTGTGTGTGTATGGGTGTGGGTAGGTGTGAGCATGGAGGTAAGAGGAGGATGTCAGGTATTCTGTGCTATTACTTTGCCCTATTACCTTGAGACAGTGTCTTTTGATGACCATGGAGCTAGACTGGCAGCCAGCAAGCCCATCAATGCTCCTGTTTCGACCCCTCCCAGCACTGACATTATAGGCATGCGGATGGCCATACTCAGCTTTTAAGTAGGTGTTGGGGATTTGAACTGAGGTTCTACCACTTGTGTAGCAAGTACTCTTACCCACTGAACCATCTCCCTGGCCTTCTCTCCTTCTGCCATTTTTTTTTAAAAAGTAGGTTCTGGGGCTCAGACTCGGGTCCTCATTCGTGAGTGGCAAATACTTTATTGTCTGAGCTCATTTCCCAGACCCATATTGTCTTTATTTGAAGATTATATTCCTGTTCTGAGGTTTTTCTGTAAATGCACTTTCAGGTATTTTCCTTAATGATTTGAAGTCATTATTAGCTAGAGAGCTCTAGCATATGTAAAGGGTTCTAAGGTAACTCTTTGAAAAACATCACAGGAGACCTCAGTATGGATGTTTGTAGTTATCAAACCCTGTGTATCCTGTTAACAGATGGCATCTGAGCAATAGTACCACAGTGTCTGTCTGTTTACCATCTGTGTATCACCTGTGCTAGTTAGCCTGTTAACTGTTTCAGTACTAGGGATGA
This sequence comes from Mus caroli, assembly GCF_978045245.1. Lineage (NCBI taxonomy): Eukaryota > Metazoa > Chordata > Mammalia > Rodentia > Muridae > Mus > Mus caroli. The sequence goes on along the minus strand of NW_028227257.1, from coordinate 21,133,549 downwards.
ACCTAGGGCCTCCTGCATGTGAGGCAAGTGCAGTACTCAACTACAGCCCCAATTCTAACAGGTTTTAATAATTAACTTTTAATACTTGTAAACCACTCATCTTGGTTCCTTTGACTAGGGTGGTGGAGAAAACAACCTGAAGAGTCATAGTCGCACTAACAGCGGCATTAGCTCAGCAAGTGGAGGAAGCACAGAGCCTACAACCCCTGATAGCGAGAGACCTGCTCAAGCTCTTCTGAGGGATTATGGTAAGCTGTGCTTAAAACAGTCTGTTAGCATTTACACGGGTCAGTTCTCAGATTTACAAAATAAGCAAAACTAAAGCTTTTCAAGAATTGAAAATAAAAATAAAAATTCTGTCTACTTAGGTATAATAGACAGAAGATGTTAGTCTAAAAAATACTAAGGAAAAAGTATTTTTATGATTTTTTTTTTTTTTTGTAGATCTGTTTTGGAGTTTGTTAGATCTTACAGATGTTTAAGATGAAAGGTCTATGTTCTGCACCAGGCTAAGATGTGGACTTTGCTTCAGAATAATGGCAGAGACTGTCAGTGAGCCAAGCAATTGCAGCTGTGAGGGAAGTGATGGAGGTTGTACTAGAGGAGCCCCAGAGTAACATGTGTTTCCATGTTAAAACTGACTTAGACACTCTGTCTTGTTAGGCTCTTCAGTTATAAGAATAAAGAGACACTTTTTGCCCTAAATAAATTCTGCTAAATAAAATACTCGCCAGCAGAGCATCCTGTTCAGTGGTGTCCTTTACACTGAGCACTTATCCTATGGACTCAGTGTGAACATGTTATAATGGTTTTATGCACGAGTGTTAATGGTGATTAAACCTGTGAGTGTTTATTCCATGAGATTAGCATATCTAATTCCCTAGATGTGAGCTTAACTTTTTAGTCATCTGGAGAATTTTTGAGCCGTGTTGATGGGGGATGCTTTCAGTTGAAGTTTATGATACATTACCCATCAGCATGTCAAATACATAGTCATTATATGTATATTCAGTACATTTAAATTGTTACTTCTTATGTAGACTTAGGCATTCTCTAGGTTGAAGTTCTCTTTCTCGTACTTTCTAAGACATTTTAAAACTGAAGATAATTTTGCGTTACTGCATGTGTTGTATATAAGTGTTTGAAGGGATTGCTTGTTCCAGCATTTTTCAGCTGGTGTTAGTGAGCTCTGCTTGTTATGTCATATTTTTTACTAAGAAATCCAGATTTGTGTTAGTGTCGCATGACTGTCTCTCTTTAATGATCATTCCTTTTTCTGTTGTCACTGCCCTCTTTCTGATAGGATCCACAGGTATAATGCCCCTAAAGCTTCCTTTATAATAGAATTTATCATTGCTTAATTTCTTAGAACTCACTCTTTAAGTAATAATTACTATAAATATAAAATTGAAGTCCAAGTAAAAGCATTGACTTGGTTATCTTACCTTCATAAAGGTATCGAAGTAGTGGTAGAGAGCGAAATGTAAACACGGGTTTGAAAAGGCATTGCATGTGGGTTTTACTGGCTTAACCCTGTCATTTCAGCAGATGCTTTAAGCTAATTCCTAGCATCTGAGGAGGCTATAAGGTTCAATTTTTGCCTCTGTAAAGCTCTAGGAAATAACTTGGATGCCTTTTCATTGTTTGTCTTGAAGATTAAGCTTTATTTAGATACTTATTTAAAAATTGAAGACATCAGTTTTTATTATAAGGATTTTTACTGAAATTGCCAAGTCCGAAGTGTTCTTTGTTAAAATGTAGACTGGAACTAGAAGCTGGCCCTGTCCCATGTGTGCCTTGTACGCCATCATCAGTGAGGCCTGGGGCTCAGGCTGAGGCTGGTGGGCGGGGAGCATAACTCCGTGTGGGTGCCCATTGTGCTCACTGTGGCTGCTGTGGTCTGTGCCTGGTGGAATGCTGTGCTTCTGTTACTAATGCTTAGTTGTTTTCCCTCCCTGTGGATGTGGCATTGGGTTATATCCTAGCTCTTAATACAGATTCAGCTGCTGGGCTCCTGATTCGCAGCATTCATCTCGTCACTCAACGACTCAACTCCCAGTGGCGGCAAGATATGAGCATATCCTTGGCAGCTCTAGAGCTCCTCTCTGGCCTGGCAAAGGTGAGACAGCCCTTTTAGTTTAGCCCAGTAGACTCTCGTCATGCTTTTTTTTTTTTTTTTTTAAATTTTGACACACACTCCTTTGTGTGGGTATTTTGGTGTTGTCAGTATGCATGAGTGTTTTACATTCAGAGTATACAAAATCAAGCCTCCAAGTGAGACTTTGCAAAAGGAAAAATAGGTCAAAAGATAGAATCTTTCTGTTAAGGTACAGAAAACATTTCAATACTGGTGATTATTTGCACATACTAGTGTATTTTTGATCTTATAAAGAGTTTATATAAAGTATTTCTGTGATTACTATTTTCTATTATCAGTAGTAAGCAAAAATTGACCATATATTCAATTTTCTGTTATTTGAATTCTATGGAGCTTTAGAAGTGTGGGATCTTTTTGCACTTATACCTCAGTCTCTCTTGTTCTTTTTCTCTCTTAAATTTATGTAACATAAAACTAACCATCTAAAAGCAAATGATTCAATGGCTATGAGTACATGTGCTGTGTAATGCAGCTCACCAACTACACTTGCAGTGTGTTTTTGTCACCTCAGAAGGGACTCCCTAAGCCTCAAAGCAGTTGCTTTCTAGCCTACCCTCCCAACCACAACATCCTCTGACAGCCACTGAGTTTTTGCTTCTTTGGATCTACCCAGTCAGGACCGTTCACATAAAGGGAGCAATGTGAAAACCATGTTATGTGTGTCATTTCAAGAGTGCCTGTCTTTTTCACTTGATGTCATTTTTTAGTTTCAGCCCCTTTTTATGGTTGCCTAGCCCTGGGCTGAATGTAATTATCACTGTTTGCCTGCCTGCTCATCAGTTTAGGGGTATTTAGACTATTTCCGTCCTCAGCTTTACTACTAGAGTCCCTGTACATGTATGTGTATTTATTTGGAATATCAGTTTCAGTTCTTTGGGGTATGGACTGAGGGGTAAAATTCTTGGGTTTATGATAATTCTCTTTAGCTTTTGAAGAACTACAAATTCTTCCACAGCAACATACAAGAGTTCCAAATTTTCTGCATCCTTGCTAGCATCTGAATACTTTTTACTATTAAAATGGAAAAGAATATTTTTCATATACCAGTTGATGTTGTGAGGATCAAATGAGATGAAAGTATAAAATGCATTGTGGTCACATAGTGATAAGTCACCACAGAGCGGTAGTGTCTGAGATGATGATGATGCTTAGGTCCTCATGTCAGAGCTGTCTTATGAGCTATGAGAAACAAAATAGACAAAAAACTTAAGTGTGTTCTCAACACTATTTGGAACTTTACTTCAGAAATCTCCAAATGTAATAGATCTGTGAGGAGCAGTTGCTGATATGTAACGTTAGGATAGCTGTCCATGAAACATGGTAGACCATACAGAGGGGGAGGTGCTGCTCCTTGTGACCTGTGGTTCACTTTTGGTTGAAGATGGATTAGCTTGGATGGGGTATTGCTTTGTACCTGTGCCATCATATACAGTGGACTAATACTACCTGATTTCATAACTTTCTATAAATAAAATGATTTAAACAGTCTGGTGTTAGAACAGGGTTGAATGAATAGACTAGTGGTCTTGAGACTTCATGACCACAGTTACGTGGCTGTTTGATTTTTGACAGAAGTGCAGAGATAACTCTTAAGGAGCAAGGTTAGTCTTTTTGACTAGTGATACTAGTAGAAAAGTTGGTTTCATACCTTTTTAGCATATGGTAGGTATAAAAATGAGCTAAAAATTGATTGTAGACTTAAATGTAAAGTGTATTAGTCACTTGTCTCATGCTGTGACAAAATACCCTGACAAAAATCAACTTAAGGATGGAAGGGTTTATTTTGGCTCACAGTTCAAGGGTACAGTCCATTATGGCGGGGATGTCAAGGTGGCAGGAGCTTGAAGCAGCTAGTCACGTTGAGTCTGCAGTCAGGAAGAAGAGAGCAGATGAATGCTTGTGCTCAGCTGCCTTCCTCCTTTTTATGCAGTCCAGGACCCAAACCCAGGGAATAGTGCCACTCTCCTTTAAGGTGAGTTTTCCTACCTCAATGTCATTAGTTGTTAGGGAACTGTAACTAGAGTCACATTGAAATACTTTTACATAATCATTAGCATGACCAACATTGAGGGCTAGGAGTATAGCTCAGGGCAAAAGTTCCTGTTAATTAAGCATGAGAATCTAAATTCAAATCCCCAGCACCCACTTAAAAGGCCAGACAGGACCACATGGGCCTCAGAGTAGCAGGTAGAGATAAGCAAATCTCAGGAGTTTACTAGCCTGTCAACCTAGCTGAAACAACATGCTTTAGGTTTTGTGAAAGATCCCCATCTAAAGGGAATAATATAGAAAGTATTAGAGCAGTGGTTCTCAATCTGTGGGTCGTAACCCTTTCGGGTCGAATGACCCTTTACAAGGCTCACCTCAACCACCATAAAACACAGATATTTATATTATAGTTCACAACAGTAGCAAAATTAAAGTTATGAAATAGCAATGAAGATAATTTTATGGTTGGGGCCATTATGATAAAGATAGCCAGCAGTCCTCCTGTGGCCTTTGCATATATATAAACATATATGCATATACCACATATACACACATAAAGAAAAAAAGAAAGATAGGCTAAATTTAAAAAGACTTGACTGTACCAAATGTTGATGAGGATATAAGGAAACTGTTAATGAGAATTGTAATTAATTGTAATAACCACTTTGGAAAAAAGTTTGGCAAATTCTTAAAAATTTAATCATATGGGCTGAAGAGAGATGGTTCAGTGGTTAAGAGCACTGACTGTTCAATTTTTAGCACTCACATGGCATCTTGTCTGTAACTCCTGTTACAGAGGATCTAACACTCTCACACAAACTTACATGTAGGCAAAACACCAGTGCATATGAAATAAAAATAAATTATGAAAAAAAAACCCAAAGCAAAAAAAAAAAAAAAAACCCCATTTAATCACACTTGTATCTTAAGATCTTGTCATTCCACTCCCAGTATAAGAGAACATATCCATTCAGTGACATGGATGTTGATAGCAACTATATTTCCACAGGATGGAAATAATCCAAATGTCCATTAACAAGTTACTAGTTAGACAAATTGTTCTATATTTATGTACTAGAATACAGCTCAATAAAAAGAAAGAAATTTACAAAAATAGATACATCTGGAAATAATTAACTATACTAAATAGAAGAAAGAAGCCAGCCAAATACCCCTCCCTAAAATAGATACTGTAGAATTTATATATACTTTAGAAAATATAGTCTGATCAATTATGGTAGCAGAGAATGATAGCAGTTCCTCATGGGATGGGGTGGGAGGGCAAGAGGAATGAGGAAGCTTACAAAGGTGCATGAGGAGATTTGGGGGTGATGTGTGTTTGTTATCTGATTGTAGTAACAGTTCTTTGAGGTTACATACTTTGAACATATGTAACTTATGGTAATTGATAATTGAACCTTTGGGCTGTTTCACTAGACTTTGTGCAGAGCAGAACCCATCACTGTGAGGTTGGGTTAGGAACCTTAAAGTACACACGCGTTTCTTTTCTGGACATTCCTTCACATTTTGCAATATGAGTGAGTGTATCCAAGAACTTTGGGTTTTAAGCTATCAGCAACCATGTAAAGTACTGCTTTGGGTTTGAGAATACCACTTTCTTGTTACATATAATGGTATATCTCGAATATTCTGTTTCTATTTATAAATAATATTTAAGAACAAGGCCTCTTTTATATCACATTATCAGACAGGCTCAGTTGGAGGGCAAATGCTTGGTTTAGTGGTTCCTGACTGACTGGTTCTATTCCTTAAATGGACATGCTTAGGTGAAGGTGATGGTTGACTCAGGAGACCGGAAGCGTGCCATCAGTTCTGTGTGCAGCTACATCGTCTACCAATGCAGTCGGCCAGCTCCTCTTCACTCCCGGGATCTGCACTCCATGATAGTGGCAGCATTTCAGTGTCTCTGTGTCTGGCTGACAGAGCACCCTGATATGCTGGATGAGAAGGTGAGCTTGTTCAGTCTTGAAAAACCAAGCAGGAAACTGGATGTTGAGAAAATACCCTTTAAAAGAGAATATCTGAATTTAAATACAGTATCACATACTTTGAATTTACTTGTTTGATTTCAGTAGGATACTTACTCTTTTGAACATAACTTGAAAACTGTCATCATGTTTAGATTTGGTTCCAAATAACTCCACAGAGAATTTCTTTATGAAAGAGAAGACCTCGCTTAATTTATCTGAACCAGCAAGATCTCTTTTATAAAAAATAACATTTTCATTAATATTTGTAAAATGTTATACTATGTATTTTGTACATTCTTGTCTTTTCACCAAGTTCTACCCACTCTATCCTCACTTTCTTACCTACACAATTTTGAGAGTTTTTTGCTTGTGTTGAGTCATTTGTGTTTCTTAGCTACTATTGAGAATGGGGCCTGCCCTGGAGTGTGGTCAACCTAACAGTGATCACGTTCTTAAAGAAAGTAGATCTACCTCTCCCAGCAGCTCTCATACATGACCACACATGCCAGTAGCTCCCTGGCTAGTGATAATAGTTTTTGCCCATTTTTACCATCCAAGCTGGAATATTATTTAGCTTGAGCCTGCTCAAGTCTGTGTACACTTTTGCATTTGCTATGGGCTCATACGCATAACTGTTGTGTCTGGAAAATTACCTTTTTCACTAGGATGGCAGACTGTAGATAGCTATTAAAGCTATTTGGTTTCCTATTATCAAACAAAGAAGGACACTTAGTTGTGAATCTGGAATGCGAGGGTAACAGCTTGCCTATAAAAGTTACTATTGTGGAAACATTGTATTTTTCACAGGGTTCTGCACTTTAAGAGGGTTCAGCTATCTAGTCTGTTTTCTCTGCCACTGTCCCTTATAAGGAAGCTGGCATAATGAGCTCAGTACCAGTAAAGCTTTCCAAGATCATTGGATACTTAGAGAGATCTTTGTAAGTAATATTGTCGATAAAATCTGAGTTAGTTTCATTGTGGCTTTTAAAGTTATGCTATCAGAAATTGTTTCCAGGACTGGCCTTGTAACTAAGTTTAATAGAATATCTGCTTAGTGTTTATGAAGCTCTCAGTTTGATCTCTAGCACAACATGAACCAGATGTGATGGGGCTTATTTGTAATTTCAGGTACTTGGGAGGTAGAAGAAGGGGGTCAGAAGGTCAAGGTGATCCCTGACTTTATAATGAGGTAGAGCCCAGCCTGGGCTACATGAAACTCTGTTACACAAAAACACTTTTAAAAAGAAATTATTTGCTGGGCAGTGGTGGCGCACACCTGTAATCCCAGCACTCAGGAGGCAGAGGGCAGGTGGATTTCTGAGTTTGAGGCCAGCTTGGTCTACAGAGTGAGTTCCAGGACAGCCAGGGCTACACAGAGAAACCCTGTCTCGAAAAACCAAAAAAAAAAAAAAAAAAAACCAGAAATTATTTTAAGATGTTAATCATTGGAGTTGGGGATGGTAGCACCTGCCTGTAATCCTACCATTTAAGCAGAGGCAGAGGGTTCTAGGTTCAAGGCCAGCTTGGGCTACATAGTGAGTTTGAGACCAGCCTGAGTGCCATATTTGAGACACTCTAAAAAATAAGTAATTCTCTTTGATATATTAGGTAATCTGATGAGTCTTAAACCACCTAGGTTTGACTGAATTACTTCTGAATTACTTCCAGGGTTTGTCCATGGTAATTTTGTGAGCTCTGTATCTACTAAAATTAAAACCTGTCTTTAGTCTCCTTTGAATATACAAATTTAGTTCTTTTAAAAGAAATTTAATGGAAGTTTGGTTTGTTATATTATAATACAAACATATATTTGTTAAAGAGCATTAGAAACTGGAGCTCCGCCTCCAAAACATAACTGCTGTTATGGGTTCTTTGTCTTCTTTTAAGTAACATATATAAAAATTGATTTGGGGTTGATGAGATGGCTCAGCAGATAAAACTTCCTGGCACCAAGTCTAATGACTTAAGTTTAATCTCTGAATCCCACATGGTGGGAGTGGAGAACCAACTTCCAAAAGCTGTCCCCTGACCTTGGCTTGTACACACACACACACACATCTTCTTTCTTGAATAAAATAAAGTGTTTGAAATATTTTTAAAAATCGTTTTGCCTTTTCCTGATTCTAGGATTGCCTTAAGGAAGTACTGGAGATTGTAGAACTCGGTATCTCAGGAAGCAAATCCAAGAACAGTGAGCAAGAAGTCAAGTACAAAGGTGATAAGGAGCCGAACCCTGCATCCATGAGGGTAAAGGACGCCGCCGAAGCCACTCTAACATGGTATGAGAACAGCTGCTGGATTCTGAACTATAACAGACAGGGCAGCAGTGGCCTCTGCTGCTATGCCTTCCTTGTTCAGCACAAAGTAACTCAGCCCCTGTAGGGTGCTGCATCTCCAGACACAAAATGAAAGGAAAGAATTCTTTTTGTACTCATTCTTAGACCAACAGGAAACCAGCGAGTTGGGATGTGTGTATTTCTGTACTGGCTGATACTAACTCAGGTCAGATCATGTTAGAGCCAGGAAGTAACTTGGAGTTAACTTCATCACTTTCTTTGATGGCTTAGCCTAGAGATGAGCTGTGTCACATCTGCTGCCCAGTGACTGCATCTTTTATGTTATATTCAGTTTAGATTGTTTAAACTCCCTTGTAAAAGCTTGGTAATAGAATCATACAGATAAGTTAGATTCAGTTATTACCATGAATACCATTCTGGTATAGTAGGAAATATGAAATAGAAATACAAAGTTCTTTGGTATCAGGTGAATAGTTAGAGCCCCCAAAGAAGAGATACAAATGAAATGTCAGGGAACTGGCAGTGGGTCCTTTTGAGATACAATGAGAGCAGAGTAACATGCTTAGGGAACCATATTGACCCAGACTGAGAGCATAGGGAACGTTTTAGCTGTGAGCAGCATGTAGACAAATAAGAATACATGTCACATAGAAGCAAGAGGTTCTGTCTTTGAGAGAATGGCAGAAAGAGTTGAGAAAGTCCCTGTTCCTGCTGGATTGGGGACTGGAAAGAGATTGTGTTTGAGCACATCTACAAGGGACTTAATAATTAGAGATTACAGAGATTCATAGAATATGTAAAAATATGGTTCATGCAAGGAAGTGAATGAATAAGGACCTAGGAAAATAGAACCACAGGAAGGAAGAGTGTCAGGTTACTAAGGACTGGCTTGAAGACTTGTGTGCAAGCCAGCTCTGCCTAAGATCCTGACATCTTTGTGAGTATATAGCACCCTCTGCTTCTTTGGGTTATATTCAGAATAATTGGATTTGTTTCTGTTCTTCTTGGACTTAGGTGATAATTTTCAGAAGGATGTTTGCTTTGGTTTAGAACTGTGTGTTGTGTTAATGTCTAGACTTTCAGTGCCTTTGTTGAGATTTTGCTAGAGAAGTGGTGAAGATAGCTATGAGAGCATGTGCTCGTGCAACACCTGGGCTGGAGGAGCCATAAAGTGTCACAGAATTGGACTTAATATATACCAGGAAGAGGAGGAAGGCTAGGAGATAAGCAGGGAGAACCTTGCTCACTTGAGTTCTTGAGTTCTTTGTGCTGCAAGAAGTTTGTTCTCCTCTAGACTAATTGTTCATATGAGAGCATAGTTGCTGTTGAGGGATGGCTGTATGCCTGGGGTCTTTCTCTCTCAGATTGTAGTTATCTGAGGGGCTTTTGTCTTCATTTTCTGCTTTCTTGTGTCTATTAGCAAGTCCATTGTGAAGTCTTTAGTTTCCAGTCTTCTGAAGAGTTCATCATGGAGGAGCATGTCCCAGTCAGTTCTCACAGTTGCTGCTTTTTTCATCAGCATCACTTCTTTTTTCCTGTGTTTATTTTTATTTGGTTTGATTATTATTATTATTATTATTTTTTGCTTGTTTGTTTTTTGTTTTTTGAGGCAGGGCTTCAGTATGTAGCTGTCCTGGAGCTCGCTAAATAGACCAGGCTGGTCTCAGACTCAGAGATCCACCTGCCTCTGTCTTCCAAGTGCTGGGATTAAAGACGTGCACCTCTATGCCCAGTTGTCAACATTGCTTTCCCTCAGCTTTTTCTCTGATGTATATCTGTCATTCTTCATAAGGCCATCAGCAGAGTCCCTTAGACTGTCTTTGTAAGGTCTTCCCGTCATCCCCTGAAGCCCCAGATAATATCCTGTACTAGGTTATCTCACTTTTTGTCTGATTTTTGGTTCCAGTCTCTTAACTTTTCCTGTTTGTCATGTATTCTATGGCTAAGCTCATCATCCTTAAACATTATTTCATTCTTCTGTCTGAATGATCAGAAGCCTTGTTTTCTATGCTGTCTGACGTCCAGTGGAGGGTCAGGGAAGTGATCTGACTGTTCTCGAGCCCTCCCTCACCATAGCTGGGCCACTTGTGTGGTTAACTGGGCATGCCCATACTTGTTTATATAGTTCTCTTGCATTTCAGGTACCAACATAGACTTTCCATGCTCACAGTAAACCTAGCTACTTGTAGGAGCCTCCTTCGGTTACTCTGGTTTTGGAAGCGCAACTGTTTTCACTACTTCTGTACTCACTGACCTGTCTCACACAGTATGGGCATCCATACTGTCACAGTCATACTGAGTTTATTTGGTATGTGCCAGTCTATCTTTGATAACCTTTACAATGTACATATTAAATGGTTGGGTTTCTTGACCTTCACATATAAGGATAAGTCCAAAAGTTATTTCAGTGATTCCCTCTGCTTAAGGTATATTTATGAAATGCTTAACCTTCAATTGGGGTTTAGAGTCTAGCCCCTAAGCTTTCCCACTTTGTTTTAATTATTAAAAGCTTGATATTTTGTATCAAACTAAAAACCTCTCAGGCTAAACTTACTCTCCTTGATTGTTACTCAGACTTTTGGTAGTTAATCTTGTGTACTGCAAGCTGCAGTACAGAGCAGCAGTGTTTATGTAACTCTGTTCCTTTCTTCTGGTTCCTCCATGTGGCTTTCATAGTACATGGATTTGAGTATCTTTATTATCCTGTCACTCAATGGGTTTAGCTTTGACCATGATCTCTCACAGCTAGACTAATGAGTACAGTGTTCTCTATGAGATCTGAATGTCTTCAAACTCTGTAGAACAGTGTATTTCATCAGCATCTATTGGGAGACTGCAGCAAGACTTCTCAGCTGCACTGAGATTCTCATTAAGTTAACTGGATTCTTTTCATGTTGCCTTTTCACCTGTTATTCTTACCCTATGCTTGCTTGTTTGGGAGTATTTAAATTTCTTTTTGTAAGATATTCCATATTATTTGTAGTCTTTAAATCCTACCCCTTATTCTGATGTTTGTTTTTGCTTAATTACTTTGCCCAGCCACCCACCTCCACCCCGGTCTCATTATGCATCTCTGATTGTCCCAGAACTCACTGTGTAGGCCATGCTGGCCTTGAACTCACAGAGATACTCTGCTCTTTATAGAAATGAAACGAAACATGTATTTGTATGTGTGCATGGACCTGTGGATGTCAGAAGATAACTTTTGAGTCTTTTCTCTTTCTTCCATGTGAGCTTCAGGGAATCCAGTTTTGGTTGTTGGGACTGATAGCAATAGTCTGTACCTACTGAGCTAGCTTACTGGTTCCTGTTTATTTTTGCGGCAGAGTATCACTGCTTAGCCCAGGCTGGCCTCCAATTCATGGCAGTCCTCTCGCCTCACCTTGCTGGGCTTTGCTATTACAGGCATGAACAAGTGTTATGAGCTTGTTTTGAATGTTCTAATCAGAACACTGCTTATAGAAAGGAGAGGTTGGACCTCAGAGCATACCAGCGGAGACTTTCTCCCAGAGGTTCACAGGATTTTTAAGCTTTATCTACAGGTTTAATTTCAAATGTTTGCTCACCATTCCAGTCTAGTCAGTACCAAGAGCAGAAGAATGTGGTGAGGCTGGTAATGATTTCATCTGAGTGACCTAACCTCTTCCAGCAGCCTATTTGATAGAATTGTAGACCTTAACTGGGACATGACAAGCTCACCTGGTCTATGTGCTTTGTGACATCTGTGTTATTCCGTGGGAGAAAGCCAAAGCTGTATTTTCTCAGTACTAGTCTCCTGGGTGTCTCCTGTTTCTCACAGTCTCAGAGTGCTGAACTTACTGAGCAGTTCCCTTGTTCCTTGAATTGTAGCAGTACTTCTAGGAGCAGTGAGAACTGCAAGGAAGCAGTGCCTTCCATCATTAGAGACCTTAGAGGGCTGAGGCCAGATCACCCAAGCTAGAGATTGAATCATAAAATGCTGATAAGCGCTGGGAGTGGGGCTCAGTGGGTAAGAGCACTTGTCACACAAGCACGAGTGCCTGGGTTCAGCTCTCCAATGTTCAAGTGAAAAACTGGACATGACTGTGTGCACCTGTAAACTCACTCAGTGCTAGAGAAGAAGGCAGAGACAGAGGGATCACTGGGGCTTATTGGCTGCCAGCCTAGTTCCACATTCACTAAGAGACACTGTCCCAGGGGATTAAGGCAGCGAATAATAGAACAGGACACTTCATGTCCTCTACTTACATACATACACCCCATATGTGCATACAATATGCATACAACACATGTACATGCTCACATACACACACAAAAATGTTGAGAAATAGTTTTCCATATGAGATGCATATGAAAGGCCAGGTTGATATTACATGGTAAAATCTTTGTTTAAATACAGACTACTTTTTCTTTGAGCTTCAGTCTTTTATTTTAAGTGAGAGTAATAAAAATGGAAATAATGATGGTACCTAATTCATATGGTTATTATGAAACTATATGAGAAATATATATAAAGTGCCTAGACTAGTACTTAATATATAGTGAGAGCTAAGTGAGTTTTTAAATTCCTTGCATAGATGCAGAAATCTTTATTCCCTCATTATGTGTGCATAAGTCTATGCACACACTCTGTATGTACACATACAAACATTTCTGAATGGTAAGTCTTGATCAGTAGAAGTCTGCTTTATAAAGCATTTCGTGTTATACTTTTATTCATGATAGTTTTTTGAGATTTAACTCTTAGTACCTCAAGTTCCTTATCTGAAATGAGGATATATCTATTCCTTGGCCATTTAGGAAGAAGGCAGCAGGCCTTGGGTTTTGGCCTCTTAATAATCACTTAGCTCTCTGCAGTTTTAAGTTTCTATCTGAAAAGTAAGGAGGTTTGGCTGATCTTTATGTCCTTTTCTAGGCCTACTTTGGCTATTGCAATCCTGCAACTTGGAGCACACAGCACAGTTGTAAATGTGTCTTTAGGAGCTTCCTGACTTGGAACTGTAGTCAGCTATATTCCCTGGGTAACAGAGAGAGAGAAATTTGCTTGCATTGTTTTATTGGGAGGAAGCAGGACTGGGCAGGTAGAGGAACAAAGGTTCTAGACGGTGGAGGCAGTTGCAGCCAGTGCTTAAGCTGACTTGACTTTCAGAGTTCTCTCCAGCTGGGAGGGCATTGGGACCTAGGACTCTTGACAAACCAGTGAATACGTCCTGTCTGAGAATGAAGCAGTGGTCCTCGGTGAGGCAGTCATGGCTGCAGGCAGTTCCTAGGCCAGTTGAAAGCTGTGGCTGCTGTTACCGTGCCCCAGGAGAGTGGCTTTCTTATTCGGGCGCAGGTTCTACCCATCATGCCACAGGGAGTATATCTGACTTGTGAAGAAGAAGCATAGCTGTATTCAGTTAATTCAGAGGGGCAGAAGGATACATAGATCCAAGAGGGAAAGTTAGAATTTTCTTTGGGAATTAATTGTTTTTTATTCCATTCTTCATAGTATCATGCAGTTGCTTGGCGCATTTCCTTCACCCAGTGGTCCTGCTTCTCCTTGTAGTCTGGTGAATGAGACCACTCTGATCAAATACTCCAGGCTGCCAACCATAAACAAGCATAGTTTCCGGTACTTTGTTTTGGATAACAGTGTCATCCTGGCAATGCTGGAGCAACCGCTTGGAAATGAGCAGAGTAAGTTGTAGCACTCTTAGCTTTCTCTACTGCTCAAACAGTGTATTGTCAGTTCTTCCAGGGAAGCAAAGATTGCAAGTCCCAAGTAACTGTTTGTCAAAAAGACTTAAAGGTATAGGCTAACACTACCAGAGAAACAGAGGCCAGAAAATAAAGCGTGCGTATAAAGTAGAATTAATTGTTTAAAGATTCTTTATGTATGCCTGAAATATCATGGTGTCAAACTTTTATATAAAGTTTTCTTAGTGTGAGATATTTTATATTTACTGTTGATAAAAGTCATTATCCACTTTGTGTCCATGTGAACCTTGGACCCTGCACCTCTGCTCCCTTCCCCTTGACCCATCATTGTTCTGTCTCAGTCATTACTACCCACAAAGGGAGAAATTGGAGAAGTCATCTCTACTTCCTCCTCCTGTTACTTCCTTATATAATTAGTCTCGATGTCTCTACTGCCCCAGTGACTCTTGAATCTTTCCTTTATATTCCTCCCAGTGCATCCAATAGAAGGCCTTATTAATTTCTTGCATTGATTTGTTGCATTTTCTTTCTACCTGGTCTACTATCCCCTTTGGCAGTTCAAAAAATTGCTTGCCCTTACCACTTCCTTCCTTGTACCGTAGTGCTCATCCTTAAGCATGTAGATGGTCTGTTGAAAACACTTGAGTGATGGTTCATTAAGAAGACATACACTATTCCCCAGTTACGAGGCTTACAGAGGGTGTGTGATTTGCTTAGGGTAACTTGAGAAGTATATAACTAGGATTCAAATTCAGGTTTTCCAAACAATACTATTTTCTGGTGTTGTCCTACCACAGTAGGACTTCTCAGCGACTAAAGATACATGCCAAGGTAAGCAGAGTCTGAGTCCTGTACAGCTTCAGTCAGCTGTAAAACAAGAGAGCTAGCCCTGATTGCAATAGGATACTATCGCATATTTCTGTCCTGTTACGTGTAAGTTTAGTAGCATTACTATGAGATAGAATGGCACCATTCATCATTGGTCAGTTACCTTCTTTATCCCCGAGCTAAGGCTTGCCTGGCTTTTTCTCCCAGTTGCCTACTTTTCATTATAAACAGTCCTTCCACACTAAGCTGTCTGCTGAGCAGCCTGCAAAGTCCTAGTGTCCCCTTTAGACCTTCTGGTTCTCTTGCAAGTTTTTTTTTAGGATTACCTTACTCTTATTCCAAGTAAATATATATACTGCATAGATCATCTACCCAAAACCAAAACCAAATTAAAAAACAAACAAACAAACAAAAGCAGTTTTATATAATTGTAAGATGTTTTCTTTATTGGGATAGTTAATAACAGAAGAAATGGGAGTGTTTGAACCAGTTTTTATTTCCATAACTGAGACTAAGAAAGGAAATAAAAAAGATTCTGACTCTTTTTTTTTTTTTTAATGTTCTTGTTTGATGCTTTAATTAATGAAAGCCAATGGATCTTCTCTCACATTGTACATACATTGTTTCTAACCTGTGAAATTTTTATTTTTATTTTTTTTTTAGGTGTTTCTTTTTTTTTTTAATATTTTTATTACATATTTTCCTCAGTTACATTTCCAATGCTATCCCAAAAGTCCCCCATAGCGCCCCCCACTTCCCTACCCACCCATTCCCATTCTTTTGGCCCTGGCATTCCCCTATATTGGGACATATAAAGTTTGCAAGTCCAATGGGCCTCTCTTTCCAGTGATGGCCGACTAGGCCATCTTTCGATACATACTGACTCTTTATATATACCTCCATCCCTGAACTTCTGCTGGGAGGAAACAGTTGCTGCCTACAGCAGACAGTAGGATCCCAGGCTGAGCAAATGTAATGTCAGCACAGCAGATGTCCAACCTGCTTTCTTTCATAAAAGTTGTCTATACCATCTCCAAACTGTATATATAGAGGTACTCAAGGATGTTAGAGGAGTTCCAGTAGAGTGCTCGGTATAGAGGCGGGCAGCAGTTCTCACATACCACTTAACTGCAGCATTGTGATTTAGGAGCACCAAGCTAGGACTTTAACCATGAGATGCCCTGCAGGTGGTAGCAGGCTGTATATTATATGGTTGTTATCTGAGGTAAAAACTTAGACACATACATTTTATTCTAGATGACTTTTTCCCCTCTGTCACTGTGCTGGTCCGGGGAATGTCTGGAAGACTTGCATGGGCCCAGCAGCTTTGCCTTTTACCCAGAGGAGCAAAAGCAAATCAGAAGGTACATCAGAAGTTACAGTGTGTGCGTGAGTACATACACACGGGTGCATATGATTGTGCGTGCGAATCCATGTGTGCGCTTATTAAAAGATTAAATAACATTCCAGCACAAAGTCACAGGTTACATGAATGTTTCCGGGCCCTAGCTAGGTTCTCTGTCACTGAATTTACCCTAGAATCATCTTGGGAACCTAGAATTCCAGGTCTACTGAACTCCTTACAGGGACCTTTAAAGAAAGGATAATTTCCAAAAGCTTTTCTGGTGATCCTGATACTCAGTTAGGAGTAAGGACTACAAATCCAAACAGTGGTTCTAGACCTTTCTATGCAACTTTAAAAGCCAGATGCATACTGTATGTGAGAGAGGTTGGATAGACCTTTGAGAGGCTTAACATTGTTTTCCATGATTCATTCTGTATAATGAATAATGAATATAGCTAATACGCTATATAATTTACTGTAATATTTTATAACATTTAAAATTATGTGGATATTACCTACTTGTTGGAAAATTTAGATTAAAAAAAGAGGAATGTTAAATGAAGTCACTTTTCAGAAGGAGCTAGGCAGTTAGATACTGATATACTGATAATTTTACTCAGTTTTCTTCAAATCATTTTTCTTTCTGTATAAGGTTAACAGCTTAAAGAAATATGCATTTGGTATAGTACTTTGTAAGTTTTTGGTATAGTATTTTGTAAATTATTGCTTTTAAATAATTTACTTATGTTACTAAAAATTATTTTTCAATATTATAATGAAAATCCTCATCATTTGGATTCTCTCCAGATTTAACACCTGAGAAGTGAGCTGAGCAAGTTGTATTCTGTTAGTAACTTTGTAAGACTCAAGGGGTTGGGGAAACAGAATAGGAAAGGATGTAAATTTTTTGAAGGTTCAGTGTGCACAATGTACATAGTAGGGCAGCATGTTGGGGCCATGAAGACCTAGATTTGGACTCATACTCTTAGTTAAACCAGCTAAGGTTCTAATGAACCATGCTTTCTAGAGATGTGTGGAGTGACTTGAGAGCTCTTAGGTACTTTGGTCTTTTGTTTGTTATTTTGTTTTACACTGGAAATATAACCTAGGGCAACACAGGGCATGGCCTGGTGGTGCAAACCTTTAATCCTGGAGCACTCAGGAGGCAGAGGCAGGCATAGCTCTCTGAGTTTGAGGCAAGCCTGATCTACAGAGTTCTAGGACAGCCATGGCTACACAGAGAAACCTTGTCTCAAAAACCAAACCAAACCAAACCAAAACATCTAGAACAATGTAGAAATTTAAGAAAGTTTGAATCTTAAAACTTTAAACTGCCTTAATCATTAACTTAAGAGTTGTGTGTGAGTGACTGATGCCCGAACAGTGGACGTCTGAAGCTGGTTACTGCTCAAAGAATCTGGAAGTTGTCAAATACTTTTAGAGACATGAAATTGAGTACCCAATATAAAGGTTTCCTACTTGTACCTGTACTTGTACCATTAGCATAGCATATGCAGATTCGATGAGTGTTGATGATACATACACCTAGGAAAATAGAAGCATTCAAGCAGACCAGGGGCATGGCCAGAAGATACACCATTAGCAGTTGTTGTTGGATGATGTGTAATGCCCATAATTTCATTTGTATTATTTTAACAGCTTTTTGTGCCTGAACCTCGCCCAGTTCCTAAAAATGATGTTGGATTTAAATATTCTGTGAAACATCGGCCATTTCCTGAAGAGGTGGACAAGATTCCTTTTGTAAAAGCAGACTTGAGCATTCCAGATTTACATGAAATTGTCACTGAAGAAGTAAGACAAGTTATTGTTAGCTCCTGCTAAAGGAAAATACAACGTTCGTAGGTGGTCTATGTGGTCAGACATTGCCTTTAGTGTCAGGGAGGAGAGGAAGAAGATGTGACTGCCATCAGCAGTTTGACATGTCAAAGGATGGGTATGTAGATTTGGGCCAGTTGTTAAGACCTAAATATCTCTTAGAGACAGGCTGCCTGGGCCGTTGACAATAGGTTTCAGTAGTATGATAACACGATCAAAGTCTGGTAGTAAAGGCAGATATTTGGATAGCATAAGAAGTGTGGTTGGGATTGGAGAGGGAAATACAACCCTTGAAAGTGGCTACATCTGAAGCTCAGAGCATTTGCTCATGCCTGGTCTAAATAGTGAAGGTTGAGGTGGTTGTTTTATTTTATTTTATTTTATTTTATTTATTTATTTTTTTTTATTATATGTAAGTACACTGCAGCTGTCTTCAGACACTCCAGAAGAGGGTGCCAGATCTCATTACGGATGGTTGTGAGCCACCATGTGGTTGCTGGGATTTGAACTCTGGACCTTCGGAAGAGCAGTCGGGTGCTCTTACCCACTGAGCCATCTCACCAGCCCCCGAGGTGGTTGTTTTATTAAGCCAGGCATGAAGGGATGAAACTTTAATTTAGGATTGATCAGAACATAAGGAACCCATATGCGTAAGTACTTTAAAATGATAGGTACTGCAGGGTGAAGATAACCATCTGGGAGTCAAGTGAACAGCTCAGAGCAGAGATAGCAGGAGATAGGAAGCAATTGATTAGGTCCTGGGGAAGCATTTTGGGCTATAGGTCTAACTTTGAACAATGCTGGCTTAATACTATGCTCCATGCTTAACTGAGACATAGTGTTGATCAGCAGAATTTACAATTTTTTTTTGTTGTGTTTTGCTTTGTTTTTATCTTAAAATTAAAAGACTTCATTTTGAGGAAATGTTTTAAAAGTATCTGACTTATTTCAGTTAGAAGAGAGGCATGAAAAATTAAGAAGTGGTATGGCACAACAAATTGCTTATGAGATGCACCTGGAACAGCAGAGCGAGGGGGAACTGCAGAAGCGAAGCTTCCCTGACCCTGTTACGGACTGTAAGCCTCCACCTCCTGCCCAGGAATTCCAGACAGCCCGCCTTTTCCTTTCTCACTTTGGATTTTTGTCCTTAGAGGCATTAAAGGTAAGTTTTAGGGACTTCTATGAATAAATGTATTCACAAATTAACCATTAGCTAATGATAGCTATAAACTTTTGTCAAAATGAAGAAAGCTTTAAAACTAATGAACAAACTAAAAAACTGAGCTTATATTATTTGCATTCAAGTCAGTGGATGCTGTGCTGCAGTGTGGGTTCAAATTGGGCTCCAGAGCAGCGCACCTGTGAAGGGATTGCTTCCCTGGTCAGCTGAGCTCAGAATTGGTTCTTTCATGCCACTCTTTAAAAGAATGAAGTTCATTCTGTAGTAAAATTTTCATTTATTATTGTGTATTTGGGCTTCAGTTTGTGGTTCTAAGAATTGACTACACATGCCAGACAAGCACCCTACCAGTGAGTCCCATCCTCAGCCCCAGTTCTGCAGCATTACAATCCTAGCCACACACTATTATGCTACACAGTTGGTAAGATTAGCTGCTCATGGTGGCTCGTGCTTACATGGAGACAAAAACTTCAAGACCAGCCAGGTCTACATAGTGAGATCCTGCCTTTAAAAGGGGTGGGGATATATACCCTAGTATTGTAGGTAGGTAGATAGGTAGATAACTTGCCTGAAAAGTACAACTGACCTGCACATACGTCATTTAATTTTTTAGGAAAGCAGAAAGATATTGCTGATTGATTTGGATTTCAGCATGTAGAGTGTGTGTGATATATATATATATATATATATATATATACACACACACACACATATATACACACATATACACACAAATATGTGTGTATATATATATATATATATATTAAAGATTTATTTATTTTATGTATGTGAATACACTGTAGCTGTACAGATGGTTGTAAGCTTTCATGTGGTTGTTGGGAATTGAATTTTTAGGACCTCTGTTCACTCCGGTCGGCCCTGCTCGCTCAGTCCCTGCTCTCTCAATCCCTGTTCTCTCTGGCTCAAAGATTTCTTTATTATTATATATAAGTACACTGTAGCTGACTTGAGACACATCAGAAGAGGGAGTCAGATCTCATTATGGGTAGTTGTGAGTTACCATGTGGTTGCTGGGATTTAAACTCGGGACCTCTGGAAGAGCAGTCAGTGCTCTTAACCACTGAGCCATCTTACCAGCGCAAGAGAATATATTTTATACTGTAGAAATTAGTTTGAGATGTGGAATGTAAACATAAAACCTCTTAAAATGGAAAAGGAAAGAACCTGATATGGTAGTGTACACCTTTAATCCTAGTGCTTGGGAGGCAGAAACAGGAAGACAGATCTCTTGAGTTAGAGGCCAGCCTGGTCTACAAAGTGAGTTCCAAGCCAGCCAGGGTTCATAGTGAGATCCTGTCTCTAAATAAATAAATGCAGAGTAAAAGTGCAGATAATGGAAACTAATAGATGTAGAAGAAAATAAGGAAGGCACAGAACAAAGATCAAGTCTACAAATGATTAGTGATATTCCCAGTGGAGTAAGTTACCATAGAAGAAGTGGGAAATGGAAATATCTAGGATGAAAATTATTATATCCTTTACTAGCCTTGTTCCTGAGAGTGTAAGTTTTTTTCTTTTTAAATTAATTTACTCACTTTACATCCCAATCACAATTTCCCCCTCACACAGCTCTTTACCCTACTCCCCTTTCCCTTCTCTGAGAAGGGGGATGAACCCCCGGGGTAGCATCCCCACCCTGGCACAACAAGTTACTGCAGAACTTGGTGCATCCTCTTTCACCAGACAAGGTGACCTCAGTTAGGGGAATGAGATCCACAAGCAGGCAACAGATTTGGGAACAGCCTCTGCTCCAGTTGTTTGAGGAGCCTCAGGTAGAGCAAGTACGGGGGGGTGGGGGGTGGGGCGGCTAGGTCCAGCCTATATATACTCTTTGGTTGGTGGTTCAATCTCTGGGAGCCCCCAGGGGTCCAAGTTAGTTGACTCTGTTGGTCTTCCTGTGGAGTTCCTATCCACTCTTCAATCCCTTCAATCCTTCCCCCAACTCTTCCACAGGAACCATCGAGCTCTGTCCAGTGTTTAGCTGTGGGTCTCTGTTGGATGGAGCCTCTCAGAGGACAGTTATGCTAGGTTCCTGTCTGCACTCATAATAGAGTATCATTAATACTGTCAGGGATTGGTTCATGTCGATGGGATGGGCTTTAAGTCAGGCTGGTCATTGTTTGGCCATTCCTTCAGTCTCAGCTCCATCTTCATCCCTGCACTTCTTGTAGGTGGGATGAATTTTGGGTCAAAGGGTTTGTGGGTGGGTTGGTGTCCTTATTTTTCAACTGGGGGTTCTGTCTAGCTACAGGAAGTAGCCACTTCAGATTCTAAATCCCCCACTGCTAGGAGTCTCAACTACAGTCACCCCATAGACTCCCCCAGAAGCCTCCTCTATCTCATGTCTCTGGCATGTCCTAGAGATATGTTTGTGCCCCCACCCCTAGCTGTTGATTTCCATTTGTTCTCCCTGTCCTCTCTTCTCATCTCTCCTCAAACCAGATCTGATCCCCACCCTCACCCCATTCCTCCCCCTAACCCCTCTGTCTTAGTTAGGGTTTTACTGCTGTGAACAGACACCATGACCAAGGCAAGTCTTATAAAAAACAACATTTAATTGGGGCTGGCTTACAGGTTCAGAGGTTCAGTCCATTATCATCAAGGTGGTAGCATGGCAGTATCCAGGCTGGCATGGCGCAGGAGGAGCTGAGAGTTCTACATCTTCATCCAAAGGCTGCTAGTGGAAGACTGACTTCCAGGCAACTAGGGTGAGGATCTTATACCCACACCCACAGTGACACACCCATTCCAACCAGGTCACACCTATTCCAACAAGGCCACACCTTCAGATGGTGCCACTCCCTGATCCAAGGATATACAAACCATCACACCCTCTTCCACCCAGGTCCCTCCCTTTATCTGCCTCAGATGACTGTTTTATTTCCCCTTCTGAGTGAGATTCAAGCATCCTCACTTGGGCCTTCCTTGTTGGGTCTGTGGATTGTAGCGTGGGTATCCTATACTTTATGACTAATACCCACTTATAAGTGAGTACACATATCATGCATGTCCGCTTGGGTCTGGGTTACCTCACTCAGGATGATATTTTCTATTTCCATCAGTTTGCCTGGAAATTTCGTGGTGTCCCTGTTTTTAATACTTGAGCAGTATTCCATTGTGTAAATGAACCCATTTTCTTTATCCATTCTGTAGTTGAAGGGCATCTGGGCTGTTTCCAGTTTCTGGCTATTATAAATAAAGCTGCTATGAACATAGTGAAGCATGTGTATTTGTGGCATGGTAGAGCATCTTTTGGGTATATGCTTGGAAGTTCCCAGGGGTAGTCTTATTCCTGAAAGTGTAGCTTTTCTATTCATGTTAATACTTTAGAATATTTAAGGATTTAAGAAATAATGATCATTTAAAAAAATTTTCTACCAGAGTAGGAAAAAGTTAGGAAAGTTACCAAGTTTATTTTTGTGAATTTTAGCATATTTCTAGTAATCTAAACAAGATATTACATACTTTAAAAGGAACTATAAACCAATTTTATGAATATATGTATAAAATATTAAAGAAAATACTAACTGAATTCTGAATCGAAAGCATGTTAAGTGGGTTCTCTTTTGCAACTTAGTATGATTTATCAAAGAATGTAAGGAGAGTTGATTATTGGAAAATATTAGTAAAAATACTAAGAAAATAATTTGACTCCATCAAACAATAAAGGAAATCAAGATTTTATAGAATGATACTGGTCTGACCTTAAGAATACCCTTGAGTTTAGGACACATACTATGAATCTGTACCTCAAAGGCCTTTGAAGTGCTGCTTCCCTTCCCCCAGCAAGTTAGAGGCACCTTTTGCTCTAACTTGTCAAATAACAATGAGAGCATTTAGACACTGAGTTGTTTTTAACTTTTACCCTTAAATAATTATAGATTAATAAACTGTTCTAAAATAATGTTGAGGAAGATTTCCCATGGTGACACCTTACATTACAAGGAAAATGAATAAAGAAAACTGAACTACATAAGAGATTTCATTGGGAAAGAGACAGTTTGAAGAGAAACTGACTTCTTAATTAGGCAACCATCAATAAAATATCTAAGATAAATGAGTTAAAGTAATGACTGTTTGTAAGATCCAGCTGAAAGTATGATGTGGACTGTTGATGTCTTAGCTGGGAGACATACTTCTATAAAGGCCTGAGCAAACAGAGTTTGACCCCTGGTTCTCACTGGAGTTGAGGTAGGGGGAGTAGAGCACTCTGACTTTCCCATAGGCGCACGCATACACTTTGTAAATTAAAAAGAGTAAAAGTTCAAAACTGCAGTGTGAAGTTAGGTGTGGTGGTGGAACTTTAACCCTAGAATTCTGGAGACAGGCAGGCAGGTCTCTGTGAATTTGTTTTCAGCTTGGTCTACATAGTTGAGTTCTAGCCTAACCATGGCTATATAATGAGATCCTGTCTCAAAAATAAGCAAACAGTACATATACACACACAACTCAACGAGTGTGAAAGTACTCCAGCTGCAGCTGAAATAGTAACACAAATTTTATTTACCCTAAAAAAATTTGTGCAAGAGCTATAGGAAGAAACAAAGGAAAATCACAAGTATGTGAACACTCTTCTCACATGGTATCTACAGCATTACTCATAGTTCTTCATCCACAATTTCAAAGTAAAAGTGGAAAACTGGGAGGTCTGACTATATTTCAGGAAAATTCATTGAGTTGCAAAAATCTGAGTATACCTTTACTCCCAGCACTTGGGAAGCCAAGCTAGGTGGATCTCAAAGTTCAAGGCCAGCCTGTTCTACAGAGAGTTCCAGACCAAACGAAGATCTGTAATAAGTCTCCATCTCAGAAAAACAAAAACAAACAAATCTGCCCTGAATTGTCATTGGACTATTTGTGATCTTCTACTGTGACTTCTGTTTTATATCAGGAAGATAATGCCTGTGGTCAGTGTTTCCCAACTCTTGGTAGGAATTTAAGTAACAGACCAAGTTCAGAATCCCTCCTCTGTGAAAAAGAGTGATTCTTACCACCCCTGAGAGAGGCTTTCTTAAAACAACAAAAACAAACACCACTGCTGGCAAAACCTTGTTTTGTTAAACGTTTATTTGGCAAAATCAAAGAAGATAAGGGACTAGAAGAAAAATGAAACAAAAAAATGCATTTTATTTATCTATTTTACATATATGAGTGTTCTGTCTTAATGTAAGCCAGAATTGGGAACAGATCCCATTATAGATGGTTGTGAGCCACCATGTGGTCACTGGGAATTGAACTCTGGACCTCTGGAAGAGCAGCCAGTGCTCTTAACTGCTGAGCCATCTCTCCAGCCCCCAGAATGCATTTAAGTTTTCAAGAACTTTTAGGTTTATACAGCAGCCAAGCAAGAAGTGTAGGGGACTCCCGTATTACACCAGCTTTCACACTTTCCTGTGGTGGCAGCTTCCATTGCTGTGTGTGGTGCATTTGCTGTAGTAGATGAGCTTGTAGTCGTGGATTATTAACTGGAGTTTCTTTTTTTTTTTTAATAAATTTATTTATTTATTATATGTAAGTACACTGTAGCTGTCTTCAGACACACCAGAAGAGGGAGTCAGATCTCGTTACAGATGGTTGTGAGCCACCATGTGGTTGCTGGGATTTGAACTCTGGACCTTCGGAAGAGCAGTCGGGTGCTCTTACCCACTGAGCCATCTCACCAGCCCCTTAACTGGAGTTTCTAATTTACCTTAGAGTTCATTATTGTAGTAGGCCAGTAGGTTTTGACAAATTGTATAACACGTGCCCACCATTGCAGAATTTACAAAATATTATGGGGTTTGTGTATATATGCATGTATGGGCACATGCATGTTCCTGTGTGCAGAGTTCCTACTGCCATCACAGATTCCTGTAAACACTGGTCTTTGTACCATTTCTGTGTTGTTGTACCTGTTCCATAATGGTATATGTTTAGAATCTTGTACAATACAGTTTCGCACTGTTATTTTTCCACTTAGCCACAGTGAATTTAAAATTCTTGCATGTCCTTTTAGGACTTAATACCTCCTTTATTTTTATTAATAAGCAGTTTGTTTATCCATTCACCTATTGAAAAATGTCTTGGCTTCTTGTACATGTTGGCAGTTATGACTGAAGCTGCTATTTAATCATATGCAATTGCTACATTGTATTTAAGACTGTGTGTTGGCAGGAAACTGTCACTTATCTTCTAAAGTAACTGTACTGTATTGTGTCTGTATTAGCAATGGTTAAGGTTAGGTTTTTTTTGTTGTTGTTGTTTTTGTTGTTGTTGTTTTTATTTTTGAGACAGGGTTTCTCTGTGTAGCCCTGGCTGTCTTGGAACTCACTCTGTAGACCAGGCTGGCCTTGAAATCGGAAATCCACCTGCCTCTGCCTCCCAAGTGCTGGGATTAAAGGCGTGCGCCACCACTGCCTGGTGGTTGAGGTTTTAAAATACATTTTTAAAAAGTTCTGAAGGGACTGGAAAGATGATTCAGCTTTTAAGAACACTGTTTGCTCTTACAGAAGGTACAGGTTTAATTCCCAGCACCCACATGGCTGCTAACAACCATCTGTATCTAGCCCCAGAGGATCTGATGTTCTTTTCTGGCCTCTGTGGGCACCAGGCATTCATAAAGGGCACATATACACATATTTTTTTATTCTACAGAGCATTATATTCTAGAGGAAAAAAAGGATCTCAGATTACATATACACTATAACCTCAATTGTCTAAAGCAAGTAAAAATAACTTGATGTATGAACACACTCAAGGACAGCTAAGGCTACATAGTGAGTTGGAGGCTAACCTGGGCTGCCATGTTATCCTGAGACTGTACTGGAATGAATGAAAGACCAATCAACCAAACTGTCACAGTCACAAATGCTGCTTTATGATGGAATAATGCAGTGATAACAATTGCTTCTTCGTCTTCTGAGACAGGAACCTGCAAATAGTCGTCTACCTCCTCATCTTATTGCACTCGATTCTACCATACCTGGGTTTTTTGATGACATTGGGTATCTGGATCTCCTGCCATGCCGGCCTTTTGACACTGTTTTTATTTTCTACATGAAGCCAGGTCAGAAAACAAACCAAGAGGTAAGGATTCTGAACTTTCCCTCTTCTTTCTGTGCTATAAACATACAAGTCTTTCTGTCAGTTGTTTGTATTTGTACTTGACATGAGACGTTTGTGTCGATGCTTAAGGCTTTTGTTTCATTTAGAAACTGAGTGCTTGTAACTCTGAGCCATTCTACCATCAAGGAGCATGGCTAGAGTCATGGATTCCTTTTCCATGAGGAACTCACACTCACGAGGCAGAGGAGGCAGGCAGAGCTGAAGGTTAGCCACAGGGAGCCAGAGTGAGGCCTCAAGCTTCAGAGGAGGACTACAGTTATACAGTTATACAGTTCCTGACAATCTTCCCTGGGGCTCCTGCGAAATAGAAGTTAGCAGCAGGCTTTCTTCTTACAGGTTGCCTCACAATAAGCCATTTCAATGAGGTAAAGCATAAAACAGGGTGAAGTAAGACACAGTTGGATATGGGTAACAGGTAAAAGACTAGGAGGGTCGAAGGGATGTGTGATGTGAGAATGGAGAGCTGAGAGGAATGACGGGGTCAGAAGTGTCTGTTGAAACACCAGCCACATCTGGTGGTCTGAATTGGACCTCTAGACCTACATGAAGGAGAAAACTGACCCCCAGAATAGTGTTCTGACCTCTGCATGCTATGTCTTATACTCTTTTCTTTTCCTCTCTCTCTCTCTCTCTCTCTCTCTCTCTCTCTCTCTCTCTCTCTCTCTCTCTCTCTCTCTCTCTGGCTGTCTCTCACTAAATAAGCAATGCTTAAAAAATAATTGAGAGCTATGGGTGATCAAAACAAACATACTTCTAGAGACTGATTCTGTGTTCAAAAGAGAATTGTAGCAGTGGCACAATGGACGAGAAGTAATAGCTGTAACTTTTTTTTATTTCAGGCGTGCAGGGTAGTGCCATCAATTGACATTGTATAAGTGACTAGAGATTTATAGACTAGCTGCTTCACTCATCTGAGAGGAGCCTTTAAAATCATGATTTTAAGGTCTTGCTTTTGCTAACACTGTAGGCCTGAGGCAAGCTAAGAGAGTCTTATTTTTAGAAAATTCTCTAAAGCAGGTAAAAATAACTTGATGTATGAACACACTCAAGGAAAGGAATGGTTTTGGCATACACTCCCTGCCTCCTTTTTATTTTTCATTTGGAAAGGAATTCCATATTTTCCTCCCTGTAGAACTGAGTGCTTAAGAGCAGCTGTTTCTTTGTTGTGGGAGCTACCCAGTGTATTTCAGACCATTGAGCATCATCTTTGACTTTGGGTGCCAGCATTGTTCTATCACTGTGTCTTAGTTTCTTTTCCAGTTACTGTACTAAGATACTCTGACAGAACCAACATAAGGGGAAAGGGGCTTCTTTAGCTGATCATTCCAGGTCCATCACGTCAGAGAAGTCAGGCAGGAACTTCAAGGGGCTGGTCACATCTCACCCCATACTCAGGGACCAGCATGCAGGCTTGTATTCAACTCCCTCTCTTTGTGCTTTACATCATCAGTCCAGAATTGAACTGCTTGCTTTCAAGGTGGTTCTTCCCATCTCAGTTAACCCTGTTAAGAAAATACCTTGATAGCCGGGCAGTGGTGGCACATGTCTTTAATCCCAGCACTCGGGAGGCAGAGGCAGGCAGATTTCTGAGTTCGAGGCCAGCCTGGTCTAAAGAGTGAGTTCCAGGACAGCCAGGGCTACATAGAGAAACCCTGTCTCATAAAACAAAAAAACCAAACCAAACCAAAAAACAAAAAAAAAAGAAAATAACCTTGGTGGGTGATGGTGATGCACACCTTTAATCCCAGCACCCAGGAGGCTGCGCCAGCCTGATCTACATAGTGAATTACAGGACAGCCAGGGCTATATAGTAAGAAGACAGACAGACAAACAGGAGGGAGGAGAAAGAGAGAGAGAGGTGGGGAAGGAAAGAAGGAAAAGAAAGAACCCTCACAGACATGCCCATAGAGCACCCTAATCTAGACTCCCTCACTGAGACTTCCCTTCCCAGATTTTGTCAAGCTGACAGTACATAGTAACCACCATACTGTGACAGCCAAAATTATCTCCAGATTTATTGTTACCTGGAGGTCAAAATGGCCTCAAGATGAGAATGGCTGTTTAAATTTTTCCCATGTCTTCATATCTATTCATTTGTATGCTGTACCCATCCACAGCCCATGGTATGTAAGTGGAGGACAGAGGGCAACTTGTGGGAGTCAGTTTTCTCCTTCTGCTGTTGTGTGTGGGATTCTGGGATCAGATTCACATTATCAGGTTTAATAACAAGCTCCCTTACCATTGAGCCATTTTGCCAGCACCCAAAACCACTGTTTAGAATGAGTTGAAGAAGAGAGAAACTTTTGGTTACTTTATTTTTCTATACTGCCTATATTCTCTCCTTTGGACTAAGGAAAGGGTGTTATTATGTTTATTAATTAATTATACCAAATATTTATTGAATTTGTACTGGGTTTATAGTTTTATACATTTTTCAAGGTTGTTACCACACACCTGTTTTACATTTTTCATCAAATAGGTCTGGCTCAGTAACTTTTGCCAGAGGGAGAGCTTAGAATTTTATTTACATCATGTCCTAGAATCTTCACAACCATCATTATCCCCACTTTGCACAGAAGAAACAGACACGCACCAGCCAGCCAACTCTAGAACATGCATGTTCCACTATGGTGATAGATTCCTAAATTCATGCTGAACTGGGCCTTGATTTGTCAGAAGCTTCAAAGCCCATCAGTCTTCAGGTGTGTTTATTTTAGTAAACCTTTGTATTTCCTTCATAACTAATGCTTGCTGTGTATTTCAGATTTTAAAGAATGTGGAGTCTTCCAGAAATGTTCAGCCACATTTCCTAGAATTTTTGCTCTCCCTGGGCTGGTCAGTAGATGTGGGGAAACACCCCGGTTGGACGGGACATGTGTCCACCAGTTGGTCAATCAATAGTTGTGATGATGGTGAAGGGTCTGAACAAGGTAAAGCTTGGAATAGCTGTTTGCTCTTTCCTTGTTTGATCATTCTTGTTCCTCCTTCCCCTCTCCTGTGAACCTTTAGTATTTTAAACAGATTGCATCAAGGGAAGGTCTCCTTTCCTCAGTGCTGATCTTTTTGGGGTTATGTTGTAGTTTGTATATTCTCTTTTTAAAATCATGTATTTTGTGTGGGAGGGTTGGGGAAAGCGGGGTATGTATGAATTAAGCTCAGGTTTTCAGGCTTTGCAGCAAGCACTTTTACCCACTAAACCCACTGGCCCCAGCTTAAATTTTGAAGATCATTTATTTTTCCTATGGGCCAAGAAATTCCAAAGTGGTTAAGTTTTTTTGTGTGTGTCACCAGCACCCTTATTTTATTTGCAGTTTTCTTTTAGATATGTTCTCTGCATTCTTGCTTAGTCCCTACTTGCCTTCTCTTACAGTAAAGAAAGGCTGGTTCAGACTTTACATGCATATACCACACTAGTCAGAAGAAGAGAAATAGCTGGGTTGGAATCCCTTTTCTCCCTAAACCCTGACTCTGATAAAGAAATTGTATTTAGAGTTAGTCCACCTACACTTGATCTTCAGGCCTGCTCCAGAGTAGGGGCAAGCAGAACAGATGTTGGAACAATGAGCATAGTAAATACAGAGTGCTCCCTTAAAGTTTCAGCTGTGACCCCTGTCTAGTTTTATAAGTAGACTGTTACTGGAACTTAGCCATACTCCATTTATGTGTTGTATATAACTGCTCTGGTCCTACAGTGCTAGAAGTGGGTAGTTGTAGCAGGGACATACTACCTGCAGAGCATAAGGTATTAAAATCTGGTCCTTTACAGGAAGTGTGTCAACCTCTGCTCTAAACTTCTTATGTACCATATCTTTACCAGCATTAAGTGTCTTTTGTAATATGTTAGGTGAAAATTTTCCTGGTTATGATTGAAAAGTAAGTATGTCTTTATATATTTCCTCTCCTGGAAATCTGTGCCAGCCTCCTGTGAAGGTCCTGATTTTTTTTATGTCATACTGATTGTTGTATGTGCATTTTAACTGAGACTCAAGAGTAGTTAGGGGTGTTTTAACTCATTCTTTCTGACGTAGAGCAGATACTTGCCTTGTATGTTTTTATATCACTGACCATCAGACAAGGAAGAGCAGAGGCTGAGCTGAGGGGCAGTAGAAAGTCCAGGTCTATTATAGAATCATTTCACAAACTAGGAAATTATGATATAGAATTATCATAAGGATACTTAACCAACACTCATGGTTTTTTCTTCTCACCTACAAACTGGTTCTTGTTAAAAATGCTATGATTTATAAAGTGGCTAGATTTCATGAACAGGAAGATGAATGTAGTGATATGTTGTTTCTTCTCTGTAGATGAAATAACTTCCTCTGAAGACGTTGGGGCTAGCATTTTCAACGGGCAGAAGAAGGTGCTGTATTATGCTGATGCCCTAACAGAAATAGCTTTTGTGGTTCCTTCTCCTGTGGAGTCACTGAGTAAGAACTTGTTTTGCGTTGTGCTGTTTTGCCATCTGTTCACTACTTGGTGAATTGGTATTCATTGGAGGAGATTTTGAAGTCCTCAGAGGCTTCATTTAGCTTCTAAGCAAAGGGACTCTAACTGTAAACAGACACAGTGTGAGGTCATCACTTAACTTTCTGTAGTGTTAGTTCCTTTTCCCGGTCTATGACTACTTTATTCTAAAACATAGTTTCAGAAGTTTCAGTCCATTATGATGGAAAAGACATTGTGGAGTGGCTTAGTCCCTGGCAGTGGGAACTTGGACAGCTTCTTGCATTACAGCAGACTAGAAGCGGGGACCAGGGCCAGAAGCAGCAGTCAGGCTTTAACCTTAAAAGTCCCTTCCCAGTGACCTATTTCTGCCATCTAGTTCCACTTCCTAAAGGTTCTACAGTCTTCCAGTAGCACCAATAACTGAAAAGGAAAGAAGTACTTAAAATATGAACCGAAAAGGAATTTCTCAGATACAACTTTAATACTCTGTATCTAGCCCCAGTGGCTTAAAGCCATCTCATAATAGATAATATGTCAGTTCAGCTCTCAAAAATTACCACAACTCTAACAGTTTCCACAGCGTTCAAAAATGCCAAGTCTCTTTCTCAGACTCGAGGTAGCTGTCACCTGCAAAAGTCCTTGTCAAATAAAAAGAAAGTCACATACATCTGATACAGAATGGCACAAGAGTAAAGCATTCACTTTCCAAAACCAGGGAGTAAGAAAGGTGGGGCTGAAGCAAGACTAAAACCCAGACGTCCAAATGTTATCCTGTAACAGTTTGGCAATCTGGGAACATTGATATGTGATGTGAACTGATAACAGACTTGAACATCCTGCCCTTATGCCCTTTAGAGTTGGAGTATTCTGTCAGGTACATCTTGGTCTAATTCCACTCTTTGACAGTAGTGCCTAACGTCTCTGACATGCTGTAATCTCTATCACAACTTTGGTTTCACCCTTAACAGCTTCACACACAGCCTGCTCTGGGGCTTCTTGCAAGGTTTCCACTCCATGACACACTGCCTTTTTCCTTTTTGTGAGGGCGTGGGAGGAGTTTTGAGACGGGTTTGTTTGTGTAGCCCTGGCTGTGGTGGACCTCACTCTGTAGACCAGGCTGACCTCAGACTCACAGAGATCCACCTACCTCTCTCTTGAGTGCTCGGATTAAAGGTGTGTAACACCATGCGCAGCTTAGTCTATTATTTTTTATGTCAGCCTCATTGAGTTTTTCAAGGCATTTATAGACTGTAGACAAATTCTTTGCCAGAATGTGATGAGTGACTTTCAGTTACTTCCTAGTAAAATACTTGTTCTGAAACTCAATGAGTTTCAGTGAATCTCTTTTGGCATTTCTGGTCCTACTAGAACTGACCATTAAGCTCTGTTTACAGCATTCTAGAGCTTCTCTGGCCTACATCTCCAAACATTCCCCTGCTGATCAGCTCTTAAGACCTATAAACCACATGGTTGAGTTTGGTTACAGAAACAGATCCACATAACACCAAAACCAACTTGGGATAGAAAAGGTTTAATACATCT
Organism: Mus caroli; assembly: GCF_978045245.1. Lineage (NCBI taxonomy): Eukaryota > Metazoa > Chordata > Mammalia > Rodentia > Muridae > Mus > Mus caroli. Next base: position 21,101,130 of record NW_028227257.1, on the reverse strand, counting down.
TAAAGGTGAGAGTCTATCATCAAGGAAAGCCAGGGCAGGAGTTCACGCAGGAACCTGGAGTCAGAAGCTAAATTAGAGCAGAAACCACCAGAGGTCACTGCTTCCTTCTCAGTCCCAGGCTCCTATTGAGCTACTTTTGTTAGAGGGCCCAGGCCTATCTGTGAAGAAGTAGCAATATCTTCAGTGGGTTGGGCCCTCCTGCATCAATTAGTAATTTAAAAATACCCGAAAGACATGCCTACAGGCCAGTCATCACGGCAGTTCATTTGAATCTCCCTCTCCCCAGGTATGTCAAGTTGACAAGAAAACTAGACAGTGTTGGTTACCAAAATACCTGACAGAAGTAAGGGATGAAGGGTCTATTTTTGGTTGATGGTTCTAGAAGTTTTCATCCTCATTGTGATAATGCCAAGGCAGAATGGCTTAGTCAATAGCTGTGATAGCATATGGTAGGGGCTTCTCACCATGATGGATCAGGAAGTGGACACCAAGGTAAGAATCAATGGCTAGGTATTTACTTCAAAGGACCTTCCCCAGTGACCTAGTCTCCCTTGCCAGACCCTACCCACTAAGGCTCCCCAGGTCCCCGAGTAGTGCCACTAGCTAGAGAAGAAGGGTTCAAAGTAGGAGCCTCTGAAGGCAGTTTCATATTGAAAACACAGCAGGGCATACTTAATGTTAATTCTGCCTTTTGGGAGGGGGTTATCACATCTTCATGTATATATGTTGTACTGTGTGTACATTTCTCTAGTAGCCTTTTGCATATCCCTCTATACATACACTGTTAAATTGCACTTTAGCATGAAAGAAAACATGCTCTTGCTTGTTTGCCCCCCCCCCATTTGTTTCCTTCTCACGGCAAGCTTACTCCTCTCCCTTCTTCCTTCTTATTGGAAATTTTATGTGTATCTAGATTTCATGTATGAGAAAGTGAGAGGCTTGTCTTTCATGGTCATTTCATTAGACCCTATGATCTCTAGTTTGATCCAATTTTGGCATTTGACATATTTTGTTTTTCTTTTATATGCTCATCTAATGAATCTTTGAGTGAAATCCTACTTCAGCCCTAGTTTTGTCTTTTTATTTAGCTTAAATATGTACAGACTCTGGTCATTTCTTTCTCAATCATGAGTAAAGCCTACCTGTCCTCGATATCCATGTGAGAGCCTTTATGTGGAGCCCCATATAAACCTAGAGCTAGCAGGATCTCAGAATGCCATCACACTCATCTTTGGACAGTAGGCAGAAAGCTTGAGCAGCCCAGAAGAGATGGCACTGTTCTTATGGATTGAGTATGAGTATTCTCTCTTAATCTAAACTCATAAGCTTACTTTGCTTAGAATATTGGTGTGGCCTGGAGAGATGGCTTGGCAGTTAAGACCACTTGTTCTTCCAGAAGACCCAGCTTCAGTTCCTAGCACCCATACTGAGTGGCTCAATCACATATAACTGTAGTTCTAGATCCTATAGTCTTTTATAGGTGTGTACCCCCCCACACACACACATTTAAATGTACACACAATTAAGTACATTTGAAAAATATTGGTCTTTTGCAGATTAATCTCATTTCTTATCTGGCTAGACAGTAAGTGGAAAAATATCACCTTCATAAGTGTGAGATATGATACTTCACACTTGATAGTCTCATCTCCAGAGTAAATAGTTTTGCTGTGTATAGCTTAGCAGCTTCCCTACCCTTGTACTTGACCTTGACTTTACACTGTAGGCTCCTCTCTGTTTTATACATGTATTATTTTTGTTCCTAGTAGAATGAGCCTTCCATGATCCATTTCATAGTATTTACTTGCCTTCCTTTCAAAGCTGTGGTCTGCCTCCTTATTCCAGCAATTAAGGCCCAGCTGTCTGTGTAGGTTGAGTGCCTGCACTAGTAGGTCTTCCCAGACCTAGAGCCTTTTGGTTCACACTGTGGTTTTCACAATTGAGTCTTAGCCTACAATCACCATATATGCCTAATGCCACTTCCATTGCATGCTCTGACTCAACCTCTGTTAATATTAATATTCTGGGGCAAGAAGGAAGGCTCTAGAGTATTTGTTGCTCTTCCAGATGATCTAGGTTTGATTCCTAATACCTATATGGTAGCCTACAACCGTCTGTAACTCCAGTGACAGGGAAGCCAGTGCCCTTTTATGACTTCCTTGGGTACCAAGCATATATGTGATACATTTACATACATGCAGCCAAACCATTTGCTTACATAAAATAAATATTTGTATTTTCCTGGGATTTTTGCTCATTTGTTTAGTTTTTACTGCTACCAGACTGTTCTTTAAATTTCGACTAGGTCCTTGCTGTCTTTTAGGTGTCTCAGTGACTACTTAGGATGGTGCTTTTGATTGAGTGTATAATATAAATAATTCAGAAAATAACAGATAGCTTTGAATTTATTATTTTCTAGTCTTAACTCAGTTAGCCTGTAGAGCAGGAGATAACAAACTATAGTGCACAAGACAAATTCAGCCAAGAATGAGTTTATGACTTTAAAGTGTTTCTTCTTAAATGTATGGATATTTTGCTTGCAGATATGTATGTGCTTGACATGTGTGCCTTTGGTGCCCATGAAGGCTAGAAGAGGGCAGGGGAGATCCTGGAACTGAAGTTACAGATGGTCATCAGCCCCCATGTGTTTGCTAGGAACCAAATCCAGGCCCTCTGCAAGAGCAGCCATTATTCTTAGCTGCTGAGCTGTCTCTCCTGCCCCAACTTTTACATTTTTTTTTCAAGTTATAATAAAATGCAAAGAAGAGTATGCTGCAAAGACCTCTAGTTAGCAAGTCCTATAGTTAGGTCCCCTGCTCCTTCATAGACTATCTGCTAGAACTTGCTATGGAAACGGTGCTTTGTTTAAGTTACTTAGGTTAGTTAGAGCAGTTAACACGATTAAAGTCTGCTCCAGAAAAGTAGCAGATACTATAATCTTTTTTCTTTACCTTGTAGCTGATTCATTGGAAAGTAACATCTCAGACCAAGATAGTGACTCAAATATGGATCTTATGCCGGGAATTCTGAAGCAGCCACCCCTGACACTTGAGTTGGTCCCCAATCACACAGACAGTCTTAATTCCTCACAGAGGGTAAGTTGTTTTATTGACTTGCCCAAAATTTTGTGGTGAAGTGGCAGTAATTGTAGAATCAAGTCTGGAAGTTTCTGAGTTTTTAAAAGCAGGAGGTATAGCAGGATAACTGACTCATTAACTTAAGTATTTTAAAATAATTCTTGAATTTTTCACTTTTCTAATCTATAATAGTTGGTTCTAAGACAGAATTTTCCTTGATTAGACATTCTGATAACATGGTTGATTTTCTTGCTCACTCCGGTTTAAGTGGAGGCTTTTCTTTGTCCTTAATAAATATCCACTGAGCAGACAGCAGGAGCTGTCTGTAGATTTTGTAATCTTACATTATTCAGCTAAGAACTGACCGTATAAAGGTGGCAGCATATTGGAGACTCTAAGGACTGCAGTTCTCCCTTGTCTGTTGCTTTGCTTTCAGCCATTTTGTGTCCCAGATTCAACTATGATCTAAAAATATTAAAAGGAAAATTGCAGAAATAAGCAACTTGTAAGCTTAAAATTATGTAACATTCTAGATAGCTTGGCGAAATCTGCCTCTTCCAACCTAGAATGTTGATCATCCTTTTGTTCAGTGTCTGTACACTGTATGTGCTACCTACTTTATTGGTTTGCTGTCGTGAAATGGAGTGCTGCTGTGCTTACATTGTCACGGTGCTTTGCTGTGTCTCACTCATGAGGGCATTGCTTCACATTACATCATCATAGGAAGAGGAATGAATGTAGCATGAGGAAAGAAACAAAGTTCACATAGGCTTTTATTAAAATACATTGAAATTGTCCTGTTTTATTACTGTCGTTAAAACATTTATTTCTTTTTTGTTGTTTTGCTTTGTTTTGTTTTTCTTGTAGTTGTGCACTGGAAAAAGAATACCTATAGAATTGGGTAGTAACTATGGTTTTTAAAACCCGTGGAAAATCTTTGTGTGTACCCCTGTGGATAAGGGGGCTACTGTGTATGGTTAAATCTGTTGGGTATGGCACATGGCTCCTACTACATGTGAGAGGCTTTTGCTTGTATATTTCTTATTAGTGGATGTTATTTCTTTATCTGTGTTTCCCCTTTAATCTTTATTGAAAAATGACCAAGTAAGTGATAACAAAAATACATGATCAGACTATAAAAATGAGAAGATTGATTTAGAACAAATAATAAAAATGATTAAGTATAAACTCAACCACAGTCAGTCTTACATTTATATATGATTTTTTTTTAAAGATTTATTTATTTACTATATGTAAGTACACTGTAGCGGTCTTCAGACACTCCAGAAGAGGGTGTCAGATCTTGTTAGGATGGTTGTAAGCCACCGTGTGGTTGCTGGGATTTGAACTCAGGACCTTTGGAAGAGCAGTTGGTGCTCTTAACCACTAAGCCATCTCTCCAGCCCCCTTATATATGATTTTAATTTGGTTCCTTCTACAGTAAAAATTACTTCTGCCTCTCCTGTCTTCTCCCAGTACGGGGATTGGGGGGGCGGATTAAGCTTAGAGCCTCACTCGTGCTAGCCAAGTGTTTTCTCACTAAGCTGTATCAGCAGTCCTCTCTAGGTTTATTCTGAGACAGGATCTCACTAAGTTGCCCGCTGACTAGAACACATTCTGCAGCTCAGGCGAGCCTTGAACTTCCTGATCTTTCTTCAACAGCATCCCGAACCGGAGCTGTGAAGATTAATTACTTTTAGCATAGGTACGTGCTTAATTTGGTAAAAGTAACAAGTTATATGACTCCTAAACATGGACTGATGTTAAACTTCATGAGGTTAAGAGGCCTCCCAGCACAGTTTGAAAGGAGTGGGGAGTGCAGACATTATCCTGATTATCATATTCTGAATGCTAACAGTTATGCTTTCATACCCAGAGAATGACAGCTCGTAAAGCATCTTGGTTTTTTAATCAATATTCTTTTCAGACTGAAAAAAACCTAAAGTTTAGCACTTGCTGGTGAGGAGAAAGTCAGCAAAGCCTGGACAGAAGTGAGCCTCGTTAACACGATAAAGCACACGGAGTAAAATAGCCAGTGTCCTGTCTGCATGCTGTGCATTGCTTTAAACACTTTCCTCTAAGGTGAAGGAGAGCGCCAAGATGTTTGCTCTTTCTTCTGCTTCTTGATGGGGAAGTGGAGGTCCAACAGAAAAATAAGACAAGAAAAAGTAAAATACATAAAAAAATGGAAAGCAAAGAATAAAACTGTATTTGCCAATGGCATGACTGTATATATAGGAAACATTAAGTAATCTGTTTAAGTCCATTGGAATCATTAAGTGAGCTTAGCAGGACTTCAGGAAAGAATGCCACGGTGTTGACCAAGGTTTGAAGATGACTCCCAGTGACCCTGGCTTTTTAATTGTCTTCCTCCTCTGTGTGATAAAACCTGTGACTATGATGGTGTACCCCATGATTATGTATATTTCATGGCAATGGGAGTTTGTGCATATAATTACAATTATTTTAAGGCAATCAAAATGCAGGTGACGTTCAGAAAGCTGACCTAAACACAGGGCCCTGTAAGTGCACTACAACCCTGAGATGAAGAGAGTAGCTTATTAAACACTGCTCTGCTAAGAGAACAGTTTCTAGATATGCTTGGGTTTGTCTGAGACAAATCTTTTAACATTTTTTTGTGATTCAGATAGAAATAAGAGTCTGGGGGCTTGTGATGGGGCTCTGGTCATTTGGCAATGTATTTGATATACACATTTCTATCCTAACAAAATTCAACTTACCTGCTGCACAGGAGCTCTGTTTAGCTTATTAGAACAAACATAGATCTGCTACGTGTCATGCAAGTGGTATGGCTCAGAGCGCCAGTTTGCTAAAGGTCATTCACATAGTCCTGCTAACCTTGCAAAGAAACTTAACGCTGATTGGGTGAGCTAGGCATTATTGCACATATCTATAATTCTTGCACTTGAGGGTAGAAGCACAATAATCAGAAATTCAGGGTCAACCTCAGCTACATAGTAAGTTTGAGGCCATTGTGGGCTACATAAAACTGTCTTAAAAGTAGACAAACAAAATATAGGCCAGTTGCTCTATACCCTACCCAACTATTTCCCTTTCACATTTTTTCATCTTTCAGTTAGCAAGCCAACTCCATCTGGCTCTCTTATCTGGCATAAAATACTTTGCTTTTTATACTCCTTTTTTTTCCTCTCTAATTTTTTTCTCTCAAAGAACATTGGCTTTGCAGGATCTCTGTGTCCCAGCCATTCAAGAGCTGGAAATATTCTACATGCTTTGATTGTAACCCCCTCCCCTTTTTAAGACTTATTTTTATTTTCTGTGTATCAATATTTTGCTTGTGTATATATTTGTGTATCACATGCATGTCTGCCTAGTGTCTAAGGAGGCCAGAAGAAAGTGTTGAGAGTCCTGGAATTGGAGTTACAGATGGTTGTGAGATTCCATGTAGGTGCTAGGAATCAAATCCAGGTCCAAGAGCGTCAAATGCCAGTGAGCCAGCCATCTCTCCAGCCTCTTCATTGTAAACAAACAAACACTCTATTCCTGTATTTTCATGGGTCTACCTTTTGACTGTCTTTCAGTCAAATTCCAATTGTTCTTGGTGCACACTGATCACTAGTTTAGCAGAGGAAAACTACATCTCCTGTCTATAGCTTACCCTGAAAAAACACTCCCTCTGAAAGAATAACACTGGTTTGTTTTTAAAGATAAAACTAAAATAAATTCAATCAGTAACTTAACCACAGATGTGCAAGTCCCAGTGTAAAATCACAAGTATTGTGGAAAACCATGGCAACCTAACTCCTCCATAAATCACTAATCCAGGCAGGGCATGGTGGAAAATACATGGTGCAGATCTCTGTCAGTTCCAGGCCAGCCAAGATGCAGTGAGATTCTGTCATAAAAAAGAAGAAAGTTGCTAATCCCTTAGTAATGGCCTACAGTAAGAGAAAATCACGTGAAATCCTAAAGAACTCAAAGAATGGCTATAAGTATGCTCAAAGATGGGCTAGGTGTGGTGGCACACACCTTTAATCCTAGCACTTGGGAGACAGAGGAGGCATATGAGTTCATACTCAGCCAGGACTACATAGTGAGACCCTGTCTTAGAGAGAGGAAGAAAATAAATTAATTAAATAAACAAACAAATAAATAAATAAGAAAGAAGACACAGATTCCTGAATGAATTCTAAGAAAACAGAAAACAGCTGAATGGAATGAGAAAGCTGATACAGGAGCCAGTGACATGGCACAGGATAAGAATATTTGTCATCACACCTGACAACCTGAGTTTGATTTCTGAAACTTACATGGTGGAAAAAGAAAAACAATTTCCACAGGTTGTCCTCTGGCCTCAACATGTATGTAGCATGTACATAAAAATAAATGTAAAAACATTTTTAGTTAAGACAGTCAATACAGTCTATGAAAGAGCCAATTCAATAATGAGAAATACTGAAGAACAAGTAAATTGAAATTCTGGAGTTGAAAAACACAATAAGATGAATAGAAGATTCATGGAATACCTCATGAATATAAGTGAGTGATGAAGGAGAGGAGAGCATATCTGAATTTGAAAACAAGGTAGAGAAGTTGGGACAATTGAACATGGACAAAGATTAAGTTAATAAGAAAATAAGAGCAGTACTTTCAAGATGTATGTGATACTGTGAAGACCAGACCTAAGAATTATGGGCATAGGGAAATGAAATTTTCATTCTAAAGACATAAAGATTTTATAAATTCATTGTAAAGACTGACTTTACCATTTCAGTAAATTCAGAACATTTCCCCAAGGGGAAAAGATGCCAATCCAGATACAGGAGGCATTTAGAATGTGAGAGTAGAAAAGAACCTCCCACATCCCAGCATGACTGAATCACTAATACAATGAACAAAGAAAATATGCTAGGCCAGAGAGGTGGCTCAGTGGACGGAGCGGTGGCTCGAGGATTGAGTTCAGTTAACCACGCATGTTACAGACTGGGAGTGGTATGTGCTTGTAATTCCAGCACTGGACAGACAGGCAGTTCCCAGGTTCTCTGGCATGCTTGCCTAGCCTACCTTGTGAGCTCCAGGTCAGTGGAAGACCCTGTCTTGGCTGGTGGAAGGTAATGAGTTATCCTAGTTGGTGGTTCACAGTTCACATTGTCCCCTTCTCACGACTGCACTTGACCAGTCTAAAAAACTGTCTTTATGATAGAGTGGATAGCACCAGAGGAAAACACCCACGGTTGTTACTCTAGTCTTCATACATGTGCACACAAATGAAATGTGCATGTGTACACACAGAAAGAAAATGTTGAAAGCCTCAAGGAACACCTTATTTTTGAGATTATAATATAGTTACAGCATTCCTCCCTTTTCTTTCCTCTCTCCAAATCTTTCCATATACCCTTTCTTGCTCTCTTTCAAATTCATAGCCTCTTTTTTTTTTTTTCCAGCTAACCCCTGTCCCATCCTCAACAGAAACTTTTTTTTTTTTTTTTTTTTTTGGTTTTTTGAGACAGGGTTTCTCTGTGTAGCCCTGGCTGTCCTGGAACTCACTTTGTAGACCAGGCTGGCCTCGAACTCAGAAATCCGCCTGCCTCTGCCTCCCAAGTGCTGGGATTAAAGGCGTGCGCCACCACGCCCGGCAGAAACTTTTTTAAAACCATGGGAAATAACATATTTTGTAAGGCAGTTGTCAACCCAGACTACTATTCTCAGCAAATTGATCATAACTGAAAAAGAAGCTTTCTGTGATGTGGCTGAAAGAACTCATGACCACTAAGCTACCTCCATAGAGATAACAAAGGGAATCCTTTGGACTAAATAGGACTCTAAATATATCTACGAAGGTATAGGAGCAAGCAAACCTTTTTAGTTAAGCAAGAAATGGGAAAACACCATTCTAAGACCAACAAAATGACAGGAGTTAATACAGTCCTGTTAACACTTTTCCCTAATCGGAACACACAGACTGATAGGATTGAATTTTAAAAAGGGATTTGTTGCTACCAAGAAACACACCTTAGGCCTGGAGAGATGGCTCAATGGTTAAGAACACTGGCTGTTCTGCTAGAAGACCCAGGTTTCCACATAGCAGCTCACAACTGTCTGTAACTCTAGTTCCAGAGGATCTAACACCCTCACACAGACATAAATGCAGGCAAAACACCAATGCACATGGGGGAAAAAAGAAAGAAGCACACCTCACCACAAAAGACAGATAAAGCTATCTACCATAGGGTTAAAGGATGGGGAAAGATAATTCAGTCAAATGGAACAAGGAAACAAGCCTTTGTCATTATTCAGAAGAGTCCCTCCATACTCATCAAGGGAACAGTCCATTAAGAGGACATTATAATTCTAAAATCTATATTGAAAATAGGTACACACGGTTTCATAAAAGCAAATACTACTAATGTGTGAGCTCATTAATCCTAGCATAGGAAAAGTGTTTGATATTCACCAACTGACAGGTCATCCCAACAAAAATAAATTTAAAAACAGATTGTCCAATAGGACATGAAGGAAGTTATAACAAGTGTAAATACTAATGGCAATTAAGCAAAACACTCTTTTAATGAATAAGTCATTGAAGAAATAAGGAAATTAAAAAAAAATTCCTACTATCAAATGAGAGTGAAATATCAAAATGTGGGGTACAATGAAAGCAGGCCTAAGAGGAGGATCATTGCTGTAAGTGCTCACATTTAAGAGATCAGATAGATTTCAGTTTGACAGTTCACCTTAAGATCTTGGATAAATAAGAAAACAATGAAATTCAGAAAATCATCAGGACATGCCTTAAAAAACATATATTACACAGAAAATCCAGGAACATGGACAGTTTTTTGGATATATAGGCAAATCAAAATTAAATCAAAGTGATATCATTTTAACATATTTATAACAAGCAACACTGTTGAAGCACTTATTTAAGAAATGAAAGGAGAGGGGCTGGAGAGATAGCTCAGTGGTTAAGAACAGTGATTGCTCTTCCAAAGGTCCTGAGTTCAAATCCCAGCAACCACATGGTGGCTCACAACCATCCATAATGAGATCTGATGCCCTCTTCTGGAGTGTCTGGAGACAGCTACAGTGTACTTATATAATAAATAAATAAATAAATAAATAAATAAATAAATAAATATTAAAAAAAAAAAAGAAATGAAAGGAGAGCTGGGCATGGTGGCGCACGCCTTTAATCCCAGCACTTGGGAGGCAGAGGCAGGTGGATTTCTGAGTTCGAGGCCAGCCTGGTCTACAAAGTGAGTTCCAGGACAGCCAAGGCTATACAGAGAAACCCTGTCTCGGAAAACCAAAAAAAAAAAAGAAGAAGAAGAAGAAGAAGAAATGAAAGAAGAAAGGAAGGAAGGAAGGAAGAAAGAAAGAAAGAAAGAAAGAAAGAAAGAAAGAAAGAAAGAAAGAAAGATTGATTGATTTCCAGAAAGAAAGAAAGAAAGAAAAGAAAGAAAGAAAGAAAGAAAGAAAGAAAGAAAGAAAGAAAGAGGGAGAGAAAGGGTTAAGGATAAGGAAAGGAAAGAAGGATAAGGAAAGGAAAAGATAAGGAAAGGAAAGGATAAGGAAAGGAAAAGATAAGGAAAGGAAAGGAAAGGAAAGGAAAGGAAAGAAGGAAAGGAAAGGAAAGGAAAGGAAAGGAAAGGAAAGGAAAGGAAAGGAAAAAGGAAAAAGGAAAAAGGAAAAAGGAAAAAGGAAAAAGGAAAGGAAAAAGGAAAAAGGAAAAAGGAAAGGAAAGGAAAGGAAAGGAAAGGAAAGGAAAGGAAAAAGGAAAGGAAAGGAAAGATAAGATTGATTGATTTCCTGAGAGAGCCAGACTTGGATGAGTGTGACTGCTGAGTTCCGCTGACTTCTAAGGGCTAAGGCAGGGAAGGAGGAGGCACTTTCAGGGGGTTTTCTGAAACCAGTGCCCAGTACCAAAACAAGATACAGACATAACAAAAAGAAGATTATAGAACAAGCTACATGGCTGTAAAAATTCTCAGCCAAATATTTGCATGTTGAAATCGAGTGTATCAAAAGATCATGATCAAGTTGTCTTTATTCTAGAGATTTAGCTATGGTTCAGCCTACAGAAATCATCAATAGGGGGCCAGAAAGATGGCTCAGCAATTAGAGCACTGACCACTCTTTCAGAGATCCTGAGTTCAATTCCCAGCAACCACATGGTGGCTGGAAACCATCTGTAACAAGATCCGATGCCCTTTTCTGGTGTGTCTGAACACAGCTATAGTGTACTCATATAAATAAAATGAATAAATCTTTTTTTAAAAACTGAAAAAAATCATCAGTAAATATAATAATATACCACATAAATGTTTATTCAAGGATAGATATCAGATGATCATCTCAATAGATTCAAAAAGTTTTATGACAAGCTCTGAATCCCTTCATGATAAAAGCCCTGAAGAGGGGCTAAAGAGACAGCTTAATAGTTAAACAAAGCAATTACTGTGTGGTTCCCAGCATCTGTGTTGAGTGCCTCACAGCCGCCTATCACCCCAGCTCCAGGGGATCCTGTGCCCTCTTCTGGCCCTCCTTAGGCACCCATGTGCACATGCACATATAGACACACAGGCACATACACAGATATACAGACAGATAATAAGTCTTAAAAAAATAAATGCAACTAAAAAAGGCCAATTCAGAAAATGATGATCTTTTTGTGGGTTCTAGATTTTGAATAGTTATAGGATTATGTATGTATATATAAAAAAGTAGCAGTGAAATTATGTAGAGCAACAAAGGGACAAACAGAGGTGGGGAGAATATGAAAGATAGGAGAAATGAGGGCTGAAATGGTGTGTGGGCAACATAAAATATATGTCTACAATTTTAAAAATAAATATGTACAAAGATTTTCATTGTAGCACTGTTTGAGTATATATTTAAAAAGTAAAAGATCCCAATGGCCATTAACTGAGGAATGATTAAGTAGTGAAATTTATATACTATAGGATATCATGCATAATAATAAATGCACCCTTACATAATGATTTAAATACACATGCCAAAAATAGTTCATTAAAACTAAGCCAATTAAAAAAAAATTAAAAAAAAAAAAAAAACTAAGCCAGTTGAGTGGCAGAGAAGACAAAAGTGTGTACAAGCTTTCCCTAAAGACCAGTGAACTCTTGTCTTTTTGTAGCCATGAGGGCAGTTGGGTATTACTACAGGACCACCTCATCTGGAAACTGGGAATAGCTTGTCAGTGTTGCATTTTAGAGACTAAGATCCCCAAAGTGGTGCTATTTCAAGCTTCTAAGCAGGGATACTGAGGAAGAGCTATCGTGACAAATTTATTTCACACTTTCTTCCCAAAGTGACTTTGGTGACATAAACACATCACTAAACATCTTGGTAAATGTCTGATCAGGTAGTTTTTAAAAACCAAACAAAACAATAAAAACCATTCTTTTTGCTCTTCTCTTCATGTAGCTCAGTCCCAGTTCCAGAATGAAGAAGCTGCCTCAGGGTCGCCCTGTGCCCCCGCTCGGACCTGAGACAAGAGTATCTGTAGTCTGGGTGGAACGCTACGATGATATAGGTACTCTCTGAGGAAAGAGGGCTTTTCTGAGTAAAATGATAAGATGACAGGGACTTCCAAATGCCTGAAAGGGTGGATGCAGAGGCTTGACTTCATAAGCCGGGTTTGTATCCCAGCCTCCATTCAATTTCATGAAGACTGTTAAAGTTCTGCCATGGATAAGTTTCTTAGGGTTTTTGTGTAAGCAATGTTAGAACCTCAGCAATACATGTTTAACCTAGAACCCTGTCCATCTCAGAGTTCATAAGAAGGTGTCACAGCTACTTGTGACCAGGCCCTCACAGTCACAGATCAAATTCTCCAAAATCTCTTTGCTTTAGGTGAGTTCAGCCAAAGCACATTATGAAAGACAATTGTCTGTGTGTGGGGAGTCACAGGAGTCCTCACTGTGGCATAGCACAGACTCTGGACTTCTGTGAATGTGGGGAAATTGAGTGGTAGTAACTGAACTGTTTTCTTCTAGAAAACTTTCCACTCTCAGATCTGATGACAGAGATCAGCACTGGCGTAGAGACTACTGCAAATAGTAGCACTTCTCTGAGGTATGTTCTCTTACTTGCCTGAGGTTATCAGCATGACTGTTTTATTCTGTTGGTACAACTTCATAAAAGATTTAGAGTGAACAGTGGTTACAGACAAAAAGTAAAGAACCTGGAGCTGGAGAGATGGCTCAGTAGTTAAGAACACTTATTCTTGCAAAGGAAGCGGGCTTTGTTCCCAGAGCCCCACATGGTGGCTCGCAACTACCTATAACTTCAGTTCCAGGGGATCCACTCCCTCCTCTGACCGCTGATGACACCAGGCACACATTTGCTCATGTGTACATGCTGGTGAAATACTCAGACGAATACAGATAAGCAAAATAAAAATTCTTAATCAAAAGTCAAAGAAAGGGCTAGCAAGATGGCATGCTTATGGCCCTTATTTCCATGTTCGAGCATTTGATAGACTAGTAGATACAGCTGTTAGCTATTCCACTGGTCTCGCAGTCAGTGTCTCAGTCTTCCCAGGATCATGGAGGGAGGAAAAAACCACCATGGGTTACACATAGTGAGACCCTCAGAAAAAACGTAAAAGTAAAAATTAACTTTGTTAAACAGAAAGTTGTACATACTTAGTGTGTTAAATCTGCTAAGTTTGGAGGTATATACGCATGAAACCATCACAACAATATATCCCATAAACATTCATATTGCCTTCAGAAGCCTCCTGCCACCCATGTAGCCAGCATTTTACTATTATTACTATTATTTTTAAAGTTTTATTTATTTATAATAGACATACTGTAGCTGTTCAGACACACCAAAAGAAAGCAAGAGGACATTGGATCCCATAACAGATGGTTGTGAGCCACCATGTGGTTGCTGGGAATTGAACTCAGAACCTCTGGAACACCATTTAGTGCTCTTAACCACTGAGCCATCTTTAGCCCTATTACTATTGCTACTGCTACTGCTTGCTCTGCCCTCGGGCTTTTAATTATATAGTACAGTATAACTTTACTCATCACAATGGACAGTTGACATCTAGGACTTGCTCTGTACAACTGAAATTTTTTATTTTTCTAATAAAAACCTTCCTATTTGTCTTTAAGCACTGTGTACTCTCTGACTTTATTTTTTATTTTTCAGATAAATGCTACTGTGTAGAATTTGTCTTATGCATGACTTTATTCTCTTAACATAACTGTTTCCCAGGTTTATCACAACCCCTGTCTTGAGAAAAAAATCATATATAGAATTCCCACATTAGGCTTTCACTGTTCCTGCTTGTACTCTGGGCTCTGCCTTGACAGTATAACAGCCACACTTCTGCTCTTGCAACAAGGAACTAAGCAAAAGCCCCATAGTCGGCTGCCAGATGTTTAGCCCTCTGTAATATACTTGCCTGGCTGTTCTACCCCACATCTTAGAAGTGGTTTGTCTAAGAATAATTTTTCCAGACTCTCTTTGTTATTTAAAAAGCCTAACTCCAGGAATAAGTACTTATGGCCAGTGGTTCTGGCTGCAGCAGCATAGGTTCCAAGGAAGAATATTCTGAGCAGACTCTGTTCAAATTTTGCTGACAGCAGGTCCCCAGGCCCTGGTGTATGTTCTTATACTGCATAGGAAAGACTCTTGTGTGTCTGAACTAAAAAGATTTATCTTTTCTAAGATCTACAACTCTAGAAAAAGAAGTCCCAGTAATCTTCATTCACCCTTTAAACACTGGATTGTTCCGGATAAAAATCCAAGGAGCCACTGGAAAATTTAACATGGTCATACCTCTGGTTGATGGGATGATAGTCAGCCGGCGAGCACTTGGTAAGGGCTTTGTGGGTGCTGAAAGGCTAGACCCCTTGATTTCTTCTTTTTTCCTCTCACCTTTTAAGTTTTATTCTTTGACAACCTCATACATGTATTTAAGGAACTTTAGTCCTTTTCACCTCATAGTACCTTTCCTCATTTCTCTTCATACTACTGAATGAAGCCCTGACAACCTTCTTTCATGGAGTGTGTGTGCGTGTGTGTGTGTCTGTGTGTGTGTTTCCCACCTGATTTAAATAGGGCTCCCTATAATGGGTGTGGGTAGGAGGTCATTGAAGTATAGGATGTCAGTGAGTACACCCCTGCCTTGCTTTCTTTAAGACTTTCATAAAGCTCAAGTAAGTAAACGTAAGGAAATAGTCTTAAATAATAGTTCCTGCACGTGCTGCTGCCCTTTAAGAAGGGGTGGATGTTGTACTGCCCTTTGTTTAAGCTTCAATCTAGTGATACAGATGGGCCTTCACTCCCTGCCAGGACTGGAAGAGGAAAACTGTTGTTCTGGAGCAGAGGACAGGGCTCTGCCAGAGCTGCCTTGACTCTGGTCTCATACTAATGTCTCTCTGAAGTTTTGTCTTGGTGTCTTGTTTCTGAGGTGGGAAACTAGAGGGTTGCAGTGAAAGAGAGCTCTGGAAATGGGTCTCCTGAACACAGGTCACCTGGCAGCTCACTAACAGTTATTCTGACCTCTGTTTTCAAGGCTTTCTGGTGAGGCAGACAGTAATAAACATTTGTAGAAGAAAGAGACTGGAGAGTGATTCCTACAGTCCACCACATGTCCGTCGGAAACAGAAAATCACTGACATTGTCAACAAATATCGGAATAAGCAGTTGGAGCCAGAGTTTTATACTGCCCTTTTCCAGGAGGTTGGACTCAAGAACTGCAGTTCTTAGAATGCATTTTGTCCAGGTCAGTGAACTCCAGAGTGGGCTCTAACATCAAAGCAAGACAGTCCTGTAAATCAAAGCTAATCACTCCTAAGAGCTCACTGCTGACTCATCAGAAGAAATACGATGTGAAGCCACTGGCTTGAAGACCCAGCTTTCCAGTGAAGGGACCCTGCACAGTCACACTCCTGCTGAAAACAACAACAAGCATTTTAGCCATAAACTTTCTTTTAAAAGTGACAATTTTAGTAAAATATCAGCCTTTTGAGGAAAAGGCTTTATGCATCAGTTAAATACATGCATTGATAGTGTCAACAAGTTTGCAAGTTAGAAACTGAAGATAGTTTTATACCTCGCTTTTTAGGAGGGTGTATTCAAAATTAAAATCTGTCTCAGAATCTTCCAGAACTTTTTAGGCTCAAATTGACACTGTGGAGAAGGAAAGGCTGCAGCGTTGTCCTCTTGTGGATTCATTTGTCACCCCGTCACACAGAGGGTGAAACAAATGAGTTTTGTTCAGATAAAAAGTCCAACATTAAAATATTTCCTATTTTTCTCCCCATATTTAACAAGTTGTCCCTCTGATCGCTGTGGAGCTCTGTCAATTGACTCAGCTTTTTAGCAGACGTGGGTAGTGGAGGCCCTGCTGTATCTCTGAATAGTATACTGTCATGTTTATGGTTAAAGGCTGTGAGAGAACGATGGTGCCTCCCTTCTCCGTTGCTGTTCAGTTTAATGAAAGGGTGATAGGTTAGACGTGGCTCCTCCATTAAACACCAAGAAATGTGAGTTCATAGCAGGGGCTTCATCCACCATTGATTGCAGGACCAAGCTGCAAGCTGCAGTAGTTGAGGAAAGGTTCTAATTTGTGGCTCAGGAAGTAGTGTCCCACTCACTTAGCTCCTTAGAGGGCACCCAGCCCACAATCCACAGAACTCAGTGCCACCTCCTTAGGTGGCTGCTGCTGTTTGGTTTCTAGCCTTAGCCAGCTGAAGGCACAAGTCGCTGCCACCTCACTGCTGCTTTTCTGCCAGGGACAAAGCTTTGGAAGTGACCAGAACCAAACTGTTTTAGAAGGACTCCTGTTACAGCGCTCAGTATATACCTGTTTTTATGTTCTCCTTCAATAAGATCTTTTTTGTCTTAGAAAACAAGTGACATTTATAGTCCAAAGAGAAATAATCACACTTGAATGGTGGTGTTCCCACTGGCCCTCTATTGGCATTAAAGTGTAGACCAGGACTCTACTGTTTGGTTTGAGGTTTCTTTTCTTTGGATATCAGGGGCAGTGTTGGGCCGGCTCTCCTGTGCAGGTGCCTCCATTCTAGACGTATGCTCTGCCATCTGGAAGCACAAAGCAGAAGTTTGCCACCACTCCTTTTATTTTTTTCCCTCAGCTCAGTTACAGACAGCCACCCCCACTCCCACCCCCATCTTCCTTGTCCTCTTCTTCCCCTGTGAGTTTCCATTCAAGGCATAGAGCTTTCTGTCTTTGATTCCCTCTGAAGTCAGGCAATAATCTAGTGTTCCCAGGTGACTCCCTGAAGTGGGGAATGGTGAAAATTAGTGAGTTTTACCCTAAAAATATTCTTGTAACTCAGGAAGAATAGGTGAAATTGAACAACACCTAAGATACTTCCAGATTTGACACTTCATGGGCAAAGTGGGTTCTTGTTCTAGCCAAGGTGAACAAAGAATTTACACACATACATGCAACTTCTAACATTCCAGAGGGCACAAATATCTGATAAAGAGGGACTTCCTTTGTGTGATTCTTCTCAAAACCTTGTTTGGATGTTTTTAAATGATATTGGAAAAATAACGTATGGGTTATATGTGTAGGGGTGGGCTTACTGGCCTTCCCCCTTCATTTGGCTCTAATTTCTGGTAACTCTTTATAATTCTGATTATTTTGGTAAGAGAACAACCATGGCAGATGCAGTTTGAAATCTGGGGCATGCAGTGGTTTCCCCAAGGGAAGAGGGCTGCCCCCTGCCCCCTGAAGGAGAGAAGCCTCGGTGTGCACAGTCAACAGCTTGGAATGCACCGTCACTGCTTGCTTCTGCACCACACACCGTCTCCCCAACAAAAGGCTGGCAAGAAGAGCTTGGGCCTTTGCAGAGGCGTTTGGAATCCTGCTCACTGAGCTCACCCTCCTGCCTGCACTAAGGTCACTTTGAACAGAATCATGGCAGAGGAACATCCTTAGTACCTAGCAGTCATCTCAGTAGTTCACGTGATACATTTGCCACCACAGGTTCAGAAACTTTGGGGGGAAACTGGGACCAGTCTGGACTGTGGCTTAAGCTATTCAGTTGCTGTAGTTGGAAACCCAGGCACCTTCAAACAGGAAAACATTTCCCAAGGGTATTTAGGCTAGTGGCCCATTCTGTTCACTTTTGAAGCTGGGGGTGAGGGTGGGGGTGGGGCTTCTACTTTGGCCGGAACACGGAAAACAGGGCTCTTAACGCCACCTTCCCCTTTTGTCTAGGGTTTCTTCCTTAGGCCTTCCTGGCCTTTGGCCCCATGAAAAGAATAATTACATGGTAGGGCAGCCCTCCCCAGCCATACTGATGCATGTGCCATGTGTACATACTGGTGCACATGTGTACACAAGCATCTCCCCCTTCCAGCACCTCGTTTTTAGGGTAGCTCCATCTCTGGACTCACATACAAAAATACGTACAGTTTGGCCGGCCCCCTCAGTGTCTAACCCACGGGTAGTAGGGCAATCTGGAAGGCCGGCTTCCACATTTATGAGCTAGGGAAGAACCAGGTTCGGCTGGCTGCCATTACAGTGATGAGGTTTCCAGGGTGGTTATTCTTATTAAAAAGTGGAACTTCCCTCACATACTCAGCCTTGGGTACAGCTGGATAAAGCCGGTAGCGACTGCCTTGGACGTTATGTGGCACTTTCCTGGAAGCAGTTGTCCTTTAGCATTTAAAACCTGTTCAGGCCAGATCTTGTGTGCCGCCAGCGACCATCAGCTTCCACCCACCTATCTGTTCTAGCACTTCCTGACAGCCCCTCTTCCTGAGGGGTCCACTTGGACAGGGAGCCGCTGATCGCACTGCTGGCCCGGCCATGCACTGCATAGGGTTTGCTCCCAGTAGCCACCCTTGTTCTTCACACAGGCTTTTTTAATGGTGAGGGAGAAGGTATAATTTGGGATTCCACAGTGCCTTGCATACAGTAGGCGCCCAATATCCATTTGTTGAAGCAAATCAAGTTCCTTGTTCCCACAGTGACCAAGGCATCTTCCTCCTCTGAAGGGCTTGGCGGTTGTGGCTAAAAACTAAGCATCATTATTTGCTCGAAACCATATTTACAATTTGTATGAATTTCGGTATATTGCCAAGATGGGATCTTTTTCCTATTGTATTTTCTGTAAATATTTCTGCCACCGACTTGTAAAGTAAAGGAGATGTAAATATGAAGGTGTGCCTGTGTCCCTTGCTGCTTCCGTTGGATCTGGGTCAGCCTGGGAAGAAGGTGCAGAGCTGTTCGTATTTATGCCTGTCCTTTGTCCACAAGAAACCCACGGGATATTGAATGTACTACACACAGTCAATTAAATTTTAAGGAGCTTCTTATCTAATAACTTGGTGTGTGCTTTTGGTTACAGGCTCTGGGGCTGGCTCCTGTTTGGTTACAGACCTTGGGGCTGGCCTGCAGGGGCTCTCACATCATACTCTCCAGGAGAGTCTGCTCAATTTGAACTGATTTAGGTTTTCTTTCTTTTTTTTTTTTTTTTTTTTTTTTTAGTTTCCATAAAATACTCAAAAGTAGGCTAATTTTAAGAGAAAAATACATGATCTTTAATGCTTACAGGAGCGTGGAACATTAATACATAAAGGTTGGGAGTTGGGAGATGAGTGAGTCCTGGGGTTTTCTGCCTACAGAGAAAACTGACAGACCAGGACATTTCCAGGGAGGGAAAGCACAGACGTTACCCTGTGCCCTTTGCAAGGGTTGGCTGCAGAGGATTTTACAGGGAATGTTGGGCCATGAGCCTGGGGCCTAGGTGATGGTCTGGTGAGCCTTGGAAAACAGCTGAAAACTCTTGGAATGCATGTATCCACCCAGAGCCACCCCTTCAGTGGGGTACCCAACCCACGAGCTGCTCTCCTGCTGCATCTGAACTGCCTGGGATCCAGAGCCGCCTTGTGCATTCTTCTTACATCAGCTCTACTTGCCAGCCACAGGACCTCCAGCCAGGCCCTCTGGCCAAAGAAGCCGACCTTGATGGCCTCATTTTGGTGTCTGGAAAGGTTTCATAGCCATAAATCTGTATTCAAGTTTTTCCATGTCTGACACAGCTTCTGACCCAGCACCTTGAAATCCCAGCTTGCATTGACCACATCCAGCCTGTGTGCTGCTCTTTGATGCATGCTTGAATGCTGTTTGTCCAAACCCCTCCTGTGGATCCATCCCCTGAAATTCCCCATAAACCCCCAAGTCAAGTTTCAGCTCTTCTCTGCTTACTCAGCCTGGCCTGGTTCCTCTTCCCCATAGATTGGTTCACCCCCATCCCCAATCCCGCTCCCATGACTCCGTCCCTAGCACAAACTTCATATATCAGCTTCCCTCTCTAGAGCTACTCTGACTTCACCCTGTGCTTTCCAGCTGTGAGATGCTGTCCAGCCTGCCTCCCCGCAGTCCTGATGCACCCTTACAGTGAAGCCTCCATACATGAGGATGAGCCTAGGAACTGGCATGTTTGGTACCTGAGTTCATTGAGGATCCTAGGTTCTGCCTCTCTTCACCAATTCACAGGCAGGGCAAAGCCCAGGGTGGGGATTGTGTGTTGCGGGAAATATCTAGAGCTAGCCCCTGTGCCAGGTGATCTAGCTCACTCGGTCTCTTGGCCCGCCAACTCACCAGGGCTCCCACCAGGCAATCTCTTGGACAGGGCCCCCAAGTTCCTCTTGTTTTCATGCATTGCTCCATTCACCCCTGGTTAGTCATCTCAACACCTAATTACCCAATAAAATCAAGACTCTTAATGCTTAACTAGCCAATCATATTTATGTATCAATAATAACACAATTTACAAGATGCCAATACAATAATTTCAGAGCCAAATGATAATGATAAAGCTTTAACACAATTATTCTAACCTTTTGATAACACCATGTCAGCCTCCATTCTGGTTCTCCCTCTCCTCAGACCCCTCTCTCTCTGTCTTCTCAACTCCTTCCTCTGCCTCCTCCCTTCTCCTGTATAGTCACAAGCCTCCCACTGCCCTAATGTGATTGGACAGGGAAAATCCTGCAACAATTGCTGTTTCCTTGGGACATCAGCTCACAGCAGGAAGGAGAAGGGGGTCTGAAATGAATGCTGTGGTTCCCAATGTCCTCTTTTGGGGTACCTGGGTGCTGCTAGGAGAGGAAGTCAGAAATAGGGTGGGGTGGAGTGGAGGACATCTCCCTTCAGGGAGTGAGCATCACTGTACAGCCAGAGCTGCCCCATCTGAACAGGATCTGATCCCATGGGGAGCAAGTGTGTCACAGCTCTAATGAAGCAGCTCTCTGAGACGATCTTAGCTTGTTCATGTTTCTTTATTATATAAACAAATACGTTTTATTTCAGGGTGAACGAGGAATTCTTTAATTTCGGGGAAGGCCATGAGAGTATCTAGGAAGGGAAGGTCATTCATTGGCTGAAGTCCACGGGCTATTGAGATACCTCATTAGCATGAAGAGGGATTCTAGGTGCTGCATTCCTGTGACTGACTGCCTGTGGTCTGCTCAGTGGAGGGTTGTGGTTACGGGTTCCAGAGCAGGCACTAGAGGCAGGGAGCTGGCAGCTCAGTTCTCCAAGATTCCCCGTGTTGGAACATGCTTCACTTCACCAGCTCTGCTCATCTTGTACTCAGTCCATGTGCCCTACAGGTGTGTTTAATGCACCTCCCTGCCCCATCCATCTTTTGAAGGTTGTGCACCAGCCTGTCTATATACAGACTTATACTGACCCGCAGTGCCTACTTCCTGCCGTGTGTTTTAGTAATCACTTAGGTATTTACTAAACACAAATAGGCCAGGTGAGAGGAGGATGGTGTTTGTCTTGCCCACTGCGATGAGGGGCAAGCTTATACAAGTCCCTCACTAAAACTCCTAGTAAGGAAACGTGGGGAAACTTCAAAGTAAATTACTGTGTTAAAGTTTTAAATGGCTGCATAGTAAGTGACCTGACAGACTTAGCCTACAATGTTGGTGCCTTTGGAGTGGGGTATTGTCCAAGGCATTTTTCTCATCAGTCTCTCCCTTCTATGTTGACACAGGTGCTCTTGCTGAATTTAGCTATTACAGCCATTCTGGCTAGCCAGCTTGGCTCTGGGGTTCCCTGCCACTGCTGGGATTTCCAGGTGGACCAACGAGGAAGGACACCAGACTTTATGTGGGTTCTGGAGATCCCAACCCTAGGCCTCATACTTTGGAGTGGGTGTTTTTTATACCTCACCCCCAGTCTCGTGTTTTGAACTTGGGAGACTCCACACTGCCCACCTGCAAAACAGCCAGACTTGCACTGTTGTGAAGGCTGGCAATGCTGGACCTGTCTTTCCAGCAAAACAACTATTGCTGGGGCTATACAGCCTCTTCCCTTCCAGCCCTGAGCTCCCTGTAGTCCTCTGTCCCATGAGCTTGGTGACATATAGGTATGTGCTACTGGGAGGAAAGACCCAGGGACTTGGCTGGTTCCTGGCCACACTGTAACCCTGAGTACGAAAGTACCTTATACAGGTTGATATTTGTCCTGTCTATTTTTCTGTCCTGTCTATTTTTCCTGGTTTTAGAATTACTCTGTTTTCTTTCATAAGAAGGTCAAAGGCTCCCATGAGCCCAGTGACTGCTGGGTCAGGCCAGCCCTGGCTACCTTCCTTCTTGGAAGCTTGGGCCTTTCCAAGCCAGAGTGTCTTTCAGCCAGCCCCACTCAGCTTCCTCCCCTGTAGGCTCTCTCTGCCTGAGGACACTGTGACTTCCTTGTTACATCACACTCTCTGCAACTAAGTCACAATTGGACTCAAAGTAGATCCTGGCCAAGCTGACAGGTCCTCAGGGGCAGCTCTCCTGCTGAATCCAGGTGGCCCTGCAGGGCCACAGGTATACAATGAAGTACCCTCTGGTGCCGCTGGTGAACGACCTCACACTCTCTTTCCTGGTTTTCTGGCTCTGCCTGCCCGTGGCTTTGCTGCTGTTCTTGACGATCGTCTGGTTGCATTTCTTACTTAGTCAAGGTGAGCTGGTTCAGGCTGGATTCTAATTTTGGAGCTGGGCAGGGGCCTAATCAGAATAAAGTTCTCTGAAACAATTACAGAAGGGAGGACGCACAGTATTTTAAATGCAGCTCAACTGTAAGAAAGGGGTTCTTTTATTCCTTCCTTCTTTCCATTTTGTTTGCTTTTTTGAGATATTATCTTACCAAATAGCCCTGACTGTCCCGGAACTCACAATATAGGGTCTTGAACTCAGATCCCCCTGCCTCTGCCTCCTGAGAGCTGAGATTAAAGGTGTGCACCATCATGCTGGCAGGTGGGGGTTTCTTAATCCTAATATAGTCCCTTGTTTGGTGCTCGTGTCTGTCCATAGCCCCTCTGGGCCCCTGCTAGTGCATAGGCAGGGCTGCTGAATTAGGAAAAGGTGCCACTTTCTGTGCAAAAGACACCCGCAGAGCCCGGGCTGCCTCTCTCACACCCTTCCCTGTGTGCTTTTGTGCAGGGCACAACAGCCTTTGCTGTTTTGCGGATCACTCACATACTATCCCGGTTTTTGGCCATACCAAACTTAGAGACGAGCCGGCCTTCTCTGGGACACCGAGATCATGGAAGGTGGTTGACACCAAGCCTGATGTCAGCAGAGTGGCAGGAGCAGCTAAAGCAGTGGCTCTCAACCTGTGGCTCCAGACCTTTCACAGGGGTCGTGATCAGATATTTACATTCTGGTTCATAACAGTAGCGAAATTACAGCTGTAGCATTAGGAAAATTGAGAACCACTGAGCTAAAAGGCCTAGACAAACCTGGCCATGAACGGGGCTAGGGGCAGGTGGGGTGGGTTACAGTGAGGGGCATTCTGTCTCCATAAATACCCCCCTTAACCCAGAGGCTTTTCTTTCTCAGTTTCTTGGCTCTGTGACCTTAGGGCTGACTGGGCAACAGTGTACCCAGCCTGCTGCCAGCTCTGGTCACAAGTTACTGAAGCAACACAAGCAGCAGCCTGCAATGGCCTGCCTCTTGATCTGCCGTGTGTGGGCTGCTAATGGTCTCATTACTCTTTCCTGGCAAGAGCCTCGAAGGGCCTTAGGTTTCTAAAAAACATGTTTTTCAGCTCATTCAAGTCACTCTCGGGGTGAGCTAGAGCCCTCCCTTGGGGCCCAGCCCAGGCTTAGGCCTGCTAGTGAGGGGGGTCAAATGCCTGTGTGCTGGCTGTGGGAGTTATCTCCGGATCAGTGTGTAGGAAGCCATGGGTTCCTACAACGCTGCATAAACCAGGCATGGTAGTGCATGTGTATTGTAATCCCAGCACTCAGGAGGTAAAGATGAGGGGGGTCAGGTCATTCTTAGCTACATAGCAAATTTGAGGTCTGGGATACATGAGACTCTCAAAACCAAAACCCTATGTATCCCCAGCATCCTTCTCCTCCTTGTTTATAGTGAAGTTATCCCATTCTGAAAATACAGAAGTTATACTGAGTGTGGGTCGAATGCTACCTCCCTCCAATCCTGAGGATAACCCTATGAAACAATCCTAATTGCCCAGGTGGGGAAACTGAGGCTCGGAAAGGAGAAACCACCTGCCCAAGGTCACAGTCTATGAAGGGTTATCAGCACAAACGTCAAATCCTCGTGTTACATCTATTGGCTGTGTGGCTTTAGGGTGGGGCTACCCGAGCCTCAGTTTCCTTACTACAAGAGAACGTAATCATAACCCCCAACACGCACACATACACACACACACACACACACACACACACACATGCACCCCACATCTCTCAGAATGAAGACACGTTGCCAGATCTAGAGCTCTTGATGCAGGAACACAAGGACTTGAGCACACGGCACACAGAAGGCACCTGTAGGCTCAATCAGTGTTGGCTGAGTTGGTAGTGGTGGTGTCACCATGGGAGGGAGGATGGGAGTGGCTTTGGGTGGCCTCTCTGGAGAGGACATCTTACCTCCACCTTTGAAGTAAGCCCTTTGCTCTTCCGGGACCATTCGGAGGTGGTGGGCCGCACGCTGGCATCATTGTCTGCTAACTCAGCCTGCAAGCTGAAAGACACAAAGAGATGTCAGTCATTCCTCGGCTTCAGGTGTGCCCCTGAGTGGCTGGACCAGGTCTTCTGTGACATGAAGGGTGCCTGAGTCATCCAGGCCTCTCCTGATAGACATGTGTGCTTTCAGGAATTCCTGCATCCACACGTGCGTGTGTTCACCACCAAGCAGTAGAAAGCACAGATATTAGTAATGAGCAGTCTAGAAGATGAACGATGGGCAGGTCGGGAACTAGGTGTTTTCCCTAGACAATGCCCAGTGCAGCAGGTACATTAGTCACCAATCTTGTGACCATGACAAAAAACAAAACAAAACAACAACAACAACAAAAACCCCACAAACAAACAAACAAAAACAGACAAAAGCCAGCTAGGGAAGAAAGGCTTCGTTTTTGGCTCCTGGTTTAAGCAGGGACCATGATGGGGAGGGTGTGGAGAGCCTAGGTGCCAACCTCATCACATCAGGATGCAGAGAACAGGAAAGCTGAGGAGGCTGGTAAAGCCTCCAGGTGGTCCCAGCTCCCCACTCCCTCTAGAGGCTCTGTCTGCTTCCTGCAGTTTCTACAGACTTCCACTAGCTGTGGACCAAGAGTTCCCATGATCCTGTGCAGAGCATTTCCCATTCACACTGCGACAGTGGGACATCTGGACACCTCCTGAGTCCTTCTGTTTTTAGTACGTAGATATGGCCACTGTCTCTGAGAGAATCTTATTTCTAGATCCCTCCTTGTTCTCCATCCAAGACCATGAAGTCTTAGAGCTAACCTCCTGCCCCAGCTTCGGGCTTCATACAGGGCCACATGAACCCCAGGCTTGGCACATGTCTCCTCTGGAGCTGCAGAGCACTACAGGCTGCTCCCACCCCAGAAGCTCTGTCTCTGGTCTCCACAGAGTCAAAGGAAGATGATTCAGATTTGTGCTTCAACTGGGAGCCCTGGAGCAAAAGACCATCCGAGTGTGGCTGTGAGGAGACATTTCCTGGTGAGGAGGATAGGGTCCACTGGTGATCCTGCTCTACCAGGTAAGGCCTTCCACAGGAATGGGGAGCTGTAAGACCCCGGGCCTGCACAGAGCCTCAGCAGCTGACCCCTGGAGCAGGCTGTCTTGCTGTGTGGACACCCTGGGCCTTGGCTTTACTGAAGATCTGACTG
This sequence comes from Mus caroli, assembly GCF_978045245.1. Lineage (NCBI taxonomy): Eukaryota > Metazoa > Chordata > Mammalia > Rodentia > Muridae > Mus > Mus caroli. The sequence continues at coordinate 21,074,907 of NW_028227257.1, read as the reverse complement.
TCCTGCCGTGATCTCCGTGGCTTCAGGGACTTGACCTGACTGGGGCGGCAAAGGTGTGAAGAAAGGACAGACATATGGACATAGACAAGCTTGGATGGGGTGATCTGGGCTTTTGGAACATGTTTATTGTGTACAGTTGAATAAGGAGGCAGGAGCCATGGTCTACAGCTGGACGGGGGTGGGGGGTGGAGGGGGAGTGGCCATGGTCTACAGCTGGACAGGGGTGGGGGGGAGTGGCCATGGTGTACAGCTGGACAAGGAGGCAGGGGCCATGGGGTACAGCTGGATGAGGAGACAGGGGCCATGGTGTACAGCTAGATGGGGAAGCAGGAACTATGATATTCAGTTGGATGAAGAGGAAGGTTTAGCTAAACTCATAGGTGTGGTCTCTGTGAGGGAGTAATCTTCATGCTGTAGCAATCTGGAGGATGAAAGCTATAGTGGACATTTTCCGCACACTAAAGGAAGACTTTGCCTGCCATTCCTTTGAGCCCTACGCCCAGTGGATGTACTCCTGTGGCTCTGTGGCATCAGGGTCCTTTATATGGTTGTGTTCCTGACAATACACACTCACAATTTCCTTGCTCCTACGTGAGCCCCTGGTGGGCAGCTGCCTGCCCGGTGTGTGGAGGACTGTCACTTCAGCCAGGAGGAGTTTACTTACAAAGCCCCAGCCCTTCCTCACGTCGTGTCACCTCAGGGCCTTTGCATTGCTTCTTCCCTCTGCTAGAAGCTTCCTCCCTCACACACTGTTGGATTCCCCTTCTTCCTTCCCATGACTCGCACAAGTGTCACTTGGTCAGGGGGTTCCTCCAGTATTGGATGTTACAGTGCCACCTTGACTCTGTACTACTTTCCTTTGCTGTGGCTAATTACCACCTTCCAGAAACCTAGATAATGGGGGGATCCAAACACCCAAATCCCTTCCCACCACACAGTGGGGGAGTTACACACACATTGGCCGAAGCCCACAATGCCAGTCATCACGCTTGGTTGGTGGTCCTGGAATGTGCATCTCCTTCCCACACGCTCACCGTGAAAGCTGAGATGAAGTGTTCTCACCTCCATGGATATGTGAAAACTTGGGGTCTCATCCAGAAGGATCCAGGGCCTTGGTGCCCATGCCACTGGGCTCATGCCGTCTGCAGCCAGTGGTCCCCAAACGCATGTCGTCACTCTCATCTTCCCTTGAGCTCTGTCATCTCCCCGTTTAAGCTCTCCATGTCCCACGGCTGCCCCACAAAGCAAAGCCCAATGGCCCCATCCCCACTTCTTTCCTCCCTGCTCCAGCCACCACCTTAGAGCAAAGCCTCCAGGGCTCCTTCACATCCAGCCATGGCAACAGGTCCTGGCAACCCATCGCCACCTCCACTAGGCCCACATCTTCCCTCTATTCTCACAGCAGCCTTGCTGTGCAGCATGGTCAAGCACTGTGCTTTCACTTGGAGGGAGGAGGTGGGACTGAGTGGGGGGGGGCTCCCTGAGCTGTAGAGTCCTTGCTTAACCTTTCTGGGTCATAGCCTTGCCAAGTGAGACATTTCCCTGGAAAAACTCCTGTGTGAGCGTGTGCTCAAATTTGTGGACGGGGGAGGCTTCTTGACCACTGAAATCACACAAGGCCCCACAGAAACCTCTGTGTTTGATATGACTCTGCTATGGTTGTGGGTACTTATTTGTTTATTTTGTTGTCTTAGTAGTGCTAGGGTTTAAACCCAGAGTCTCAAGCGTTCTAGGTGAGCTATGTACCACCAAGTCACATGCCGATCCAAAGGACCCTGCCCATCTACAGAGAGAGCTCTTCTCGACCCCAGCATTGCTCCTCATCTCTTATCCTCCATTCTGACTTCATCTCCAACCCAAGTCCCATGTGTTTATGGCTTGTTTACTAGGTGCCATCTGGGCCTAAGTGGATGGAGGGAGAACACTGGTGACGGATGGCCTTCCCTGGGACCTTGTCAGACCTGCCAAGCCTCTTGCCAAACCATCCCTTCTCCATCACCACAGATGACCTGGAACCTGGAAGAGCCAGGCATAAGCAGTTTATGGGGGCCAGTTGGCCAGCTCAACTCACAGGATGTGTTGGATACCTATTAAAGAAATGGGGGTGCTCTTGTGCCCCTACAGAGCTCCCGATGTCCATTCATTCGGCATGGCACTCTCTGGACCGTCCCAGCCTTGTGTCTGCTGGCAATCACTCTGAGTTTTCAGCGTCACACCACAGGCTTGATCCTTGGTTAGACTATAGTGTGAATGTCTGCAGTGTGTCTGTGGTGGCCGCCTTACCACGGGGGCATTTGTGAGGAGTATCTATGTGAACCACACTATCCTAAGTGCGTCATCCAGGACTGTTGTTAGTAAGAGTTCTGTGAGGTTATCTCGACGGACTTATCCACGAGTTACGGAGAGGGGAACTGAGGCAAAGCAGTTGAGTAACATTGCCAATTCCTGTTGGAGGAGCGGGGAGTCAAAGCCAGCTCCAGGTGACTCCTGAGTCAGGGGTCTATGCACAGTGTTCTTCTATCCCAGGTGGGGAGCTGGGGACAGCAGTGAGAGATTAATACACACACACACACACACACATACAAAGACAGGTGTCTCAAAGTAGCTCTGGCCTCAAACTCACAGAGATCTGTCTGCCTCTGCCTCCAGAGTGCTGGGATTAAAGGCATGTGTCACTGTGCCTGGCTGCATTTTAAGGTCCTGGGCTTTGGAGAATTACTAAAGTCTCCTGCAGCCCTTCTGGTTACCCCAAGGCAATTGGAAGATGGTCCACGAGAGGGGACAGGCCTCCTAGGTACCATCTGATATCACTTTGTCCCTCCCCCTGCTGGACACCACAAAGACTGAAGTTCTCCCAGGGAGAAGACAGAGCCTGACTTGATGACCTGTGGCCATTGGCTACTGTTCCTTCTGTCTTGGCAGAGTGACTCACCCACAGCACCCATCAGAACACCCCTGCCCCATTTCCCTAAAAAAACCAATCTGTGGCTCCCTGTGCTCCTGGCTGGAGTCTCAGCTCTTCATCCATTGTAACACGGCCCTTTGGGATCTGAAGCCAGCTGATGTTGCTGAACGGGGCTTCTTCTCTCCTCCATCATAGAATGCAATGACTATACCTGTACTTCACCCATAAGCCTGCCCCTGTGTGGAAATATTGTAGAAGGTTCAAAGCATGCTGTGGTGTGCATGATACAATCCCACAGTCAAGCTTACAGAAGTCCCCAAGTCTTCGCACGGACGGTGGCAGAACACCATGTTCCCCAACACACAGGCACACACATCAACTCAACACCCCCCATGTTCTCACACACATGCACACTCACATGCACACACACACACACACACAAAGCTCTGCGTGGGCTTTTATCTGCGTGATGGGGCTAAACTTCCTTGGGTAATGGTTCCCATTCAGCACGGCTGGAGCTAGCTCCTGGCTCTGCCTGGAGGCTTCTCCATAAACCCTGTTACAAGCAACCCCAGAAGCAGCTCAGAGGTCAAAGGCCAGCTTCCCCACAGTCCTGGGCATGCTGTCCAGTCCCCAGATCATTGTCCCAACCTGTCTGGAAGTATGTGGGATGGACCCTGAGGGGAAGCAGGAGCAGCCAGGCCCTTCTGCACCTCCTTGGACAGGTGGGAGAAGACATGACTGTCTGGACCTCTCATGCAGCTTATGTCCCTGGGTCACACCCAGTCAGATGTTGAAGATAACCACCATCATAATGTGGGTGCCTGGGTCCTTCTGACAGCATCCAGGTCTCTCACAGTGTCCCACACTCCTTGTCACACCGACAGTCATGCCCCTGACTATCCACTCTGAACTTTGGGTTACAGGCTAGGACTCCCACCCCTCAGCGCCTGCCCCACCCCCTCCTCCCCCTACCATTGCTTTGAGCCTTATGTCCTGATCCACAGAGCCAACACAGTCCCTCTAGGGAGCCATCCTGCAGGAAACAAGATCAGGGGCCTTGAGCAGGAGCAGGCAGAATCTTTGGGTGACAGAACCTGCTGCCAGTGTGAGGTAAGTGGTCCCCTGTGTGTCAGAGTCACCCCTGGACTTCCCATCATCTGGTGGCTGTGACTCTTTCTTGGCCTGAAGCAATACCATCAAACCTGTCTTCACACAGTATCCCTGAATGTCTGTCTGTATGCTGTCTCCCCCAGACTTACCCTCTGTACCAGGATCTTGCTTATGTTGACCTGGAGTCTGCTCTAATTGGCCCATTTTTGTTTGATTTCCTTTGCCAACACCCTGTGTCCACATACAGCCACATCCTCATATCCTGGGGGTTAGGACTTTAATATCTGCGTGGAGGGGGACACCCATGCAGTGCTCTGGGGGCAGAGCTTGGTTGGCACATTGCAAGTGGCCTATATACTTTCATTTTTTTAAAAAAAAAAGCATCAGATTTTTTTTTAAGAGATGGGTCAGTGGTTAAGAGCACTGGCTACTCTTCCAAAGGTCCTGAGTTCAATTCCCAGCAACCACATGGTAGCTCACAACCATGTGTAACGGGATCCGATGCCCTCTTCTGGCACGCACCATATATTCACACAGAGCATTCATATAGAAATAAAAAAAAAGAAAAAAAAAGTCAGGCCCCTGGAAACAAGGGGTGTTGTGTCTCATGTAGGCCAGGGGCAATTAAAGTGCTTGCTGTGGATTGCTCTGAGTCCGTACCACCAACTCGCAGAACACGCAATGCTTTCATTTAAATGAGAGAACTGTGAACCAGAGCAGTTAAGGCATTTGCCAGAAGTCACAGAGCTTAGTGGGAAAGCTGAGGGTGGCCCTCCAGATGAGGCACCAGCATACTGTACAGAGTGGAGCAGCATTGTCCTAAGGTAGTGCACTGTGTAGTGGGCACAGAGGTATGGAATAGATTCTGAGCCCAGAACAAGGTCTCTGGGGCCTCCTGGTGTGAGGGCCACAGAATGAGTTCGGTAGGAAGAGGCGTGTCCAGATCTCAGGTTGCCTAGGGAGGTGTTGGCAGGCTGCCAGGTGCAGGGCCCACAGGTCTGAGTCACCACTGTGACCTAGCTGGCCCAGCCGATACTCCAGTGGCAGGGCCATGGGGCTGAGGAATGTTGCCAGGGGTGCCCAGGTGGAGCACACTCCCACCTCCAGGCTGAAGACACACAACTGTCCAGGAAGCTGGGAGGGGGCACTTCCTGCCAGAGGCTCAAAGCCTCTTGTGCAGGATCCCGGCTGAGCGCTCGTTCACTCTTGCTTTCTCTTGGCAGCTGTCGTTGTGGTTCTAGGTTAGTCATTTAGTCGGGCCCGAACTTCCTCACTTGGCGTTCACTTCTGCGTCCACTCACTCTTCCCCAGTGGCTTGCTGATTTATAACTTCACCGGGGCCTGCCGTCTCCCATTCTCCCCGCCTCCCCCCAGACATTCTCCCCTTACCTGTCCATCTGTCCACACCCGTCCTCTCACTTAAAGGTCCTCCTAGTTATCCTTCTCACTCAGCCATTTTCTTAAGGTGTATGTGTGTGTGTGTGTGTGTACATATGTACATCATGCATGTGCAGATGCCTAAGCTGGCCAGAAGAGAGCATTGGATTCCCTGGAACTGGAGTTGAAGGTGATAGTGGGCCAATCAGTGTGAGCCTTGGGAACTGCAACTCCAGCCCACAGAAGAACTGATGCTCTCTTAACCAAGGTGTGTCTCTCTGGCCCCTTATTCAGCCATTTTCTCATCCCACCCCTCATTCTTCATCCATCTGTCTGTCCATCCATCCATCCATCCATCCGTCTGTCTGTCCACATGTGTGTCCATCCACCCACTTCCTGCCCACCCACCTATGTGTCCATCCTTCCTTCACTAAGCAACTACTGTGTTTCTCACACAAAGCTCCATTGAACCCTCATCATGTCCCAGCCTCAAACATGTCCACCATGCAGATTCACTTTATACACAGGGAGGAGCCTCGGCAGCAGTGGGACCCCATCTCCTCTCTGTTCCTGGAATGTGGTTCTTTTGTTTCCTTCTGAGGATAGAGTGTTGGGAAGGTGGTCAGCAGATCATCTGCATGGTCTGACTGAGCCAGCAAGGGCTACCTGCAAGTTAGAGCTCCCGTGGTCCCTTTTTTTTCCATGATGTAGGACTACAGCTCCCAGAGGCTTATGGGAAGGGACTAAGCCAAGGTGAAGCCCTGGGTCACCACCAGTCACTAGCTTTATTTGTTCCTTTTGGTTTGGTTTTGAAACTGGGAAGGCTGTGGGAGATGAGAGTGCCCACCCCAATAGCATGTTTTATGTCTGGTGCAAGTGTGTTTGGCTGGTTGATGGGTGTTTTAATCTTTCTTTTTCTTTTAGATTTTAAAAAATATGTGTATGGATATTTTGCCTGCATATCTTTCTGTACCATATGCATATAAAGCCCACATGGGCCAGAAGAGGACATTTGAATCTCCTGGAACTGGAGTTACAGATGGTTATGAGCTGCCGTGCAGGTGCCAGGGGAATTGAAGTTCAGTCCTCTGGAAGAACAGCCAGTGCTCTTAACTGCTGAGCCATCTCTCCAGCCCAGGCTGGTCTTGAACTCACAACCCTTTTTCACTACCTTCTAACTTCTGGATTATAGGCATGCTGCTTTTTTGTGTCATTTCTGTTTTGGCTAAGGGCCAGGAAGTCTGTGCTCACACATACCTGCCTGTAGGCGGTTCTGGCTGACTCAGCCCCACCTCAATATGGGGGTGTCTTGGAAGGGTGTGCCACAGGCCCTGCCACCTTCCTCCGACTCTCACTGTGATTCATTCAGTCCCAGAGGCAGCAATAGGAGCTGTGTGTGCCTGTCCATGACAGAGCCGTCCCTTCTCCCTGCTGCCAAGATGGAAGGGCTGGCCCTGCTGCCCCTGGCCTCACCCTGTCCCCGGATCCCACGAGCCCGCATCTCCAGGAAGCCGGGGCGATGGGCCCACCTGGGCTGCAGGTACTGGTGTCAAGGGTGGTGGAGGGAGGACTGGATCTGCTGTGTGTGAGGAACATGTGCCACTTTAGTCTTCACAACAGTTCTGTGAGGCGAGAGTACCTTGAGGCTGGTCCTGATTCTTAACAATTCTAAGTGATGCTGGGGACTAGCTTGGGCAAATCCATTCTTAGATGGATAATTACGGCGTGACAGCTCCTGCCACACACATTTCGGCTTGAGCCCCTGGAGACTGGATGTGGTCCTTCCCCAGGAAGAGATTCAGGAAGCGGGGTTGGTACTCTCAGATGGGGCGACTGGCAGGGAGCGGTACTCATATGGATAAACCTTTGTGCCACAAAGCACATTCCTTGAGGGCCTGTGGGGGAACTGTGGGGGCTCTGTCCCATCAGAGGGAAATGGGCTCAACAGGTGAAACCTGTTTGTCTATCCACTTTGCCCTGGTCAGTCTGTCAGATGTGTTGGCTTCCTGATACTGCTGTTCGGAGTCATCAAACAACAGTTACTATCTTCGAATCCAGTGTGTTGGGATTCCCCAAACCAAGGACTCTTTCTCCACTACCAGGCTCTCAGGGGACATGGCTTCCTTCCCCAGATGCTAAGGGCCCATATGTTGCTTGGCTCTTAGCCTCCCCATCTGCAATGCCACCACTGAGCACCTCTGACTCTTGGCTATGACCTACTCTTCCATCCCCATTGCCTCTCCTGCCTGCCTTTGCCACTAACAGGGTGACATCAGTGATAGCCTTGGACCCACTCATATGGTCGGGCTCTCCCTCATCTTGAGGACCCAAACAATCACATCCAGAAAACCCAGAACACCCAGAACAGAGTCACAAATTCTGGGGATTAAATGCAGACATCTTTGAGGGGCCTCCATTATTCTATGTATCTTTAAATTCATTCCATCTATACATTCGTCCAATTGTTCTAATCTACAACTACATCACTAGCCATCCATTACCTATCACTCCATCTTATGTATGCAGTCAGTCTGTCTGTCCATCCCTCTATCGACCTATCGATAATCTCTATCAACCTACCTAGCAACCTGTCTACTAAGGTGGCTCTTCTTACTCCCACCCCTGCCTTAATCCCCTAAGCCTACTAATACTAATCCATCTGTGAGAACGTCTGGCCACTGAATGTGCTCAGTGGCTGTGGCTGGATGAACCAATGAATGATCCTTTAAGCGTGTGAAATTTCATAGCTCCCCTTTGTTTACTTACAACAATACGAAGGGAACAAAAGCGGCGTGCTCGCTTTTGGAACAGTGGCTTTCCAAAGGACAGGATTATGTAAGCCTTGTCTTAAGTTTTATTTGTACTGTTTTTCAGACACCTTCCTTCTGCATCGGCCTCGCCGGTGCTAAGGTCACCATGCCAGCATTGTTAGTTTTTTAACTGTTTTAAGACAATCTCAGTGAAGGGGCCGAGAAGATGGCTTAGTGGGTGAAGTGCTTGCTGTGCAAACAGGAGAACCTCTGTTCAGATCCAAAGCATACAGGTAAAAGCCAGGTGCAGTGGTGTGTGCAGGGGCTGTGTGGAGCCAGGTAGATCTCTCCAGCTCGCCAGCCAGCCAGCCACAGAGACACTGAGAACCACAGGTCCAGCAAGAGACACTGTCTCAAGAATTAGAGGCAGAAGCTAATGCAAAGGGCCACTTTTGACCTGCACGGATGAGCACATCCATTTACACCCATGCACACACCACACCATACACACACACACACCCATACACAGACACTCTCACACCCATATACACACACATACACACAATTCATATACCCATACACAGATGCTCACACACCCATACACCCACACACACACACAAACATACACACATACTCACCCATACATACACACATACCCATACATAGACACTCACACACCCATACATACATACACACATATATTCACACAAATAAAACTGAAATTAAATTACCACTGAAAACATGTTCTCCAATGTACAATATACTGAAGAGTTTTGTTCATCAAAATGATATTAACTATAAGGTACTTTACAGTGAACTCCCACCATGAACATTAAACAGCAGATTCTCTGTTGAGAATGGGCATCACCGTTCCCCAGCTGAAAACCAACTTCCCTGGGATGGTGTGGCTGCGTCCCCTCTAGGCTAAGCATTACATACCATCCACAGTCACCATGTTAAGTCTCCCACCATGGAGACTATTCCTTTCACCAGGATAAATGATTCACTGAGTCATTTATTTATCCAGAAAATTCCAGCGAGGCCACAACCTCCAGGTCACGCTCCATTCGGAACAGCTCCCCTCACTTGTGTGTCTGACTGTGGCAGTCCAGGGATGGCCCCTCAGATCTGTTGGGGAAACAGTCATTTAATGACTTAAATCTCACTGCTGGTTTGTGAAGTTCCAGGTGGGCAGGGAGGTGGAAGACCACATGGGGAGTCTGTGAGGAAGACAAAAAGGTTTGCATTAGGGTGTGGCAAAAGTCATCGGTCCGTCTGGTAGGACATCCTAAAGAGTGAACGGGGCCAAGGCGTAGAATCTTAAAAACTATTCAACATTACAGTGTTGGTCTTGGGAGGCACCTTAAAGTCCTATCTGAGCAAGGTGGCTTTGGCAGGATCTCTTTCCACTCCCCCGTAGAAATATATTTTCTGTTAGCTACACAAAATTGCAAGGAAAATTCCATTTCCCACGTGGTAACTAGCAAATATTTACATTACACTTACTTGTGTGTGTGTGTGGGGGGGGGGGTTATCAGAGGACAGTTTGCGTGTGTGGGGGTTATTAGAGGACAGTTTGCATGAGCTGTCTCTTTCCTCCCACCATGGGAGACCTAGAGTTGGAACTCAGGCTGTCAAGTTTGGTGGCAAGTGTCTTTACTGGCTGAGCCGTCTCACTGGTCTCGGCCATGTGGTGACTTGATTCCTGGCAGCCACTCATTATGGTTGGTGAGCAGTAACTGAGCCACGGTGCTGTACTATCTGCTGACTCTTGCCTAGATTTTGAGAGAGGACCATCAACGCTCTGAAACCAGGGAAACACAAGCTGTTTCTGGGGGATAGCACGAGCCAGTGCGTCTGAAGGGCAGGCAGCCAGTGCCCTCAGGTAGAAGGCCCCTGTAGTTTCACAGTGGGGGACAGCATGTGCTGTATATCTGTGGCCGTTGCTTCATTTCCCAAATGCAAGATGCACTTCTGCTGTCCTGGCCATTACATCATCAGTTCATTCAGCTCTCTGTGGACCAGTGAGGTGCTGAGTAATTTTGACCTCTTTGGATACCTGTATTTATTGACATATCGAATGCCATGAGAAAGCAGTGTTTACTGTGAAAAAAAATGTTAGAAACATAATTCATCTGTCTTTCCCACCTCCAGCCCACAAGGACAGTCACCAAGAATGGCTCAGTGCACATTCTATAGGATATTATGCTTTGTAAATATACATATATGTAACATATATGTATATCTATCTAAAATGTCTATGTGATGGTGCATGTTATCACCTTGACAGGATTTTACTAGGAGACACGCCCCATCACAACTATGAGGGATTGTTTAGATTACATTCCTCTGAGGGACCGTCTTGATTAGGGGTGAAGACCTACCCTAAAGGGGAGGCAGGCATTATTCTCTGGACAACATCAAGAAGAAACTGTCTTGGGCACATATGCTTCAACCCCAGCACTCTGGTGCAGAGGCAGGGAGATCTCTGTGAGTTCAAGGCTAGTCTGGTCTCCATAGAGAGTTCCAGGTTAGTCAGTGTTACATAGTGAGACCCTGTCTTAAAATAGATAGATAGATAGATAGATAGATAGATAGATAGATAGATAGATAGATAGATAGATGATAGATAGATAGAAAAATAATAATTAAAAAAAAAGACTCAAGCTGAGCTCAAATATCCATCACTCCATTTCCTGGCCACAAATACAATGTAACCAAGAGTGTGCCTTCTTGATTCCCTACCATCATGGGCTCCCATTCTGAGCTAAAGGAAAGACTTCCATCCTTAAGTCACTTTTGCCAGAAGTTTTGTTTGTTTGTTTGTTTGTTTGGGGTTGTTGTTGTTGTTGTTTTTGGTTTTTTGTTTTTGAGACAGGGTTTCTCTGAGTAGCCCTGGCTGTCCTGGAACTCACTCTGTAGACCAGGCTGGCCTTGAACTCAGAAATCCGCCTGCCTTGCCTCCCAAGTGCTGGGATTAAAGGCATGCGCCACCATGCCTGGCCTCAGAGGTTTTATCATCATGGCAGGAAGCTCTTCGTTACAGAACTAAGACATTTATATGATCCTTTCATGTTCTAACTGCATGTAACCGAAGAACAACCTTTCCCACCTGATGGCAGCCACTGGAGACAGGTTGATGTTGCCTCTCCACGGCTGCCTGGCTGCTCATCTTGTGCCTTGTTTAGTGGCCTTTTCCTGGCTCTTGTGTTTTGGGGTGCTTCTCTCATGCTGCATCTCTGGAGATTTGTCCCTGGGACAAACGCCCTCTGCAGGGATCACTGACCTAGCGACGTAAACTTTGAGAACGTCGAAATATGTCCTCCGGGGGTCTCCAGGCAAGCTGTGTCCCTGGCCATCTCAGAGGTCATGAACTTGATTCCTTATGCTCGTGGCATCCTTGGTTTTAAACTTGAGTTTAAGTTAGGGGCATTTTTGATCTGTTTGTTTGTTTTTCTAAGGCCACACGCTATTTACCACAGCAAATGGGGGCTGAAAGAGAAACTGACGAGTTGGTTCTGTTTTTCCCCCTTTCCCATGGGTCCCGGGAATCAAACTCAGGTCATGAGGCTTGCACAGCAAGCTCCTCTACCCTCTGTACCATCTCCCTGGCCTTGTTTCTTGGTATTCTCTCTCTCTCTTAAAGACAAGATCTTACTATGTAGCTGTGGGTATCCTGGAACTCACTCTGTAGACCTAGTTTTGAACTCAGAGGTCTATCTGCTTGTCTCTGCCTCTAGAATACTTGGATCAAAGGCATGTGCCACAACCTGGCTCATTCTTGATGGTTTTTGTTAATTGAATCCAAGTAAAGTTCTTGTAGTGTGTGTGTGTGTGTGTGTGTGTGTATGTGTGTATGTATGTATGTATGTATGTATGTATGTATGTATTTATTTATTTATTTATTTATTTATTTATGTCTTTTGAGACAGTGTCTCATGCCATCCAGTCTGGCCTAAATTCAGACTGTAGGTGAAGATAACCTTGGATTGTAATCCTCCTGCCTCAGAGCACTGGAATTACAGGTGTGCACAGCAATACACCATTTATGTGGTGTTCAGGATCTGACAGTACCCTCTAGGCAGGCCTTCTACCAACCGAGCTGCATCTCCAGCCCCATCATTTACCTTTCTAAGATCAATGTCCATAGCTTGAGCAGCTTTTCTCATACCCAGCCCCTGGCAGAGTTCCCAAGCTGGAGCCAGGAAGACCCATTTAGTTCCTAGAGCAACTGTCAGATTCTCTCCATCAGTAATAGCTAGGAACCCTGGCTGGCGACACCCAAGTTGCTCATGAGCCAAATCACCCTTAACATCCTCAGCTCATTCTTCAGCTCAGGTCTCTGCCACCAAGGTCAGGGTCAACTGATCTCCAGATACGTCTGCAGACACAAGATCGGAATGAATCACACGTGCACAGTGGAAGTGACAAGGTTCAGCCTGCATCTCAGCGCCTTCAGCACATGCCAGCTGTGGGCCTCTGAGGGATGTGACTCAACCTCAGAACTTTGGCTTCCTGCAGCGTTAGTTTGATTTAGAGTTCTGAATCCACACCCTCCTTACGAAAGCCCCCTTTTCTGCAAGCCTGTCCTTTGGTGCTCAAATCTGTGCCACGCTGAGAGTGGTTGTCACCCACACGAACATCCTCGGGGACCTCCACTGCGGGACACAGCTGGGCAGAAGCACCAAGGCCCAAGCCTAGTGCCCCGGGTGCTGTCCGTCACTGCCATGGGATTTTCATCTTGCCTGCAGTGTGGACCCTGTTTACAAACCCTTCTTCAGGCATCCGTGACTCCACCAACTCCTCAGCAGCCACTTGAGGAGCGTGAGACTGGAATGTTTATGTCATGACTCACACTCGGGGCAGGTATGAGGGCTTCCTTGGCTGCTTGTCATTCTGATGGGTGAAATATTTCACTGGTTTGAAGGTACATTTTCCTGATCATTGTGGGCTCTGCATCCTTTCAAAGAGAGCACCGATGCCTCATGTCCAAAGTAAGTAGAATATGTCACCTTTCCTAGTCTATTGACATTTTATTCTTGATTTCTGGAAACTCTTTCTAAATTAGATAAGGTACTCTCATCTAGCTTTTAATTACATTTACCTGTTTACTGTGTGGGTGTGGTATATGTGTGTGCTCATGTGTATGCCTCTGTGTGTGGTGTGTGCATGTGTATATATGTGCGTGTGTATATCTGTGTATGAGTATGCCTCTTTCTGGGGGGGGTATATGCATGTGTGTGTGTGGTGTATGCGTGTGTGTATGTTTGTGTGTGTGTGTGTGTGTGTGTGTGTGTGTGTGCACATGTGTATGTGTGTAAGGTGTATGCCTGACTGTGCATCTGGGTGTAGAGCTAGAGTTTCACTTGGGCTTTCTTTCTTCTTGTATTGCTCTCTGCCTTATGTTTTCAGCATAGTGCCTTTCACTAGATGGAGCTCACCATTTTAACTGAGCCCATGAGCCTCTGGGATCCTCCCACCCCCCACCCGCCCTCAGTGCCGGGATTATAGACACACAGTACTGCACCTGGTTTTTTGGTAGGCGCTGGTACTCCAAACTCAGGTCCTCAAGTTGCACTTTATCCCTTGAGCCACCTCCCAGCCCTGACAGTCTGTCTCTTAAGCCCTTGAATATCTCAGGGAAATGGTGAAATACAAGACTCCTACAATGAAGGCCTTTGCGGCAAGGTAAGGGTCACAGGCCAGTCTAGGGCAAGCAACCTGTGCCTTTCTCACCTTGATATTGGTTTCTGGCTGCTTTGTAGAGAAGGTGTTTTGGAAACAAGGGTGGCCCCGGTAAGACTTAAGAGCCACCCAAACCATCAGTGTTGGTCATCGACAAGCATGTCACTGTCTGGAGAGAAAAACCTACAAATCATGGAGATTTTTTTTTTTCTTAAACAACAAACAAACAAACAGAAAAAACCCATGTGTGTGTGTGTGTGTGTGTGTGTGTGTGTGTGTGTGTGTGTGTGGTGTTTGCATGTGTGTGTGTTTCCTGTGTGCACTCGTGTGTCTAGGAGTGATTGCACAGATGTGCTCACGTGTGAGGACCGGAAGTTAACGCCAGGTGTCTTCCTCTCTTGGGTTCTACCACGAGCTAGCCGTCTGGCTGGCTTCTCTGGTCAGCAAGTCCTGGGCTCTGTCTCTCCATGTCCCCTGATCCAATGCTGGGGTTCCAGATGTGTGCACCATGCAGGGCTTTTCCTGGGTTCTGGGAACCCAAGCTCAGGTTCTTATACTTGTGCTGCAAGCACGCTACCCACAGGCCATCTCCAGTTCTTCTCAGAGGTTTTAAAAGTTCTCCCTAACCTCCTTTCCCCAAAGACAGCCATAACTCCCAGGGCCACATGGGTTGGTTGGGCCATTAAGACAATATATCAGGGAAGACTTTGGTGAGATTTGGGGTGCGGGCCTGCTTAATGTGGCTAAGGGTACATCTTTCACCAGGTATTCCCAGAATATTTCAGCATGTAACCAATATGAAATTTTAATGGGTAGTCATTTTACATTTCAATCAGAGCATCTTCCGAATCTGGCACCTAGCTTTCATTTATAATAACATCTACTGTAGTGCTACTTGCTCATCTGGCAGCTTCCGTGTGCACTGAGAGCTCCCAGAGTTACAGTTGGGCAACGGGTTCCTGTACTCTAGGTGTCCTGAACACACTTCCACGCCACGGTAGCTCCCCTTTCCCTTGTGACAAGGTATCCGACAAGAGCAATTTAAGAACAGAAGGGTCTATCTGGCCTACAGTGTGAAAGAATAGAAGACATAGGCAGAGATAGATGAATGCTGTGTGTGTGTATGCATGTGTATACATATGTCTGTGCATTCATGCATGAGTGTGCATGAGTGTGTTGCATGTATGTGTTGCATGTATATGTGTTGCATGTGTGTGTGTGTGTGCATGCATGTGTGTGCATTCGTGCATGTGTGCCAGGGCCTTGTACAGGCTAGGCAAGCATTCTGCTCGAGCTACATCCTCAGCCCAGTGAGCACCATTATAATTCAAAGAATGAGTACACTGGCTGAGTCACCTTTTGTTTTTTTGTTTTTTTTGTTTTTTGTTTTTTTTTGTTGTTGTCTTAAAAGGAAAGCTGCACTGGGCAGTGATGGCACAAGCCTTTAATTCCAGCACTTGGGAAGCAGAGGCAGGTGGATTTCTGAGTTTGAGGCCAGTCTGGTCTACAGAGTGAGTTCCAGGACAGCCAGTGCTACACAGAGAAACCCTGTCTCAGAAAGAAAAAAGAAAAAAAAAAAAAAGAGGAAAGCTGCTTACTGCCTTAGAGGGTTTTGAGGAGGCTGGCAGGTGATACTCGAACCTTTGCAGCCTTTATAACCAACCTCTCATTCCCCCCGCCCTCCCCACAATGCACCCGGCCTCACGGACAGCAGTAGAGCATTTCCGATGTGCAGGTTGTGCGTGGTGCAATAAGGTTCAGCTTGTGTACCATGCATTGTGTAATAAGGATGTGCCTCCACAGGTATGCCATTCATACCGTGGTTCTAGGTTGAGTCCTGACAGTGCGCGTCTGTGTACATGCTCATGGAAGGGTATGTACCCAAGGTTCCCTGCCCCAGACATGGGCACATGGCTGTGTCCTGAGATCACTATCGGTGGCTATGTTTCTGCTCTCAGAGGCCTGGTTCTTGCCCTTCTTTAAACTTGAGTCACTCATTAGTGTTGGAAATGGGAACACATGACGTGGACACACTGCTGGTGGCATGTGTGTGGCATCTAGGAATGTATATGAGTGGAATATGCAGGCTCCTGCCCCTCTTGGCAGAGTTGTTTGGTTGCTCAGAAGAATACTGTATCAGTCAGCTACTGCCGCATAACAAAGGATCCTGAACTCAACCACCAGTCGTTTCTAAAATCTACAACTGTTTGTTCTTGTTCAAGTGTCAGCTAATCTAACCTAGGCTCTACTGAGCTTGCCCCAAAGCCAAAGGCTGTGACAGCCTGTTGCACTCTCAGCATGCCCCGCTGGGACCTATCTCAGTCCATCACACCCCAACTTAGCATTGCATAACAGCAATTATGAGACAGGAGGAGGCTCCCAAACAGACCAGTGACCCTGTGCCTGGTGTGACAGGGACAGGGATTTCAGATGATAGAGCCAAAATGGGCACTGCAGGAGGGTGTCAGTCCCTCTCCATTCAGGTGCTGAATCCAGCCAATGAAAGAGAAGCCGCACCTAGCAGGAAAGGTGCACAGGGGACTTGCCTAGTGCTGGAGAATATAGAATCTAAGGGGTCAGAATGCCTGGGCTGCCATGGCTTGGCAGGAAACCTGGGATGAACTACCCTCCTGTTCTGCACTTCTGCTTTCTCATCTGCAAGATGGGATAATAACAACGGAAAGTAGTACAGACTGATTGAATTGACCTGGGTGAATGAGAAGTGTCTCCATTCACAATGCCGTGTGATTGTTCCCTGGGCAACGTTTGATACAATCTGGTTGTCCCAACAGAGGGATGCTCTCAGTGTCCAGTTGGACAGAGGCCAGAGGTGCTGTTAAACAGTCCTCATGCAAGGGTTGGCCCTCATTACAGACAAGCAACTTGCCAGTGCCAGGTCGGGGACCACACTGTGGGTTTCAGAGCAGAGCCTCGCACAGGCAAATGCTAATGTTAATTCACTGGGTGTGGGGGCCTGTGTTAGGGTCAGCTGCCACTATAGCAACACCAGCTACGTTAGTGACAAGACCCTGTTTCTTATGTCAATGTCCTCTAACATTTATGGCAAGGACAATGGCGCTGCTGCTGTGACTGTTCCTGCAGCATCCTGGCTCTCATTCCCGATGTGCCAGGCTGCCACCACCTGCCCTGCTCCAGCCTTGGTGGCTTCTGGCAAGGAGCCTGGCCACACCTCTATCAGGTCCTGCTCACCGGGTTGTGCCACATTCTTGGTCCCTGGGTCATGATGACCTTGGCCTCTGAGGAGTTTCTCCCTCCCTCCCATGGGCTCTTTTTGCGTGTTTCTGAAGCTCTGCCCTGCTCATCAGCGGAGGCCTTTGCCCCTGTCAGCTGGTAAGATTGCAGCACACAATACCTGTATTTTCATGACTGCATTTTACAGTTACAAAAGCCAGGCCAGAGAGTGAAAGACAAAGCCACCATCACATAGAGTAAAGTTGGACCATCACCAAAAACTTCTAGGGCCCCCTGCCCACCCCTGGTCCATTGGAGAAAAAGAAGGGGCCACAGGAAACTCAGAGGAACAGCTTTGCTGTGGGGCAGCCAACACACTCAGATCCCCTCATCAACACCCAGGGTCCCTAAACCATCTAATACAGCTATTAAGAGCCAGGGGATATCTCAGAGGTAATGTACTTGCCACAAAAGGAGACCCTGCGTTCAGTCCCCAGCACCCAGCACCAGTTCAACCTGTATCTGTAATGGACAGACAGAGCCAGGTGGATCCCTGGGGCTCAGTGACCAACCAACCTAGCTGGATCAGTGAGCTTCAGGCTCAGTGGATGACCCTGTTTCAAACAGTAAGGTAGACTCTCAGCATGGTGGTATACACCTTTAATCCAGGACTCAGGAGTCAGAGGCAGGCAGATCTCTGAGTTCGGATGCACAGGGCTACCCTGTCACAAAAAGCCCAAAGAATAATAATAAATAATGATAAGGTGGAAACTGAGCGAGGCAGAACTCCACACCACACATCCACACACGATCATGTACACAGCACATATGTGTGTACATCAAGAGTTTTTGAGCCTGAAACCTGCTATTAGGTTCTGGCTCTGTCCCTTGCTTACTGGATAAGTCTAAGTGGCTCCCCTTCCCTCTCTTGGAAGTATTTGCTTGTCTGTACATTGGGGAAGATTGTGTCCCCTACATGGGACTGATATATCAACTCGAAATTTGGCTGGGTCTGCTGTTGGGTGTGTGCGCATGCGCATGCGCAGTAACGTTTAAACCAGGCATGGGCGCCAGAAGCAGCCATGCTTCGCATGCCTGTGTACTCCGTGCAGCCACAAGGCGCTGGCATCAAACCAAGGCTTGTTGGGAAGCTTCAAGCAAATTCTGTGTTCGGGCTAAACATGCATCTTCTTGCTAAAAGGAGACTCATGGCCACACAGCATAGTGTGACCTCCGAAACCGTAGGTTTCTTCCCATGCTTTCGCTTGCCCTCTCTGACCTCTCCAGAAAATTCACCATGGGATGACTGTTCTGTCTCCGCTTAGCTAGCGAAAGGTGGCACGGAGGCTGGCCCTTGTTTGGACTTAGTCGTTCCACTTTCCCAAGTGTCAGGAAAACACAAGAATGATTGTGTTTTTCAGTGCTACTGGAGGCAGCTAAGAGCAGAGCTGTGTGCCAGCAGGAGATGCAAACAGACTCCCGGG
Source organism: Mus caroli (assembly GCF_978045245.1). Classification (NCBI taxonomy): domain Eukaryota; kingdom Metazoa; phylum Chordata; class Mammalia; order Rodentia; family Muridae; genus Mus; species Mus caroli. The sequence goes on along the minus strand of NW_028227257.1, from coordinate 21,056,401 downwards.
AGGAACTGGCTCTGGCCATCTGGAAAAGCGCAACTAGCCCAGCAGCCAATTTTATCTTTAACTGGCAATTGATCTCCAGTTAGGAAATTTCTGCTGGGAGAAAATGGCCAGCCCTGGACTCTTCCTTCTGGCCCCGAAACACTCACCCTTTGCCACACTTGAGTGCCTTTAGGGGTGGACCGGTTTACAGCTCCAGAGTTCAGTGATGGACGAGGCACAGCAGGAGCCTGGGCTGAGGTACAGGTAGGACAAGCCATGTATAAAAACAAGAGTGTGGAGGTCTTTATGCAAGAATGATTGAAATTCCAAGATGGTGGAGCTGGAGGGGACGCTCCACTGGGGCTCATCCAGCCTGCGCAGGGTCCTGGGTTTGATCCTCAGCACCACAGAAAGCTGGATGACGTAGTGCACACCTGTAACTCCAGAAGTTCAGGGTCATTCTCTACTACAATATGTAGTAAATTTGAAACCAACTTGTGCTACATGAGACAATGGCTAAAATCAAATCAAATCCCAGAATGATGTCAGCAGAACATGAAGCCAGGAATAAAAATTCCCTATGCACACTCTCCCTGGGTGGGGTGTACGGTCATACACCCATGGAGCTGACCTTGGGTCCCGGATCTCACCTCCATAATATAGGAAGGTGAGTTGCAGTTGTTTAAACGCCTTGTCTGCAGCACCCGGTACTCAGTGGGAAACGACTAGACAAGTGGTCGGCTGTGGTGGCGCACGCCTTTAATCCCAGCACTCGGGAGGCAGAGGCAGGCGAATTTCTGAGTTCGAGGCCAGCCTGGTCTACAGAGTGAGTTCCAGGACAGCCAGGGCTATACAGAGAAACCCTGTCTTGGGAAAAAAAAAAAAAAAAAAAAGGTCAGCTGTGTCAGCAGGTTCACGGGTTTCTATGGGTGTGTGTTCACATGGGTGGTTTCTGGGTTTGGATTTTGCTAGGTTCCCGTGCAGACACAGGCATGAGAGTCCCCATCGTAAGTTCTTTCTGAATGTGATCCCCCTTCCCAGAAGGCATCCTCATCTGAAAGTAGTAGTGGGATCGTTGTCTTTGTTAACACTCACCCAACTTTGCCCAGCCTGTGCTCATTTTCTCTCTGTGTGTGTGTGTTCTGTGCTGGGGATTGAACCTACAGCCTTTTACATGTCAAGCAAGCACTCTATAACTGAGCCTCATCCCAGCCAACCTTCCTTCTACTTTTGACCTTTGCCATTTTATAGCATGTGCCTTTGTTTGTTTGTTTTTATCTGTGTGAGGATGTGTCTTTGCACTCTGTGTGTGTGTGGAGGTCAGAGGTTGACACACTGGGTGTCTGTCTTGGTTGCTCTCTACCTTGTAAAGGAGGCAGGATCTTTCACTTGAGTCCAGAATTTGCTAACTTGGCTAGTCTAGTTAGCCAGTTTGCTCCTGGGGACCCACTTCTCTGCCTTCTGAGTGCCAGGGTTACAGACCCAGCACTGGTGACCTGATCTCCCATCCTCTTCCTGTGTGGCCAGAGCTCTTCTGCCTTTACAAAGCAGGGTCTTCATGAATTTTTTTTTAATTGAGCATTTAGAGTTTTTTGTTTTGTTTTTAATTTGGACAGTTCAAAGCTTGAAGACATTTATTGTTTTCATTAGAGGGACCAGAGACATAGAGGGATCTTGCCTGGTATCAATACAGTTATAAGCTCAAACAGTTATAGAAATTTCTAGATATACTCACTTCCTATTTGAGGAACCTGGGGATATTGCCTCTCTTTCTCACCTGATAGGGCCAGTTAAAGGTCCGACAGCTGGTGGGTGTCAGGGTAAGTATTTGGGGTGCTTTAGCACCAAGGTCTCCAAAGTCCCTGGCTCTGATGGGAGCAGAGAGACATCAACCCTAGCTTATTGGTCATCCTAGGCTGTCATTTACTGGGACCAGAACCTAATGCTGTGTCATTCTGGAGTTACCTGACTGCACAAAGTACAAATTCATTGTGTAGAAGGACAAGGAGGGTCAAGGGTGGGATGCAGGAGTTCCCAAACTTCACAGTCTGGGTCATGACAGTCTGGGACTAGGACCCCTATTCCCCCCTCCCCCCCCCCCATCTCTTGTGGCTGCAGAGGCCAGTCTCTTGGATGATTCTAGGTCTTATCAAGTTGACAGTTGAGACGGACCGTCACAGAAAACAAGGACTGTTGGCCATGCTAAGGGAGCACTCTGGCCCTTTAGTTGTCTTTGGCATTAGCAGCATTGCTTGTGATGGAGGATTTTAAAAATGTCACAGGTCAATTTGCTGAGAGCCAGTGTCTAGTATCTGGGGCTGAACTAGCTTCAGGACAGACCTAGGCCTGGCACAGCAAGAGTTGAGCTGCCCTGACCACCCCCTCCTTTTACCTGCACAGCCCTGGCCTCTCTACAGGCCCCACAAATCTGCAACAGCATCCTCAGAAGCCACGCCCTGCTGACTGCTCCCACTCCCGGCTGTCCTGGGCAGAGAGTTTGTCCATGGATGGCTTCTGGATGGAAGTGGAACAGATCCAACAGAGGGCCGAAGTGAAGAAGGAGGACTGTGGTGAAGGCAGAAGCCAGCTCCTAGAAGGTGAGGCTAGTTGGGCCTGCAAGCTGCATGTTCAGGCCTTATTCCAAGGGAAGCACGCGTCAGGGCCCACACATGCGCTAGAGCACAGAGGAACTCTACTCTGCTTGGACTGTTGCAGTAATCTCTCCATTGAGCTCCCTGCATTCTGTTTTCTCTGCCACTGTCAAAAAGGATTATCCTATTAGGCCCATCAGTTTGTCTCCCACTTGGTGAACTAAGTCAGGAAGTATCTATCGAATATCTCTTGTCTGCCAGGCCAAGTGTTTAGACACTGGGATACAATGGAGAACCCACAGTCTATGAGGATCTGACATTCTATAGATTCTAAGCACTCTAAACAACACTCTTAACTCCCTGTGTCTCTCAGGGTACCAGCAGCCGTGTGTCCCTGTAACCGCATCAAAAGCCATTGTTAACATGTCTCACTGTTCTGGGGATGACCGGGCTCTCAGCTGGATCTCCTTCAGTGATGAGCCCAAGGTCATCTGGCTCATTCATCTCAAAGGACTTCTTACTCACATGCCTGGGACTAGATTCACATCCACACTTGTGGCCTGGGTCTAGACCGCCTCCACATGGCCTCTGTGTGTGGTCCAGGCCTCCTCACAACATGACTTAAACATCTGGGCTTAAAGAGTAAAGCCTGGGCTGGTGAGATGGCTCAGTGGGTAAGAGCACCCGACTGCTCTTCCGAAGGTCCAGAGTTCAAATCCCAGCAACCACATGGTGGCTCACAACCATCCGTAACGAGATCTGGCGCCCTCTTCTGGAGTGTCTGAAGACAGCTACAGTGTGCTTATGTATAATAAATAAATAAATCTTAAAAAAAAAAAGAGTAAAGCCTGAGGAAGAGAATGCTCCCAGACAGCCGTGAAAGACAGCCACCATTGCTCTGTGTTTTCTATCATCCTATGTGCACCCATCGTTTAAGGGAGGAGACTCAGATTCCATCTTTTGGTGGGATGTCTTTTCCCCTAGCTCACAAGCCTTTCCAGAACTGGCCTGGGCCTGTCCCTGTCTCATCCTCTAGTCTGTCACTCTACCATGTTCTTCTCCCCCAAGGCCTCCTTGCCGTTTCTGACCATGAAAGCATACCCCTGCCTTCGTCCTCAATGCCTCCTCTTTTTAGAATACTCTTTGTTGAGGCACCTTACAAGATGATCTGTGCTTAGCCAGTTGCTTAACTCAGAAAGGTCTTCCTAGCTTCCCTCTATCCTACAGTACACTGACAACCTGTGGACTTCCGGCCGATGTTATTCATTGCTGTAGCAATTCTCATGCCTCGACATTACCGTAACAGTTGCTCATACACAGCCATCATCCACTTTCCACGAGGCCAGGGCGTCACCAGCCCCTCCCACTTCAGTCTGCATGCTGGAATCTGGAACAACTGGCCACATTCCCAATGCCCCATCCTTCCTTGTTTGGCAAGTGAGGGAGTAAAGAGAGCGAGATAGTGCTGCCCACATGAAACTCTCTGCCTTGGCCTATGCTTCGGCCTTGCCGGCCTTGGTTGGTCAAATTGGGCATTTGAGATTTTCAGGTCTTTACAGGCTGATGCTGATTTCTGGTGCAGGGGCTCTAAGAAATGCAAATCTCTGGTGAGGAAGGAGGGGCATACAGGAGATGGGCTTGCCTGCCTTACTATAGCCAGCAAGTATATAGAAAACCCAACATGGACTGGAGTCGGAAGGCTGAAAGGCTGGAGTGTCTTCAGACAACAAAATAAAACACAGAACTTGAGTAGGCTCGGGACAGATGGGGTTAGGGTTAGGGCTAGAGAGTGTGTAGTTCATTATCATCGTTCTACTTTAGTTAGTGTAGGAATGAGGGGTTTCTTTCTTTAAAAGAATTATCTAATTATTTTACATTTACGTTAATTATTATATATAAGATATTGATAATATAGATATAACATATTTGTATTAATTATTTTGAATATACTGTAGCTGTCTTCAGACACACCAGAAGAGGGCATCAGATCTCATTACATATGGTTGTGAGCCACCATGTGGTTGCTGGGGTTTGAACTCAGGACCTCTGGAAGAGCAGTCAGTGCTCTTACCCACTGAGCCATCTAACCAGCCCAGGAATGCCGGGTTTCATTATGCAGGTTTTGTACATGCATATCATTCTGCTCTGCTCAGAGCCACCGGATGCGCTTTCCTGTCCCTCCTCCTGCTGGGCTATTCTGAGGTCCATTTCCCTCTTAACTTCTCTGTATGGCAGGTGATGGCAAGCACTCCCCTTGCATTCATATTGTCCCCTTACAGCGCTTTAAGGTAGTCCCTCCTACTGTTTACTGCTCTTGGTAGGTGGACCTGGGAGAAGGGAGCCCCCAAGTAAGGCAGAGTAAAGCCTCGTGCAGTCGCCAGCTTTACTCAGAGCATCAGGCAATTTATACTCTGAGGGTTAAAAAGACTCACACGAGGAAAGTGTACAATCACAAGGACAAGCTGCATGTGGCATGTGACGTGTTTTTCTGTAGAAGCATATAAACAAATACTAATAACCAGCTGCAATGAATAACCTGAAGTGAACTCACTCCTATCCACTATACCTGGGAGAGGCAGGGAAGCACAAACTCTCTGTTTTGAAGGAACTGAGACCATAAGACTCTTGCCTTGTTATCTGGGAGTTTCTCACAAGCACACAGAATTCTCCTCTCACAGTTCCAGTCTTCGACTCCAAAGCTCTGCTGGGTCTGCTTGCCTTTGAGTCAGGACTCAAAAAAGCTTAATTTTCCTGTTTTCTTTGTTTCTGTCTCTTTCTTCTGGATGCTGCCCAGAGTCTAGGCATGCTCCTCTGGGAGTCTGTGCTGTCTGTGCACACCTTCCTTTCTCCTAAACTCTACCGACCATGTGCCTGCTGGTCCTCTTAAGGATAACCCTCCATGCCAGCTTAACTCAAACAGTCTCTCTCTCTCTCTCTCTCTCTCTCCCCGAACAGCTGCTGAGGCTTATGGCTTGCTTGTCCTGGGTCTTTTTTTTTAAAACTCTAATAAAATTGTCCTCAAGCTTGAAAACAAAAACAATGAAAAAGTTAAAAGTATAGTTGGTAACTGAGGGAAAATATTTAGTAAATAATTAGATACAAATGAACATTATATGAGTGTATTAATTGCCTTTCTTAGTGCTATGCTAGGATATCGTGCAGAAACTTAAAGTATTTAAAGATTTACTTATTTCTCTGTGTATGGGCACTTTACCTACATGTCTATCTGTGCAACATGTGCATGTGGTACCTACAAAAGCCAGAAGGGGGCATCAGATCCCCTGGAATTGGAGTTAAAGACCATGTGGGTGCTGAGAACCAAACTGGGGTCCTCTGGGAAAGCAGCCAGTGCTCTTAACCACCGAGCCACTTCCCCAGGCCCTTGCTTGGTTATTTTTGAAACCATCAGCTCCTTCTGGAATAACCTGTTCAATACATGAAATACAGCTACCTGTATCCCCGCTAGCCCTCTAGCAGTCTGCACAGCTTCCTTGGTGAATGCTTGGCTGTTTCTCTCACAACAAGGCAGTGTCTCCCCAGGGTGGTCTGAAGAGCACCAAGTCAGGGTAGCCGGGGCCGGTGGTCTACGTGCAGCATCCTAGCCCCTGGCCCGAGTTCCTGCAGCAAAGTCCCAGCAGGCAGGACCAGAAGCTGTGGTCTCAGCATGGTTTTGCTATAGGATCCTGGCATGAAACCCAACCAAGGGCACTATTCCAGCATAGAAAGGTCCTGAACAGAGAGAGTCCATGCTGTGCATGGCTGGACCTCCAGGATGCTGTGGTTGGTGTCTTTGCCAGCACTGGGAGTGGAAGTAATTTCATGCCAATATTCCAGAAACCTGAGTGCACAGGGCCCTTCCTGGCTTGCTGTCTCTAAGAGTTTGTTCATAGGAGTTTAAATCTGGATGCTGGCCAATGTTGTAAGCACCCCCAGTTCTCATCTGGGGAGAATCATGTGCCTCGATGTGAGCACTGCAGAGTCCCTTCATGTCCGCATGAACACATGGCTCTATGCGAGGCTTACATTAGCGAGCATGGTTAAGTCGCATGTGGAGTTCTATGTGTTGATCTGATGCCCTCCTTCTGCCGCCCAAAGGAGACACTGAATCCCAGTGGCTACAGGACACAGGCCTGTCGGGTCTTGCTGGTGGTCTGGGCTTGGATGGTGATCATCAGGGACTCCTGTCTACACTGACACAGACCCAGGTGGCTGCTGTGTGCCGCCGGCTAGACATCTATGCCCGCTCAGCCCGAAGACGACAGAAGGCGCCCGTCAGAGACGTCAGGGATATCTTTGGGGTCTTCACGTCAAGGGTAAGGGACATTAGGCACTATCTTTCTGGGGTTTCCGTGATGTCACTTCGACTCTCACGTGCTTCTCTGCATGCCAGTGTGTCATATTCCCATGCTGGGTGGGGGTGTTTGTGTGCCATGCTGCCCAAGTGCGTATGCGCTTGTCACCACCACCGTGTCCCTGGATGCATCTGAAAGCTTAGGTTCTGTCAAAGTCATTGCCAATACAAACTTAATGCTTTGAGTTGTGATTCGCACGTTCTGCTGTCACTGAAGTCTGACACGCTGTGGGCATCTTCTTTCTGGAATCCATAGGAAGGACACAACCCCGTGATTACCATGATGGGCTCGAGGCTAGACAGTCATCCCCGCCCCCAGTGTATCTTCCCATCTCCTTGCTTCTGTGGGATCTTGGCTGAGTAACATAGCCCCCCTGGGCTTCAGCTGCTCTTCCTGTGAGAGGTTCTTATCTCCCAGGGTCTGTATATTATCTCCCCCCAGGACTAATTGGGTGTTTCTGTGATTTGTATAGGAACTGGCTCCAGAGAATGGAGTCTCAGGAATGAAATGGACCAAGATCAACTCTGGGGACTCCGCATCTCCCCTGAGTAAGTGGGCTTCACTCTTCAGGGCCCTGGGAATCCAGGCTGCTCCAGCCTCTCCGTGAAGGGAGAGAATGCTCACCTCTGCACCTTCCTCTGGTTCCTCTCCCTCCCTGCACAGGGGTAGCAGGAAGAAACTCCAAAGGGACAAAATGTTCCCTAAATGGACCACTGCCTTCAGGCCCACGGGCCTCAGTCTAGAAAATCTGTAGATAGGTGAACACTTTTGTTGGCCTCAGATAAGAACTCGCTTCCTGGGCAATGGGCCGAAGCTAGAAGGTCACTTCCTGGACAGTGAGCCTGAGTCCTTAACCTAAGAACTTGCTTCCTAGTCAGACCTGTCTCTCTGCTTTCATCCGATAGGATCAGCAGAGCCTGGGGGTCCACAGGAGCTGGCTGGGATGGAGGAAGTCTTCAACATGGACTCTGCTTACTCTGAACAAGCTGCAGTGCTTCTACAGAGGACCTGGCCATCCCCAGGAGGCACCACTGCCTGGGGCAAGGGACCCCTGCCGGTGAGGATGCTGGCCCTAGATCTTTGAGCACTAACCCCATCCTTCAGCTCCTCACAGCTGCCAGGATGCTAGGCACCTAGCTGGGAAGTTATTGAATCATTCATTCACTTGATTCCTCCTGCAGCTATTATCTTGGCAGCTTTTGGGTGTCAGGGACCAGGAATGGGGTCAGTTGAATGGTTCAGTGGACAGAGGTATTTGTGGCCAAGCCTGCAATCTGAGTTCAGTCTCTGGGTCCCACATGGTAGAGGGATAGAATAGATTACTCCAAGTTGTCCTCTGACTATTACCATGTTGTGATGGCACATGTATGCCTACACACAGAGAGAGACACACGAGAACATACACCACATGAGAACTCACATGTGCATACAAGCATAAGCACACTTACGCAGGCTATAAACAAATAAATATTAAATACCTTCTACTAATAAAAAACCTGAAATTTAACTCAGTAATGTACACAGTGATAAAATGTGACGTTTGTAGCTGTGGGAGGTTCCAGGCAGGTCTAGAAGCCTCCACTCCCTGAAGCACAGCCCCACCTCCATACCCTTTTTGAAAGCAGTCCCTCCCACAGACAGTCAGCAGTATTCTGGCTTCTTTCATGGGACACAGTCTTCAAAGGACCTGCAGTTACCAAGGGAGGTTTTCACTGACCACAATATGATGTGCTTGAATAACCGTGGGATTATTTACAGAGGGCCACCTCCTGGAGGTGTCAGCCCCTAGGCTTCCTGCACACATGCTTGTAGTCTCAGGTTCCCTGGGAGATGAGGTGTACCATTTATACCCTCGGTTTTGGCATACAAAAGGGAGGTGAGTTTAGAGATAGGAAATGATGGGCTGGCTGGCACAGAAGCAAAAACCTGGGCTCTAGAGCTGCCAGGCCCAAGTCGACCCACTGACCACTACTCTCTGCCACTTAGCGGGGGGGGGGGGGGTTGCCTCCCGCCTGTGGTGACCTACACACACACACACACACACACACACTTTAAAGACAGGATCTTATTACATAGCCATGGCTGGCCTAGACTCTGCTTGTAGACAAGGCTGGCCTCGAACTCAGAGTACTGAGTGCCTCTGCCTCCAGAGTGCTGGCAATAAAGTGCAAGTCAACATTTGAATCTATGACGTAGGATCCCATGGCTTGTGTGCTATAGCCTGGCTATAATTATAAAATACAGCTTTGGAATAAAATTTGCCTCAATAAATAAAATGACGAGTGATTGATACAGGCGTGGTGCTTCACATCTTGAATCCTAGCCCTCAGGTGGGGGAGACATGCAGATCTCTGTGAGTTAAAAGCCAGCCTGGTCTATATAGTAAGATCCTGTATCCAATATATACATACATACATACATACGTACACAATACATATGTAATACATACGTAATACATATGTAATATGTACATACACATACATACATACATACATACATACATACATACATACATACATACATACTGATTGAGTAAGACACCTGATTCAACTTCTGGCCTCCACATGCATGTGTGTACCTACATCCACACATGTGCATGTATACCATACATGCATACATGCCAAAAATTACCCATCTCCTGTGGGTGCTCTCATGGGACACTGGAGGGTGTGATCTGATCAAGCCTGTCAGGAAGAGCCAGAAGACCTGTCCCTCTTGCTGGCCACCACAATGCTGAAAGCTGCCTGCAGAGCTCCAAAGTAGGCTCTAGGTGGAGCAGCTGAGCAGCCTTCGTCTTTTCATTCTCTACCAGGCTCATAGGCAGGAAGAAGAGCAATGACTGCCCAGGCCGAGGGGTGGAACAGTAGCAGAAGCATGTGTGAAAGGAATAAGAGACAAGAATAGACACGTGATAAGAGGCCCGTGGGTGGTCTCGCTCTTCCAGGCCCTTTCTTGAATTGTAGCTTGCTTTAGTTTTGAGCCTGACAGTGTTGCCCACAAAGGCCTTCTGAGGCAGGAGTTCAGAATTGAGTGCGCTGTGGTCCCCCATTGGGGTCTCACCCGCTCTGTGCTTCTCTCACTTAAATGCCCAGGGACCGGTGACCCCTACCACAGCATCCCACACACCTCCTGATTGGCTGTCTTTACCACCTACCCTAGAGGTTCAGAATTCCCAAAGGCAGACTGGGTGTGACCAGGATAGGAGACTTGTCTTCGAGGGACATGAAGAAGATCCCTCCCTTGGCCCTGATAGAGCTGACAGCGCTCTATGACATCCTGGGCCTGGACCTGAAGAGATGCAAAGGCGGGAAGTGGAAAGGCCCAGGTGAGCACGTGTGCCAGAAGCCTGGCTGCCCTTCAAACCTGCAACCTTCTGTACCCACCCTTTGCCCTGAGAACTCGGGTTGCCTGCCCCACCACTAAGCACTTTTACCCCATTCCTATTTGAGTAAATGCACCATGGAAACTACAAGGCAGATACAAGCAGCGTTCACTTTCCTCTCTCTCTCTCTCTCTCTCTCTCTCTCTCTCTCTCTCTCTCTCTCTCTTGCCCCCCTCTCTCTACACACACACACCTTATGTATGTGTGAATATATTTTTTCCTCTTAATACGATAAATTGTGGAAATTTTCCATTTTCCTGGTCCTACATCCTGCACTTTCCTACAGTAGTGTTCCATAATGAGTAGCCCCCAACACCCACTGTGGCTTAGGCATTCTCGTCGCATGGGTGAGCAGGAGGCTGCTTGATTGGTCTAGCTCAGGGGTGGCTTTAGCTGTGGGTCAGTCTAGCTCTCCTCCTCCTCTCTGGACCACCAGGCCATCTGGAGCAGATTCTCCTGGCAAGAGCAGAAACACAGAGAGCAAGCACACCCACCGAACACATCCAAAGCCTCTGTCTGCATTGTGTAGGTGACTGTGCCAGCGAGCTCCACTATTCACATGGCCAGGCCCCACACAAAGCGTGGAGGTGCACAAAGAGTGTCCCCAGTGGGGACACAGCACAGGCTCATACAGCAGAGAAGATGTACAGGAGGAGTGTTGAACTTGGAACAATAGTTCTCCTTCCACATATGAGAGAAAATGTGATATTTTGTCCTTTCCTAATTACTATCTTTTCTCCCAAACAGCCAATTTTTAGACCCTTTTCTGCCCCTCGAGATTCTTTCTGAGTGTGTGAGTGTGTATATGTGAATGTGTATGTGTGTGTATGAGTGTGAATGTGTAAGTGTGTGTGAGTATGTGTATTTGTGAGTATGTATATGTATGAATGTGTGTATATGTATAAGTGTTTGTGTGAGTGTGTATATGAGTGTGTGTATGTATGTGAGTGTGTGCAAGTACATGTATATGTTAATGTGTGTATGTATGTGTGTATGTTTGTATATGAGTGTGTGTGCAAGTGTGTGTATGTATGTGAGTGTGTATGTGTGTGAATGTGTAAGTGTGTGTATATGTGAGTGTGTGTATGTGTGTATGAGTGTGTGTAAATGTGTATATGAGGGTGTGTGTATATATGTGAGTGTGCAAGTGTGTATTATGTGTGTATGAGTGTGAATGTGTGAGTGTGTGTATATGTGAGTGTGTATGTGTGAGTGTGTATATGTGAATGCGTGTATGTATGTGAGTGTGTGTACGTGTGTATATGTGTGTATATATGAGTGTGTGTATTATGTGAATGTGTATATGTATGTGTATGTATGTATGTGTGTGTGCGAGTGTGTATATGTGTGTGTGTACGTGTGTATATGTGTATATATATGAGTATGTGTATTATGTGAATGTGTATATGTGTGTGTATGTATGTGAGTGTGTGTGTGTGCGAGTGTGTATATGTGAGTGTGTGTGTGTGTGTGTGTGTGTGTGTGAGTGTGTGTTAAATTTAGATTCTGTACATAAAAAGAAGCACAGGCTGCTTGCCCTTTGGAGTGGCTTATTTCACATACCAGGATGATCTCTGTCAATCTTCCTACACATAGCTTTTCATTCTTCTCTCTGGCTGAATAACAGGCCATCACATCCAGGTACCACAGCTTCATCTACACATCACTGATGGGCCTCTAGGCTGGTTCTGTATCGTGGCTATTGTGAGTACTGCACAGTAACATGGGTGCGGAAGTGTCTGTGTTTTGCTGGCTTACTTCCTGTAGGGGTTTCACTGTAGTCCTACAGTAGTTGTTTTTAAGGTCTATTTTTATTTTGTGTGTATGGATGCTTTGCCTGCCCGTGTGTTCCTGTGTGCCATGTGTGTGCAGTGCCCTGCTGATATCAGAAGAGGGCATCAGATCCTTTGAAACCAACCCTGTGGGTGCTGGGGACCTTACTTGGGTCCTCTGCAAGAGCAACAAGCGCTCTTCACTATTGGGCCACCTCTCTAGCTCCGGTTATGTTATGGTTTTTTTGTTTTGTGAATCACCATAAGTTTTCCACAGTGGGTTCCTGCCAGCAGTGTGGTGTATAGGGATTCACACACACATACACACACACACACACCCCTAACAGCCCTGCCAGTCCTTGTTTGCATGCTTTAGTTTTCATGATAGCTGTTCTGAATGGATGATACGGAGTCTCAATACAGTTTTGACTTGCAAATTTCTCTGATGAGTAAAGATGTTTAACTCCCCCTGCGCCCGGAAATATTTATTGGTTATTTGTATTTTTTCCAGAATTGTCTATTCGATGTGTTATCCTGTTACTGACCACACAATTTGCATTTTTTGGTATTCAATATTTGGAGTTCTTTGTGTATCCTAAATATTGATTCCCTGGTGTATGTATAGTTGGACCACAATCCTCTCTTTGTAGATTATCTGGCAATTGTTCCCTTCTTTGTGTGGATTTTTTTTTAAAAAAATATTTCATTCAGTCACATCTGTCAATTCTTGGGGTTATGTTTTTGCTCTTTGGATCCTTTCCAGAGCGTCCTTGCCTGTGTCACTGTCTTGCAGTATTTTCCCTAACCACGTCAGAGCTTTGGCCTTACATTAAGGTCTTTGGTGCATTTTGAATTTATTTGGGGGGAAGTGATGGCTCGAGTTTCACACTTCTACACGTGAAACCCAGCTTCCCTGACGCTGTTGAAGAGGATTCTTTTCCCCACCTTTGTCAAACATTAGGTGGCCGCAGCTGTGTGGCTTTATTCCTGGGCGCTGTGCTCTAGTCCAGCCGCCTGTGTGTCTGTTTTCCCGTCTAACATTTTGTCACGACGTCTCTGTAGTGTCATGTCGTTTAGATCGGGTGTTGTGAGGTTTCCACTGCTGCTCTTTCTGCTCAGGATTTGATTTGGCCATTCAGAGTCTTCTGGGCTTCCGTGTGAATTTTAGGATTGCCTTTTCTAGTTCTGAGGAGAGTGTCGTTGGAGTATTGATAATCTGTAACACAGCCGTTTCCACAATATTAATTCTGCTGATCCATGAACATGGGAGGCCTGTCTGTCCCTTAATGTCTTCCTCAATTTATGTCTTCAGTGGTTCAAAGGAAATCATCGTTTTTAGCCATTACACTGTGTTTCTTCCCCTGACTACACTAGTATATTTAACCATTTCCCTACTAGAAGATAGGTCTTATGTTGATATTTTCCCTGGTACAAAACACATCCACAGTTGTTATATTTAACAGTTTGCATGCATCAATGTTTCAAAAAAAATTTTTGGACAGAATTTCACAAAACGTAACCCAGGCTGTCTTTTAGCTTTCTCTTCTCCTACCTCAGCCTCTGGAGTGCTAAGACTACGGGCATGAGCTACTGTATGCAGTTCTTATGAAGTTCTGGACATCTGGTACCATCTAGTGTGTGCTCATCCAACTTAGTGTGTGCTCATCCAACTGCATCCCTCTCAGCATCCCACCATGCATTTGTGGCTTTGTTGTGGTTCTTCAGAGACAGGGGGGATGGTGGGTTAGGAAGATGGCAGGAAGGGTCAAGTAGAGACAAGAAGGCTGGTGGAAGAAAGAGCAGAAGAGAAGACAATGAAAGGGTTTGTCTGGAGACAACTTTAAGCCCAGGATGGCTGAGACCCTGGCTCTTGGCCCATTCTTGCAGACCTAGGCAGCTCTGCCCTGATCTGTTGGCTCACACTAAAGTGGTGGACATTTTTCTTTTAGTTCTTCCTTAGCCAGGGGAGAAGGCTGTGCTGAGGCATGCCTGAGGTCACCATTTCTGAGGCCAGGCGCTTCAGTTCCACCTCTTCCCAGAGCTTGGTCCTCCGGAGAAATGAGTCTGACTCTATTCTTGAGATGCCCCCTCTTCTCTTCTTGCCTCCTGCAGACTCCGGCCTTTTTGGCGTGCCTCTTCATAGCCTTCTGGAAGCTGACCACAGAGTCTTCCCCAGCACCCAGGTCCCACTGCTCCTGCAAGCTGTAAGTTGTCCGCAGCTTGGGTTTCCTCAGGCCTTGGAGGGCTGGCTCTGAGGACCACCTGGGAAATGCCTACCGCAGGGGAAGGAGCCTGGGCTTCAGAGGAGGGGAGCTGGGTTCAAATTCTGCCTCTGGTGTCTGCTAGCTGAGAGAGCTGGGTGCAGCTCTGACCTTCTAGACCCTTCCTTTTGATGTCTGTGAACTGGAGTTCTAACAACAGTCTCCTTTAGTTGAGAATTAAATGAAAAAAAATTGTCTCCAAAGCTTTCAGCACGGTACTTGGCTCACAAAGTGGTCCAGGAAGGTCGGATAAGCTGATGATTTGGCTCAGGGGTAGAACCCTTGCCCAACATGTGCAAGACCCTGGCTCCATTTCCAGGGCCATGAAAACAATAACAAGGGCTCTTGTCATTTGAAGGAACCTTTGTAGCACCCTTCTGTCCTGGTTTTCACGACAGACAGACAGACAGACAGACCCTACTCTCAGACCCACTTGTCAGCATCAATCAGCTTGAATGATGATTTCTGTCTCTGATAGTTGCTGTCCTGCTTGGAAAAAAGAGGGCTGGACACGGAAGGCATCCTCAGAGTGCCGGGATCCCAGGCCAGGGTCAAGGTAATGCTGGCTTCTTCCAACTTTAAAGGCTACCTCAGCTCTCCAAGCCCTGTGCTGTGATTGGCTGGGAGAGAATCAGGGTCCTGGCTAGTCTGCGGCCAGCCTTTGGTATGGTTATGGGATTCCAGGAGACAGAAGGGTAGCCCAGTAGAGCAGTGGGCTCTGGAGTTATACACACTGCCAACACCGTGGAGCGGAGCCCTCCCTGCTTCCTGCACATTGTAGTACAACACAGGATGGCATCCCATACTCACAACAAAGATGTGGATGTTGAGAAGTGCTGGCATTGTCCCCGCCTTTGAGAACACTAAGAACATACAGAGTGAGCGTATGAGGGAGCTGTGGGCAACTTCTTGGTGGCCCTCCTTTTTCTAGGGGCTGGAGCAGAAGCTGGAGCGAGACTTCTATGCCGGACTCGTTAGCTGGGACAAGGTTCATCCCAACGACGCATCTGACTTGCTCAAGAGGTTCCTCCGGAAGCTGCCCGTGCCTCTGCTCACAGCCGAGTACCTCCCAGCCTTTGCATCAGTGCCCGGTGCGTGTGGCGACAGTGGTGCGCATGCGCGGGGGCCTGTGGGAGGGTGGGAGCCCTCATTCTGGTGGGGAAGGAGCAGAAGGACAGCGGCAGGCACACAGGATACCTGTTCAGAAATGTCTGTCCTCTGGGGTCCCAAGCTGATGAGGCTGGAAGTGTGTTGGCATGTGTATAAGCGTGTACATGGATGCACAGGCATGTGGGTGGTAGGTATTGGTGCACGTGTCTGTGAAGTGTATGTATTTGTACATGAGTGTGTAAACCGACAGGGGAGAAAGAGTTGGGGCTTTGGCAGCTAACCTTGTTTTCAGTCCTGACATGGATGAGGTGAGGGGTGGGGACGAGCTAGCTTCAGTTCTTTTCTTAAAAGGTGAAAAGCTTTGTGTGTGGGGTGGGGTGGGTGGAGCACAGGCCATGGAGCATCTGTGGAGGTCAGAGGGCAACCTTCAGGAATCTGCTTTCTCCTTTTTTTTTTTTTTTTTTTTGGTTTTTCGAGACAGGGTTTCTCCATGTAGCCCTGGCTGTCCTGGAACTCACTTTGTAGACCAGGCTGGCCTCGAACTCAGAAATCCGCCTGCCTCTGCCTCCCAAGTGCTGGGATTAAAGGCATGTGCCACCATGCCTGGCTTGCTTTCTCCTTTTATGGTGGTGCCTGGAGTTCTTGACATCCATGGGATGGGGCTTATCAAGTGTATGGATCTGTGGACACCTGTGTGTAGTGTTCTCTCTCTCTCTCTCTCTCTCTCTCTCTCTCTCTCTCTCTCTCTCTCTCTCTCAGCAACTTGGTGGGGCTGATTGGTCAATAGAGGGCTCACCACACACTGCGTGGAGACTTGAGTTCATGTCTCCAGGTAAAAGTCAGCCAGAGTCACATGGCTCTGCAATCCCAGCACAGGCGAATCAGAGGCAAAGGGGTCTCCTGAGCTCACCAGCCAGCCTGCCTAGCCATTCAGTGAGTTTCAGGTTCAGCAAGCAGCCCAAAAAATAGGGTAGAGAGCAACTGAGGAAGACACCCTACCTGGTGTCCACCCCTGGCCTACACACACACACACACACACACACACACACACACACACCATGTTCAGGCCACCTGAACTCCACCATCCCCAGCACAGTAGGGCTCTGAGTGTTTCTCTCTCTCTCTCTCCCTTCTGTGTCTCACAGCCTCCTTTCAAAACATGCATCAAGCCAATCGTCCCCAACACACTTGCAAAAGGACTTGGCCCACATCTTCACAGGCCCTCTCTCCCTGTAGTAAGACATCCACGGGGGATGCTGCTCCCTCTGCAGCCTGCCCCTCAGACTCCCAGCCTGCTGCTCTCTGACTAGAGGGATTTTCCCCAACACTACTTCGCTGCCACCTGCCCAAGTTCAAATGTCAGTGCTTCAGGGGTCCCCTGCCCTGACATGCAATATGCCCTTCTGTAACTTCCCCCCTCTTCCTCCTGGAGACTCTGACCTCCGGTGTGGGCAAGCTTTTCCTTTCCAACCTTCATCGTGTGAAGGACATTGGGAAACCTGTGCTGGACAAGTGAGCTATCAAGGTTTCCTCCCAGGGATGACTTTCTGGCCTCTGGCATTCCTGACACTGGGCCATTATTCAGCTCAGTGTCTGTCTGTCTGTCTGTCTGAGCATGTATACAGACACACATATGCATATGTGGGTGCATATGGCTTGAGCATGTGTGCTAGCTTTTTACTAACACAGTGTGGTGAGCGTCTCATCTTGATCAGCACTGCTTGGGTTTCTGCCTGAGCATGCTAGCCAGGAAGTAGTGGTAAGCCCTGTGGAAAAGGGCCTGCTGGGCTTTCCGGCCCTGAATTTTCCCCAGGATGAGGCTAGAGCAAGGATGGGGCAGTCCTGAGCTTCTCCCTCCCTCCCTCCCTCTTCTGCAGACATCCCTGACCTGAAACAGCGCCTGCAGGCTCTCCACCTGCTCGTCCTCCTCCTGCCTGAACCCAACCGCAACACCTTGAAGGTAAAAGTGGCTTTTAAGCCTTGGCCTCAGGCCTCAGCCTCAGTGCTGGCTCTGAAGGCGCTCACCCTTCTGTTTGTGCCTTCGTCACACGGCCATACCAGGTGTGGGTGTGGTGACCACTGGCCTACACAGTCCTTGTCTGAAAGTCTTCCCCAAAGAAAGCAGGAGAGCTCTCGGCGCACACCTGATCCTCTAGGTGCCGCATCTTCCAGGGCAAGGGCTCTGTGTGCTGAAGAGAAGTCTGGTGAGCAGGGGGAGATGCACTAGTTCAGACTACTCTTCCTGGAGAATCTCTCCAAGGCTTTGGTATGCCAAGGCCTTGTGCATCTCAGAGTGGGGCTGGAGCAGCCAGCACACAGACTCAGCTGCTCACTGTCCTTCTCAGCTGTGGTGTGGTGTTAGTGTTCTACTGAGAGCCAGTTTGGGAAACGGTCCCCTCTGGGGCCCTTCACTGTGTGATCTGGGAGTGGGTACTGAGGGCTGGGGCTGGGGCTGATGGGCCCACAAAGGGCCTGGGATCTTCATCTTGGAATTTCTACTCCTCTTAGCCAAGGAGGATGATGAAGAATTTTGTTTGATTGTTTTGGTGCTACAGAAGCTAGCACAGGAGAAATCATGGCATGGAGGATGTGGGCCCCTGTAGGAGCTCAATGTATAACCTCCCTCCCTCCCTCCCTCCCTCCCTCCCTCCCTCCCTCCCTCCCTCCCTCCCTCCCTCCCTCCCTCCCCCCTCTCTTCATTCCTATTTTTCTTCCTTTCCCTTCTCTCCTTTCTCTCACTCAGACTTTTCCTCTTCATTTTTTCTAACCATCTATTGTCTTTTTCATCACTTTTTTCTTCCTTTCTTTTTCTTTCCCACTCCTTTTTCCTTTCCTTCCCTTTCTTTTTTCTGTGTATTGTCTTTTCATCTATCCATCTTTCCATCATCCATCCATCCATCTTTCCATCCATCTGTCCATCTTTCCATCATCCATCTACCCATCCATCATCCATCCATCTTTCCTCCATCCATCCATCTCTCTCTTCATCTTTACTACGTGGCCCATGACACATTTTCTAAGCCAGATTCTTTCTCTGTAAAATGGGCCCAACAGTAAAACTTCCTGAGGCACATTGCAGCTGACTTACCATCGGAGAGATGTCAGCACATGTGAGAGGCTGGCTGCTGGGCCAGAGGCACAAGGCCTTCAGTGGACAGTAGCTGTGATCCGCCCTCTTCCTGCCCAGACTCCTACAAAGAGAGCTGTGCTGGAACTTAAGGCAGGGTCTGTGTCCTTCCTTAGGCACTCCTGGAATTCCTCAGGAAGGTGGCAGCCCAGGAGCAGCACAACAAGATGACCTTGTGGAATGTTTCCACGGTGATGGCCCCCAATCTCTTCCTGCCCCGAGGGCGGCCTCCCAAGCTCACCAAGGGTGAAAAGCAGCTGGCAGAGGGCGCAGCTGAAGTGGTGTGCATGATGGTGCAGTACCAGGACCTGCTTTGGACGGTGAGTGATGGCAGTGGGTCCATCCATCCATTAGTCTTAGTCTATCTGTCTGTCCATCATCTGTCCATCTGCCTGTCTATTCATCACAGGCTCCACCATTCTGCACTCCCCTGGTGTAGATACCTGTTGAGGCTGGCCTGTGGCTCTCATGTCTGGGTTCGAGCCTGGGATGCATCTTGGAACTGAAAGAAAAGAGGGGATCTAGGCGGGTAAAGAGAGAAATGGAGTCGACTGAATTCTGATCAAGACTCAACTTTAATGTCGGCAAACATGCTTTATAAAGAATGGAGGAGGCCTATTCCCAGTCACACAAAGTTCCTTTGAAGTTTTCAGATCAGCCTTTTAGTAGGAACTCAGGAAGATCACAGTTAGGCGCTAACTCCGGAAAATCTCGGAGAACCTGAGAACCGGTCTGGTCCGGCCTCAGGCAGGTAGCAGGTAGTGGCATATCAAAGGAGAGTGCTGAGAAGCAGCACAGCAGGTGGCTCTGCCTAAGTGGTGGATGGTCTGAGGCCAGCCTAGCTAGGCTGGAAGGAGGTAACAGATACCCACTCCCTCTATCATGGGTGCCATATTTTGAGCCACTACTTAGAGCTCTTCCTAGGACTCTGAGGGACTGTGCAGAGGCCAGGATTCTTCTTCCCTGTATTCAAGTCTAAGAAGACTACATTTTCTTTCCCTACAACCCCAACCTCTCACCTCTCAGCCAACTCGCAGCCCTCTGGTTCCCCCATCACCCCTAGTTTACTCTAGCAAGAATGTCCAACTTTGCAACTCAGGGGCATAAGTCCTGCCCAAGGGAGGCCAAAACCAGACATCAGAGATATCCCTGCTCCCACCAAGAACATTGCCCTGAAAACATGCAGAGAAGCAGGAGTGGGGGGTGGGGGAGGTAATCACACAGAGGGGATCACACACCTGGTCCTAGTCTGCGGAAGTTGTAGGTGGGACAGGAGCCTGAGATGATCCTTCTAGCGCTCAGTATTCCTACCACACAATTGGCACCATCCATGGGGTTTGCTCAGGCCATTTGCTCAATCCATTAGTCTCCTATCTATTTGCCCATTGGCCCAAACAACTTTCCACCCACATATCCAACTACCCACTTATCAGTCATCTGCCTACCCATTTGACCAAACAATCCCCACTTATCCATCACTCACCACTAATCTAGCTATCTACTTATCATCCACCCACCATTGGTCATCCACCAGATCAGTCATCCATCCATCTGTATCCACCCACTCACTCATCCCTTATGCATTTACCCATGTACTCATGTTCATCCCTCTATCTACCCACTGCCTACTCAACAATGTGCCCGCCCACCCACCCACCTTACATCTATTCATCTATCCACTCTGCACCCATTTATATACCCAGCCAAACACTCACCCAGCTAGCCGTTCATCAGTTACCTGTATACCCATTCACTACCCACCCATCTACCCCAATCTACCCACCATATACCTGTCCATCTACCCATCTTCCATCTTATCCCTCCCTTCATCCACAAGTTAGATGGATTCCCTCCAGAAGTGAGTAAATGCATTTTTCTTTGAGTAGCCCCAGATCTTCTGACTTGAACCAGCTGCTGTTTTAAATGCATCAGCAGTGGGAGCGGTGGTTGCTGGGCAGATGGCTCAGTGGTTAAGAGCACACACTTCTCTTCCAGAGGACCTGGGTTTGATTCCCAGAACCCATGTGGCAGCCCACAGCAGTCTATAACTCCACTGCTAGAGATTCTGATGCCCTCTTCTGCCCTCCATGAGGCACTGCCTTAGTCAGGGTCTCATTGCTGTGAACAGACACCATGACCATGTCAGCTCTTATAAAGATCAAGATTTAATTGGGGCTGGCTTACAGGTTCAGAGGTTCAGTCCTTTGTCATCAAGGCAGGAGCATGGCAGCATCCAGGCAGGCATGGTGCAGGAGCTGAGAGTTTTACCTCTTGTTCTTGTTCAGAAGGCAGCCAGAGGACTGGCTCCCATGTAGTTAGGAGGAGGGTCTGATTGTCTACCCCAACAATGATACACTTCCTCCAACAACGCCACACCTCCTTCACCAAGGCCACACCTCCTTCACCAAGGCCACACCTCCTTCACCATAGTGCCACTCCTTGGGTCAAGCATATTCACAGCACCACAGGCACACACTTAATATATTCCAGCAAAGCATTCAAATGCACCCTGGGCTTCCCACCTCTGGGTTTCTGCTTAAGCCTTTCACTCTGCCTGGACACTCCTTTCCCTTTCTCCAAAGGCAGAACTTGGTGCCTTAAAAAATAAGGGATGTGCCGGGCGTGGTGGCTCACGCCTTTAATCCCAGCACTCGGGAGGCAGAGGCAGGTGGATTTCTGAGTTCGAGGCCAGCATTGTCTACAAAGTGAGTTCCAGGACAGCCAGAGCTATATAGAGAAACCCTCTCTCAAAAAAACAAAACAAAACAAGCAAACAAAACAAAAAAAAAAAAAACCCAAAAAATATGGGATGCTTATTTTTTAAAGACTCCAGTTCAGGGTCAGTTGTTCTGCTGAAAACCCCCTATTTGCCTCCCAGACTCCCATAATTCGTTTTTCTTTGCATGCAACCCCCTAACTTACATTGCTATTAAAACACAGTGAATTGCAATTTTTTAAATATTTATTTTTATTTTATCTGTATGAACTTTTGGCCTGCATGTGTGTGACCACACCACATATGTCCCTGCTCCCTGCAAAGGTCAAAAGAAGACATCAAATCCAAATAAGGGGAGTTCCACGTGATGTTGGATGCTAGGGAACAGCTAGTTCTAATGGAAGAGCTGCCAGTGATCTCACCTGACAGCGCTTGGATTCTACATTTTTCCTCTGATAGGAAGTTTTTTTTTTTTTTAAAGACATTCCTTAAATACTAGTTTTTACTAGTTGTTGTTTTTTTTTTAAGTATCAGACAACACAGATGTATACAGCAAGATAGAAATCTCATCGACTTCTCCACGTGTGTCACTGTGATTAGGTTTCTACATCTCATAGTCTGTCGAACCTTGGAAAGAGGGTTGCTGGATCTTTGCTAAATTTTCACACTGCACAGTGGTTGAGCTTACCTGAAGGTCTCCAGGAACTCTGCAGGCCAGATGTGTTTGGAGGACATCTCTGCATGGTGTGCCAGTGAGGACCTTCCCTCAAGCAGGGCTCTGTCCAGTAGCCCCAGGGACTGCTCAATCCTGAGTCCAATACTCCGGGGTCCTCACTGGGGCTAAACCTCTAACATCTCTGGAAGCCGCTTCAAGGTGTCAGTTTCAAGCCCTGTGTGGGAGAGGCAGAGGTGGCCGAAATGGGGCCTTGCTTGCCACTGCCACAGCAACTCAGCTGAAACATGATTCTTTCTGGACAGGTCGCCTCTTTCTTGGTAGCTCAAGTGCGAAAACTGAATGACAGTAATGGCCGTCGTTCCCAGCTCTGTGATGGGGGCCTCAAGACTTGGCTGCGGAGGACACACGTGGACAGAGCCAAGGCTGGGGAAGGGCTTGAGGCGGTGAGTGACTCCCATACCAGGCGAATGGAGAAACCAGGGGTGGAAAGAAGGTTGAGGAGCGGGCATCCGGGTTTTTCCTCGGCCCCGCCACTAAGCTGCCATGCATAACCGTCTGTGACCTCCAGGCGGCGCCGGAACCGCATCTCAGAGATCGAGGAGCTCTGGTGCTGCGAAACCAGAGGCAGGGGCTGAGGGATGGGAAGCTGGCCTGGTGGGAGGTTCTGGAAGACACCGACTTGGCCCTACGTTTAGAAAGTCCTTTGTGAGCCTGGGGCAGGGTTCGGAAAGTGGATAGGGCTACTTTGTGGAACAGGGATGGGGAAGCATCGAAGAGTCTTTCCGGAACATGGAGCAGGAAGGAGTTTTCAACACAGCCACTTGGGAAAGTCGTGTGTGTGTGTGTGTGTGTGTGTGTGTGTGTGTGTGTGTGTGTGTGTGTCTGTGTGTCTGTGTGTCTGTGTGTCTGTGTGTGTCTGTGTGTCTGTTTCTCTGTGTGCCTGTGTATCTCTCTGTGTGTGTCTGTCTCTATGTGTATGTTTGTTTATCTGTGTGTGTGTCTGTGTGTGTGTGTGTCTGTCTGTCTGTCTGTCTGTCTGTGTTTCTCTGTGTGCCTGTGTATCTCTCTGTGTGTGTCTGTGTGTGTGTGTCTGTGTGTGTGTGTCTGTGTTTCTCTGTGTGCCTGTGTATCTGTGTGTGTCTGTCTCTGTGTGTATGTTTGTTTGTGTATCTGTGTGTGTGTGTATGTGTCTTTGTATCTATGACTGTGTGTGTTGACCAGCAGACATGAGCCAGGGTGTACATGTGCACATCTGTATGTAGCTCGTATGTTCATGCATTTCCACACCTGGCTGTAGACGTGGGCTTGCGTATGCATGTGGTATTGAATACTGGTCTAAGAGTTACATGTGCGAGTGAATTGCAGGGATGGAAGGGTCTTGATTCTTTATCTCCAAATCTCCATCTCCAGACTCCCAAAGTGGCAAAGATCCAGGTCCAGGCGACTTGGCCTAGCATGGATCTTCTGCAGGTGCCTCTGAATCCTAGCACCAGGGTGACCCACGTCCTGAAGCTGTTCACAGAGCACCTCAACCCTGGCTCACAGCCTGAAGAGGGCAGTGAGAACCCAAACAGCCTTCTCTCACAGTAAGTGCCACCTCCCTGAGGCAGGAGCCTCCCTTCTGCCCTGCATGGTGTGGGGAAGGGTGGGGTTTGGTCCCTTCCAGCTGAAGGCCATGAGGAGTTACACATGTCTGTCCCTCGCCTTCCTCTTTCTGTGGTGGTCAGCCTTTTTTAGAACTTCTTGGCTCCAAATAATAATGAAAAGGGCCACCATTCATTACTGATTTTAGTATATATTAATAAACAGCTACTGTAGATCAGACAGTGCATGGAATGCTAAGATGGCAACGAAAGGCCTTAACAGAGGGGCTGGAGAGACAGCCCAGTGGTTAAGAGCACTGACTACTGTTGCAGAGGACTGGAGTTCGGTTCCCAGCTGCCCCAGGCTGGCAGCCCATGACCACCTGTGACTCCAGCTCCAGGGTATACAGCAATCTGACCTCCACAGACACCCACACACATGTGCATGTACACCACCCCCAACTCGTAATTAAACATAAATAGCCAGCAGTGGTGTGGCCCACGCCTTTAATCCCAGCACTTGGGAAGGCAGAGGCAGACAGATCTCTGAGTTTCAGGCCAGTCTGGTCTACAAAGCAAGTTCCTGGACAGCTAGGGCTCTTAAATAGAGAAACTCTGTGTCAAAAAAAAAAAGAAAGAAAGAAAGAAAGAAAGAAAGAAAGAAAGAAAGAAAGAAAGAGAGAGAGAAAGAGAGAGAGAAAGAGGAAAAAGAGAAGAGAAGAGAAGAAAAAAGAAAAGGAAAAATGAAAAAGGAAAGAAACAAAAGGAAGACAGACAGACAAGAAGGAAGGAAGAAACAAACAAACAAAAGAATAGAAATAAATATTAAAAAAATAACCAGCCCGGCAGTGGTGTTGCACGCCTTTAATCCCAGCACTCGGGAGGCAGAGGCAGGTGGATTTCTGAGTTCGAGGCCAGCCTGGTCTTCAAAATGAGTTCCAGGACAGCTAGGGCTACACAGAGAAACCCTGTCTCGAAAAAAACAAAAACAAACAACAACAACAAAGGTTCTGGCCTTTACAGGCTCATGCCATGAGAAAAGAGACAGACATAAATTAAGTAGCCGAGTCAAGTTAAACACTATATTGTCTTATATAACATGAATTGCACTGAGGTGCCTACTGTAACCTGAGGAGCAAACAAGGCTTCGGGGCACAGAACCCTGCATGTGCAGAGGTCCTAAGGAAGCAAGAAACGGTGTGGCCAAATGCATCAGGGGGCTGATACGTAGTTGTCATTCCCAGGCACGAGGAGTAGCAGCGGGAGTCCTCGGGAGCTTCCTTCCTGGGGTTGGCACAAAGACCCCCAGAGTATCAGCCCTTACCAAGTGTCTGACCCAATTCCTTCTGATACTGATGAGAAATCAAAGGCCCAGAGGGTAGGGCATGTCCAAAGACACAAAGCTATTCAGAGGTAGATCCTGGAGCCGAATTCAGGATACCTATAATCATCATCGGATAATTATATACTTGTATTGTTATAACCCACACATAATCATACAATGTCCACATTCCTCCTTGATGTAGAATCCGGTTCTCACAGCAGGGTACTTTCTCCACTTGTCCCGCTGACCTCACTCCCTGAAGCCCACTTCTGACGCTCACTGGCAGAGCACCTGGGGCTGATCTTTCCCAAGGACTGCCTCCCTGCCTCTCACTTCCCCTCTCTGCCCCTGGAGGCTGGCCTCTTTCATTGGCTCCTGTTCTCTCAGAAGAGTCCTCAGGCCCTTCCTACTAGGACCAGAAATCCCTGAGGATGCTCCTTTCAGACCTGGGGTGGCCATGCCTTGTGTAGCAGAGCCCAGCAGGCGTTTTTTCTCTGTCTTACAGTAACACGAAGCCGGTCACCTTCCTGGTTTATGAAGTTGGAGGAAATATTGGTAAGTTCCCTGGTGGGAAGTGAATCTACGGGGTGGGGGGTGGGGGGTGGGGCTTCAGACTTCTGTCTCCCCTGCCGTGAGGGTCAAGATGAGCAAGGCTGACTTAGCAACTCTTCCTTTGTGGGCAGCTCTACCCAGAGCTGACTCCTGGCTGGTGTTTGGTGTGAAAGCTGTCAGTGCTCCCACCCTAGGGAAGGGGAGTCTCAGTCCTGAATGTGGATGTCTTTATGGACCCTGTAGGCTCGGTAGCACCTGGCTCCAAGTGTCCTTGCTTTGTGAGAGCCAGGGACAAGCAATGACCCTCAAACTTGAGTAGGGCATTAGAGTCTTTCAGGACTGTGATGAGAAATGGCGGTATCTTGTGAACTTGTGTTTCTAATAATTTCCCCGTGCATTTGAGGCTGCTGGTCCAAGGGTCCAGACTTTCCTCAGAGAGCCAGTGGCCAAGAAGGGGAGACAACACCAGGTCCACGAGCTTTGGGTGATGGAAGGAGTGTTAGAGGCTAGGGAAGGTATTTTAGGAGCTTGCCAGATCCACCAGGGGGCGCTGGAATGCATGCTTATATGGCTGTATCAGCCCTGAAGGCTGCTGGTCCTTGACACCGCTGGTGTGGATGCTTGGGGACTGCATTTCCTGGCAAAGCATCTTCTACTAACAGAAGTCTCTTCAGAAAAAGGGGATAACTGTGAGCCACGGCAAGGCTCCTATAATCAGAGGGTGGTACCTTGCCTGGGGAGAGGCTCTTGGAAAGATAACAGCATCTTTCCCTGCCACAGTCTCAACCTCTGGAATCCCGCTTCTCCACAGGTGAACGTCGCCTGGACCCAGATGCCTACCTCTTGGATTTGTACCGTGCCAACCCCCATGGAGAATGGGTCATCAGACAGAGCCCCACCTAAGAAACAGCCTGGAGATCTAGTCTGGCAGCAGAGCTGGTCACATGGGAAGGCCAGGTCTTCATCCAAAGTCCCCCTTACAGGAAATACCTCTTCTATGGCAGGCAGCACAGAGCTGACAGGCCTGCCCCTCACCACATACACAGAGCCCCGGAGGATGCTACCTGGGTACCTGCATCTCTCCAGGGGTTTGTCCACAATTTCCAGACACAAAGGGAATAAAAACTGTGACAACTCTCTCAGGAACAGGCAGAAGTTTCCAGAAAAATATTGCTCCGGAGGCATCCCCACGGTACGAAGTGGGAAACCCCTTGTTTTCTCTGAGACCCATGCCTGAGGCCACAGACAGCCCTAGGATAGCTGCACAGGTGACTACCTTCCCTTTGTACTCTCGAGTCTTACACGCTGTTTTACAGGCCTGTGTCATTTTATAGCATATTTAAGTTGCTTCAACATTAAACGCACAACTAGCTCAAGGCCATGTTCACCTTGCTCTCCCCAGCCTGGCTCACGGTGGGTGTTGTTGTTTGGGCAGCTGACTGGAGCTGGGAGATAAAACACTTTGCTGTGCTAGCCCATGGGATCTGGCCACACCTTCACTCTGTCCAGCAGGGCCAGAGGCGGTGCCTAGAGTAGGAGGCCCGGATGGGAGGAAGGGCAGCATTGCTTACCTCCAACACCTTATGACCCCAGCTCTACCCCTTCTTTCTCCTTGGGGGAAGTGAAGCCTCATTCATTCATTCATTCATTCAATAATGAATATGTTGAGCATCTAATTTATACTAAAAGTTTTGTAAACTCCACCTCCAGTGTCTCCATCTCAGCTCTCCTCAGTAGACTCTGAGATAAAGATTGAAGAGCAGGTGGTGCTCCCTGGAGTCTGGAGAGTGAGCATATGAGAAAGAAGGGGAGGCCACCATCCGCAGGTACATTAGCAAACAAGTTGCCACAATGGGCAAATAGAGCTTACTTCTGCCGAGGGACCCTGAGAACCAATGTAGACACTGTGTCCATTTGAGTCACCCCATCCCAGGGATAAAGAACAAGGGTGGCGGGCACGTGGGAGCACGGCGGTAGGAGTCAAGTCCAGCCACTGGATACAGGCTGCTCCCGACTACGATGGGCATTGCCAGGCTGACTGAGGGCCTGGGCGAGCGGCTCTGAATGCCAGTGAGCTCTTGACTAGAGATAGAGGCGCAGTTCAAAATGGTTACTGTACACGGACGGACTCTGTGATCCTGGAGGGATGGATGTGGGTTTGCACTGGTAACATCTGCTTCATCCTATGGCACGCTGATGGTGGTAATTGATGATGGTGATGGGGATGAGGGTGATCCTGTGGTTAGGAGCTCATGAAGTAAAGAGCTGCAAATAATTATAGAAAGACCGACAGCACTTCTTCAGGCCTAAAGCCTGTAACCATGGTGCTGGCGGTAATGGAGGTTGTGGTTGTGGTGGTGGTGATGATGATGGTGGTGGTGGTGGTGGTGGTGATGATGATGGTGATAATCTCAATCATGGGAAAAGCCTTGCACTGAAAACCTAGAAGACTCTCAAGCATTTAAAGCAGTGATCTGGTCCGTTCCTGGTCTCCAAGCTGCCTACGCCCCTGACCACCTCTCCACAGTCATCTGCCTTTGCACAACCAGACACATGCACCTCCTTGTAGGTCCCCAGAGAACCCGAGTCCATCTCTGCTTCAGAGCTCTTACCCTTCCACTTGTCTTCATATAGAATCCCTTCCCATGGCTCCTTCCATGTCAGGTCTCAGGTCAAATGTCCCTTCATTCATTCATTCTCTCTCTCTCTCTTTGTGTGTGTGTGTGTGTGTGTGTGTGTGTGTGTGATACATGACTCTTTTCATCATTAATTATTTTCTTAGCATTTAACACTGCCTGCAATAGTCCTGTTGACTGAGTTTTTACTCCGTCTCCCTGACTAGGGAGCAGCCCCTCGGGGGGGGCAGAGACCACTATAAATGCATAGTAAAAACTGCTCGCCTGGATGAACAAATGTGTTCACATTCTGTCCTCTGTACCTCAGCTGGTCTTCTGTCTCCATCTGACCTGCCTGTTTGGTAGACACAGATGAGAAAACTCATAGGGCTTGTGCCATATCACCGTCCTCCAAACCATCCCCTTATTCAGGAGAAGCAGGCAGCCTGCAGTGGTAACTGCTACTCTCCTCACGTGGGTGGGTCTCAGCCCCTGTGCTGGTCTCCTTGCATACCTCGTTCACTTTCTCAACTAGCAGGAATGACCCCCAAGTTCTGTAGTTAGAGAGTTGGTTGACCTTGGCAGGAGGTAGGCAGGTGTGTTGGATGTTCTGTGGGAGCCCCAGGTTGGCTGTGTGCTACCACTGCAGGCGGGAAGCCCTGGCTGCGGGGGAGGAGCCCAGTTCAATCGCATGTCCGTTACCCCATTCATCTTCTGTGGTATCTGAGACCTCATCGCTTTCCAGCCAGTGTCATCTTCATGATTGATGATCTCACAGCAGCTCCTCTGCCGGCTTAGCACAACTCACAGTGGGGGCCCAGCTTCTGCAGGCTCTGCAGTCTGGGCTGGAGTCCCCGAGCCTCTTAGGAACCAAATCACATCCTCCCCAAACCCATACTTAAAACTCAGACCCTCGAGTGACTGTATTTGGAAAGGAAGCCTTTAAGGCGCTTCATATCCAAATTAAAGTGAGTTAAAGTTTTAAGAAGCCATAGTGCAGGGTGCTAGCCAATAGTATTGGTGCCCTGACTGGAAAAGGAGGCATCGTGGGAGCCCTCTCCCCACCCAAAGCACACAGGAAAGGCCAGGTGAGGACATAGAGAAGGGGCAGACAGTCGGAAGGCACATTGTGACAGGCCTAAAGTCTAGACATCCAAGAGTAAATAAAGCCTTAGACACTGTGCTGTCTGCAAGGGACCAACAAATCTGCTAAGGTTCCTATAGCAGGGCACCCCCACTCCCACTTGTCTGAGAGGAAGAATGGTGGGAATTAACCAGAAGTCCTCAAATGGGCAGGGCAAAGGGTGGCAGTGGCACCAAGCAAGAGATGAGAGTACCCTGGTGGCCAAGGGCATACTTCCCCGGGGGGGGGAGAGGCAGCATTTAGCAGGGCTACCCAGGGTCAGACATAGCCTTGGATCCCATTCCATGTGCGCAGGCTGCGGGTAGTCTGCCCAGTACTCTGTGTTAGGAACGTGTGGGGTTTAGAGTGCTCCAGATCTGGGCCCTCCAATGCAAGCCTGTGGGCAACTGG
This sequence comes from Mus caroli, assembly GCF_978045245.1. NCBI lineage: Eukaryota > Metazoa > Chordata > Mammalia > Rodentia > Muridae > Mus > Mus caroli. Next base: position 21,026,827 of record NW_028227257.1, on the reverse strand, counting down.
GGCTCAGAGCTACTGGGAGTTCTGTGCCTCAGTCGTGTGGGCCGTGGGCCGTCCCCCTAGCGATAGAGTATATCCTGCATCCTGCGGATTCCCCTTCCTGGTTAAGAGCTGTTGGGGGCGGGGAGCAGGGATGATGGGGGACAGATTTTGCCTGACAGATTTCTCCACAACCCCAGCGATGCCAATGTACAGGCAGGCTAACCGCTTCCGTGACAGGCAAGACCTTGGACAGAGTACCCCAATGACATGTACCGGTGTCATGGGTGCCCGGGTGGCGTGGCGGGTAGAATGAGCCTGTGATGCATCCAACAAGGCACGTGACACTTGAACAGATTCCAGACTGTTGTAAACGAACCAGCCATAAGGATTGCTGGCCGCAAAGACCTGAAAATAGAAGGAGCTGGCAAAATTCTAGCTGGTCGCCTTGAAATTCACCCAGGGTGTATGAATCAGAGAGGCCTTCCGGCAGCTAGGGCAGAGGGACAGCTCAGTCCACCCTACAGCTCTCTCATCCCGTTCCTTTTCCCCACCCCCAACCTTCAGTCAAATCAGGGATTTGCTATTCAGTACAGGAGGTGGGGTTTATGGGGGTGGGGGGGGGGCGTCCTATCCCGGAAGTCTGGGCCCTACACTGTGGGAGAGAGCGAGACCCAGAAGTGCTGCCCAGCGGAGGATGAGGGCAGGGAGGCTGCGGGGCAAGCTGTATTCTGAAGCCACCAGCCCTCTTCCTCGGTGGTAAAGACCCGGATAACCTGTTTCTCACGGGTCAGTGATGTCTGTGAACTCCCAACATACAGCAACAGAATTCCCTCCCTCAGCTACAGGAATCCAAACAGAGGCCACATTTCCTCTTGAGTCTGCAGTCTGGTGGAAGAAATGAGAAACGTTAACATAGGGCACCTCACAAATTGCTGTGTGGTTACAACTGGCAACCGAGGAGAACAGGATGGGGATGGTGGGAGGGAGCAGGGTCCCTCAGTGTGTGGAGAGGGGAACTAGAACAGTGCTAGAGTTTCCCCATAGTGTATGGAGAGAGAGGGGTGCTTCCAGAGATGTGGCGCTTCAACACAGTGGAGTTTAAGGGGAGGCTCGCCGGTAAGCAAGCGGTAGGTGGAAGGACCGCCCCCCTCCCCAAGCATCGAGGAACAGTGCGCTGGAGCTAAAGTGTAAGGAAGTTGTTTCCTGACATAGACGCTGCAGGCTGGGGTATCCCTAGTGGTGACAGAACAGTGAGCTGCCTGGTGATGACATGCATTCCAGGAGGGTTTGGAAGAAGGAAACCACCAACTTGGACTTCTGAGCCTACTCAAGGCTGTCTCAGCTCCCCCTAAACACAGCTCTTAATGTCTCTGCAAGAGCCTGTCCTGCTGGTGGGCTTCAAGTACCTGCATGAGCTCTCGCTGTCAGGCACGCCAGTGTGTGTGTGTGTGTGTGTGTGTGTGTGCGCGCGTGCGTGTGGGTGGTGGTGGTAGTCGTGGTGGTGATGGTGTCACACATTTTGGGTGGCCTTGGTTGAATACCTCTGCTCTCTGAGACTTCCTTCTATACTGAAATTCTATACTGAGAGAGCAAGCATTCAGCGATCTTCTCTGGCGTCTGGGGCAGTGGATTAGGATGCAGTTCCACAAGATGCCGCTGGGGGCAGAGCAGCGCGGGCTCTGGTTCCTCCGAGCCTGGCAGGTGCTTCCAGGTTTGGGGCAAATGACACTCAAAGACCAAGACCACCTTTCTTTCTTGTCCCTTATCCTTAGAAATTACAAGGATAGGTGCAAGGAAGGACGCCTTTTAGGCGTCCTTCAGGGACGTTATCCCCGCACTGGGAACAGTGGGGTTTATCTGCCTGGGTTTTCAGGCCTGAAAAGGAAAAGTGTGTGTGTGTGTGTGTGTGTTGGGTTGACAAATCCCTAGAACCAAGGCTGGGTGGTGGAGAGGAAAATGACACTGCTGTCCCAACCCCCACCGTGGGCTGCCAAAGGGACAGTCTATGCATTACGCCCACCCTTACCCAGCCACTTTGTATTCCGGGGGAGGGGAATGGGAGCCACTTGTCATTGTCCCTGAATGCTGGCAGGCGGCCCAGGGAGGGGCTCCCCAATAGGGAATCCGCAGCTGTCTGTCTTTAAGGTAAAATTACCGTAATTACCCCAATTACCAAATCCATCAAGAGCTTTGGACTGAGGAGAGCAGAGAACAATGGGCCCTGATGGATCTGAGGGGAGGGTGGGAGTGCGTCACAGAGAGGGGTGGGTGGGAGCAAGCCTAACAGGGCTGCAAGGGATGGGGAAATACAGGAAATCCCACTTTTCCCTCTCGTTAAGATTCTTCTTATGAAAAATATACGACCACACACACACACACCCTCTTTGGTTCTTTACCTTTCATGGAACCCCATGCCTTGTGGCCACCTGACTTGGACCTTGTTTGTACCCTCAGAGAGCTCAAAGTAAGAAGCGGAGAAAAGGCAAATGGCTGTGCCAGGGAGGCCCTGAGCAAACCCCTTGGCAAGCCGTGTCCTCTGGCCCAGCAGCAGCCTTGGGCTCCCCTCCCATGAGGGTGGCTCCCATTCCCTCTTGCTCTGCATGCTCCAGACGCCAGGCTCCATGCTGTTTTCCTTGGGGTACTCTAACCCTGCCCCACTTGGATCCATCCCCAAGGGATGTTAGTTAGGGTCTGCTCAGGCCAGGTCTAGCTGAGCAGACATTTTGAGAATAAGTCTCAGGGAGAGCCTTTGGCTTTTCCACTGGTAATTCCTTCAGCTCGTGGCCAGATTTTTAAAATTAACTTTTAAAATTTAATTTACTTAACTTTTATTAAAGTTCAATTTTAAAGAAAGTCTGTGGTATCATTACTTACTGAACCACATGTGTGGTATGAGTCACACATACCCTTTGAGACCCGTCAGGGCCAGCAAGGTGTCCCAGTGGTTCAGGTTCTAGGCCAAGACTGATGGCTGAGTTCTATCCCTGGGACCCACATGGTAGAAGGAGAGAACAGACTCTGGAAACTTGTGTTTTGACCTCCATGTGTCATGTGTATTATGGAATGTGTGCGTGTACACATGCATATGCATACACATGCATGCACACCCATGCACGTTTTAAAAAATTCCAAAAGAGCCAGGCAGTGGTGGTGCACGCCTTTAATCCCAGCACTTAGGAGGCAGAGGCAGGCGGATTTCTGAGTTCGAGGGCAGCCTGGTCTACAGAGTGAGTTCCAGGACAGCCAGGGCTATACAGAGAAACCCTGTCTCAAAAAAAACAAAACAAACAAACAAAAAAATCTGAAAGAAAGCAATGTTCAAAAGTCTCCTTAATATCTGGCAGTCGGTAGTAGCCCTTTTAAATTAGTAACATTGAGTTCATTTGTAAGGTACAAAAATTCTAATACTTAACATCAATACTATATTTGATATTCTGTGAGGCACCGGCTTCTCATTTCTACTTTTATCACACACCCTCCACACTGAAATATGTATACACTATGTGACAGTTTCTAAAAATTATCTATTTAAGTCCAGTGTGGTGGTGCACACCTTCAAAGACAGAGGCAGGTGGATCTCTGTGAGTTTGAGGTCAGCCTGGTCCACAGAGTGAGTTCCAGGATAGCCAGGGCTACATAGTAAGATCCTATTAAATATTTATTCTTGTGTGTATGGGTGCTTTGACTGCACGTACATCTGTATATCATGTGTATGCCTGGTGTCCACAGAGGCCAGAAGAGGGCACTGGATCCCTCTGAAACTGGAGTTACAAGTTGTGAGCGGCCATGTGGGTGCTGGGAACTGAACCTGGGTCCCCCACAAGAGCAGCAAGTGCTCTAAACTGCTGAGTGAACAACTCTCTAGCTCCTCACATCAAGCTTTGAAAGACTGGCTGTGGACAGAAGCCAGGTGGGTGATGTCACAAGCTCCAAGTCCCTCAGCAGAGAAGTTCCCCTAGAACAGCCATGTGCCCTGTGAAGAGGCAGGCAGGACAGTCTGCTCGTTAGCAACCCCTCTCCTAAAACTTCCCCATAAGCAGCTGGCTCAGGGGGCCGATCAATCACGGGTGCTTATAGCTCCTGGCCACCTTCTTATGGGTCAGGCATACAGGGAGCCTTTCATTTTTACAAAAACATAGCAAGTCCATGTTTCCCACATTGCCAGTGCTTAGGTAATGGAGCCCAGCTAACAGACTGGGGCCACTGGGAAAATCAGCTGTGACCCCTTCAGTGCCTCCCACTGCCCCCTTCCAAGCTTTCGACAGCTCACCTCTCATCAGACACTGGTTCCCAGAACTCCTAGAGGAGCCCAGGCAGTGTGGAAGGCCCCACTGTGGCCAGGGACCACCTTGCTGAGAAAGCAGAGCCTTGCCCAGCCTCAGGAAGGATTTTGAACATCCAGGGTTGGGGGTTTCATTGCTCACCCAGGCCCACTGTGGGTGACCCCTCAGAAGTCTAGTCAAGTGACTGGTTTTACTGCCTTACCAAGCATAGGTCACTCACTATTTGTCACTGTTTGCTTTCGTTAGACCCTAACCACAACTCAGAAAAGACAGACCGGAAGGCTAGTGCTTACATCCTTATGAGGTCAGCTGACATCATACCTTAACTTTAAGAATCAGACCAGGCAGCCAGGCCCTCTGTGCCACACCCCTTGATGGTTGGATGTCAACAGGATTGGGGAACACCCCTTGGCTGACTGAGACTGAGACCAGAGTGTAGGCAAGCCTGGGTCACCACTGATGGCACGGACCCAAAGCCCCAATTATAAAACTTGGCCTTGTCTACAACTCCAAGGTAACTGTGGTGGTTTGAATATGCTTGGCCCAGGGAGTGGCACTATTAGGAGGTGTGGCCTTGTTGGAGTTGGTGTGTCACTGTGGGAGTGGGCTTTAAGACAGAGACAGACAGACAGCCTGTGGAAGGGAAGGATCTGTGATCTGGAAGACTGACAGCTGAGTACCAGGGAACTCTCTATGGGTAAGGAAAGTGTCTTAGCTAGACCAGAGAGGGTGGCATGGATTATCGAGTAACGTTTGTCCAAATTCTTTGGAACTGTGCCGCTAAAATAAGAGCGTTTACTGTTTAGGAATGCTGTTTACACACAATAAAGTTTTAGGAAGACCTCAAAGGGTTAAAAATAAGGTTCAAGTTCAGCTGCTGTTCCGAATAAATGAGTTAATAACGCTGCCCTGCCAAGCCTGTTAGCTTGGAGCCCAGTGTGAGAGTGCACAAGTAAATGGTAACCATGGTAACGTGGAAGCAAGACTTTTGCTCAGTAAGTGGGGCAAGGAGGGGAGGGAACCCAGAGGGCAGTTGGGGTGGGGGTCTACTTTCAGCCTGGAGGGAAGGCCTGTGAACCTGGCCTCTGAGGCTGTGGAATTCTCCTGGGCCAGAGGAAGTTCCCTCATCACCTGTCTGCATCTTCTGGCTCTGGGGCTATTGACACACACACACAGCTTAGACCCTGCAGTCCTTAAACACCTAACCACCCAGGACAGCAGAAGACAGGAGTCATGGCTTCCATGTACCATATATCCCTCAAGTCTGAGCCAAAAGAAAGATCCAACACTCAGCCTGCTTTCACCCACAGTGAAGGCACTTTGTCACAAGCTCAACCTGGCACACAGTCCCTTTAGTCCTCAGGACACATTCATGGAAGAGACACAGATAACTGATGTTCAGAGAGGTCAAGTGACTGGCCCAAGGTCACACAGCTCTGAGTGCATTTGAACCCAGGTATTGCTAGCTACCACACAGCCTGACTCTGGGTCGGTCTGAACACTTGCCCACACTAAGAGCAAATGACACCATGTATACGAATATGGAAAAAGTAACTTATTTACCATTTTTGGGAGGGGCCAAATTTTAGAGAAGGGACTCAGTCACCTCCGCATTGTCCAGGATAGAAACAAAGAAATAGAAGTTAGGATACCCACTTCTGCAGGTTCAACCATCTTGTTCCTGGGAAGATGTGTGGGGATCCTGGAGTCTGGGCTCCGGGGTGGATCATGTTCACCAACAGCACAGGGCTTTCTGCAGGAAGTTGCATCTCGCTGGCTCACTCTGATGCTCAGGCATGCATTGTTACATCTCCCTAGGTTCCACCCACTATCCAATCCCCAGGTCCCTCAGACAGGCTGCTTCCAGTTCTCCAGACCCTGGGTCTGTCAGTTCTTGCTCTTCCCAGAATGCAAGGCCCTGGCAGCTTCAAGTGGTCCGGTCCTGTCTTCTTCAGTATGACCTGTCTCTCACCCCAGCCCTGCTCTTCCTCGGGCCTGGAGGACCTTTGCAGGAGTGAGGCCAGTGCTGCACACAAGCCTCTCTGCAGCCCCAGGAGATGGCCTCATTCTGCCTATCTTGTTTCCAGCCCTGGCTGGCCCTTCAACACAACAGCCTGTCAGCAGCCGGGGCCTCCTCACAGCTCCCCTTCCGTCCAGGTTTGTTTTGAATTCACAGCTCATTTGCAGATCAAAGCAGGCAGGGACATCCAGGGTCTAAGAGCTCAGACAGCCCCTCCTTACCCTGCAGCCAGGTAGCCCCAAAGCTGGAGGGCAAGGGCTCCCCTTTGGATGCTTTGGAGGCAAGGGATTTGGGACCTAGCTCAGGGTTCCCCCTCCACAATGGAGCCAGAGGTTGACAGGTGGGGGAGGCTATGGTCCAACTACTGGCATCAACCCCTCCTCCGGAGCCTGAGCAGGACAAGGACAGTTAATTCCTCTGGTGTTATCAGCTGGGCACAGGCACTGGTTGCATAGCAACCCAGATTGCTCTCTGTCTCCAGTGCTGGGGGAAAAAAAATCAGTATTTTTTTTTCCAAGTCTCCATCAATGAATGAGCTGGAGATGGGCCTGGGGCAGCCCAGCCACCCGGCCCTCACGCAGCCATTTTGCAGGAAGCAACCTCCTCCCCTCAACACACTGATAACCCTTTGGACGTCCCCACTCTCAAAGTCTTCACCTTTTCACCTCCCACTTGCCAGGCTGGGGGTGGAAAGGTCCTTCTGTCTTCTGGTGGAGTGATGGGTGTGGAGTGTTCAGGGAGTAGGGACAGCCTGGGCTCAGGCTGGTGGGGCACAGGCTAGGGAGCCTCAGCCAGCCCTGAGATCAAAACAGAGTTTCCCACTCTGTGCAGTGTACTTGCCCAGCATGCACTAGGCTCTGGGTTTGATCTCCAGCCCTGCACAGACTGGATGTCATGGCTCACATGACTGTAATTGCAGCCCCTGGGAGGTGGGGCAGTTAGAAATTCAAGTACCTAGCTACATAGCTAGTTTGAGGCCAGAATGAGCTACAGGGGACCCTACCTTTAAAAAAAAATATTATGTTCTGTTTGGCTGGTTTTGGTTTTTGAGACAGGGGTTCTCTGTGTATCCCTGGTTATCCTGGAACTCCATCTGTAGGTCAGGCTGACCTTGAACTCAGAGAGACCTGCCTGCCTCTGCCCCCCTCCTGCTGCCCAAGTGCTGGGATGAAGGAAGAATGCTAAAGCTACAAGGAGAAAGTGTCTCAACAACAACAACAACAGCAGCAACAACAATAATAACAATAAATTCTTGAGCACTTTGGCTACCTGGCCGTAAATCCTTTTTTTTCTGGAGAGAAGCTAGGCTGTCCTTTCCTCCAGGTCCTTTCTGATGTAATGTAAATATTTATATAAAATCTATAAGATAATCATAATTTTATATTTACATATAATATAAATGTATATGAATATGTTTCTATTTGTGTTAATTATATTATGTTTATAATATATTATGTTGTGTTAGTAATTATTAAATTGTAAGAAGTATATAAACGTGAAATAACCTCACTTGATGCTAATCTCTGTGGCTGTCTCTTTCTCAAGGGCTCTCGATCATGGCTACAGCACCTGTCACAAGGACACACTTGTGGTCAATCCCCTTCTTCATGAGCCGATGTTGTGAACAAGTGGGGCATTAACTCCTCCAGTGGCTCAGCCCAGCCTGAATTCTGCCAGCGTGTGTGTGTGTGTGTGTGTGTGTGTGTGCGTGCGTGCGTGCGTGCGTGCGTGCGTGAGATAAGTGGCCTTCACCTGTGGCTGTCTTTATGGACTACGGGGCACAGGTGGTGAGAAAGTGTTTTGGCAATGTCCCTTGCCCTCCGTCTAGCCTGATTGGTGAACTAGCCTCTCCTCCTCCTCTCTCTCCTCCTCTTCTCCTTCTCCTCTCCCTCCTTTTCTACCTACCCCTCCTCTTCTCTTCTCCCTCCTCCTCCTCTTTCTTTTTTCTCCTTTTGAGACAGGGTTTTTCAGGATATCTCTGGTTATCCTGGAACTCACTTTGTAGGCCAGGTTAGCCTTGAACTCAGAGCTCTGCCTGCCTCTGCCTTCCCAGTGCTGGGATTAAAGGCGTGCATCATCATCCCACCCAGTGTAGACTGGCTTCTGAGCTTGCAGATGAGTGTTTACCATGGAGCCCTCTCTCCCAGCCAGCAGCACACACACTATTGTCTTGATCCATAACCTCCCAGTCTTCCCTACCTGTTGGCTAATCGCATAATTGTTTCTTCCTCCAGGACAAGGCTGGGACTGTGGACACTAAGAGGACATGCCAGGCACTGTGTCCAGTGTCAGCACCGGTTCTGTGCTGGCTCAGATGCCAAGCATCTTCCTGAGGCCCTTATGGACATCCCATGTGCTGTTTTCCCACTGTCTTTTGGCTGTTTGAGACAGCTCTCACTATGTAGACCAGAATGGCTTTGACTCACTCTTTAACCAGGGTAGCCTTGAACGTGTGATCTTCTTCCCACAGTCTCAGGCTCTAAGTCCTTCAAACCTGGCATGGATAGGACATCACTCCATCTTACAGCCAAGGAAACTGAGACACAGGAGTTAAACATGCATGAATTCACCCACCCACATGCACACGCTCACGTCCTGTGCTATCGTTTTAATTGTCCTGAGGAAGGAAGACTCAGAGCTGGCCCACAGGCCTCTTCACCTCACGGCCCTGGTTTTGCAGGAGCCTGGCAGAGATGAGCCTTGTGAAGAAGAAGAAATTGCTTCCTTCTGGGGAGCCGAGGAATGTGTGTGCTGTGTCTCAGCCAGGCTTGGGGCTCTCCAGGGAGAGGGCCAGTCCCTGCTCAGCTTCTGCTCTCCCTAAAGCACTGCAAATTAGCATCATAATTGCCTTTTAACTATTAACGTTATTAAAAAAAAAAAAGCGGCTGGGCTGGCCCCATCTCTCCTCCCTCTTGCCCCTGCCTGGAGACCTGCACACTGCTCCCTCCACCGAACTGGGCACCGCCCTTTCCCTCGTGAGGAATTTCACATTTCTCAGCCTCAGTTTCTCCTTTCCCAACTGAAGGTGACCATCCAGGCTCAGGCTGACACAAGGGAAAACCTCACGCGCTGCCTGGCACACCATGGGCTCTTAGGATAGTGCCTAAGGAGGCTGGTTAGGAAGTGCAGCTGCAGTGGCGGGGGGGGGGGGGGGGGGGGAGGGAATTCAGATCCAGTTTCACACCTCAGTTTCCACTCCTCCCCTGCCCAGCAGTGTGGCCTTTGGCTAGTTGCTTAACCTCTCTGGGCTTCAGCCAAGAGGGAGGATGACCGTAGTGCTGTCCCTATGTTCCTACCAGGCTGCGGGGAAGCACCCCTGGGACAGCTGGTGGGACAGCTCGGGTTGGCCGCTGTGAAGCCTGTTCATTTTGGAGGGTGGGCGCTTCGGCAGTGACCGTGGGCAAACAAACAGCTCTTGGCTGCTAATTGTGCCTCAGGTCAGGGACAGCCTTAGGCTCCTTGTTCTCATTCAGTTCCTACTTGAATCTAAAGTCAGGCTGCGAGTCTCAGACTGCCCCATTTACAGATGGGAAAAAGGAGGCCCAGAAAGACCAACCAACTCTCCCAACGACACAAGACTAAAGAGGGGTGACTGAGCCAGGCATCGGGGAGGCATTGGAGCATGAGAGTTCCCTGGAGAAACAGGAGTAAGGTCTAGCCTGAGGCACAGAGCCTCCAGACCACAGGGGAGGTCTTGACCCCTGATAGGCCAGCTGGGCTACAGAGTGAGACCTTGTCACAAACAACAAACATGAATGCCCCTCCCTCCAAACAGAGAGAGAGAGAGAAAGAAGAAGAAGAAAAGAAGAAGAAGAAGAAGAAGAAGAAGAAGAAGAAGAAGAAGAAGAAGAAGAAGAAGAAGAAGGAAGAGAAGGAGGAAGAGGAGGAAGAGGAACTTCCTAGAGAAGTTCACACTCCCAGCCTTGGGTGTGCTCTAATTTTGTCTTTGAATTTGCAGTGGTTCTCAATCTGTGGGTCTCGACCCCTTCGGAGGTCAAAGAACCCCTTCACAGGAGTCACCTAAGACCATTGGAACATACAAATCTTCATCTTATGATTCATACAAATCTTCATCTTATGATTCACAACAGTAGCCAAATACAGGTATGAAGTAGCAACAAAAATAATTTGATGGTTGAGGGTCTTCATGACATGAGGAGCTGTTTTCAAGGATTGCAGCATTAGGAACTACTTGGGACTTAAGGCTTTTGCTCCAGGCATCTTCTAATAACTCCTAACTCTGCTTCAAAAACTAGGAGGGGGCTGAGAGCAGGTTTCCAGTGCTGGGCCTCTGTAGGCTCTATCTACACTGTCTCCCCTGGTCTAGGGCTCACACGGCTGTGCCCATGTCTCCATGGATGTTAGCACCATATCCCCCCTCTGTCTACGAGGCAGGATCATTGACACTGGTTAAAGAGCAAGGTTGAGCGGTGCCTGGCCAAGGCTGCATAACAAGCATCCTCACTGCACCAGGATTGGATCCATCGGACTTGGAAACTGGGTCCTTTCTGCTTTCTCCTGACCCAAGGCATCCAAGCTAAGATTTTCACCCCACCCCTAACCTGCATAGTTTAGGGTGGCAGTCCAGGCTTTATATATGCAAAGGTTATCAGTGGAGAGGGGAGGAGGGGAAGGAAGAGAGGAGAAGGCCCGCCCCTATAGAAAGGCAAGGAGGGGAGGGGAGGGGAGGGAGAGGGGAGGGAGAGGGAAGGAGAGAGGCCCTTCCTTATAAAGATTTGAAGGAGGAAGGAATAGAGAAGATGGCATCAAAAGGAACAGAGTTCGGGTCTGATGGGTTGGCCAGGAAGACTGCCCAGAGGAGGGGACATTTATGCTGAGACCTGAAGGAGGGAATGGGCCAACAGGGTTCACACTTTCCAGGCAGAAAAGCTGCAGTTTGCCCAGGAACAGAGGAAGGACGGTGAATGTGCTCAGGACTTTGTAGTTTCTATGGTGGGGACGCTGTGGACTTCAAAGTTGGCCCCAAGCGTATCAGGGGTCAAGACCTCCCCTGTGGTCTGGAGGCTCTGTGCCTCAGGCTAGACCTTACTCCTGTTTCTCCAGGGAATTCTCATGCTCCAAAGAGAGTTGGAGGGGGTCCTGATGATCAGGGACCAACAACGCTCCCTTTTTTGGTTTGTTTTGGTTTTGTTCTTGCTTTGGCCCTCATTAGTACCAGGCTAGCCTAGATGCAGCCTGTTACCCTGCTCGTTCCCATTTTCAGTTGCCATCTCTTGTGCTGGGGAAAGGCATTAGACTGATGCTCTTTAGGACCCAGAGTCAGGTGCCTTCCTGTTGTGTGGGCACCCATATAAGACCTGGACTGAACCTGAGGGATCCAGGCCTCAGGGCCCACAGCTGGGGACCCTGGGGGGCTCCTTCTGGAAGGACCTTGACTTCGAACATACTACCCCGCATGCATCCGAGGAGGGGGATGGAGGGGAGAGGGGTCAGCCAGGAGGAGAAAGGATTGTTTACTTTGTATTCTAGATTGCGGGCACTTGGGGGTGGGAGGGGTTAGGATGACACCCAGGGACAGGGGATATGTGGAGGCACTGCTGCTGACCAGGTCTGACCACTTTTGCAGCACTGACCACCCACAACTGTATCAGAACTCTGAATCTGTGCTGTTTAGCTGGAGTCTGAGGTAGCGTTATGTAGCGTCTGAGGAAGGAATGGAGGGAGCAAGGGGAAGAGGCAGAGAGGGTACGTGAATAGGTTTCAACACTTTGTATGAAACTTTCACGAGGAGCGAGTGGTCCTTTGGAAACCAACCCGCTAGATAATATCTTGACTCAAGGGGAGGGGAGACAGGTCAGGATGATGGACTCTAGCCGTTGCTGGTGTTTATTGGGTCTTCCCTCTCAGGACTGAGCTGCCTGCTGCAGTGACTTATCCATCCTTACCGTATGGATGAGGGTTGCTGGGTGCTGAGGCTCAGAAAGGCAGAAGCATTACCTAAAGCCACACAGCTACCAAGTGCTGGGAGTCTCTGATCTGCAGAGCTGAGCCCCACAGCTGTCCTGCATGGATGCTGTTGCTTGGTAGAGCAGCTTGCAGGCATGCTTGCCCCATTGCAAGCATTCCTTGCTCAAATAGGTCCCGAGTGGCCAGGCCAGGAAAGGCAGTAGTAGAATAACTAAAAAAGCTAACACTGTTGTTCCACCTGGCTTCCACAGTAGGAACATCACTTTCTTTCTCTCTCTCTTTCTCTCTCTCTTTCTCTCTCTCTTTCTTTCTTTCTTTCTTTCTTTCTTTCTTTCTTTCTTTCTTTCTTTCTTCCTTCCTTCCTTCCTTCCTTCCTTCCTTTCTTCCTTCCTTTCTTCCTTCCTTCTTTCCTTTCTCTTCTCTCCTTCCTTCCTTCCTTCCTTTCTTCTTTCTTTCTTTCTTTCTTTCTTTCTTTCTTTCTTTCTTTCTTTCTTCCTTCCTTCCTTCCTTCCTCTTCTCTCCTTTCTTCCTTTCTTCCTTTCTTCCTTTCTTCCTTTCTTTCTTTCTTTCTTTATTCCTTCCTTCCTTCTTTTCTTTCTCTTCTTCTTTCCTTCTTTTCTTTCTCTTCTTTCTTCCTTCTTTTCTTTCTTTCTTTTTTTTTTTTAAGATTTTTATTTATTATATGTAAGTACACTGTAGCTGTCTTCAGACACTCCAGAAGAGGGCGCCAGATCTCGTTGCGGATGGTTGTGAGCCACCATGTGGTTGCTGGGATTTGAACTCTGGACCTTCGGAAGAGCAGTCGGGTGCTCTTACCCACTGAGCCATCTCACCAGCCCTCTTTCTTTCTTTCTTTCTTTCTTTCTTTCTTTCTTTCTTTCTTTCTTTCTTTCTTTCTTTCTTCCTTTTGAGACAGGGTCTCATATAGCTCAGGCTGGCTTTGAATTCAATATGTAGCTGAGGATGTCCTTGTACTTCTGATCCTTCTTCATTCGCCCCTCCAATGCTGCAATTATAGGTATCTGCCACCACAGTGGGTTTATACAGTCCTGAGGGTCAAACCCAGGTCTGCAGGCAACTGAGCCACCTGTCCAGTCAACCATCACTACTTCATGTGTGTCAAGTATTTACTCTATGTAGTAAAGTAGAGCAATGAGGCCCACACTGTTATCATTAACTCCATTTTCCAGCAGAGACAGCGAGGTTAGGCTAAGCAACTTTCCTAAGGCCACACAGCTGTTAGGGGACAGCTGGAATCCAAACCCAAGCAGGCTGGGTCCATGTACCATCTACTCTTTCTGCTTCCTTTGCACCAATTACATCAGGAGACGAGGGTGGCCAGAGTAGCCCAGACTGGCTGTTCCCTGTGTCAAGGGGCAGCTGCCAGGTGCAGCTGCAGTAGGGTTGACTCTGTGGCCATCTACCTCTGAGGGGTGAGGGGGACGCCTCCGGAGCATCAGCAATCCAGCCTAGCTAGGCTGAAGCATCCTCCAATCTCCCGTCACCGGGCATCCTGTCCTCAATCACACACATATTTATTTCTCCTAATCGCTTTTCCTCGCTGAGATAAAGTCATCTTTTATAGAGCCAACTACGTGCATTTCATTTGAATTAAGCCTGCTGGTCTGTCAGTTTGTGTTGGAGAATCAGACAGATAAAAGAAGACGCATTTCAACGGTCTCTTCCTTTTAACTGCTTGTGCTCCGGGATGCTTTTGTAGTAGTCTCCCTGGGGTGTGTGCCATCTGCAAACACACATCGAGAACTCTAGAACACTAGGAAGGCCAACTAGAGCCTGCAGGAAGGGCTTGGGTCTTGCTTTGACACATGATGTTAGATACTGCCATTATCCCCACTGAGTGACCAACACCCAGCCTCTGGGGAGTGATACCCTAGAAGGGCAGAGGATGTGATTTCATGCAGAAGGGCTCTGAGACACTTGGGTCCAGTTCAAGGCTATGAGCTCCTGCGTCAGAGAAAGCAACAGCAGAGAAAAACTTACTGTCTTGGGAAACTTCAGCCCTCCCTCTGAAGGAAGATGGAGGGAGACTGTGGATGTCTTTGCTGGAAGTTCTTTCATTATGGGCTCATTCACCATTGAGGGCAGTGCCAGGCTCATCAGAGAAGTGCAAAGCATGTTTGGTGTAGGATGGACAGAGTGATCAAGGCTAGGAACCACTGCCAGCTCTTGACCTCTCTGGCCAGCCTTGATGTCGGCAGATTGAGTAGGAACCTCTAGGGATGCAGGCTCCATGGATCATCTCCTGTGCTAGTGTGGCTTTTTAATTTATCACCTTCCTGAGGTGGGCTTGTCAGTGATGCAGCTGCCTTTGAGACGTCCATGATCCTGTAGGTAGCCCCTCACCCACCACATAGTCCCATAAGTAACCCTTCCCCCAAACTCATTGGTCCACTAAGATACATTCAATGTGATAATTTATTTAAACTGTTGTTGGTGGTGCCCTCTCCCCAGGAAAAGTCACAAACACTACACCTCTAGAGTGCTGTAACTACAAGTGTGTGCTGTCTCTTGCAGCTCTGGGGGGATGTTTGTTGTGTCTATATATTGTGTGTGCTATTGGGTATGTGTATTTTTACCCACTCTGAAAGGATATGGGTTATTGTAATCAAAACTGCCAGCTCTGAAGTCAGAACTCCTGGGTTCTGAATCACATCCCTGTTGCTGAAAAGCCTCAGTGTTTTCATGTGTAGAATGGGGATGCAGCCTTAGAGTTTTCATCTGTAGAATGGGGATCCTGAGAGAGGAACAAAGCACAACACTACACCTGCTCAGCTCAGCATTACACCCCAGAGGTGGCAATTACTTAAATATTGATCACTCCAGCCCCTTCATTCTGTGGGATAAACCAGGTATCCCATGCCCTGCTTACTTCTGCCAGAGTCATCTGAACCACATACCAATCCCCATGGCTCCCGATAGCCCTTTTTCTGTGCCATTTGTTTTGTTCTCATTGTTTCTAGAATGTTCTTCTCAGTGCTGCCTACCTACCAAACACCTGCTCCTCTTCTAGGCTCCTTGCTTTCTTCACTTCCTTCATTAAATCCATACTTGTTGTCTGACCTTCTGGCCCCAAGTGATCTGGCAGCTGATTGCAATTGGATGGATTATCCATGCAAGTCCAGGAGAGGAGTCTCCCGAGAATAGAGACTCATGAGGAATGCATAACAAGGTGCTGTGTGTGTGTGTGTGTGTGTGTGTGTGAGAATATCTGCTTGTGAAACAGGTGCCCATGGAATAAGGTATCAGATCCGCTGAAGCTGAGGTTATAGCTGTTTGTGATCCACCCAATCTGGGATCTGAGTTCCAGTCCTCTGCAAGAATATTATATTCTCCTAATCTCTGAGCCATCTCTTAAGCCCCACATAGCAATGGACAGTTAACAGAAGCTCCTAGAACCAGTATCCAGTGGCCTGAGTTTACCTTCATCTTGCCTTGCAAGTTCAGGAGTATACCGAACTCTCCTCCCCCAACTGCTGGCAAAGCCAGTGGCTCGCTGTCTCCGATGATCTAGGCTACAGCTGAAAGAAGCGAGGATCCTCCCCTAAACCTTCAATTAAAAACCTGACATCTGGGAACTCCACAGCCACTGCAGCCGTGAACTTGCAGCAACTGTGGGCGACTTGCCCTGGGTCTCACAAGAGTGGGCCCCTCAGCAGCAAAACACGAATGAAAGTGATGGAAGGGTTAGGGGGCCCTTGCCCACTCTGCTGAACTATTGTCTACTGATAGATCCAGGGAGAGGAAGAGGCATGGCTTGTTGTGCGACCTCGTGAAGGAGAGTGAAGGAGTGAATGGAGAGTACCGATCCAGTGGTCACAGAGATGGCTGATTGTTCTAAATGGGTCACAAAACAAAACTGAAAGTCCTCCTCTGGGCAAGGGACTGGTGGTGAGCAGTAAGAATTGGTGGCGGTGGGAGGAAGATTAAGGAGAGAGTAACCAGAATATATTATGTGTGAAATCATCAAAGAGCTAACATTAACGGTGTTTGTTTGTTTGTTGTTTTACTAAAGAAAGAGCAATGCCTACCAAGAGAGTCAATGACTGCACTGTGAGCTGTCCATGGTTCTGATTCTGTACTCCAAAGAAATGCAGACATGTTCTGTGCTGGGCCCTCCCACCTAGGGACACCACACTCAGTCCCTAGACTTAGTTTCTGTACTGGCATGTGAGAGGACCAGCCTTCCCGTGGGATCAGAGCTGGACCGCATCTGCTGAAGCTGAAGTAGAATTTCGTGCTCCTCCATCTTCTCCTTCCACCCTCCCTCTCAGGAACCACCTGACCACTCTAATAAAAAATCCAGCTTTATGTAAATACCCTGTTCTCCAAGTAATAAATGCCATTAGCTAAGCCAGTCTGAGCAACCGCAGGCTTTTAAACATCCATTTGAAGAACTCTGAAAGCTCTCCCGAGGCTCTTGCCTGTAATTCACTAAGGGGGAGTTGGTAATAACTGTGTTAAATGGCCAGGCCCGGCAATTCACAGGAGGTGTGTCTGTTTGCATGTTGTGCTGGTGGAGGGGGCTTCCGGGGAGAAGATGCCTCCTCCCATGCTGATTGGTTACTTAGTTTTAAGAGTCCCCCTGGGGGCTCACAGTCCTTTGATGAGCCACTAATGAAAGAGCAGATCTGACAATTAATTTCCCTGGAGTTATTATTTGTTGTTTTGGCAACAATTCTATGAAAAGCCTTAATAGTCACCTGGCCTCCCAGTGGTTGAGGAGAGTCATGGGTTGGGGGAAGGAAGGGATTGTAACCAGTTTGTTCCACAGTTATGGACCGAACTCCCACTCTGCACCTGTCCTAGCCATACATTCTGTCTTCAGGAGTTCAGAGGCTAATGGGGGACAGGGTGGAAGGAAAGGGGCTTCAGCTAAGCACTGCGAGGTCTATTGTGATGTGGAAGGTGTGGAGAGCTATGGCAGCCAAGGGTGGCAGATAATACGGACTACAGGAGCCCCTGAAGGCTTCTGGGAAGAAGAGTCCTTGTGATCCAGGTAAAAGCAATATTCTAGAAGTAGGACCAACACTTTCAACGGCTTTGAAGTAAAGACCTGTTGGTCAGATGTTGGATTGTTGAGAATTCTCATTTGCTGCTGATGTGCCCACAAAGGGCCACGTAGTTATTTTGGAAAATTGGCTGGAGATTGTCTAATAAAGTCAGAGGTGTGCAAGTCCTCGGACAGAAGTTGTGCTTCTTTCCAGGAGCAGGAAACACATTAAAGGGCATGGACACAGTAGGAGACATACACGAAATGACCAAAGTCTCTGACAAAGGCAGAATGGCACACTGCAGTGCGATCACAGACAGAGCATGGCAGAGCAGTGGGAACATGGAGCACGTGACACATCAACATGACAGATCTTCCTCATGGCAACGCCAACAGACACGAGCGACACAGGCTCAACTGTATCCAGTACCAGGCAGGTAAGGCTGAAATATTATTAAGGATGTAGCTCAATGGGCTAGGGATGTAGGTCAGTGGTATAGCATTTGCCTAGCATATGCAAGGCCCTGCATGCAAACTTCCTTCAAACCAACCAACCAACCAACCAAATAAATAAAATATTGTTTGGGAATGCACACAAAGACAGCAGACTCTAAAAGAAAGTGAGGGAATTCTTGACTTCAGAAGCCAGAATGTGACTTTTTTCTGGAGAGAGAAAGAGGACATCGGAGATGAGGGTTCCAAGGGCAGGTCCAGAAGAGGGTCTAGTCATTGGTTGTGATGGTGTTGAGCATTGTTGGATGAACTGTGCACATTTAGATTCTTGAATTTATCTACATTTGTGAAATATTTCGTAAGTAAGAACTAGGAGCTAAAGCAAGGCTCCATGTTCACAAGCACTGGCTGCCCCTCAAGACCCACGTTCAGTTGCCAGCACCCATGAATGGTGCTTCACAGCTGCTATGTCCCAGGGGATCCAACACCCTCTTCTGGTTTCTGAAGTCACCAGACATGATGCTGGTGCACAGATAGCCATGCAGGCAAAATATCTACACATATAAAATGGTAAAAAACACTTAAAGTAGAGAATAGAAAGAAAGCCTCTGTCCCAGGTTCTCTGCACTGCGCATAACCATGGGAAGGCCTGCACAACGACAGAAAGGCTGAGAGTAACTCATGGAACCTTCTGGAGGTACCGTCCTACTCTGGCACACAGGTGTGTATGTATGTGTGTGTGTGTTTGCATGTGTATGTGTGTGTCTGTGTGTGTATGTGAGTGTGTATGTGTATTTGTGTGTATGTGCGAAAGACAAAGAACGTGAATATGCAAGTATGAGTGTGTATGTGTGTGTGTGACATACAGAGAGAGAGAGAGAGAGAGAGAGAGAGAGAGAGAGAGAGAGAGAGAGAGAGAATGCGAGTCTGTGAGTATGTGTGTACGTGCACACCTGAGACCCGAAGCCTTTTAGATCCTCTTAAACCATCTCCATGAGATATACATGGCTTAGCCTCCAGAGAGCCTCAGACAGATGTGAGAGTTTCACAGACTAAGGAAGGAGCCAGCTGATGCTCAGTGAGCCCCTGAGGAGCTATGGCATTGGCTTGGCTTTCTGCCTGCAAGTCTCTGGAACGGGTTAGGTCCTAAACGTGCAATGTGATCATGGAACGGAACTACAGGGTCCTGTGTCTCCTGACAGTGTCTACTGGAGTACACCATAACACCAGTTACTTTCCATCACTGTGACCCAGTGCCTGACAGGAACGACTGAAGAGAAGGCTTTAGTTTTGCTTATGATTTCAGAGGGTTCAGTCCATCACAGGGGGAGAGCATGGTGGGGCATCCCGGCTCACGCCATGACTGACCAAGAAGGAGACAAAGGGAACAGAGGCCAACTCTTGGCTTTCTTCCTTTCCCATTTTTGTGCTGTCCAAGCCTTCAGTCTGTGGGATGGTATCATCACATTCAGGGCAGATTTCTCCCATTGGGTAATCTAGAGACACTCTCATGACAAATCGGTAGGTGTGCCTTAACAATCACCTAGGCCATTCCAAATCTGGTCACTCTAACAGTGGCAATTAACTACGCCAACCAGGATGGGCATTGGCTCTGTTTCTGGGTGACTTGGGATCTTTGACACAAGTGAGCTTGAGTCAGACTTGGGGAAGGGCATGAATGTCACAAGGGAGGCAGAGCTCAGGGGAACTGAGTGGTTACTTGAATCTAGGCCTTATGCTCTTTGGCTGTTGATGAACCATATACATAGTTTATTTGTAAGAGTTGTCTGCATTTCTGGTACAAGTGGCCTTATGTGGACATAAATATGGACGGCAGTGTCGTGTCCTGTCCCCTCATGGTCTTGTCTTAAAAAGGAACCAAAATCAGGACTAGAGGCAGGGCTCAGAGGTTAAGAGAACTTGCTACACAGTCATGAGGACCAAAGTTAAGATCCCAGAGCCCACACAACAAGCCAGGCATCTGATAAAAATATATCAGTATATGTTCTTCATGCCAAAACCCTCCCACCCCACATATAAACACAGCCCGGGGTTTATTTATTTTTAAATGGTATCACATTGTCTTAGTTAGGGTTATTATTGCTGTGATGAAGCATGGGCAAAAACAATGGGGAGGAAAGGGTTTATATCATTCACAGTTCTTCATCAAAAGAGTGAGGATAGGAACTGGGGCAGGAACCCGGAGGCAGCAGCTGATGCAGAGGCCATGGAGGGGTGCTGCTCACTGGCTTGCTCCTCATGTTTTGCTTCACCTGCTTTCTTCTAGAACCCAGCACCACTAACCCAGGGATGGCACTACCCACAATGGGCTGGGCCCTCCCCCATCAATCACTAATGGGAAAAAACATGTCTTACAGGCTTACCTGCAGCCCTTCCTTTTATGGAAGCTCTTCTCTCAGATGACTTTAGCTCGTGTCAAGTTGACATAAAATTAGCCAGAACACACATTGTACTAACGTCTCTGCGATTTGATATTTCTATGTTCCTACCTACTGTGGACATGATTTATGGTCAGCTCTTCTGTGGTAATCAATTTCTTTGCTCAATAGCTGTGGAATATTCCTGAGTATGGATGTAGAAGAATTTACTCAACCAGTCCCTGCTTATTGACTCTTAGGAAATGTCCAGTTTCCACAAGCACAGGCAATGTTCAAGAGATGTCCACTGTGCATGTCCACACACCCTGAAGCCTTTCTTTCTACAGAATAGATACCCAAAGATTAAGTGAAAGAACTCACATTTTGATTTTAATGAACCCTGACAGATTACTCTCTCAAGATTACAGCCATTCACACGTTCACTATAGACACAGGAGAGTCTTATTGATCTACAACCTTTCGACACTGGGTGTTATCAGTTCTTGGGGAGTTCCCCACACCCTCTCTCTTGCCTCATTTAATATCATCAACAAGTGAGTGAAGAAGAAAAATATGCAGAAACAAAATTCCCATACAATGCCAAAACTATTATTATTTTTTAAACTCACACCCAGCCACTACGGTGGTTATCTTTTCCTGAATCTATTTATTGTTATATTTTCTTCTCTGGGAATAATAATTCATTCCTTTTTTGTCTTTTTGTCAAATGATTTCTCTTTACATTACTGGTTTGCAGAACATTTTTACAAAAATGTTTAGAGAATGAACTCATGGCTGAGGACATAGCTCAGTTGGCAGAGTGCTTGCCTAGTGGGCATGAAGCCCTGGGTCCACTCCCCAATATCACACACACACACACACACACACACACACCACAATGTTATTGTGAACACCTGTCCTGTGGTCCCATCATTGGGAGGTGGAAGCAGGAGGATTAGCAATGTGAGAACACCTTCAAGTCTCTAGTGAGCTCCAAGCTAGCTTGGGTTTGAGATTCTGTCTCAAAACAACCGACCACCATATTAATCTATCACCTAGTGTATTACTTCCATTTTTATTGTCAGTAGGCACAGTGAGTTTCTTGTAGACACCAGAATGCAAGGCTCAAAGCTAGAGAGGGTCATCTTCTAGGTGCCCTGCATAGGGTTATGTCTAGACCCATGTCCTAGCTTAGAGCCTTAAGGTCTATTGCCTGGGAGGTATTAAAGCAGATTTTCTCAGAGCATTATCCACAGACTTCCTTCAGTGAATCACTAGGTGCTTACTGAAATCCAGGTTTCCTATGCTCAAGCTAGGCCCCGTGTGGAACACAGTCGCCTTCTATGGCCTGTGGATCAAGATGTAGAACTCTCAGCTCCTTCCTTCTCTAGCACCATGTCTGCCTGCATGCTGCCATGCTTCCTGCCATGAGGATGTTGATGGACTGACCCTCTGAAATGGTAAGCCAGACCCAATTCAATGTTTTCCTTTACAGGAGTTGCTGTGGTCATGGTGCCATAGCCATAAAGCCCCAGTTAAGGCAGAATGCTACAGGAGCAAGAGAGATGAACTGGCCAGTGGGGGCAAGCAGGCAAGATCGATGCTTTCTTCTTCCCAGTCCTTTTCTGTAGGCTGCTACCAAAAGGCATGGTTCTTTTAAACCACACTTAAGGTGATCCTTCCAACTCAAAAAATCTAATTAAGAAAACCCCTCACAAGCATGCCCAGCAGCTTGGGTTTGAATTTTTAGATTCAGTCGAGCTGTCAAACACAATTAGCTGTCACATTTCCCAATGTCCTCTTCTCTGGTCTCTCTCTCTCTCTCTCTCTCTCTCTCTCTCTCACACACACACACACACACACACACACACACACACACACACACACATTCTGTGACCATATGCCAACTACCAAGTCTGAATCTCTAGAAGTGGACTCAGGGAATCTGCATCTGAATCCCAGAGAACTAGGACCCCACTCAAGGCCCTTGGATAGAAGCAAAGGCCACTGACTGGGAAGATGGATTAAAAAAGGACATGGTGAGTCCTACCTCCCCTCTATTACCCTGACTCCACTCCTCCCTATCACCTCCACCCCCACCTCTTCACTCTCATCTCCACCCTTTAGATCGCCCCATTCCCCCTCCACCTCTACTACTCACACCTTCTATATTCCCTCTATAGCCCCATCCACCACCACTGCCTATACCACCCCATCTTCCACTCCCTCCATCATCCCATCTTCCACATCCTCTATCACACCATCTTCAATATCCTCTATCACCCCATCTTCTACATCCTCTATCACCCCATCTTCCACATCCTCCACTATCACCTTATCCCTATCCCCACTTCTATCACCCCCATCTCTACCTTCTCTATCACCCCCTACTCCTTCCCCCACCTCTATCACCTCATCCCTACCCCCACCTCCATCACATCAACCCTACCCACACCTCTATCACTGTATCTCCATCCTCACTATCCCCTGCACCAGCATCAGACAAAGAAGAGCCCTAAAGGCTGAAGCTTCAGAACAGAGCTGTCACCGGGGACCTTTTGGCCTAACACCTCCTTTAAGCCACACTCAAGTTTTTGTTGCAATAGGAGAGAATCTAATATATCACTTTTCTTGTCAGTATAAAGGTGTAAATGTCAACTCCCTATCCTCTTTTTGGTGAAGATTTGACAAAGCACTTAGCACAGCACCCACTTTAATCAACAAAGCAGCCGGGAGGGTCTCGGGGCAGCGAATGTGCCATATCCTATCGGAGCTTTGCGTAGATTTGAAAATTGCACTTTTAATTAAAACTGGCATTTGTGAAGCTCAGATTGTAGCTAGCCGTTTTGCTGGGGAATTGCAGGCTGCGAGGCAAACAGTCTAAGACAGAGGCTTAAGAGTGTAAAGAGAAGGCGTGTGTATGAACAGGAGAGCTTGTTTAAATAATGAAGTGGAGAAAAGATAATGTAAAAAATGCTTTTCTGTTTAGTTAAGATTTCCACGGAGACTCCTGTAACTGTGGTTAAACTGTCCGAAGCACTGACTGTAGGGTGCGAGGCTCTCTTGATCAAATCCACCCCTCCCAGAGGCAAATGCCTGCCCCGGGGTCTCCAGGGGCTTGACATCCTTCATAGGTTCATTGCTGGCCAAGGAGAAACACCCTGGCAGGTGCTATGCTGTGACATTGAAGCTAAGGATTCTTTCCACGCACAATGCCTGTCCTGTTTGGTTGGTTTCAGGTTTTTGAGACAGACTCATTTTAACTCAGGCTAACCTTGAGCTGGCAATCTTACCACAACTACCCCCGGAGCACTGAAATGGCAGGTGTGCGCCACCACTCAGACGCCACTCAGAGGATGCTCTGAAAACTTAAAGGGTATCAGCCCCAAACCGTTGATCTTTTGTGTTGGGAGCCAACTCTTTGCAGAAAGTGGCTGTCATCTCTGCAGCCATCTTGGGCTATTTACTTACAGGTGGTCTTTTCCACCCTGATGAGAGACTTGTTTTCCTAGCATGATGTTTTTGCAAGAAGCCCACCACAGCTAAACACACTCTGATAACATCTTGTTTTTTCTCCTATACATCCTAGACCAGTGGTTAAGTGTCTCCAGCCGCACTCCCCAGCAAGTGCATATATGCCCATAGTTGCCTTTCAATAAACGAGACTTGAGACTCAGACTTGATACTTGATCCTTGATCAGACAGACTGTCTTGTTTCTATTCTTCAAGTCTCTTGCCCCTCAGTCCCCACTCTGTCTTGTGGATCCTGTTGACTGACCTGTGGACTGGGTCGCTCTTTTCTTTTCTTTTCTTTTCTTTTCTTTTCTTTTCTTTTCTTTTCTTTTCTTTTCTTTTCTTTTCTTTTCTTTCTTTCTTTTTTTTTTTTTTTTTTTTTTTTTTTTTTTTTTTTTTTTTGGTTTTTTGACACAGGGTTTCTCTGTGTAGCCCTGGCTATCCTGGAACTCACTCTGTAGACCAGGCTGGCCTCGAACTCAGAAATCTGCCTGCCTCTGCCTCCCAAGTGCTGGGATTAAAGGCGTGTGTCACCACGCCCGGCCCAGGTCACTTTTTGTGAACCCCAAACCATCAATCTTATAGTGAGTCTCAGAGTTGATCTCGGGAGGTGGGAGATTTTGGTGAACTTGAATTATGGATGACTAAATTCTTAATTGATGGAAGACAGTGACAAGTAGGAGCATTTAAAATAATCTTTCTAAAATAATGGAGATGGGACTTGAGGCTTTATGCTGGGCAGGCTTTCTACCACTGAGTCACATCCAAGACACAGGAAAACCTATTAATACTGCATGTTGTGTGGATTAGATCAAACAACACTGACCCAACTCACAATCACTTGCAAGAGAGGTAAAGGTTCCAATGGACAATGAACTCAAGAATGTCACCATGGTGATTCAAGTATGCTTGGCTCATAGGAAGTGGCAGTATTCAGAGATGTGGCCTTGTTGGAGGAAGTGTATCACTGTGTGGGTGGGCTTTGAGGTCTCCCAGTGTTCAAGTTCCACCCAGTTCCCTCCTAAGTGCCTACAGAAGACAGTTCTCTTTTGGCTGCCTTTGGATCAAGATGCAGAACTCTTGGCCATTCCAGCACCATGTCTGCCTGCATGCTGCCATGCTTCCCACCACGATGATAATGGACTAAACCTCTGAACTATAAGCCAGTCCCAATGAAATGTTTTCCTTTATAAGAGTTGCCTTGGCCATGGTGTCTCTTCACAATAAAACCCAAACCGAGACAGTCACTGTTAGAAGGACACTCAGCCCAAGGTTTCTCTGGTAAAGGCCAAATTCCCCTGGCAAGGAAGTAACAGAGACTTAGTTTAATGGTCACTTTCCTGCCATACTGACAACTATTTTTCTTTTTTGCTGTATTGAGGGTGGAACCAAGGGCCTGGTTTATTCTATGCAAATGATCTCCGCTGAGCTACACCGGCATCCTCAGAACAAGATTGACCAAATACTGAAGACTGTGAAGGAAATGGATAACGGTCTCATGAGTGTGATGAGAGAGGCAGTCTGGTCACAGATTGGAGGCAGGTGTGATTCCCAATCCCACTGAGTGTTTGGCCCATAGAAACAATACAGGTCTTAAAGTCTAAGTATTCCAGGACGTCCTTCAACTTACTGTGTAGCTGAGGATGACCTTGAACTCGGGCCTCCAGGCCCAAGTTCTGGTGTGCACAACTATACTTAGTTCATACAGCAGTGGGTTTGAACCCAGGACTTTGTGTATGCTAGTCAAGTACTCTACCACTAAGCCACAAGTCTGGGACACAGAATCACTTCTGAGCTTAGTCTTCTCAGCCATGAAATGGTAGTGCTAACAGGACCATGGCTAAAAGGCTGTTGTAGGGGATGGAGACTGTTGTAGGCTGTTGTCTGCTCTTCTAGAGGACCTTGCTTCCATTTTTAGCACCCACATGGCAACTCACAGATGTCCAAATCTCCATCTCTAGGCTACCTAATGCCTTCTTCTGACCTTGCTGGGCATCACGCGCGCGCGCACACACACACACACACACACACACACACACGCAGATAAAACGCCTTTATACATAAGCTAAAAGTAATAAATCTGAAAGAATTTACTCATTTTTAAAAGAGATTACTTTGGTCTAACTGGGGTATCATAGGCAATGCACTTGGGCTAGTACTTGACACACATTCCCTTCCTCGGGGTGAGTTCCTATTACTGCTGTCATTGTCCATGAGGTTCAGAGCAGGACCCTCCTGCGTAGTCAGTTCTCCATGGTGAGATACTTGAAGAGGTTCCTCCTGGGAAGCAGCTGGAGATGCTATGCTGTCTATTTCAAGAGAAGCCAGTTCCCCTGCCCCACCCCCATCACAAACCTACAGATATTCCCAGAGCCTGGCAAGCTTCATTTCTCTGCACGCTTTCCCTTGCACGGCCCAGGAAGGGGTCTGTGCAACAGTGTAAAGATGAAGAGATTGAGACTCCCAGCTCAAGAGCTCATTGACTCCTCCCTCCCCAGGGGCCAACTCCGGCAGCTGGGGAAGCCCGCCGTTAGCTCTCTTTATTATCTGCATTTTCTGCCTCACTGGTTCATCTGAGGAAGCAAATGTCTGGCGCAGACCTGGCCTTATTGGCTTCTGACACTGGGAAGGAGCTGGAACTACTGACACCACTGCCCAACCAGAAGGTTTCCAGACTCCCAAGATGGAGAGCCGGTGTGTGCATAGCCAGGTTCAGTTCTGGGCTCTCCTTTCCACCCAATCATGACTTCTGAGCCCAGAACCTCCTAATGATATCCTTTTGAAAATTAGCCTTATCCTCTCTGGCCACACTCATGTTTATTCTCTGAATTTTAAACAAAGGTGCCTATTCAATACTGATGCACAAGGCCAGGGACTGTGACTTGAATTTTGCTTGTTGTGATGGTTTATATATGCTCAGCCCAGGTAGTGGCACTATTAGAGGGTGTGGCCATGTTGGAGTAGGTGTGGTCTTGTTGGAGTATGTGTGTCACTGTGAGCTTAGGCTTTAAGACCTTCATCCTAACTGCCTGGAAGTCAGTCTTCCACTAGCAGCCTTCAGATGAAGATGTAGAACTCTCAGCTCCTCCTGCACCATGCCTGCCTGGATGCTGTCATGTTCCTGCCTTGATGATAATGGACTGAACCTCAGAACCTGTAAGCCAGCCCCAATTAAATGTTGTCCTTTTAAGAGTTGCCTTGGAGCCGGGCGTGGTGGCGCACGCCTTTAGTCCCAGCACTCGGGAGGCAGAGGCAGGCGGATTTCTGAGTTCGAGGCCAGCCTGGTCTACAAAGTGAGTGCCAGGACAGCCAGGGCTACACAGAGAAACCCTGTCTCGAAAAAACCAAAAAAAAAAAAAAAAAAAAGAGTTGCCTTGGTCATGGTGTCTGTTCACAGCAGTAAAACCCCAACTAAGACACTTGTACAGCGATGAACTGCTTAGCCACGAGAAACTTCCGACTGCAGCGGGAAGTTCCCCATGTCTGAAATGGGGGGACTTTGGTAGTAGAGCTAGGCATGTCCAAGGCCTTGGGTTTGATGTTAAGCCCTGGAAGAAAATGTATAAAATAAAATTACATGCAATTTTATACGTTTTAAGATTCATTTTTATTTTATGTGTGTGAGTGTTTTGCATGCATGTGTATCATCTGTGCACATGCATGTGGTACCCAAGGAGGCGGGAAGAAGATGCTGGATCCCTTGAAACTGGACTTACAGGCAGTTGTGTGCTGAAACTCGAACCCCAGTCCTCTGGAAGAGCAGCCAGCGCTCTTAACTGCGTAAACTTTCCAGCTGATGCCTATGGTTGGTTTGTTTGTTTGCTTGTTTGTTTGCTTGTTTGTTTGTTTTTAAATAAGGGAATGCCTTGATGTTCTGCTGAGGATTGATGGGGTGCTCCTCATCTGTGGAGAATTTTCCAGACCCTAAACAGGTAGAGCTCAGAAATATCAATCCTATCATTAGAATAGTGGGGTGGTCTGTCATTGGAAGCCCTATTTTGTGGGTGTGGAAACTGAGACACCTTAATTGACTTGTTCAAAGTCGACATGTGTCTTTTTTGCAGTTGACCATTGGTCCCACAGGAAAGCCATACACTGCTGTCTTAGCTAGGGTGTTACTGCTGTGTACAGACACCATAACCAAGGCTAGTCTTATAAAGAACAACATTTCATTGGGGCTGGCTTACAGGTTCAGAGGTTCAGTCCATTGTCATCAAGGCAGGAACATGGCAGCATCCAGGCAGGCATGGTGCAGTAGGAGCTTAGAGTTCTATGTCTTCATCTGAAGGCTGCTAGTGGAAAACTGACTTCCAGGCAGCTAGGATGAGAGTCTTAAAGCCTGAACCCATGGTAGCACACCTACCCCAACAAGGTCACACCTCCTAATAGTGCCACTCCCTGGGCCAAGCAGATTCAAACCATGACAACTGCTATGGCTTACAGTATTGTCTATAGACAGGAGAATGGCTGAGCTTTTCTGGCCTCCAGCTTAGCTCCAGGCTCAGAGAAGACTCAGCCTCACAGGAGTAAGGTGGAGAGTGGTGGAACAGGACACCAGATGTCCTCCACTGGCCTCTGTGCCAAGTGTGGGTACCTGCTCCCCCCATGTGCGTAGACACCAGACATGTAAGCACACACACACAAATAAAATTAAATAATAATTTGAAAAATCCCCTGTGCAGTCTCTGCTCACAGGGTTCTGCCAGCCCCTCCCTCTCTCACCTCTGGACCACCGTAACATCCATGAAGCCACACAAACTGTCCCCTCTCCCGAAGAGAGGGCTGGACCACAGCCAAGAAATAAGCCACTAGCAGTATGGCGTGAGGCAAAGAAGACTCACTAGAGAGTACTGTGGGAGTATTATGTCTTCCTTCTGAAGTAATACCTTCCTTTCCATTCCTGTGTCTCAGGAATGGTAGTCCACAGAGATTCAGCGTATGTGAATTATCAGTGATGATCTCTGATACCCTGCCCCCCAGGAATGGATATGGCAATGCTCACACATCAAAGCCCCCTGGCTTCCTCCTATCCACCCTCCTGAGGCCCAGTGTTCAGGTGGAAGACAAGCTCAGGCAGTCAGATAGAGCGAGGCTATTAAGTGATAAAGCCCTTTCTGCTTTCTAAAGAGAAATAGTAACATGTACTGATTTTCAATCTGAGGCTGAGGACTCTGCAGCCTGGAGCCAAGGGAAATGGCCCCGGGACCATGGCAGGTTCACAGCCAGATGGGGCTTGATCTTGATGCTTTCTGGCTTATCATCCTTACTTTGGAATAGCCAAATGCATATGGAATATCTCTACATAACCAAGGCAGAACCATTCGCTTGGATTTAATCTTCCCTGTTCCTTGGGAATCCTCTGCGGCTTGACAATGGAGCCTTGGGTCAGTCTCTAAACAGCAATTCCTTTGCCTAATGGAGCCACACCATGCCTTGGATGATTGCAGCTCAGGGAAACCCCAGAGCTTTGTAAACCAAGAAATAGAAACCTCTACTCTGTCATAACAAGCAGGGTTGAGTTGTTGAGTTTAAGGAGAGAACTCTAAATCAGTGTTCAAAAGGGATGGAGAGATGGCTCCGTTGTAAAAGTACTTGTGGGCAGACAGGAGGACCAGAGTTCGGATCTCAGCAGCCACTTGGCAAGCTCAAGTTTGGTCCATGTATACCTGTAACTCCAGCCTGGGAGAGACAGAGCCAGGTAGATTGCTGTGGCTAGCTGGCTGCCAGTTTAGTTGAAAATGTGTGGTGGTTTGAATGTAATTGGCCCTCATTGTCCCATAGGGAGTGGCACTATTGGGAGGCATGGTCTTGTTGGAGTAGGTGTGGCCTTGTTGGAAGAAATGTGTCCCTGGGGAGGTGAGCTTTGAGATCTGATATATGCTCAAGTCTGGTCAGAGTAACATAGTCCCCTCCTGCTGCCTGAGGATCATGGGGCTTCTTCTCCAGCACTCTGACGTCCTGCATGCTGCCATGCTTCCTGCCATTAATATAATGGACCACACCTCTGAAAGTATAAACCAGTCCTAATTTAATGTTTTCCTTGTAAGAGTTGCCTTGGTCCTAGTGTCTCTTCACAGTAATGAAGTCCTAACTAAGGCAGTGAGTTTCACTGTCTTGTTCAGTTCAGTGAGACCTTGAATAATGTGGGGAGTTTTACAGAAAGGCACCTGACACCTTGTTCTGGCCTCTGAGTATACATACACTCATGGGCCTTCAACACATGCATGCCCAGAGATGCATACACACATTCGTGCACACATAAACATGTACACACACACTCATGGGCATTCAACACACACATGTCCATGTGCACAAATATGCACATACATGCACACATACACAAATTAAAGACATCATACAGACAAAATTGATAATAGGCAGGCAGTGGGGTGAAGGCGGGGCTAAGCAGGAAACTGGTTCCTCCAAAGGTGGGGTTAAGCAGGAAACAACTGGTTCCTCCAAAGGTCACAGACACTGCTACCATGTGATGTCCCACCCAGGTGAGGTACTAAGTACTCCCCATTCTTGTTCCTCTATTTCCAGAGAGTGTTGGTAGCACTTACCTCCCAAGTGATGGGCTAACTGAGTCGAGGAATACAACCAACAGACACTTTACCCTGGGAAAAGGCACTTTGCTTTGTTGTTGTGACTGCCTACAGTTCCTTTGCTAGTTGCTAAGCAAGGCAGATGCCTTTCCGAACAGCCTCCTACATTAGTTCACTGCTAAGCTGCCCTTTCCTGATTTCAGCTAAAATTTAGGAATGTGAGCATGCCCAGAGGTGTTCCTGCCTTCCATCTTCATGACTGCAAGCAGGGCCCAAATGTCTCCCCAGCCACCGCTTTAGCCTCGTGAACAGGAACTCCTTGACCCTGAGTTACGCACCCTCCACACTGTGTCCTTTAGCTGCCACACTTTTTTATTCATGGAGGGGGGGTGCCTACTTTTAGAAACAACTCTGTTCTCCTTGACCACTGCAGCTAACAAATCTTTCTCTACTTTTTTTAAAAAAAACTTTTTTCTGCCGTTCTTTTATTTCTCAGAGAGCTATTTTTGACCTTTCATTCAAGGTGTGAATCTGTCTTTTGAGTCTAAGTGCCCGCAATTTCTTTAGTCTCTCCTTAGCAGAGCTGTCTTTTCTTCAACCACTGGGAAAGCTGAACGTAGAGACTCAGAAACCTCTCACCATCACTGGGCTTTTGGGGTTACTCCTTTGTCCCTTCCCTCACCCCCCCCTTTCCTTTACCTAACTCTTTTTACTCTTTTTCTCTTCCCCTCCAGCGTTGTTCCCTCTATTCGTTCCCTTCTTGGAAAAGCCTCGCAGAGCGCTGTCCTTGGTTCTGACCTATGTTTCCCTCAGCTGGAGGAGATAACAATTTACAATGGAAAGGCATGGAATGCCAAGGCTCTGAGTGTTAAATCCGGGAACATTCGGGAAACTCTGCCTTTCATGTGGCCAGAGCAGCCGCAGTGCCCCAGCAGACAACGGCCTGGATCAGAGATGCCAGTTGGTCACTGCCCCTCCCCCAGACACTGACTTCAGAGCTTCAGGGTCCAGACAGTGCCTTATCTAGGTGCCTCCGGGAAAGTTGTGGGTTCAGTGACTGCCCCAAAGGGACCAGAACATAGAACCCAGGCAGGATACAGAGGCCTGAGATAAGACCATGAACAGGGTCCCTTTGGCGCTCAGGTGCTGTTCATCAGACATCAACAGCCCCACAGCCCTGGCGATGACAGGCAAGACTGATAACATACCATGTGATCAGCAGCCTTAGAGGACGGACTGTCACTGGCTCCCAGAGATAAGGGAACAAAGAGCAGCCCCTCTACCTAGGGAAAGAGGAGCAGCAGAAGTTAAGCTGGTCTTTGACCCCAGATAGCTGTCAGGACCCCATCTTTCCTGAGCTTCCCCAGAGCTGCCTCCTGCCATCCTGGGGCCCTTCAACCAATTACAGAGCCAAATCTTCTGGACTCTATTTTTAGGGATTAATCATGTTATCTTTAGACACAGGTGTTAATGAATGACAGCAGACAAGAGGTTTCCTCCCCATATATCTGCCTCACAGGGTCTGCCCAAGGAATAAGGCGGTGTAGACACGTTAACTAAGGGGTCCATCCAAGCTATGGACTGAGCATCGTAGCCTCTTCAGGATCAAGAGCAGGCAGAAGGGTACCCAAAGAGAAGCTGCGATGAGCATCTAACCTTTCTTTCTTTCCTTCCTTCCTTCCTTCCTTCCTTCCTTCCTTCCTTCCTTCTTTCCTCCCTTCCTTCTCCCCTCTCATCCTTCCTGAAGTGGAAACTTAAGTGTTCTTTGGTTAAGTCAGCTGTGTTGGAAGGTGTTTTGCTAGGGCAAGCATCTTCATTCCTTACACTGCATAGTTGAGCTCTTTTTGTCAGGACTCCATAGAGAGAAACACACACACACAAAAAAAACCTTCTGGTGGTGTGTGACTGCTTTTTTGTCGCTTTTGTGAACTTGGGCTGATTGACAGAGTGATGCCAGCTGAGACAGATGTGCGTGTTGAGGCAAGACACATGCTGAGGCAAGACCCGTGGAGGGCACATGATGTTTAGAGGGCATATTAAACGGACTTGAGGGACAGTGATGGAGGTTGAACTAGGCTTGCTCATAGAGCTGGCTGTGCAACAGTCGTGGGTCTCACGTCTTTGCTGATCTTCACTTTGCTGACAGAGGCACAGCCAAGAACTTCTTCTGGCGTTCCTGCTGGTCCTTCCTGTTGACTTGTGCAGAGGCTGAGGCCTGGCTGTCTCTGCTAGGTCATGCCTATTGCCCGCGCTCTTGTTCCCCCTGGTAAGAACACGCTCAGGGCAACTGGAATCTTCTGCGGCACAAACTTTATTGCTTACCCCTTCAGGAGCCAGTGGAGAAGAGAGCGCCAGAGAGAGAGAGAGAGAGAGAGAGAGAGAGAGAGAGAGAGAGAGAGAGAGAGAGAGAGAGAGAGATCCCCAGAATGGCGGAAACCCGTCCCTTTTATGGAGGACTGTCCTCCGCCTCAGACGTGTCGCTCCCTGATTGGCTGCAGCCCATCGGCCGGAGTTGTCGTCACGGGGAAGGCAGAGCACATGGGGTGGGAAACTACCCCGGCGCATGCACAGATGGTTTGATTACACGGGTGCCAGTGCCATCAGCGCCATCTTGTAATGGCGAATGTGAGGGCGGCTCCTTACACATGCCACCACTGCTGGTTCGTGTTTGCTGTCCTGACTCAGTCAATCTGGACTGCTGGTGTATCTGTGAAGTGTTTGCAAGTGGATTGAGCTGCTGCTGTTGACCTATGAATTAAATTGCTGATTTCCAAACAACACAGACTGGAGTGCCTCTAAAGATCCTTTCTAAACAGGTCCACTTCCCCCATATCATTTCTTTTCCACTACCTCTGTTGGGTGGTAGGCTAAAAGGCGCCTTTTATGACACAATTGAGTCTCCAGAGAAACCAGAAATTTCCACTTTATTCCTCCTCCTCCTCCTCCTCCTCCTCCTTTTCTTCCTTCTCTTTTTCCTTCTCCCCACTCCAGGTCTCACATTGTATCCTGGAACTCTCTATGCATCCAAGGCTGAACTCAAACTTTCAGTAACCCTCCTACCTCAGCGGCCTCTGAGTATTTCAAATTGTTATGTTTCCAGGTGCTAAGGATTGAACCCAGGTAACTGTGTGCGCTAGGCAAGTTCCCTGTGCTGGGTGTTCTGCAAACTTGATACAAGCTAGAGTAGTTTTAAAAGAGGTGATCTCAATTGAGAAAATTTACCCACAAGATTAACCTGTGGTACATTTATTGGTTGGTGGCTAATGAAGACGTGATGGCATCCTTGGGTTTGGGGGTCATGGGTTCTATAAGACAGCAGGCTGAGCAAGCCAGGAGGAGCAAGCCAGTAAGCAGCGCTCCTCCATGGCCTCTGCATCAGCTCCTGCCTCTAGGTTCTTTTCCTGTTTGAGCTCCTGACCTGTCTTCCTTTATAATAAACTGTGATGTGAAAGTACAAGTGAAATAAAACCTTTCCCAAGTTGTTTATGCTCATGGTGTTCGTGCCGCAGCAATAGAAACTCTAGCTAGAACACACCCTGACACTGAGCCATATCTCTGGCTCTTGCAACCTGAATATCCTGGATTCTTCCCATTAGCCCATGGGGCAGAGCTGTTGAGCACACACCAGACCCCTAGTTTGAGATGAGTTCTGTTGCCCCTGACTCCTCTCTCTGCACAGATGCCCACCTCTTCTTTCTGTAGTTCCAAGAGTCACGAAGTACAGTATCAAGATGTCTGTGTTTTCATCTTTTCCTCAGCTTAGCCTTGACGAATGGTCCTGGGGTCTGGAGGGTGTGGGTTATGACTGAAGAGACATTTGGGAGGGAGATGGGAGAGGCCATCTGAGAGGCAGAAAAAGCAGCAGGAGAAGGCAGAAAGGAAAGGATTTGGCTATAAGAAGAAAAAACCATGAAGTGAAGGGAGGGAGGATGGCATCTGAGGTCTGTAAGGGGACAATGCGGGAGGATGGGGTGGCAGCTACATCACAGAGGACTGCAGGTTGGGCCATGGACCATTCTTTGAATAAGCATGCTCTGAACAAAGAGGAGGAAGTGTAGTTAGGGAGGTGGAGAGAGGGGCCATCACAGCAGCACATGAATGTGCAGGACAGACCCCAGCCAGGGTCTGGCATCTCTCCCAGGCCATGCAGAGCAGAATCTGCCTGCAAAGGCTTGCTGTCAGTCCCAGCAGAAAACCCCAATGCAGAGAGTGCCAAGTGAGGCCTAGAGGCACAAATATTTGCTCGGCTTCTGCCCTTCTTCTTCAAACAAGGCATCGCTTTGGGGATGGAGGGTGCTGTACTGTCAGGAAGTAAGAAATCAGCGAGGGTAGAAGCAATTGCTCTTGGGGCCACTAACGAATCCCCCAGACTCCTGAGCTACTGGAATCCATTAGCTCAGTAAAGCAGCTAAATAATACTAGGCCCTTTTATGAGACATCTGTTCAAACAAAGCCATCCTTTCTCCTCACATCAGACGCTTTTCACTCCCCATGCCTACACTGCTTCTGTGGCTGAATTAGTGAGCCGGGGCTGTAAGTTCTTGCCACTCTACCCTGGGCCATACCCTGGGCATGCTACTGAAGAGGGGGTGCTGTCATGTTATGATCTTCACTTTGACTGCATGGTCTGTGGAGGCCATGATCAGGGTGGGTTTCTTTTTGTCAGTGTATAGAAGTCTGTGCATGCTCCCGTGGGTTTAGTTACTCATGTGTGTGTGTGTGTGTGTGTGTGTGTGTGTGTGTGTGTGTGTGTCCAGGCAACTTTGTCCTATTATGTAAATGTATTATTGTAGCAGGGTCCCAGACCTTAGTAAGCCCCAGACTTTAGCACAAACTGACACCATGATAGAAGTAACATTCAGGCTGTAAAACTCAACACATAGACAGCACTGCTTGCCAAAATGAAAACAAAGACCTAACCCACAAAGCCCATATTTCTGAGAAAGTCTCTAAATGGGCTAACCCTGCTTTTTAGCTTCTTTAGTTCTGCTTCTGGCTAACTGTTCTTGTTAACCGAGTATGTTGACCCTGGACACGTTTTTTTGTGCTTAAAAGCTCACCCTGAAAAAGGCTTGATGCTACACTGGGATCTCAAACATGCAGAGTAGTTGCTGGCTGGCTAATAAAGACTTTCTATTGGCTTAAATCCATGTCTGAGCAGACTTTTCTGGTGGATGCTCCACAGCATTATGTCATGAGTAACTGTGTCATTGTTAGACCATAAGCCACCATAAACCATGGACTTTTCTAACAGAATTCAATTCCATGTTGTGATAAATTGTGAGCTGTGTGTTATATGAAACAGCAAGCGATTGTACCCAATTTAGTTTGGTGGTTCACTGTGAGACACCTTCATGTGTGTGTATCTGAGTACACACTGTAAAATGATCACTGAATTAGCATGTCTACGTCATGTAGTCTGGCCCTGTGCAAAGGCCCCCTTTCACCAATACAATCGTGTGATGCTTGTGAGTTGTGTACAGTGCACACCGAAGTCAGGGAGGCAGCATGGACTCCTTGTTGCCCCTGTTCTAGTGACTAGAAGGACTGGAGTCCCCGTTTTCCTTCCCAGTGCCTAGGGATACTCTGAGGAGCATCTAGACAGATATGCATGGGCCTTGATGGGGTGAAAAAACACCTCTCTTCAGTTGTTAAGTGAAGGGGCTAACCTGGGACAGTCCTTCCAGGGTAGAGGTGACACCCAGGAGGTAGCAGATGCTGAGAGGGATGAAAGGAAACCGCCTTTATGGAAAGCGAGGAGGGCATCAGCGGCCACCAAGCGCAGGGCAGAGTCAGGGAGCTTCGGTATGCAATGAGGCTTGCCTTACAGCTTCCCTACATCCTTGAAATCACAGGGATGCTTACTTAAGGTTCCAGGAGGCAACCAAAGGTGGGATTTGGTGACTAAGGCAGGGCTGAGGTAATTACTTTTTTTTTTTAACTCTTCAATCTATGCAGGGACAAAACACCTAGGAAGTCAGATCTGGGAGCAACCGTCAGCCTGTGGCCTGACAGAGTGAAGAACCACCCTCTACTGCATCCTTGTCAGTCTCCCAGAGGTCCCAGTGGTACTGAGCCCAGTGGCACAAGCTAGAAAAACCAAAAGGTGACATCAGCCCTCTTCCAGACGTCTTCTGTGGCTCTCTTCCCTTCCCTCCTCAAGTGCTTTCTCTCTTTCTAGTTTTAGAGTCTTACAAGGTGCCAGCCTTACATCATCACCCCAAGATTGACTCCTCAGTGCCCCAATCCTTAGGCAGGTGAAAAGATGACCCCACAAGGCCCCTTAGCCTGTAGACTCAAAGAGTGCTGGGTGGAGCTCTCAAAGGGAAGAAGGCTGTGAGAGGGAGTGCCACGACTTTCCACCCTGATGTCCTCCACCTGGAAGGGGACAGGTGAAGGCTCAATAGTAAATGTCCTTACAGTATACCTGCCTCCTTAAATGTGTGTGTGTGTGTTCATCTGTGTACAACAACAACAACAAAACAAAAAACAAAAAAAACAGGGTCTTATGTAACCCAGCCTACTCTAAAACTCATGTAGCCAAGGCTGGCCTTGAATTCTTGGTCCTGTCTCTAACTCCTGAGCACTGGGATTACAGACAAATGCTCTTCCCACACCTGGCTTGCTTTGATCTATGACTGATTCATTTAATCTATCTATTGAAGTCTCCATTTCCAAGTTGTTGTTGAGGTTACAGGCTGTCTCCACTCCCACCCCCCTAGCACATTCTCCCACACTCACCATCCCGCTGGGGCCACCCAGGAAGACCCAAGACTGAGGAGCAAGCAGTAGGCCAGGCACACTCTGCTCAGATCTCCAGCAGCTGCAGCCCTGGCAGCTCCATCTGGACAGGATTCCTCTGCTCAGGCTGGGAGGGAAACAGCTTGGACAACCATCAGACTGTATTGCTCTCTATAAACCCTGCCTGCCTCCCTTGGCCAGGCCTGCCATCTGCTCTGGCGGTTTCCTGCAGGAATGTATAGCATAAGAAAGACCCTTCTCTGGTGGGACCCAGATGCCTGAGGTCAGCCCCATGGTCAGAGGTCAGGCTTTGTCTCAGGGTTGGCTCTGTACAGTCCCTGACAAGTACCAGATTAAGTCACTACATACAGCATCGTTTACTGTTCTGGCCTACCCTCCCCCATTGCCCTGGGGCTTCTGCACACATACATGGAGTTGTAGAGCCTCAAACAGACTTCATTATGAACTGTCCCCAAAGAACATGTGGCTGTCTCAAACACTAGAATGACAAGGATTCTGCAGCTGTCTGGAAGGTAAGGGTATGGGGTGGTTCAATGATGGCCTCAGGCAGGCTGTGTTGAGGCTTCCCCACACATTCCCCGAACACATTAGCCAATCTCAAGTCCCAGAGTCCATGGGCCCATGCCCATTTCAGATGCTCAGTTTGCACTTATCAGCCTGAGGCTTCCTCTGGTCCTGAGAGCTGACCTCAGCCATTCACAAGACCACCTGGAAGTGCCAAAGACTGGCGTTTGAGTACAAGCTAAGAAGGGTGAGAGCCAAGCCAGTGGACACTGAAGGAGAGAATTCTTTAGGTACTGGGCACAGCTAGTGCCAGTTCCTGGAGCAAGAGAGAACACAAGAAGCAGGTATAAACAGGCTGGTATAATGAAGAAGGCAGAAGGCATCAGAGGAGAGAGGAGAGATCACACAGGACCTCGAGGTCCTCTGGAAAGTCTCTGGCCATTGAAGTGAATGAGAGGAAAGCCACAGGACAGGACAGGACAGGGTCAGACTTACATAGAGCCACACTCGATTCTCTGTGATAGGGAAAAGGGGAGTGAGGCTCGAGTTGGGTCTTTGGCAAGACTGCGGCTGAGAATTAGTAACGTGGTATGAACTGGTATGAACGGTAGGACAGTGAGAGGCATAGCTCTGGCTGCAGAATCTTGAGTCAGATTCCAAACTCCATTGTGAGGATGAAGGATGTGAAGGCATCAGCCAGCGATGGCAGGGTAAGAATATCACCACACAGCCTAGGAGGCTCAACCACGGACCTCCAGGCCTAGCTGTCTCCAGCTGCCCTCCTGAGGACCTCTTGCCCGTTCTTCTTTCCAAGATCACTCCAGATGTTGAGAGCAGAGAACCTGAGGCTAGGTGTGTTAGCACACACCTTTAATCCTAGTATGCAGGAGGCAGAGGCAGGAGGATCTCTGTGTGTCAGCGGCCAGTGTATCGACACAATGAATTCTGATAAGCAAGACTAAAACGGAGAGACCTTCCCTTGAACAAAAACAAAACAAGAAGACTATAACATTAGTCCTCAAGTTCAGACCCCCA
Organism: Mus caroli; assembly: GCF_978045245.1. NCBI lineage: Eukaryota > Metazoa > Chordata > Mammalia > Rodentia > Muridae > Mus > Mus caroli. The sequence goes on along the minus strand of NW_028227257.1, from coordinate 20,988,416 downwards.
CCCCACCTTTGGGAAGGAAGGGCTCTCATGAACTCTGGCTTTGGATGGATAAAATCAGGCCTGCATCGAAAGAGCCCTATTATTCTCTAGTTTGGGATCCCATAATTTACTTGAAATACCAGAAGTGTTCCTAAAAGACTCTCATTTTATTTTTTAAGTGTGTGTGTGTGTGTGTGTGTGTGTGTCTGTCTGTCTGTCTGTCCATGAAAGCCAGAAAATCAGATCCACTGGAGCTGGGGTCCTAGATGGCTGTGAGCCACCTTATGTAGGTGCTGGGAACTGAATTTGGGTCCTCTACTAAGATATCCCTCCAATCTCCATCCCTGAACATTTTTTTTTCCGAGACCAGGTTTCTCTGTGTAACTCTGACTGTCCCCAAACTTGTTCTGTAGACCAGACTGGCCTCAAACTCAGAGATTTGCCTGTCTCTGTCTTCTGAGTGCTGGGATTCACAGTGCACACCACCAGCACCTGGCTCCCTGAGCATTTTTTTAATACAGCGTGTCCATTGGATGACTCCTCACTCCATCATGTACCCAGGGCTGGTATTACTAATTAATTGTCGTAATTCTTCCCATCCACATAAACTTACCTTCAGACTCCAGGAGTGCCTGCCTGCTAGCTGTGGCCAAAGACTGAGAGATACATCTATAATTGTCATCATTGTCACCATTATCACCACCACCACCACCACCATCTGGCCCAGAGACATATGCTGGACAATGGCGACAACTGTACATATGCTTTGTGGTTGGAGGCTTGCAAAGTGCATCTGGTGATTATCTTTTTCTACAGCTCATCCTCACATTTGTCAATATTGGTAAGGCCTTTGTTGTTCTTTGTTGGGCTTTGTTGTTGTTTTGTTTTTTTTTCATGACAGGGTTTCTCTGTGTAGTCCTGGAAGTCAACCTTAAGAACAGGGTGGCCTCGCGGGGCAGTGGTGGTGCACGCCTTTAATCCCAGCACTTGGGAGACAGAGGCAGGCAGATTTCTGAGTTCGAAGTCAGCCTGGTCTACAAAGTGAGTTCCAGGACAGCCAGGGCTACACAGAGAAACCCTGTCTCGAAAAAACCCAAAACAACAACAACAACAACAAAAACAGGTGGCCTCAAACTCAGAGATCTTCCTGCATCTCCCTCCCAAGTGCTGGGATTAAAGGTGTGCACCACCACAGCCCACAGCCTTTATTGTTGTTGCTGTTGGTGATGGTGGTTTTCTTTTCTTTCCTTTCCTTTTCTTTTCTTTTCTTTTCTTTTCTTTTCTTTTCTTTTCTTTTCTTTTCTTTTCCTTTCCTTTCCTTTCTTTTCCTTTCCTTTCCTTTTCTTTTCCTTGCCTTTATTGTTTTAAAGAATTTATATTTTTATTATATTTATTATATGTTTAATATATTTTATATATAATAAATATATTATTATATGTTTAATAGTGTGTGTGTATTTGTGCATGTGTGTGTATTTGTGTGTGTATTTGTGTGTGTGTGTGCATGGAATTACAAGCTGTTATGAGATGCTTGATATGGATAATTGTAACCAAACTTGAGCCACTCTTTTGTAACTTGAAAGCAACAATAGTATACACATTGCATACGTGCATGCATGCTCACACACACACACACACACACCTTGATTTTACTAGAATAATACCCACGGGGTGTCTAAGTCAGGCTACATCTGTCCATAAAGCCTAAAGGGAGACCTCACCTAGACAGCATGGATTGGGGGGAATCGGTGTGAAATGCTCCAGAGAACAGACTCTGGAGTGACAGGGAGCACAAGTGGGTGAGAATCAACAGCCCTGTTGGTGAGGGAGATGTCGTGCTGCTTAAAACATCAACCCTGAGCCACAGATCCATACACAATGTCTGTCAGTGTGTTTATAGATGAAACACAAAGATTAACTACCATAGCTATCAACCTGGGCAATTCTAATGAATATCACAGGAAACACTAACAAAATGTGGTCTCCTCTCTAGAGAGATTCAAAACAAATAGGATTTTCAGAGTTCGGTTGTCTGCAGGCAACTAAACCCCAGAAAACAAAACCTTGGATAAGGAGGGCCTGTTGTCATTGCTGTCCCACTCTACAAAGACAGTGGAAAGGGACTATCCAGGATGGCTGGTGTCCTGCCCAAAGTCACATAGCCAATGTGTATTAAAACCAGGACTGAGGCACAGGGATTCAAAAAAAAAAAAAAAAAAAAAAAAAAAAAAAAAAAAAAAAAAACCAAAAACGTTGGTTTCAGGGTTCTTTCCTCACACTGAGAGCCACCCTCCTGGCCTTCTAGAAAGCCCCATGGTGGATGGAGCTCTCTGAGAAGCTACTGGAAGCAACACTACAGAGAGATTTGTTGACTTTCCCCCAAGTGAACAGATGTGGCCCCGATGTTGCCCAGGTCCCTCCCAGCCCGGGCTTGTGTGCATTCAGAGTAGGTGATTGTGGGGAGGTGAGCCAGGACCTTTGCGCCCAGAGTCAATGGGCGGGGCCAGGAAGGAACTGTCCAGCATCCTCCTCCCAGGCCACAGCAGGAGTCCAAATAGGCAATTAATTACTGCCGGCTGGCGGCTGGCTCCCCTTCTCCCATGCTCAGTGGAGTGTGTAATGGGAATGGGAGCAGAACAGACTTCCCTGCCCAGAGGGAGCATAGCATGCCAGCAGAGGAGCAGCTCTGAGGAGACGAAGAAACGGAGACTGAGACTGAGTGTGGGTTTATTAAAACAATGAGCTCTCCTTCATCCTCTGCTTCCTCACCTCCTGGCCGCGAAACGGTCTTTCCAGGGCTCTGCCCCGAAGTGACCCGCTTCTCGGCAGCCTGAAAATGGCAGTATTGCTGATAATAACCTCAGATCATATTAATAGCAGTCACTGGGCAAGATACTCGATAAACGCTGTCACTTTAAATCCTGAAATCAGTCCTTTGATGTCGTATGAGAGCTATTACGCTGATAAGAAATGTGGAGACCCAGAGCGGTGGGCCATTCTCTAGGGATGGTATCTCACAGTGGTAACACACTCTGGAAACAGAGAGACTGCTTATGCTACAGAGAGACCGCTTATGCTACTCAGGCTCTGTGCCTCAGCCTCCTCGTCAGCACCGTGTGGGTGACAAGCATATCCACCTTGTGTGGCTTCTGGGACACTGATTGGCTTCAGTTAATAAGCAGTGTCTGTGTGTCTTGAGGGCAGGTGCTGCCTTCTTCTACGTATCATTAGAGGACTGAATGTGTCTTATGCTTCCAACAAAGGAAATAGCCATCATAAGAAATTAAGAGTCTCCATTCACACAATTTCAGGCCCATAGGACTCTCTCACCTGTTCTTTGCATCTCTCCCCAGCCAGCAAGCTTGTCTGCAGATCGTTTTCTGTTCTGCGTATTAGGAACATAACAGGCCAGGCAGTGGTGGCACACGCCTTTAATCCCAGCTCTTGGGAGGCAGAGGCAGGTAGATTTCTGAGTTCGAGGCCAGCCTAGTCTACAAAGTGAGTTCCAGGACAGCCAGGGCTATACAGAGAAACCCTGTCTCAACAAAACAAAACAAAACAAAACAACCAACCAACCAAACAAACAAACAAACAAAAAGACATAACAGAGGGCAGGAGAAACAGCTCAGTAGGTAAAAGTGCTTACTGGACAAGTGTGATGATGTAGTTCACTCCCAGGATCCACGTGGCAGAAGGAGAGAGTCAACTGGCACCTGAACATTGTCCTCCCTCCGACCTTCATGTGCGCAGTGTGGAACACACACGCCTATGCACAAGCATTCTTGCCCACACTAGAACAAAGGAAGACAATGGACTTTTTTTTTTTCTTTTTTTGGTTGATTCCCCAGAGACCCACTTAAATTCTGATAATGAATTTGCTTTTTATAAAACTTAGTCCTTGGGAGGTAGAGGAAGGTCAGGGGTTTGAGGCCAGCTAATACTGCCTATGCTCCATGAGACTGTCAAAAACAGAAAGGGAGGGGGATAAAATGTCTTGTGATGAACTTACCCCATGCTGTACAGTGCCCCAAGGTCCCCACAGGTGGACTTTGAGGGTTGCTGTCTTAGTCAGGGTTTTACTGCTGTGAACAGACACCATGACCAAGGCAAGTCTTATAAAAAACAACATTTAATTGGGGCTGGCTTACAGGTTCAGAGCTTCAGTCCATTATCATCAAGGTGAGAGCATGGCAGTATCCAGGCAGGCATGGCGCAGAAGGAGCTGAGAGTTCTATGTCTTCATCCAAAGGCTGCTAGTGGAAGACTGACTTCCAGGCAACTAGGGTCAGGATCTTATACCCACAGCCACAGTGACACACCCATTCCAACCAGGTCACACCTATTCCAACAAAGCCACACCTTCAGATGGTGCCACTCCCTGTTCCAAGGATATACAAACCACCACAGTTGGGAAGGGAGACTTTGCTGCTTGGACAGAAGCCATTTTTTCATTATGCTCCCACCACCCCATCCCACTGTCTGCACATTAAACTCTAAATTTCTAGTACCCTAAAAAAAAAATTAAATTAAAAAAACCTTAGCCCCACCCCCTGTTAGAGTTCTTTATAAGTGTCAGCCTAACTGGACCATTACTGCTTCTGAATGGGGAAGAGTTGTTTCCCCCCCGACATTTAGGCTTATAAAGGCTCAGGAAGGGAAGAAAAGAGGAACTCCAGTCACATTGGTGACATAGGACACTTAAGGCACCGATATGGAAGTCAGCTAAGGCCATGAGGCAGGTGCAGAGGTCATGACCCTCAGTCATGGCTCACTGGGGGGCTGCTACGTCTGCTCCATTTTCTCCAAGGAAAGAGAGTGTCTTAGAGTTTTACTGCTGTGAACAGACATCATGACTCAGTCAAGTCTTATAAAGAACAGCATTTAATTGGGGCTGGCTTACAGGTTCAGAGGTTCAGTTCATTATCATCAAGGCAGAAGCATGGCAGCATCCAGGCAGGCATGGTGCAGGAGGAGCTGAGAGTTCTATATCTTCAACTGAAGGCTGCTAGTAGAAGACTGACTTCCAGGCAGATGAAAGTCTTTCAGCCCACTTGTACAGTGACACACCTACTCCAACAAGGCCATATCTCCTAATAGTGCCACTTCCTGGGCCGAGCATATTCAAGCCATCACAGAAGGTGAGTAAATTAATTTTTATAGCCCAGCACCAAGCACAGGAGCTGGTTCAGGGCAGAGCACTAGAGAATGAAGAAAGAGATTGGGGGTGGGAGGAGACAAAAGGAAGGAAAAGTTTATTTGGGGGTTACAGAGGACAACACTTACAACTAGAAAGGGCAGGGAAAAAATAAAGACCACTGTCCATTCTCAGCTCCTTAAAAATGCTGAATAATTTCTTCATTTTCAAAATTTTTGTGTTGAAATATTTATTAATTTGATTTTGTGTGTATGCATGTTTTGTCTATATGTGTATATGTGCATTACATGCATGCCTGGTGTTCACAGAGACCGGAAGAGGATACTGTTATGGACTCTTCAGTACTGAGAACCAAACCCAGGTCCTCTGCAAGACCAGCGACTGCTCTGACCTCTGAGCTCTCTCCAGGCTCACCCCCACCTCAAGAACTCCAGAGGCAAGTTTTAAAAACCAACATGCACAAAGGGTGGAGAAAGCTCTGTGCTTTGCATAGAAAATATGTAAATGAAAGAACCAGCCTAATAATAGTTCATCAACTTCCCATCATTTAGCATAAGGCTTCACCCCTCCGTGAGGAGCTACAGCAGCTGGGCAAAGGGAGGTTTTTCTGGAATGGTGTAGCCAGTGGTAAGTTCTCACCCATGTCCCTGCAAGCAATTGTAATACTCTTCAGGTTACAAAACCAAAATTTAATAATGTATCAGTGTCAAAGGGGGGGGGCAGTATCAGTGGGAAGAGGACAAGAGAGAGTAACAGTGGAGAGCAAGCAGATCAAGTACATTATATGAATTGCATCATTATGTATAATTAATATATGCCAATAAAGTCATTAAGAGCCTACAAAGATAGCTCAACAGATAAAGGCATTTGCTTCCAAACCTGACACCACTTGAGTTTGATTTTTGGTGAAGAGACGGAAGTGATCCCCACAAGTTTGTCCTCTGACCTCTGCACCTTTCTCATGGCATGTATGCAACCCATGCACACACATGTATGCACATAAAACAAAATATTAGAAAATTGTTTTAATCTAGAAAAAAGCAAAAAGCAAAACAAATATAAACAAACAATCAAATAAACAAGCAGACGGAGGGTTCAATGGCACATCTGCCTGTGTGGCCCACACTGTGTTCACAGGCAAAGGTCCCCTCCCCAGGAATAGCCACATGCAGTTCAAGTCTGCCGTGGAGGAAACAGGAGTTAGAGTTCATCACATGCATTTCATACCGTGAACATGTAGGCACATGCATTTCTGAGTCATATGAAATAAAAGGGAATTTAGGAAAGGAGGAAACATAGGAACTTCTGTTCTGGGAAAAGCCATAATAAGAGCTTATGTCCCTTGCCTGCTGACTGGGGATGCTGGGTGAATATCTCCTTCCGGTCCCTCTCCTTGAGGATTCAAGCTAATTATAGGCTTGGAGGTCTCCTCACCTATTGATCTTAGACCAGAAACATTAAGATGGATCCTGAGGAGCCTCAGGGATTTTCAAAGTCATTTTCCTATCCTACACATCTCTGTTGTGTGTTGCCTGTGGTCCCTGCATGTGCTCCCATGGTGGCTGAGGGGGCAGAGCTGGTGGTGGCTGATAGAGATAAAGACATCAAGAAAAGCCTCCATGGGGAGGTCCTAGGCCATCCTGAGGAGAGTGAAAAGAAGAGAAAAGGGGTAAACACGCCGAAGGCTGGGTGGCAAAAGTGAAATCCCTGCTCCTGCTTTGCTGCACTCTACCTGTACCCACCTGGGGAAGCAATGGCAGACCTGATATCTTGTCAAGAGACTCCCAGAAGTCCTGCCAGGGTCATGCCTGGACACTGTAACACTGTGAACACTGATGTGCAGTGCTGGTTGTCTTCAAAAGGCATCTTTAAACTCAATGCTAACTGCTCCTGAACCTCTCCTCTCAAAGGTGACTCCCCTGGGGTAGGACTGTCTCTTTGTCTTAAAGAGTTTGGCCAGCTGGAGCCAAGTATCTAACTCTGGTCTGAGAGCCTTGCAGTCTGAGAAAAAGTAGAGAAGGGCCCTGGTCCCAGCTCTCCTGAAGCCTCTGCCTTTCCTGCAGTGCCCTGGAACCTTGCTGCTTCCAAGAATGGTCCTTTGGACTGGAGTTAGTGGCTGGAGCTGAGGTTATAACGAAGTGATACACAAGGGACACTCAACACACCAGATGAGAAAAATGAGAACTATCTATGATAAATGCTAGGACAAGAACACAGACTATGCCCATATGCATCCCCTGAGAGCCAGTCTATGGCTGGAGAAAGGCAGGTTCCATTTCTACAGACCACTGTGAGCTAGATGGTCCAGCAGGACTCCCTGGACAAGCATAGAAGGTCCAAAGAGGAAAACATCTGAGCAAGGGTGAGAAGAAGAAGGCCAGTCTTGCTGATATACAAAGCTGGGTGACTTAAGGACTCATTCCCACCTCTCCAAGTCCAGGGTAATGGGAACTCTGCTTCCAGTGATGTCATCATCCCATTTAGCCCTCTTTGGGCTGTCAGCACAGTGGTTTCCCCACAGGTCTGTGGAGAGCCTCCTCTTTGACACAATTCATACTAAGCACCTGGATTCGGGCCCAGAATCACATATGTGTGCAACATTCCAGGGAAACACAGAGGGTGTCAAGGTACTTAGAAGTAGAATACATGCTTGAAACTTGAGACTTGAAAAGAACCTACATGCAAGCTGGAGGTGGCCTCTTAAATAGAGACCTGAGAATGAGCAGTGATCCTGTGGAATAGGTACGCATGTTCATATTACATGTAAGCATGGTAGAAGAGGTATGTATGTTCATATTACATGTAAGCACTGTAGCTATGTCCTTCCTTCAATCCTCTTGGCCACTATGAGGGGAAGGTCTAGTTATGCCCAGTGAACAGGAGCAGAAACCGAGGTTCTGTGTGTGTCAGATGAGTCTCCTGGCCACATAGGAGATTACATTTGGCCTCTGCTCTGCTCTGGTGATGTGGATCAATTTTGCTTCTGACGTGAGGGTGGCTCAATGGTGAGGACCACACTTGGCTCTCAGTGCCGTTGTACCTTCAGAGGTAAGGGATGCCAGCACACAGGCCTGAGGGATAAAGTCCTGGGCCACTTGCCTGGCACAGCCCTCCTCTGTGGTAGGTGCTGAAGAGAGAGAGCCCAGGGACTCAGACCCTCTTCATCTGGAGTAAGAAGCATGCTGGGATTTTCAAGCCATCCTTGAGCTGTCCTTAAATGAGCCCTAATGACTGTTGATTGCTCCTTTGTCACTGGGCTGGCTGTCAGTCGCTTCCATCTGCAGCAGCACAGGAGGGGACAGGAGTGGGGGATGGGGCGGAGGCGGGGGAATGGGGTCTCCGCAGACCCTGAGTATACTGGTTTCCTATTTTAAGATAAATAGGGAGAGCTGAATGCTCCCTGAGCTCTGAGAAATTCAGGCACAGGATGCGGATGCAGGTGGGGATGTATAGGGACCACTCTATGGATGGCACACTTCTCTAACCGCTAGACAGGATCATCTCCCTATGGGACTGATGGATAATGGGTTCAGAGGTCTGATAGACAACAAGACCCAGGTGAGATTTCCTCCAACACTTCAGACAACAGTTACCAAACACTCACTCACTCTATGGTCAGCATGAGCTACGTACTAAATACAAACCCAGAGTCATGTTATGATCTAAACAATAACTGGTACCCATTGAGCCTTTACCATGTGCCAAGTGGTGACTTCCTACCCTGTGTAGTATGAAAACCCATCACTCCTTCCACCCGCACTGTGAAGCCAAGAGAAACAAGCACTAGGGCGAGCATGAGTGTCTCTGATCCTATCCTGCAGGTCATGTGGATGACAAACAAAAAATAGGAAGGCAGCAGAGCCTGGGGAATGGAGGAGGTGACTCAAGGGATCCTAAAAGGGAAACAAATGGCCTGAGGCTGACTATAGATCTGCCCAGAGAGTTTGCATTGCATGAAGGGTGAAGAGCCAAACTACCCTCTAGCACTCACCACAACCCAAGATTGTATTCAACTGGAGCTTCCTGCTGGGACATCACATAGAGCCTCCACCTAAGTTCCTTTGGATGCTAAGGGCCAATTCCCCCTGCACTGACATTCCACAATGAAAACCTTCCCATCCTGGCTGGGAGATGGCTTCGTGGGCAGACCTTGTGATGGTTCTTCTTGGTTGTCAACTTGACTACATCTGGAACAAACTATAATCCAGAAATGGAGGGCACACCTGTGAGAAATTACTTTTGCTTTGTGTGGAGCAGGTAAATCCACTTCTAGTTCAGACCTTTGAGGCAAGAAGGTGCACGCCTTTGACCTTGAGGCAGGAAGACACACCTTTATCCTGGGCCACACCTTCTGCTGGAAACCTACATGGAAGTTACATGGAAGAAGGCAGCTTTTGCTCTTTGCCTGTTTGCTCTGCCTTGCTAGCAAGTCCTTCCCTCACTGACATTAGAGCTATTCTCAACCTGTGGGTCGTGACCCTTCTGGGGGTTGCATCTTAGATATCCTGCATCTCAGATATTTACATTACAATGTATAGCAGTAGCAAAATAAGTTATGAAGTAGTAGTGAAATAATTTATGGTGGAGGGTCACCATAACATGAAGAAATATATTAAAGGTTGCAGCATCAAGAAGGTTGAGAACCACTGCATTTAAGCCTACTCTTTCAGAATCCCAGCATCTGCTGAAGACCAGCTGAGACATCAGCACCACAGGCTGAGGAACTTCTGGATTCTTGAACCTTCTGTTTGTAACTTGCCATTGTTGGATTAATTGGACCGTAGCCTGCAAGTGATTCTAAGAAATCCCCATATATATACATATATATGTGTGTATGTGTATTGCATGTGTACATGGTATATATGATATATATGCATATGGTATATGATGTATACTGTTTATGCTGTATATGATGTATGTGTACACATACACACACACACACACACACACACACGAACCAAATAAAAATGTATCCTTTCCCCCACTTCTGGAACACAGGTCCCGGCTGATCATCCCTTTTAACAAAACAGGAAACTGTAGCCAAGAGACTAGGGGTCATTTGCCCAGGTCAAGGCCACCAGCAGCAGGGTTGGGAGCAGAGCTTTACTCTCAACTAACATGACCCTAGAGTTGTCCCTGGACCCAGCGGCCATGAGGGCAGCCAGGGGCCCTTTGTTAGCTGATAGTTGCTAGGCTAACTTCAGTCCCTCACTGTAAACAGCAAGCCCCCTCCCCCTCCTTCAGCCTGTCCTCCCCACGGCCCCACTCAGAGCTCAGAGCTATTAACCGGGTCACGCTGGCTTGTCCCAGTCTGATAGTTCCCTTAATTGCCTTTTTATAGCACGTCGTACAACTGTTCATTACGCTGTCATATTTCCCCTCGAAGGCAGCGGTGGGGGAGACGAATGGATGGAGGCCGGTCCAGGTGGCGCGGGCAGTGGGGAGCACCAGTGTTCGGAGCTTATTTTCTACTTGGTCAGACTGAATTAAATGCACGGTCTTCACACTGGAGTAACACACAAGCCAGTCTTAAGGGGGGCGGAATCCACAATCTCTTCCCAACAGTTGACACGTTTATCTTTGTTAAAATGTTACTGGAATAGGCACAACTGGGTACAGACAGACGGCTTATCCTTCTAGGAACTTACAACTGGAAAAGCAAATAAAATATAACACTTCCATCCAGAGCTATGAAACCAGCAAATTCAAAATAACACAATTAATGCAACGTGATGGATGGGGGTAAGGCACAAATTAAATTGCGCTTACCCGGTGACCACCACGACTCCTTGCGCTTCCGTGGTTAGTCCCCCTCCGTTTCTTTTATCTTAGGACCCATGGAAATTAAGCAGGATTGGGTCATCCAAGAGACTTAGAACCTGCTGTTAGATATTCTAGATATAAAAGAATACACTAGGAAATCAGGTTATTCTCCGTCTGAGCTCACACATGCCATTCTAGGAAATCAGTAGGTATCCCAGGACCCTTTATCAGGCACAGGAGTCTAAGTTATCCTGTGGGAAGAGCTACGTGATCTTGGAAAGCCCAGGGCATAAGACAGACACAGAGGCCAGATCAAGCCCCTCCGAGCATCATACAGCCCATGCCAGTAGAATGCTCAAGAGCTGACATGTTTGGCCAGAGGGGGTCATACCAGGTTGTAGCCCCCTCCTGGAATTCTGAAACCAATGCTTTTCCTGGCAGACTGGCCTGAATATGGAGGCTGTTCTTTGGGTCTTAGGCTTGCATCTTGGATCCTCCACCACCTTGCTGTGAGGCATTGGCAAAGTTACTTAATCTTATATTGCAATGTCTCAGTCTGTAAAATGGACATGAAACTTATTAACACTCAGTGATGGTGTGAGACTTGTTTCTGGTGCTATAACCCAAACTGTACCTTTAGCCTTGACCGAATGGAGAATGAATGTTTATTAAATCCTACTAAAATTATTCTTGGGCTGGAGAGATGCTTACTGGTTGAGGGCAATTTATGTTCTTTCAAAGGATGTGGGTTCAGTTCCCAGCACCTACATGGTGGTTCACAACCATCTGTAACTCCAGTTCCAGTCTATAGGATGCCTCTTTTGACTTTTGTGGGCAGTAGGCGTGTATGTGGTGCACAGATACATCCAGGCAAAGCACCATCTACATAAAATAACATACATCTAAAAAATCTTTTATTTTAATTTTATTATTTGTTTCTTTGGTTTTGGTCTTTTGAGACAGGGTTTCTCTGTGTAGTCCTGGCTGCCCTTGAACTCAGAGAAACCCACCTGCCTCTGCTTCCCAAGTGCTAGGATTAAAGGCGTGTGCCACATGCCTGCCCTCTTTTTCTTTTTCTTTTCTTTTTTCTTTTTCTTTTTAGACAGCGTTTTTCTATGTAGCCCCAGCAGTCCTGGAACTTGTCTATAGACCAGACTGGCTAAAAAAAAAAAAAAAAAATCTTATTATTTGTGTGTGTGTGTGTGAGAGAGAGAGAGAGAGAGAGGGAGAGGGAGAGGGAGAGGGAGGGAGAGGGAGGGAGAGCACACGAGCACATGTCACAGTGCATGTGTGGAGGTCAGAGGAAAGAGGAAAACTCTAGAGTCTCTCCTTCCACTGTGGGTCCCAGGAATTTATCTCAGGTCACCAGGCTTGCACATAAGTGCCTTACCCACAAAGACATCTCAACGGCCCCAAATGTTACCTTTGATATTTCAACTAACTCTAGCTTTCAACCGAACTAAAAGAAGCCTCTGAGAGAAGCTTCCAGATGAATCCTCAGGCCACAGACTCACCAGGGTTGGATCTAGATAGGGAACCATGGCCCCATCAGACGTCCACAAGGGTTGTGACTGAGAGGAACCCTTGGTCCCTGAGCTGCCAGGGTCTGGCAGGGGCAGGTCTTAGCACACCCTGCAGTTTATCAGTGCTGGAGGTGGAACCCCGGGGCTTTGTGGATGTTAGGCTAGCTACAGCCTCACCAATGTTTGTTTCACTCATTGATTAGGTTTATTATAATAAAACTTATTAATAATGTGTGTTTGTATGGTGTGTGTATACATGCACGAGCGCACGCACACACACAGACACACAGAGAGAGAGAGAGAGAGAGAGAGAGAGAGAGAGAGAGAGAGAGAGATCAGAGGACTACCCCAGAGAGTCAGTTCTTTCCTGCTGTGGAGTCTGTAGATCAAACACAGATCACCGGGTAAATTTTTTTATGCATTTTTACTTGCTGAGTCATCACACTGGCCCTATTTGTTTTTTAATTTTTGAGATAGAATTTCACTATGTAGCTCAGGCTAACCTCCAAGTCCAACTCCCAGTTGCCTGTGCCATCAAACCCAACTTGAGTGTGGGTTATGTCCAGTGAAGCCTGACCAAAGAAGCCTCTAGTAGAATCAAGGACTGTTCCTTTACCCTCAGTTACCCAGCACCCACCTCAGCCACCATGCTCCCTCCCAGGCTTCCCCTTTCCCTATTTGTAACACTGCCCACTCAAGGTCATCTTCGAATGTCTGCTTCTGCAAACCGTGCTTTGAAACCACCTACGGGGCAGTGGACTACCATAGCAAAAGAACATGAAGCTATTGGCACTCACTGGTGTATCTGAATACGTCCCACCAAGACACAGACCAGGAACAATCTCCAGAGAGCACTTTAATAGCAGCAAGCACACCCTAAGCCCCATAGGACTCAGTCTACCCCAGCAGGCCCAGGAGTATAGGGCAGACCACACTGCTTTTGAACTCCTGGAGCCCAGGATCCTTGTCACATGGCCTGCTGGATCGGAACCTCTGCCCTGCTGTCTCTCTTAGGTGTTGTATCTGGTGACCTCAGGTTCCAAAAGGAACTCTCTAGATCTGAGCATGGTCCCCAAGCTAGTTTAAACAAACAAACAAACAAACAAACAAACAAAAAACCCTTTACATCTCGTCTGTGTGTGTGTGTGTGTGTGTGTGTGTGTGTGTATTGAAGCCACATGGGTTATAGAACTCAGAATTTAGGGCCAGACTAGGCCATTAGACTACACACACACAGACACACACACACACACACACAGACACATAGACACACACACACACACAAACACACACAGACACATACACACAAACACACACACACACACACACACACACACACACACGAAGGTCATATTTTCGCAAAGAACATCATCAGTCTAATCAGGTCCAGGGTTCTTCCTTTAATTCTGTGCAGCTTCCTGTGGCTTTAAGGGCTTCCAAGAGCAAGGACTGTGCCCACGTGTCCCTTGCTCCCTAGTTGCTTTCCATGCTCTCAGAACAGAAAGTATGAGCCTAGAAGCCCAGGGATCTTGAAATCTAGTAGTCCTTGGGCACTGTCCCTGGGAGGACATTCAACGTCTACCTGGATGCCTCCAGGAGAGGATGCATCACTGCCTCAGCAAGGAAACCTTCTGTGTTTACAGTTACTAAAGTACTTACCCTGAGCCAGAAAACTACCCTCTCGTTTGCCCCACTGCATGCAGAATTTGGATCTTTGTTCCATGTGGATACTGCCTACCCGAAACCTTCTGTCTGGCTCTCTGCCCCCTCCTTTGTGCCTGTGGACATAGCATGAGGAAATTGGGTTCTGCTGTTGGGCAAGACCACATGATTTCTTCCTGCTGTTAAAAAACAAAAAACAAAAAACAAAAAAACCTTAGAATGCTTCCACCCCAGGATATCAGAGCCTGCCCTCCTCGGCAGGAAAAGGCAAAGGAAGGCTCTGAGCCGCAATGGGGGCAGGGAAAGGGGTCTGTCTGTGATCATTCAGCCCCGAAATGGTGCTCATGATGACTGCTTTTCAGGCCATTAATTCAAGGGCTCTGGGTCCCCCTCCCCCATGTCACTGCCTGCTCTGGGAGATAAGCCCAGTTCTATTTAACCCTACCTCTTCCCCCAAAGTGGCTTCCATCTCTGCCAGGCAAGCATTTAACTCCCTGGATACCGGAAAGCTTCAGTGACTGCTGGTGTTCATGCATCAGGAAAACAGATATGTCTTATCTGGACCCCAGAATCCTGATCCCTAGTCCCTGAATCCCAGGGGTACTGGAAGTCCCCATCTACACTCTGTCCTCTGTCGGGAAGCCCAAGCTCCCCCACAAGGCATCAGGACCCCATGGTGACCCTAGAAGAAAATACCCACTTCCAAGCTGGGCAACTTAGCTCCAGCTCTCTCCCCATAGCCCTCCCTCCCCATTTCTTAGCCAGAGGGAAAAGCTGAGGCATCTTTGCCTCTTTCCCTCTTCCGTGTTCTGCTGGCTCATGGCTCTGCCTGGCAGTCTCATTCTCTTCTTGTTTCTTTTTGTCTTTTTGCTCCCTCTCCTTTGTTCTCTGCTCTTCACAATCAGTGATCACGTAAGGATGTTCCTGAGTGTTGTCCTCAGAGTGAATCATGTGCGTTCCTGTCCTCATGTCTGGGAGCCTACTGGTGTATGATTCTCCATGCACGTTTCTATCCTTGTGTTGATGTGTGTCTGACCTTGTTTGTCTGCCTGTGAGAAGGAATTCTTCCTGTCTGGTTTCTTTGTACGGTGGCCAGTCTCAGTACGAATCTTGCATTGTCTGTATGCTGGGCTGTCCTTGGTTTCTATATAGTTCCGTCAATCTGTATGAATCTCCCAATGTACTTGAAGCTATAGGTTGGTCCTCATTTCTCCATGTCTCTGCCCCTTGGTTTGTCAGTGTGTGTGTGTGTGTGTGTGTGTGTGTGTGTGTGTGTGTGTGTGTGAAAGCATGTATGTGTATATGCTATATTTCTACTAAGGGTCATAGAGTTGGTTTCACCATTGCACAGCCTAACTCATCTTCAGCTAGCTTAGTGTTTTGGCCTCCTGAGGCCACCTCCCAGATGTCATGTCCTTGGTCCTCTCTGACCATCTTTCCCTTATCTCCAAGTCAAATTAGCACTGGAAGGGGCAAGGACAGAGGTGGGGCTAAGACCAAAAGTATCCTAGCCCCATTTGCTCAGCCCCTCAGCCCCAGCCCCATGCTTCTTGTCTATACATCTGTCCCCCACACAACAATTACAAGTACCAGTTGGGTATGGTAACAATAATACCATGGCTGCCACATGTTAGGTACAAAACACGATTAAGCATTTTGCATACAAGAGACTTTTAGATTCTTTGCATAATTGTATGAAGCTGCTCTCATAGGATAGGGATGAAGAAATGAAGATAAAAGAAATCGGGGAGAGAGTCCAACACCCAGAGCTGGGATATGGTTACAGTGAAGCCAGAAGCAGGATTATTCTGCTGTTTGGGATCTTGCCACAGCCACTTCCAGCCTGGGAAAAAGGCATTTATTGTAAACAGCGGGAGAAGGGGCTCCTTCCCCAACAGCTGACAGCTCATTTTATCCAGAGGAACTGAGATCTGATTTTGGAGTTCATCTCCCTGGGCAGTGAAGGATCAAAAACCAAACAACAGCCTGAGAGAAGGGGTGGAGGTTTCCATAGAGGAAAGTACTGGGGG
The DNA here is from genome assembly GCF_978045245.1 of Mus caroli. Lineage (NCBI taxonomy): Eukaryota > Metazoa > Chordata > Mammalia > Rodentia > Muridae > Mus > Mus caroli. The sequence goes on along the minus strand of NW_028227257.1, from coordinate 20,972,304 downwards.
GGGGGCGCTTGGGGGGGGAGGGAAGCATCTAACTTCCTGGGTTCTAACCTGGCTTTCTTTCAGGTTCTGGCTGACATTGAGCAGGACACTTTATTGCATTACATGCTTGTGGGTTTGCCTATCTGTAAAATTAGGAATAAAAAGAGGCCCAGTCAGGATATTTGAAGATGGAAGACAGGATAAATCAAGTGATCTCTCAGAACTGGGTCTCACAGAGCCAAGAATTAAGGGTAAGAAGTGCAGGTGGCGGCTACACTTGCTCTGGTAATTCCAAGAGAATAGCCATGCACAGTTAGGGTGGTAAAAAGTGGAACATAAATGGCCCCATTTCTCACTGGTGAAAAACCCATCCCGCTTCCTGTAAGAAAAGCACTGTATGGCAAAGCAAGGAGAAGCTTAAGTACTTGGGACCTCCTTGTCAAAGAAGGCATCCGTGACCATCTTAAGGTGTGGAGGGGCACAAGAGGTCACTACAAAGGTACTAGGTCCCTCTGATACATATGTCAGGTGGGCAAAAGAATTCCTCCAGGAAAGGGGGTCCGTGAAGGGGATGGAAACCCTTGTCTGGAGGAAGCTCTGGGGTGAAGAGTCTCTTCTGTCCAAAGCCTTTTGGGAAGATGAGGTGCCTGCATTTACACTCTTTGCTTCTGTCAAGTGCCTGAGGGTGACCAGATTTCAACATGCTGGGGAGAAGGATTTTGGTCATGGTTTAGCAGGAGGTGGGGGTTTTGCAGTGGGCATGTGAAGGAAGGGATAGTGGCGGAGTGATGAAGACCACTCTGTCTGTTGTACGAAGGTCCCCAACCTGGGATAAAGACCTCTTCCAGAGACTGTGAGAGTGCTTGAGGAGAAGGGGGGTGACTAGGGGTAGCCCATCTTGTCCTGGCAGCTCCTACTTGCTGGTCAAAGCCCTCAGGCCGCCCTACTTGTGCACTGACCTGAGCTAATCTAAAAAATACCGCAGGGGAGGTAGAGACTGGGGTTCCCAGTGAGAAAGAGTCTCCAGAGGGGGAGAAAAGGATCGGGAGTTTGTCATTTCTGTCAGCTTTCTTAGGCCCAATGACAACAATGCTTCTCCTTCATCTAGGCTGGGACTGCTGCTGGTCCCATCCCGTGGTTTGCTGCTTAGGAGTTTGAGAGAGAACCCAGCTGGGGACGTAGACAGGGACCCACAGAAAGCAGCCACAGCTGACCCATGCCTCATGGAGACTACAAAGGGGCTCACGCCAGCACGTACGCAAGGCAACTCCATTCAGAAGCACCAGCCCCGCAATGTGGTCTGCGCAGCAAACCACACATGGAATACGCACTGTTACCAAAGCTCCCGCTCAGAGTTCACACAGCGCCAATCCACAGCTGTATCTAATGCGATGTCTTTGTCTCTGGATCTCTTTCGTCTTCGTGCCCGCGCGCACTCGCACGACACTCAACAGAAACATCCAAGCTCTCGCAGTCCGGGGCGCCTGGCCGAGCGTACCCATGTTTCTGAGCTCTGGTCCGCAAGGCTGTCAGCTCGCCTTTCGTCAATCCTGACCTTCTCAGATAAGCATTTGCTTATGGAGGGGGCGAGGGGGCGAGGGGGCGAGGGGGCGTCCTCAGAATCCCTCCGAGAGAGAGAGAGAGAGAGAGAGAGAGAGAGAGAGAGAGAGAGAGACAGAGACAGAGACAGACAGAGACAGACAGAGACAGACAGAGACAGAGACAGAGACAGAGAGACAGAGACAGAGAGACAGAGACAGAGAGAGACAGAGACAGAGCCCAAAGGCTGGCCTTTCCCCTCCACTCTGCGCGCATCTCCAGAGCAGTTGATGGTGAGGCACCAGCTCCTACCACGGCACCCCTGGACGGCAGAAACAGCTCAGATGGTCCAACCCAGGGCTGACCTTCTTCAAAAGTAATCCAAGACAGTCACTTCTGTCATCAGGATGGACTTGCAGAACAAGTGATAGATGGCAGAGACACAAACAGACGACCGATCGGCCGGCCTAGCTCAACTAGAGACTCTCACCTGGCTGTCCTGTTGGTTATCCGGACCGTTAGCCAGAGGATCCGGGGCCCGCACAGCTCCGGGACTCTGGAAGATAGTTCCGAGGGTGGGGACCTTCGAGAAACAGCCCACACTGAACTCCTCCCTCCTTGTGGCGGCAGCAAGGTGGGACGGGCCAGGACGTCTGCTTAGCACCTCCTCCAGAAATGCAGCACTTGGGGGGCCCCCACCCTTTCGCGCGCTCCTTCCCACCGACCTCCCAAGGGTGCACCTCTCCAGCTTCTGTCGCACTTCCGAAACCTTCTGTGCTCTCTTTCCCTGGTCCCGACCCCCCACCTCATGCCCCCTGGTCTGGACAGCATCTCCCCCTCGCCGCCCTCCGCCCACGCACCGCCTGACTCCGAGGGGTGCGAGCGCATTGGGCTGCGCCCGCGTGGGGGCGCCGCGCCAGCCTCGCGTAGCTGTTCTGACGCTGCCGTCGCCGCCGCCCTCCGCAGCCCAGCCGGCACCCGCACCAGCTCTGCAGTGCACTCGTCGTCTCTCGGGCCGGTCCCACCAAGAGCCAGACTGTCGTGACGGGGCCAGCCTCGAACGTTAGGCGCGAGGGTCATGAGCCAGAGCGCCCTGGGGCGCCGCGCCGAGACCCAGCGGAGATAGCGGTCCTCGCTGCCTTGACGCGCGCCCGCCGCGTCCCCAGACCCTTCTGTCCTTTTCTCCCGCCCCGCCGCCGCCATGGCCACCCTCCTCCGCAGCAAGCTGACCAATGTGGCCACCTCCGTGTCCAACAAGTCCCAGGCCAAGGTGAGCGGCATGTTTGCCAGGATGGGGTTTCAGGCGGCCACCGATGAGGAAGCGGTGGGCTTCGCGCACTGCGACGATCTCGACTTTGAGCATCGCCAGGGCCTGCAGATGGACATCCTGAAATCGGAAGGCGAGCCCTGCGGAGACGAGGGCGCAGAAGCTCCCGTCGAGGGAGACATTCATTATCAGCGCGGCGGCGCTCCTCTGCCACCCTCGGGCTCCAAGGACCAGGCCGTGGGAGCTGGTGGCGAGTTCGGGGGTCACGACAAACCCAAGATCACGGCGTGGGAAGCGGGCTGGAACGTGACAAATGCCATTCAGGTGAGCGCGGGATCCCCAAATCTGCTTGCCATCACCCCCACCTGAGCTGTCCTTGCCAGGCTCTGCCCCCACACGAACCCCACAGAGGTCTAGGTTTCAATGCCGCCTTCTCCCAGGACTGGATAATTTATCTCCCCTTCTCTGACCTTCCTAGCCACAGGGATCTACGCCCCCAGGCGGTGTTCTGCTCAGATCCACTCTCTTACTGTTCCTGCTACGGGACAGCCTGGCTGAGGTTTGGGGTGGGGGCGGGGGCGGGGGAGGGTCACAAATCCAAAGACCCTACAAAAGCTGGAGACTTGGGGAAGGGCAGGGGTCGGGGTGGGGGAAGAATGAAGAAGAGAGAAAACCTGGATCTGAAGCGTTAGCCTTGAGCTCCAGAATGGAGTCCCAGCTGCATTTTCGGAGGACAGGGAGAAAGCTGAGCTAGGGAGTCTCCTCCTCGTGACACATACAGAAGTCGTGCACGCGGACAGGGCTAGACACGCTCCCCTTCCTCACTAACAAACAGGCATGTGACATGCATCTCTTTATAGTTCGCAGGGTTACCCTAAATGTACTTGACTATACCACAAGACACTGCAATAGCAGCAATACCTTTACACAGCAAGTGCCTCTGCATTAGCTTAATCTTAACTCGTGTGCACACACACACAAACGCACACGCACACACTCAAGCAGACAGCACCCACTTGGCTGCTGCAGCTCTGTTGGAGATATACAGATACAGGTACATAGGAAGGTCTATGGTAGAGGGACTCCGAGGTACGAAGCTGCGCAGACTAGCTCCTCTTGCCGGAAATCCCGGCTGCACCGCAGAAATCTGAGCGCCTCCTCCACAGCAGGCCAAGCTGCTCCAGAGACTGAGAAGGGTCCTAGGCCTTCAAACCTGTAACCTCTAATCCCTAGGCCGCCACCTATAACCTCTAATCCCAACCCCTATCCCAGTCCCGTTCCCATCAGGAACAGGGCACTTCTCCGCTGAAGGATTTGGAATTCACAAAACGACCCCGGAGGCTGGCAGGGGTTGGTGGGTTCCAACTTCTGGGAGGGAAGAGGCCTCGTTTCTGGGCACCCTGGGGCTCTGTGTCTTGGCTCCCTAGCATCTCTGGAGTGTTGAATCGTTAAGACAGAAAACGTAGGTTTCTTTGGAGTGGAAGGCAACTGCTGAGTTTCTTTGGAACATGAACTCAGCAGGATACCAAGGAGTCTGATCCCGTGACACTTCCAACTCCAGGTGCTGCTGAGATAGTCTTGGCAGAATACAGGACAGGGTTGGCATCCGAAAGGCCTTTGCTGTTGTGGGGTGCTTCTCTTTGGGCCTTTCAAGGTTCTGTTCTGTAGCTTGGAGAAAGGCGGGGGCGGTAGGCTGGAGTTTGGCAGGCCTCTGGAAATCCTATATTCCGTTAGCTTTTCTTCCCTATGTAAATTAGAAACCATATTGCGCAGCTTTGGCCCTCCCCTCTCCTCAGTTTCTAGAGACCTGCTGGTTTAGGCTTCCTGCAGTGTAGGGCTTGTGGGCTGGAAGGCTCTCTATTCTGATCCCCTCTGCAGATCCCATTTAATACCCAGCTTAGGGTTTCCCAACCCCAGTCCTATCCTATGGGGTTCTTATTTCCAAACCTATATCTACACCTCATCTCCGTTCCCCAAGATCATGTGTCTACTACCCAAAAACGTCTGCATATTTTCTTCCTTTGTGGCTTTCTTCCGTTTTCAGCAGGTTCCTCTCTACCCGATCTCGACTCCTCTGGTTTGACTCTTAGACCTTCGTGTTTTTCTCGTTAATGAGCACCTAATTTCAGTCCACCTTAAATCCAGTGTCCAGTTCTCCAGACCTTTGCAAAGCACCCTTCTGGGTCCACACTTCTTCTATCCCCTGTTGTTCATCCCCTCTTCTGGTTGTATCCCCAGGAACCATCTGTGAGGATCTCTACATTCCTCTCTTCCCTCAGCCTCCTCCATCCTCCCCAGGCACCGGGCTTCTTTCTAACTTAACACTCAGATTCTCCATTAGGGCCTCTTTCACGAGGATTCACCCCCATTCTCTCGTCCTATGGCTTAGGCACAAGTCTATCTCCATCTAGCGCCCCCTAGCGATAGTTTTGGGCTATACCCCAGGGTCCCTTTTCAAGAGGATCAGCTGAGCTCCTGGATCTGGTTGCCTCTTTGCACCACAGGGCATGTTCGTGCTGGGCCTACCCTACGCCATCCTCCACGGCGGCTACCTGGGGTTGTTCCTCATCATCTTCGCCGCAGTGGTGTGCTGCTACACCGGCAAGATCCTCATCGCGTGCCTGTACGAGGAGAACGAAGACGGGGAGGTGGTGCGCGTGCGGGACTCGTATGTGGCCATAGCTAACGCGTGCTGCGCTCCTCGATTCCCCACGCTGGGCGGCCGCGTGGTCAATGTGGCGCAGATCATCGAGCTGGTGATGACGTGTATCTTGTACGTCGTGGTGAGCGGCAACCTCATGTACAACAGTTTCCCGGGGCTGCCTGTGTCGCAGAAGTCCTGGTCTATCATAGCCACGGCGGTGCTGCTGCCCTGCGCCTTCCTGAAAAATCTCAAGGCCGTGTCCAAGTTCAGTCTGCTGTGCACGCTGGCCCACTTCGTCATCAACATCCTGGTTATCGCTTACTGTCTCTCTCGCGCGCGTGACTGGGCCTGGGAGAAGGTGAAGTTCTACATCGACGTCAAGAAGTTTCCTATCTCCATTGGCATCATCGTGTTCAGCTACACGTCGCAGATCTTCCTGCCCTCTCTCGAAGGCAACATGCAGCAGCCCAGCGAATTCCACTGCATGATGAACTGGACACACATCGCCGCCTGCGTGCTCAAGGGTCTCTTCGCGCTCGTCGCCTACCTCACCTGGGCCGACGAAACCAAGGAAGTCATCACGGATAACCTGCCCGGCTCCATCCGCGCCGTGGTCAACCTCTTCCTGGTGGCCAAGGCGCTGCTGTCCTATCCATTGCCCTTCTTCGCGGCCGTCGAAGTGCTGGAGAAGTCTCTCTTCCAGGAAGGCAGTCGCGCCTTCTTCCCCGCCTGCTATGGAGGCGACGGTCGCCTTAAGTCCTGGGGGCTGACGCTGCGCTGCGCGCTGGTGGTCTTCACACTGCTCATGGCCATCTACGTGCCACACTTCGCGCTGCTCATGGGCCTCACGGGCAGCCTCACAGGCGCCGGCCTCTGCTTCCTGCTGCCCAGCCTCTTCCACTTGCGCCTTCTCTGGCGCAAGCTGCTGTGGCACCAGGTCTTCTTCGATGTGGCCATCTTCGTCATCGGCGGCATCTGCAGCGTGTCCGGCTTCGTGCATTCACTCGAGGGTCTCATCGAGGCCTACCGAACCAACGCAGAGGACTAGGGGGTGGGGACCCTGCCCCCAGCTCCCTCCCCGCCCACCCCAACTCCCCGTCATCCCCGCCCCCACCCCCACTCCCAGCCCCCTGCGTCGTTGCGCTAGGGAGGCCGAGCTTTAAACACCTCCGGTTCCTAGTTGCTGATTATTCGGGGACCGGGTGGGGGAGGGAGGGGATAGACATCCAAGGTCCACTGCGTCTGCGTTTCTGTCGTCCTTTCTATTCCACATCGCCCTGATTGGGGGGAGGGAGAGGAGCGTAATTAGTGAAGGGTATTTTCTGTCCTTCCTGGAACACCCCACCACCACCACCAAATTTTGGCTCCAGTCAACGACGGGGGTGGGAAGGGAGGGAAAGTTCGCAGGCTTGGAAACTTGACCTTGAGGGTGGGGTGGGGCCATTTCACAGCCATTCAGTGCTTGGAATCTACAGCGTCCAGCCATTTCCAGCAAGAGCGCTCCCCATGCCCTGGACATTTCAACCTTGCGGCCTGAAAGGTTAACCGGGAAATTCATTTCGGGCGGGCGACTTCACTCTGGAGAAGCCGCGGCAGGGGCCCCGTTTGCCTGCCGGTTTTCAGGAACCCAAACTCATCTTGTGCAATGTATCCGGTCGTGGAACTGTATACTGTGCGTGTGGTGTGCTCGTGGTGAATAAGATGAAATGTATATCAGAAAAAAAATCTATCTCTAATTTAGAGTGCGGTGCATAATAATTATATCCGCAAATAAAGAAGAAACAAAGGCGTCTCTGGCCTTCTGTTCACGGCTGCCCAGCACAGTGGTAAGTGGGAGGCAGGTGATGGAGGACATCAGATTTTGACAAGGGAGACAGGACGAAGGCAAGGAGCAACTGTGGTTAAAGGGTCCTGGGAGAAATAATTTGGTTCGCTCTGGGATGTTAGGATGCAAGAGCTAACGCCCCGGAGGATGCATAGCAAATGTGGTGAGTTCTTTCTGCTTCCAACCCTAAAGCGGGAGGGGTGCAAATTTACTGAACAAATGACTATTGGGGCTAGGGTTGCATTGGGAAACAGAGCAAACTCTTAGCTTACAATGAGGGGCCGAGTGGGGGTGGGGGAGGCGTGGATTCCAGGGAGGGGGGGAAAGCCAGACAAACAAACTACCAAAAGCATGAATTCCCGGTGGGACTGCAAACTGTGAAGAGACGGATAAAGAAGAGGGTTGTAGATTTTCCAGCCCGCCACCCCCCAGCCCCCTGGACCAGGAGCCAAAACCATTGCCTTGCAGGCATCTAATACCCGAAAGCACCCTGTCTCACGCCCCAGCTGGGGCATGTACAGCCCCGGGAAAGGGACTGGCCACTTAGGGATGTGATTGCCTGGTTTATCCGAGGAATCGCCTCGGGACTGCCTTGGGTGTTTTTGTTTTCCTGTGCTGCCTTCAGAGGCTTCTTCCTAGGGCTGCTGGGAAAGATCGGGGTACACTTCCCCTGTGGGAGCTGAAGGGCTGAGCCGCTCTAGGGTCCCCCCGCCCCCACTGTGGGAGGAGTCATCATCTAGGCAAGGACGTTTAGAGTGAATCTGCTGTCCAATAGAGGTGCCGTTCTCTGCAATGGGGGAGGTCGGAAGGAGGGAGAGGAGAGGGAGAAAGGAGGCGAGGGAAGGTAAAGAGGTGTATCTATGTCTCAGAAAAACCTTGGTAAATGAGTGTGTGTGTGGGCGGGTCTGTGATGCACCTACGACAGAGGTGAGCTGGAGTCCCTGTGATTTTGCAGCCACAGAACAGTAGTAGGAGGAAGAAGGCTGCCAAGCCGCTCTAAGAAGGCTATCTGAGATGCCTGTCCCCCTCCCTGCCTCCTCGCTCTCTTTCCCTTCCTCACTGCTGAATGCTTGGGCCCCAGCACAAACCAAAGAATTCTGTTTCCAGTCCTCCATGACTAACCCAGAGAGGACGGCATGGCTGTCCATCCTCCCACCTTGTATCTGTCTGCTCCTCAGTGGACCAGGAGTACTTTCAGACTCAGAGCCTACACTGCAGCCCCGAGACAAAGCTATAAAGGGTGGTATTCTGTTCCACTGTGCCAGCTATGCCCTTGTTATCTTCAGAAGGACAAATGAGATTATCGGCAGGTTATGGACAGTAGCTGCTAGCTCTGGGGGTTTTTGCTTACATTCCTCCAGTGGGTTTTGGCTCCAATCTTTGGGCTCAACTTACAGGAGCTCAGGTCTTCAAGAGCAAATCCTGAGGTTGGCAGACAGTACCCTAGAGTCAAAATGGAATGCTACACCCTAGTGAGTGGGTCACTAATTATCAAGTTAGGATTTGGGCTCCTGGGATAAATGTAGGCCAGATGGGACCCGGCTCCACATTTCCTCACTTCTCTCCAGTGTGCATGAATAAAAAGCAAAAGTCCTAGCTACCGGGTACTAGTCTCAGGTGTCTGGGCCCTAGGAAAACTCTCTCTCTCTCTCTCTCTCTCTCTCTCTCTCTCACACACACACACACACACACACACACACACACACACACACACACACACACACGGCTCCCATCCGTTCTTACAGTGCATCAGACTCCATTTGTCGTTGATGCCAATAAGCTGCCCCTGTCTTCAGCAGAGATATGTTGGTGTTCCAGACTTGTGCCCTTGAGAAACCACGAGGGTCAGCCGCAGAGTCTACAAGTGACCCCATCTCACCGCCCCAGTGGCCAGAGCACAAGCTGCTGAGCCTAAAGCGGGCTTCTTTCTTTATGACTTGAGTAACTGTTTGGGGGGCAGATCTCAGAGTTCTTACTGCTTCTTCCCCTAGCCTATCTCCACCTCCACCCCCATCCCATCCCCACCCCGACTCCTACCCTCGCCCCCATCCTCCAGTGCTTTGTGGACTTTATCCCCATTATCACTTTTCAATAGTGGACGTTTGCCAGGCTGAGTTGATGCTCTATTACGGGATAGCTCGTTATTTATGATGCATCCTATCTCAGAGACTGACGTGCTCCTTGCTCAAGGGCCTTAGATGGACGAAGAGAGCCAAACAGGTCCAAGGGGAACTATTAAGCAGTGGAAGGGAACCAGGCCTTGCTGTTGGGAGGGGGATCAGAGACAAGATTCAGAGAGGGACTTTGATGGAGTCAGGAGCTTAGTCCTGGAAATGAATGGGGTTGAGGGTGGAGCAGGCTGGACAGCCATCCAGGCATTCCAGTTAGGCTAGATTGACCCCAGAGAGCTAGCCTTAAGTCCCTGTACCCCCCACCCTAGTGTTCTTTTATTTTTCCCTGTTGAATATTATGCACTTTCTAAAATACAAAAGAGAGAGAGAGAGAGAGAGAGAGAGAGAGAATTTTACACTCAACATGTGGATACCCATCACCCAGACATAAAGACACTCATTCCATGACACCAGCCACCGTACATCTGTCCATCCAGCAGCCCTTTAAAAGCAATGCCTTCTTAGCTCGCCTATGCTCATCTGTTTCAGTCTCTGATACTTAAGTAGGAGGACCTTGATGTGACCTGGGGGTGAGGGACAGTATTAGTCAAGCGCTCCTGGAGCCCAAGGCAAAAGCAAACAACCATAGTTATTGTCTTTACATATTGTCAACCATAGTTCTGTCTTTACTTCACACTTCACTTTTATAACCACCAGACTATTGTGGACGGCAGGGTTCGTTTTGCATTGCTTTTGACTTTAAAACTATTTTAAAAGGGTTGGGGCTGGGCATGGTGGCGCACGCCTTTAATCCCAGCACTTGGGAGGCAGAGACAGGTGGATTTCTGAGTTCAAGGCCAGCCTGGTCTACAGAGTGAGTTCCAGGACAGCCAGGGGCTAGACAGAGAAACCCTGTTTCGAAAAAACAAACAAAAACAAAACAAAAAATGGTTGGGGAGATGGCTTGATCAATAGAACTCTTAGTGCATAGGCGTGAGAGGACTCGAGTTCTGATTTCTGTCACCAACTCCATCTGCCCCCAAGTACTGAAAACTCAGAGGTCGTGGTACCCATCTGTGGTGCAACCACTTATGAGGCAGAGACAGGAATACTTCAAGTTCCAGGCTAGCATGGCCTACAGAGAAAGATTCTACCTCAAAAACAAACAAACAAACAAAAACAAAACAAACAGAAATCCATTTTAAAGAGATATGCAACTTGCTTCTTGCATGTTTTTGACACCCTCTTCAATGTTGCTCCTGAGGCCAGTGTTTTCCTTTGGCCTCCAGCTGTATTTCGCAGCCCTGGGTGTAAGGTAAAGCCTGGGAGAGGAGGAAATTCTCTGGAGATCTGGCTTGAACATTTCTGACAGTCAACAAGGGACTCCACAGTGATGCTGTGGGTGCCTCTGACCGCTGTGGGGTCTCAAAGGGGACAAGAGAGACCAGCTCCCATCCAGAGGCACCCAAGAAGCTACTCTGCAATGCTGAGGACCCAGCTCTATGGGGTGGGGGTGAAACATGGCAGAAACTGAGGGTGCTGTAAAAGGGGTGAGAGGTGCAGCCCCTGGGCTGGGGAGGGAAGCAGCGGTGAGGGTGGACACAGGAAAGGGATTGCTAGGGCTGCACATCTCCTGCTTCAGGGATGCCAGGGAACCACTTGCAGATGACGGAGCACCAGCTACAGTTATCCCCAGAGTACAGTAGTCAACCAGACAGATATAGTCTCTGTTAAAACTGTCAATGCCACCCCTTCATCTCCTGGATGCACCCAAGTTCACCTGAAGGAAGCTGTGCATACCTAAAACTCTGATGCCTCCCAGCCCCTGAACTCCAGGCTTACCTCCCTGAAGGCTTCCTAGGGTGTGCTGAGGCACAATTTGGAGTTAGAGAGTTATTCCCCAACACTGAGCCAGTTAGTGATTCCTGTCTCTGGCCCTCCGATAGAGTGGCTTTGAGGCCTGTCCCACAAGGATGCTCCAGAGGGGTCTGCTGGCTCATCAGACAAGTTTTCTCTGACTTCCTCTGTCCCTGTTCCCTCCCTGCACTGCCTGGGATCACCTCCTAAACAAACAGAGTGCACTGGAAACTTCATCTCAGGGGTTCCTTTTGTGGAAATCTAAGGCAAGACATTTATTTACAAGACTTTTAATCACTTAATGGAATAATACGTAGAAAGAAAAAAAAACAAGGTTTTCATCTAACACAGTAGCACCCCACTCTCCTGAGATATCTACTCAGAGACATGGGCCAGGCTGGAAGAAGTAGGGTCAAACGACAAGTACGTCAGAGACTTCTCCCCTACCCCACCTATAAGTTCAGAGTTAATAACCTACTCTATTTTCCCCTCTTCCTGATGTATCATTGGGACCGCTGCTGTGAGGAAGACTGAAGCAATGGGCTGGTGGATATATGGATGGATGGATGGATGGATGGATGGATGGATGGACGGACAGATGGACAGATGGATGGTGGGTGAGTGCTGCCATGAGTGTCAGTGGTTGGATGAATGAGCTAATGGGTAGGTAGATGAGTGAATGGAAGGAAAAATGGACAGATAGTAAACGAGTCAGTGAAATGATTAATGTCTAGATCAATGGATGGGAGGAAAGGAAAGTAGAGGTAAATGTGTCCAGGGGAACTCTCCTGTTTTGTTTTATTTTGTTTTGTTCTGACATGGTCTCACTGGAATTCGTTATACAGACCTGGCTAACCTGGAATTCATTATACAGACCCGGCTGGCTTTGAACTCACAGAAATCCCCCTACTTTTGCCTCCTCAGTGATAGGGTTAAAGGTGTGTACCACCACACCTGGTTTGTTTAGTATTTAGAATCTCACCTAGTCCAGGCTGGCTTTAACTTGCTTGTAGCCAGCGCTACCTTTAAACTCCCTGTTCTTCCACATCTTGAACGCTGTGATTACAGGTGTATGTCACCACACCAGGCTCACGGTGACAATCTTTAAGCGTAGTAAACTTCCAGGGCAGATATTCTCTGTTTAGTTCCCTACTGTATCTTCACTAACAGGGATCTCATTCGCAGAACATACCTGAATGGGTTTTATAATAGATAGATCCATATGTTTACAGAAAGATTATCATCACGTTGAAATAGTAAAACCACAGGAAAACAAGACATGTGGTCAAGCCAGTGAAGTCTGTGGAACAAAATTCCTAGGGCAGGGCTCTAGAGAAATACTATTTCAAGATGAAGCAGAGGAAGAGTCGAGATGGGCGAGAGGTAGCCCGAGAGGTAGAATTACAACAGGTTGACAAGCTGGAACTGAAGAACAGCTTTCAAGGAAGAAAGGGAAAGACTTTGTTTCTTTTCTCTGAACAAATGCCCTCTTGTTTGTTCCTTTGTCCCAGGAAACCCAAGCAGCTTCCCAAGGAGCAGGGAAGCAAGCACTTGAAAAGTGTCCATCTCTGTCGGGCCATCTCTGCAGAGGGTTCTGAAGAGCACACAGAAACAAAGCCGAAGTGGGAACTTGGCTGCCTGCAGTTAGGGTTTCCCTGTGACACAGCACACAGGGGTCACACTGGAGGCCTTTGAGTTGGGCAACACATTAGCTAGCCAGTACCAGGATCACTTGAGCCACAGCAGAGAAGTAAGGGACAGAAAACGAAGATCAGCTCACAGGCAGGTATACTCCTGTGGGAACTTGGAGCTCGGTTCCCCCAGGAAGCAACACAGCTTCCCAATGAGAAATTTGGGGGGCAGAGGTCATGAATTATCACCGTTGAACCTCCACCAGCTGGAGCTTCAGGGACGTGGTGGTAGTTACGGCGCACTTCCAGCCTGTCATACCCTCAAAATGTTTCTGTGGTCCCAGAAAGCTGTTAGATACAGCACAGGCACTGACAGGACAGTAAGGAGCCAAAGTGTGCTTGGTAGCTGTGCCTAGCACAATGTCCCCAGGCTCCAGTGTCATTTGTTACGGAGGCCTTGGCACAGGCCCCAGAGATTAAAATGAGAACCAGATCATTTGGCCTCAAGCTCACGAGGCCAAATGATAAGTGAGGGTTTAAGAGAACCTCCAGCATTAAGTAGCTTCTATCACAAGTAGCTGCTCACCATGGGAGAAGCTGGGTTAGGAGATCTAACAGCAGCCCACAGAGCAAAGGAAATCCCCCACTCTGGAGACTTTAGATGAGGGGCTCTCTGACTGTAGGTTCTAAAGTCAGTGAAGGTGCTGATGTATACAGTGGTAATGTAGGGGACTGCTATACACTAGAAGTTTAGAAGTTTTAGGGGAGGTTTTAGAATGATAGGTTATAAGGTGTGGCACCCACCTTCTAATGTCACACTGTGTCACCTTTGAATGTACTGCTGATCTCTCAACCCAGATGGCTGACTGCATCCCCCACAGTTGGAGTGCATACCCTGTACGGGCTTCTGGCTAAGAATTCTGCCAGTGTGACCATGTAGTCAATGTGTGTGAGGTAGTGGGGAGCCTCCTGGCAGAGAAACCGTTCTCAGGGAAGAACCAGGAAAGGAAGGTGTGGAGTGGGGACATTCTAAAGCCAGCACGGCACCTGATGGCATATGTGCTCTAGAAAATAGAGCTGGCGCTGGCCCTAGGAAGAAGGGCTATTTAGAAAAACACAAAAGCTGTTAAACTTAAGTCTCTGCCATACAATAAATACCAAATCATGTTGGCTTGTGGCTCCAAACAATGAATATAAATGAGGAAAACAACATCTGTCTGCCAGGACAGTGGTGTCTTAGGGTTTTACTGCTGTCAACAGATACCATGATCAAGGCAACTCATATGGACATTTAATTGGAGCTGGCTTACAGGTTCAGAGATTCACTCCATTATCATCAAGGTAGGAACATGGCAGCATCCAAGCAGGCGTAGTGCAGGAGTTCTATATCTTCATCTGAAGGCTTCTAGCAGAATACTGACTTCCAGGCAGCTAGAATGAGTCTTATAACCCTACTCCAACAGAGCCACATACTCTAATCCTGCCACTCCCTAGTCCGAGCATATATAAACCATCACAAACAGTGTTGGCACAGAATCTCGAAGTTCTGGCTTTGTGGAAGAACTCCATAAGGCAGTGGTTCTCAACCTGTGGGTCATGACCCCATAGGGGGAGTTGAACGTCCTTTTCACAGGGTTTGAATATCAGCTATTTATATTTTGATTCATAGCACTAGCAAAATTGCAAAGCAACAGTAATAATTTTATGATTGGGGGTCACTATAATGTAAGGATTTGTATTATAGGGTTGCAGCATTAGGAAAGTTAAGAACCACTGATGGCAAAAAGGGCCTGAAGGATTCTGGGAGAAGAGATGTTAGTAGGCACATCTGGAAGGTTACCTGGGCAGTTTCAGGACAACTGGGAGACTTTGGGCAGGAATGAGAATGACCATGGGAGGTTCCCAGTAAGGAAGCAGAAGTAGGTAAGGGCCAGGGGAATTTGAACTGATAACAGTCCAACCTGCAGGCCCCTCTTGGTGTAAAAGCAATGGGTGCTCTTCCTGGAAAGTGGGGAGCATGAACTATGGCCCAAGGATGGAGCAAACTAAAACCTGGGTTTCAGCAGGGTAATGTGACTTCAAGTTTCTTTCGTGTGTGTGTGTGTGTGTGTGTGTTTGTACATATACCATGTGTGCATGTGGAGGTCAGATGACAACTTGCAGGAGTCAGTTCCTTTCCTCCACCCTGTGGGACCTGTGATCAAATTTGGGTTGTGAGGGCATCAGTGTCTTTAACTGCTCACCATCTTGATGGTCCTCTGTCTATTTACATTTTTTTCTTTTTAAAAAATGCAAAAAAATAAATAAATAAATAAAATGGCAAGGACAGGCTCTCAGATCCCCTGGCTGGCCTCCATCTCACTGTGTAGCCCAGGCTGGCCATGAACTGTAAGATCTAGAGTCTAGATCCCTTTGTTCCCACATTCCAGGTGCTGAGATGGCAGGCCCGTGCCACAGGCCCATGCCACCGTAGTGGGCTGCCACTTTCTTTCTTTCTTTCTTTCTTTCTTTCTTTCTTTCTTTCTTTCTTTCTTTCTTTCTTTTGGTTTTTCGAGACAGGGTTTCTCTGTGTAGCCCTGGCTATCCTGGAACCAGGCTGGCCTCGAACTCAGAAATCCGCCTGCCTCTGCTTCCCGAGTGCTGGGATTAAAGGCGTGTGCCACCACGGCCGGCTTTTTTTTTTTTTTTTTGGCCACTTTTCTTAAAACGTCATGTAAATAAACCAGCCTTCAAAGTGTGGGGCTAAAGCTTAAAAGAAGAAAGAAAATACAGCAATCAAGAAAATGGAAAACTAGAGCTGTCATGGAGTAAGTACTTGCTTGAGGAAAGAGGAAAGAGAAAAAAAAAAAAAGAATGCTGGAGTGGTGATCAGGGTGTCTAAGCCCCAAACAACAGCTGCAAAGACCAGAAAGCATGGGTGGGGGATGGGGGGGGGAGGATGGTCAGCAGGCTTTCAGGGCAATCTTATAGGGTGGAGCCGTCCTGGTAGGAATTCAGTCAAATGTTCAATCAGGCAATGGATAAAATGAAGACACTTGATCGGTCTCAAAAAAATTATCTCCCATATCCTCTTCTGTATTCCAGAAGCTTTTATAGAATGCACTCCAAAACAAGGGGTAAACTGGTGTGTGTGTGTGTGAGATGTCAATAACCCTAATACATAAAAGGCTGGAACAGGAGGATGGCTGAGAGTTGAAGGCCAGCATGAGATACAACATGATTAAAAACAAAAACAAAGCAGGGCAGTGGTGGCACACGCCTTTAATCCCAGCACTTGGGAGGCAGAGGCAGGCGGATTTCTGAGTTCGAGGCCAGCCTGGTCTACAAAGTAAGTTCAAGACAGCCAGAGCTACACAGAGAAACCCTGTCTCAAAAAACCAACCAAAAAAAAACAACAACAACAACAACAAAAAAGTGAAATATGCAATCTTAAGTACATAGCTTGATGATTTTTTTTTTTTTTCGAGACAGGGTTTCTCTGTGTAGCCCTGGCTGTCCTGGAACTCATTCTGTAGACCAGGCTGGCCTTGAACTCAGAAATCCGCCTGCCTCTGCCTCCCAAGTGCTGGGATTAAAGGCGTGCGCCACCACTGCCCAGCTGATGAATTTTTACAAACTCATTAAATATTCATTTTAGCTGCCACTCCCAGAAACCGAAGTTAGTAGTACCTCAGAGTTTGGAGTTTGACTGGGCCCTTGAGGGCCCTGAGTTCCATCCCTGGAACCTATTGGGTGAAGAGAACAGGCATCTTGGCACGCTCCCACACCAATCACGCAATAAATAAACAAATGAACAGAAAAAGAAGTCAAAGGGAAAGGAGAATAGCTTAACACGGTCACAAAATTAAGGGCTAGATTTGCAAGGCTATGCAGACAGAGACCAAGGGAGAGTAGGGGACAGGGAGGGGCGGAGTCCAGCCTAGTGTGGGTGGAGCCTTTGGTCCCTTAGTTAGAGCAAGGGGCGTGGCCACGCCTCCACGTTCCGAGCTGGGGGCGGGGCTCGTGGACAGCCAGTTAGCGCGAAGAGGCGTGGCCACACGGAGGCCGTTGCGGACAAGCTAGATCTACGGTTGGACTTGAGGCTTGGATCAGCGGGGAATAGAAACCCACAGAAAGTTCTGGAGCGCCAGGCGGGAATGAGGTGCTGAAACCAGCGAGTCCTCCCGTAAGAAGGAGGCTTCCGGACGCTTCGGGGCCCTGAGACTCAGACGCGGCCCGAGGTTTCGTGACGCACTCGGCGTCGGGGCGGGACCGGCGCTGGCCAAGATGGAGGCCAACGTGTTCCGCTTCCGAGATGCCCGCTCTGCTCCGGATCCCGTGCTCGAAGCCGGGCCGGTGGCCTTCGGGTCGCAGCCGGTGCCTCTGGTGCTGGACAACGGGTCGTTCCAGGCTCGGGCCGGGTGGGCGTGCCCCGGGCCGGACCCGGGTCCGGAGCCGCGCCTGCAGTTCCGCGCCGTGTGCGCGCGCGGCCGCGGCGGGGCGCGCGGCGGGCCGGGGCCGCAGGTGGGCAACGCGCTGGGAAGCCTGGAGCCTCTGCGCTGGATGCTGCGCTCGCCCTTTGATCGCAACGTCCCGGTCAACCTGGAACTGCAGGAACTGCTGCTGGACTACAGCTTCCAGCACCTCGGCGTCTCCTCGCAGGTGAGGGCCTGCCGGGCAGGGCGCGCTCCGCTTCAGCCGTCATGCCAGGCAGTCGGGTATTGAACACAAGTTTGTCGGCCTTGTGCTAGGAGCTAAGGGTACACCACGAAGTCTTGTATCTTCCAGAGATGGGCTGTCACAGGCACAAGGGTCCAGTTTGCAATAGTCCAAGTGAGATGAGTTTTACCAGCACCAGTCCGATCCTGGAAGTATTTTGAAGATAAAACCAACGGGGTTTATCAGTTAACAGTTTAGCCAAAGTTTGACTTAATAAACTTGAAATGAACCGGGTGTGGTTTCACCGCCCTTTAATCCGGGCACTCAGTAGGCAGAAGCAGGCAGTTATTTCTGAGTTCAAGGCCAGCCTGGTCTACAGAGTGAGTTCCAGGACAGCCAGGGCTACACAGAGAAACCTTATCTTAAAAAAACAAAAAACCAACAGACAGACATACGAAAAGCTTAAGTTGACCATGTTATTTTGGCTTCCCAAAATAATCTCCAATAGAGATGAAATGTATTCTTTAAAATGGCTTGTGAGCCGGGTGGTGGCGGCGCACACCTTTAATCCCAGCACTTGGGAGGCAGAGGCAGGTGTATTTCTGAGTTCAAGGCCAGCCTGGACTACAAAGTGAGTGCCAGGACAGCCAGGGCTACACAGAGAAACCCTGTCTTGAAAAAAGCCAAAAAAAAAAAAAAAAGAAAGAAAGAAAGAAAAAAGAAAAGGCATGTGAGCACCTTTTTAAAGATGTATTATTTCAAAGTTATATGTGTGAGAGTGTTTGTGTACAAGAGTGTAGGTGCCTTAGGCGGGCGATCTTCTGTGACAGGAGTCAGAGAGTAGGTGCTGGGCAACAGAGTTGGGTTCTAATGTGTTCTCTCTAGTCCTCTTGTCTAGCCTTGAGTGTGTCTCCCTCCACACCCTCATGCTTTTAATTAGAGATCAAAAGCAAATTCAGCCCCGCAGTAAGGATTTGGGTTATTTTTGCATTTCATGCATGCTTCCGTTTGTCTCTTTGTGCTTGTCTTTCAAAGTAGGGCTGCGTCGATCATCCCATAGTTCTGACGGAGGCTGTGTGTAACCCCCTCTACTCCCGCCAAATGATGTCGGAGCTCCTTTTCGAATGCTACAGGATCCCGAAGGTTGCCTATGGGATAGACAGCCTCTTCAGCTTCTACCACAACGTGCCCAAGAATGCCCTTTCCAGCGGCCTCATCATTTCATCCGGCTACCAGTGCACACACATCTTACCGGTCTTGGAAGGAAGGTGAGCTGTGCCGTGGCATTGTGTTGGAGAAGCATCGTTTTAGGGCTGACTGGAAACATGGGACGTAAAAGGTGCCTGTTGGAAAGTCTGGGAAGTGCTAGATGGTTTAACTGAGCTGGGCTCAGACCTACATCAGTGAGTGCCTTCACAAGTTATTCTACCTGCCCTTTGGGACCTCCTGGAGGGACTTCAAGTTGGTCTTATATCTGATTGACAGTTATACAGTGTTATAATTCTGATTTATGGGGGAACAGTTAACATGATACCTGCCCATAGTAGGTATTCAGTAAGCATGGTTTGAGTAAGTTATTCCATTATATTTATTTCGTTCTTCTTAAAAAAAATTGTGTGTGTGCTTGTGTGCTTTTGCGTGCAGGAGCACATCTGTGTCTGTCTGTCTGGATTTGACAGTGCTTGACAGGAAGCTGGAAGCAGAGAACCGTATAAGGGCATTGGTTCTCTATTTCCACCATGTGGGTCTTAGGAATTGAACCCAGAGGTCCTGAGCCTTGACAGCAAGTGCCTTTACTGCTGGGCCATCTCCCTTTCTCTTAGTTGAATCATTTAATTGAGACCATCTTGGTATTCTGGAATTAATTTTTAATTAAGATTTTTTGCCGCCCCCTCCCCCCAAAAAAAAAAACTTGCACTGCAAACTCTTTAATTCATATTGTCCATACCTTTTATTTTTGATTACATTGCCTAATACATACTAGGCAATTCTGGAACTGTTTAGTAGAATAAAAGACAGAGATGGTTTTTGTCTGTTCATGTCTCAGAGTTTAGTTTTATTTTATTTTATTTATTTATTTTTTTTAAGATTTATCTATTTATTATATGTAAGTACACTGTAGCTGTCTTCAGACACTCCAGAAGAGGGTGCCAGATCTCATTACGGATGGTTGTGAGCCACCATGTGGTTGCTGGGATTTGAACTCTGGACCTTCGGAAGAGCAGTCGGGTGCTCTTACCCACTGAGCCATCTCACCAGCCCTTATTTTATTTTCTTGTGTGATGAAGCTAGCATTGTGCCCTTAAAAGTTCCCACATTGCCAGAAGGGCTGTGTGCCGCAGGCAGTGAGCCCTGGCTCTAGCGTGGACGCTTAGCTTTGCAGCCCTGCTAAGATGAGGCTCTGGTCCCTTTACCAGCCAGCATGTATGTGCTTGTTCATCTGATTGTGGAGAGAAGCAGTTCCCAGGAAGCTTGTGAAATCAGACTCTTAAGGCCCAGAGCAAGTAGCCCTTGGGATTGGTCTGCTTGACCATTTTATTATTATTATTTCTAGCCCCCAGAAGTACACACTTGTCACATGTCACTTAGACATCCTACTGAACTGTTTTTTGTTTTGTTTTTTAAATTGAGACAGGGTCTTTACATAGCCCTGGAACTCACTCTATAGACCAGGATGGCCTCTGCCTGTGTCTACCCCCCAAGTGGTGGGATTAAAGGTATGGTGCCACTACTGGCCTAAACCACTTTTCTGCGGTAGAAGCCACATGCCGGGGTCTGCAGTAGGAGTTCTGGTGTTGGGTAAGAGGCTGTACCAAGGGAATCTTCCTGATAGGGTTTTAGGTGTCCTCACCCTCCACTAGTCTAGTCTGCCCCTTTGTCTGAATTCAATTCTCCTGCTTTCCCCAAGATGGTCTACATTTTGTCTTTTCTGCTGCACTGACTCTCAGTGTTGTTCTTTATTATTTCGGTATAGGCTCGATGCCAAAAACTGCAAGCGCATCAATCTCGGAGGAAGTCAGGCAGCTGGCTACCTGCAGCGGCTTCTCCAGCTGAAGTATCCGGGCCACCTGGCAGCCATCACGCTCAGCCGCATGGAGGAGATCCTGCAGGAGCATAGCTACATTGCCGAGGACTACGGGGCAGGTGACACAGGGGGGCATGGCGGGTGATACAGAGGAACTTGCTCCAGGTTTCCAACTCTGTTGACTGTGGAGGGTTCTTGACTTCGTTAGCAGTGTGACTCTTGCTCGCTCAGATCCACCTCTCCTTTCGGTGCTCACATGGTGAGAGTATTAAGTAAACTAATTGTCATAAACATAAACTATGTTGTCCTGTCACACAACATAGCTTTTGCAGTTTGCCTCTGTGGAGTCTAGTGTTTGAAGACAGCCAGGGCTACACAAAGAAACCCTGTCTCAAAAAGCCAAAAAAAAGTTTGATACCAATTGAAAATGCTTTATCTCACATCGTTAGAGTGATGTCACAGCACCTCTCAGTCTCCCACCTATCCTGAACTTTTATTTTTGAGTCAGAGTCTCCTTATATAGCTCAGGCTGGCCACTGTCTCTCAGTGTGGCCTCAGATCCTCCATCTTCCTGCCTTAGCCTCTAAGTATCTCAATCTTTTGGTTTGTTGGTTTGGTTTGCTTTTTTCTGAGACAGGTTTCTTTGTCTATCCCTGGCTGTCCTGGAACTCAACTCTTAGACCAGGCTGGCCAAAGACTCATAAAGATTCGCCTGCCTCTGCCTTCCAAGTGCTGGGATTAAAGGCGTCACTGCCACTGCCCAGGGTAGAGGTAGGAGGATCAGATATGCAGTCTTTGTGTCACGGTGAGTTCGAAGCCTGCAAAGACTGTGTGAGATGCTACTTCAAAGAAACAAACCTGCAGGTGGAAGGATGGATGGTTCAGAGCTTTGCGGCTTTTGCAGTTTCCTGTGTTTCCTTAGGAGTGGCTCACTATCATCCCTGATTCCAGTCTCAGGGGATCTGCTGCTCTCACTTTCAGTGGGCATGTACATAGTGCCCTTAAACACGCGCATACACAGAAAATATAAAGAAGTGGTGTTTAAAGAGACCAAAAAAAAAAAAAAATTACGCAGAGGCATACATAAAGTCCAGCAAAAAGCAAAACCAAATAAAGCCTAATCCTAATTGTTTTTAAAAAACAAACAAACCATAGGACATAAAATTTACCATCAGCCTTTCCTCCCCCCACCCCTCGCCCTCTCTCCTTTCAGACAGTCTCCTGTGTAGGCTCAGCCTAACATCACATGTCTGGCTCTTCTGTCTCAGCTTCCCAATTGAAGGGTTCATCTTAACCATATTCGAAGAATTAAGTGGTGTTTACAAGCTGTGTGTTCAGAGCACTTTTGTTAAGCACCTGTGGTTTATGAGGTACAAAGAAACTGGGGAGATAGACATGGAAAGAGAATTTGTGAGTGTGGGCTCCCTTTTCTTGATATACTTTGGTATTAGCTTATTTTTGCTTTTGTTTATGTAGTCCTAGCTCACAAACATATGTAATCCCAGATGGGGGGGGGGGGCGATGCCCTCTTGTGGCTTCCATAAGCCATGCAGGTGGTTCCTGTTCAAATGCAGGCAAAATACTCCTGCACAGACTAAGTAAACAAAACAACCAGCATTTGATTCTGTGTGTTTCCCTTTTCAGTGCTGCAGCTGTGTCCGCATCCCATGGGTTTTGATAAATTTCCTTACTTGTTACTGAGTTTACAAATATTTTCTAATTTCTTGAAGTGATTGCTTACAAATATGTTGTGAAGTGCCTTCCTGTGATTTATCATTGGTTCAGCCCCATTATAGTGAAAGAACTTTGTTTGATGTCTGCTAAGCTTGTTTATTGCATGACCCGGCATGTCATCATCTTTGGCAGGAGTTCCTCACACACCTGAAGAGCGTGCACTGTGCTCTTGTGGCTTTGGTGTCCTTTGGTGTCTGGTGGTGATGGTGGCCAGCACTTGGTCACCTGCCTTCTACTAGTCCTGCTGATAATTGGGAGAAGTGTGTCGCTGTCACTAGGAGTGGTGGTGGGCGTCCCCACTTCTCCTCTGTTCTGTCACTGAGGACAACATTGACAAGATGAGCACGCCTGTTTCTGCACTGTGTTCCCAGCCCAGATCTGTCAGAGTGTGCTGTCAGTTTGTGACTTTGTCTTGTTAGTTTCATATTTAACATGGTCATAGCTTCCTGTCAGCTGACCTTTTGTCATTCTGTAGTGTATTTCATTTTATTTCTTTTTCTTTTAGACACACCTTTAATCACAGCATTAGGGAAGCAGAGGCAGGTGGATTTTGAGTTTGAGGCCAGCCTGGCCTGTTAGTATATTCCAGGCTAGCCAGGTATCCATAGTGAGATCTTATCTGAAAATAACATTGGCAACAAGGCACCCAGCTTTCTTTTGAATACCCAGCTTTCTTTTGAATGCAGTTTACATTGGCATATTTTCCTTTCATTTATTAAGCAACAGGGTCTCGTGTGGCTCAGGCTAGCCTCAAAATTCCCTTGAATGTGTGAAGACAACCTTGAACTCTCAATCCTTCTGCCTCCTCTTCTCAAGTGTTAAGATTGGGGGCAGGCGCTACCATCCCCTGCTTGTATCCCTTTACCTCTGATCTACTTTGTCAATGTCATCAAGATGTGCTTGTGGTTGTGTTATAATAAATGCTTATTACTCTTTCCATGGGGATGGCAGCTGGGCCTTGCGCCCCTAAGTAGCCTCCTGTGTGTGCTGGGACCGTTTGCAGTTAGCGTATTTGTGTTTGAATTCGGCATTACTATTTTATTTTTGTCCTTTTTTCTCTGCTTTTTAGGTTATTGGATTTCTTTCTTTTTTTCTTTCTTTCTTTATTATATGTAAGTACACTGTAGCTGTCTTCAGACACACCAGAAGAGGGTGTCAGATCTCATTTCGGGTGGTTGTGAGCCACCATGTGGTTGCTGGGATTTGAACTCTGGACCTTCGGAAGAGCAGTCGGGTGCTCTTACTAACCACTGAGCCATCTCACCAGCCCTGGATTTCTTTTATTTTACTTTTGAGGCAAGCTATCACTGTGAGCTCTAGCTGGCCCGGAGCTCACTGTATAGTCCATGCTTACCTTGAACTGAGAGATCTGTCAGCTAGTTCCTGGGGTTCAAGGTGAGCATCACCTTGGTCAGCTAAACTTTTTTTCTTCCCCCTTGTGCCTGTATTACTTATGTGGTTACTAGAAAATACAGGAATGCATAGCTTTTCCTCATCTGTGTAGATTAAGTATTGGTCAGGGTAACAGTGTTAGCACTAGGCTTCTGTGTTAAAGTGTCTCCCATATTAACCCTGTGAACGCTGGGAGCTGGTCAGACAGTGATATTACTAGTTTTAGTTCCAGTTATCAATCAAGTTTTAAGGCACTCATGAGGCAGTCAGCCCGTGAGTTTAACAGTTTTTCCCCTGCTCTGGCAGTTCCAGATTTCCTGTGTGGTTTCTGTCTGCAGACCCTCGCAGCAGGTCTTTGTGTGCCTGGGTGTGTTCAGAGGTTCGGAGTTCGTCCGCTCATGACTGGCATCGACTTTCCACTTCACTGTTCTCTAACTCCCCTAAACTGTTTGTTTGAAGAATTGCAGAAGTGGCAGTGTCCCAATTACTACGAGAACAATGTCCACAAGATGCAGCTCCCGTTCTCCAGCAAGCTCCTGGGCAGCACACTGACGGCGGAGGAGAAGCAGGAGCGGCGGCAGCAGCAGCTGCGCAGGCTGCAAGAGCTCAACGCCCGGCGGCGGGAGGAGAAGCTGCAACTGGATCAGGAGCGGCTGGAGCGGCTGTTATATGTGCAGGCAGGTGATGTCTGTGGTGCTGGACCCTGGCCTTGCTCTGCAAGGTGCTCTCTTCCTGTCTGGTTCCCTTGGCCATAATGTGCATTGGCTGTCGAGTCACCTTGAATTAGGGAGTCCAGAGACCAGAATCATGGAGATGATTAGCATGCACAGCAGCAAGTGGCTGTAGAGAGCTGTGGACTCAAGCTCTGTTTATTGATTTATTTTCTTTCCATGTAAGTGCAGCATGCACAGACCTTAGGGTGGGGCTCCCTGTGAATGTCACAAAGTAACACTGTCTTTGCTGCCAGATCGAGGAGCAGCTGTCATCTCCTCTCAGTGACTCCTTCCCTCTCAAGGTGGTGGCATCTTTGATGTCTGTCAACTTAGATTAGTTTTGCCTAATTAAGCAGTGCTGAAAGCGGTGTGCGGTACTAGCAGGCCCAGACAGCTGGAGAGGAGGGCGGGTAGGAGTGTGGTGGGAGCTTGCGGGGCAGCTCTGCTGGGGACTGACTAGGGCCCCCGCCTGTACTTCTGCTGGCTTCCTAGCTGCCTTCCCCTTGTTGATGACCACACTGCCCGTCTGTGAGAGTGGCTTGTGATTGCTCTGGTTTTAGGAGCTCCTAGAGGAAGGACAGATGGACCAGTTTCACAAAGCTCTGATGGAGCTGAACATGGACTCCCCAGAAGAACTGCAGTCCTACATACAGAAGCTCACCTTGGCAGTGGAGCAGGCCAAACAGAAAATCCTGCAGGCCGAAGCCAACCTGGAGGTGGATGTGGTAGACAGCAAGCCAGAGGTGACTGGGCCTGGGGAGGGAAGCCCTTTGGGCCCTTAGGCTTGGTGACAAGTGCGTTCACTCACCAAGCCATCTACCCAGCCTTAGCTTCTTCTTTTTGAGATGGGATTTCACATAAGGGCTACGCTGGCCTTGAGCGTAGCATGTAGCCAAGATGACCTTGAACTTCTGATCCTCCTGCTTCTGCCTCCCCAGTGCTGGGATTTTAAGTGTGTGCTGCCACCGTGACCGGCTAATGGGGTACTGGGAGTCAGAGCCTGGGCTGCCTCACGAATGCTAGACAACTACTCTACTACCATTCACACTACCCCCCGGCCCCCAAGCCATTGAGTCAGCTTGCTTTAAACTCTAAAACGATACCATGGAAAAGTCAGGGTTGGTGCCATTTGATGCCGGGTATGGGGTAGTGTGCCCCATGATGTCACAGCTGTGTCTGAGTCAATGTGGACTTACTCTCAGAGACAGGCTCCTAGCTCCACCATAGCTCAGCACTCAGTCCTGCATCCCTGCCTCCACTCACTGCTCTAGCACAGGCTTAGAAAACCTTTTCTGCTGATGACCCCATTGTACCTAGAGAACGGTTTACATAATCCTGGTGTAGAGATGCAGCTCTGCCATTCACTAAATGAAAACAACATTGCATGCTGATGAGAAGGGTGTGTTTAGTTTTATATAGGAATTCAATCCTGGGTAAGCGTTGATAATGTGGGATGCAGAGGAATCTTCAGTAGTTGTACAGAGGTCACTTTTGAGATCTCTTCTGGGGCTTACAGCTACATTGTCTGTTGTGGATTCATCCATTAACGTGTTCTTAAGATGTGCAAGTCCCGCAGGGTCAGATGTAGTCTAGGGGCTTTGAATCCAGAGGAGAACTAAGCAGCCGAAGACGGGACCCAGGCAGTGGGAGCGCTGCTCTTCTGTGTGCAGGTTCTGATCATATAGTCCTGAGCTCTCATCAGCATCCCTCCGTCTGGTCAGGGGACTTGTGCATCGTGTCTGTGCTTTGGAGACACACAGCAGGTCTTTGTGGGCTTGGGAAGGCTTACGTGTATGTCAAAGCTTGTTTTAGGGGCTTGGCCCCTCAAGCATGAGTATTGAGTTTGGATCCTCAGTACTCAGGCAGAAGTTGGGCATGGTGGAGTGTGCCTGAAATCCTAGCCCAGGGAGGAGGCAAAGACAGAAGGGTCCTTAGAGTTCTCAGCTGAGCCAGTGAGCATCAGGTTCATGGAAAAATCATCAAAGAGGTAGGTGGAGGGACAAGAGAGATGGTTCAGCTCTTAAGAGCATGCTCTTTCAGAGGGCCTGATTTCTTTTTTTATTTTTTTTTGGTTTTTCGAGACAGGGTTTCTCTGTGTAGCCCTGGCTGTCCTGGAACTCACTCTGTAGACCAGGCTGGCCTCGAACTCAGAAATCCGCCTGCCTCTGCCTCCCGAGTGCTGGGATTAAAGGCGTGCGCCACCACGCCCAGCTTGAGGGCCTGATTTCAATGTTCACTGTCTACATTGGGCGGCTCACAACCACCTGCCTCTACAGCTTTAGGAATCTGACGACTCTGGCCTCCTAGGGGCACATGGCCACACATGCACACAACCCCACACAGATATAGACACACATTGTTTATGTGTCTAAGTAAGATGGAAACAATGGAGGAAGACACTGGCCACGTGTGTACAGTACATGTCTTAGTCAGAGTTTCTATTCCTGTACAAACATCATGACCAAGAAGCAGTTGGGGAGGAAAGGGTTTATTCAGCTTACACTTCCACACTGCTGTTCATCACCAAGGAAGTCAGGACTGGAACTCAAACAGGTCAGGATACAGGAGCTGATGCAGAGGCCATGGAGGGATGTTCTTTACTGGCTTGCTTCATTTGGCTTGCTCAGCCTTCTCTCTTATAGAACCCAAAACTACCAGCCCAGAGATGGCACCACCCACAAGGGGCCTTTCCCCCTTGATCACTAATTGAGAAAATGCCTTACAGTTGGATCTCATGGAGGCATTTCCTCAACTGAAGCTCCTTTCTCTGTGATAACTCCAGCTGTGTCAAGTTGACACAAAACTAGCCAGGACAATACACACACACACAGGTTGCACTCAGTTTAGCAATTTGGATGCAGTAATCTGTCACCAAATCTGGAGCAGTTGTTCTGTGTTGTTGGAGGATGACTGCTGGTGGTGGGATGAGTTCTAGTCCTGATGAACTCAGCCATGACATTGACTAATCTGTTCTGCCTTTTAGTATTGCCACAATGTAATTCAGTTAGGATGAAGTGAATAGTGTGGGCCCTGCAAGGTACAGGTGAAGCCCAGCTGTGGACTGCAGGCTGAATTAACACAGCTGGGAGTTTGAACCAGCATTCCCTAGCATCTATTTTTCCTATAGACCATTCCATTGTGGTTCCTGGAGTGCCGAGTTGTTTGTTCTCATGAGAATGCTGTAAGGACTAGATATAGAACTTTGGTAGTATTCTCTCTTTCTCCCCCTCTTTCTCTCTAGCTCTCTTCACTCTGTCTCTTTTCCCTTCTTGAGACAGGTTCTCACTCTGCAGCTCTGGCTGGCTTCAAACTTTGCTAAGAGGTGTGTGTGTGTGTGTGTGTGTGTGTGTGTACACTGTAGTGCACAAACATGAAGGCCAGAGGACAATTTTGGCAGTTAATTCTTTTCTTCCCCCACGGAGGTTTCAGGAATTGAACTCAGGTTGTCAGTTTTGTGGCAAGCCCTCTTACCTTCTGAGCCACCTTGCTGGTCCTATGTTAGTCTTTTGCTAACTTGTATTATCCTCACCCCTTCCCATGTGAATTGCTTTGAAGAGTGTTTAGTTTCTGCACCAATGCTTGGAACATTGGGTGAGATGAGACCCCATCCGGTTCCAGGATCAGATCGGAGCTGAGGTTTGCTGGTGTTTGCTTATCTGTCTGTCCTGTCCTCAGACCCCTGACCTGGAGCCGCTGGAGCCCACCATGGAGGATGTGGAGAACATCAGTGATTTTGAGCCTTTGTTCTCAGAGGAAACGCCCGAAGTGGAGAAGCCGCAAGTCACCACAGTCCAGGTTTGACCACTGTTACCAAGACCACCTGTACATTTGAAGCTGTTTGCATAAGTGACTGGCCCAGTCCGCTTCTTGGGGAGCACTGGAGAGCCCCGTTGTGCTCTCAGCGTCAGTCAGAGGCTTTCCCCTGGTGGACAGTTGAGGGGCTGGTGCCACCCCTCATGTGAGCACTGCCAGTGACTGAGGTCTCCAAACCTGCACATGGGCTCTTAGCCATTATCACCATCCTTACTGGGGTCTGTGCCTCTTATGCTGGTAGCAGCAAAATAAAGTGACTGAACCTGAGCCCTTGGGGATGGGGGGAGGTGTTGAACCAGGGTGAGCAGGGACAGGGTCTGTCCCTCTGGGCCACTTGACTGCTGCACTTCAGAGTCTCTTCCTGTAACTTGGGCTCAGGCGTGACACAGTGTATGGGGATTTGTCACTTGAGTGTGAGCAGAGGTAGAAGACGGAGCTTGAAGGGAGGAGAGCTTAAGGCTGGTGGTGCTGGGCTGGAGATGTGGTTTGAGAAAACTGACAGCGAGCGAATGGTCATCTTAGTCTAAAAACATCTCTTAAACCTTGGGTTTGAAGCCCGTGTTTAACTTGGCAGCGTATCATCAGCTGTCTGTTGGGACAGAGAGGATCCGTGCTCCGGAGATTATTTTCCAGCCATCCCTCATAGGAGAGGAGCAGGCGGGGATCGCAGAGACCCTCCATTTTGTCCTGGACAGGTGAGCCGTGATACCCCTCAGCCTCCCCAAGCCAGCTCTTACCATTGCTGCCTGGATGCAGGTAGTCTGCCCACTGACCCAGGCCTGCAGGCAGAGCAGGTACAAGCTCCATTCCTTCATCTGTGAGCTTTACCAACTAAGCCTTTGAGTCCTGGCCAGGATGTCCCCTGGCTTTCATGTGAAATTTGCCATTGCTAAAAGCCAGTGCTCATTTTATTTGTGTGTTCACTGAGATAGGGTCTCCCTATGTACTCGGCAGCCTTGACCTTGAAGCTTCAGAGTAGCTGGGATCACAAGTGTAGACGCCAGACCCTGAGAGACTAGTGATTTTTATTTCATCTTGTTTTTAAGTATGGGGGAAGTATGCACACATGGCCTATAGTATGGAGTTGTGAATGAAAACAAAAATACTGGTTTAGTTTCTTTTAATTTGAGTTGACTGTTGTACCAAGAGCTTGCCTCTCCAGGTCTTGCTTCCGTGGGGTCAGCAGCCAGGTTGGTCCATGCTTTCTCTCCTAGGTACCCAAAGGCCATTCAGGACACCCTGGTTCAGAACGTTTTCCTCACCGGTGGGAACGTGATGTACCCAGGCATGAAGGCCCGAGTGGAGAAGGAGCTGCTGGAGATGAGGCCCTTCCAGTCCTCCTTCCAGGTACAGACTGCTCTCCCCACCCACTGTTTGTGATTGGCATCCCAGCCACTGACTGCTTGATTAGTGGTGGCTGCCATAGTCAGGGTGTAAGGACTGGATTCTGCAATCCCATCATCCACTGCAGAGGGTCATTGCTGGCCTTGTCTTTAAGCCACCGTCAGCTTATGCGGACGGCAATCCTACTTGAATATCGCTCTGCTCTTCTGTTAGTTGCCAGTATTGAGCGTGTTCTGAAATCCAAAGAGCATCCTCAGCAGAGGGGATTCTCACCTATGTCTTCCCGTAATGAAGTGCATCGTCTCTGGCTGTTTACTTATCTCTGGACAGGGTCTTGTTTTTCTGGAGTAACCAGGAAGATGCTTTGACGGCTCCTCTCTGCAT
Source organism: Mus caroli (assembly GCF_978045245.1). Taxonomy (NCBI): domain Eukaryota; kingdom Metazoa; phylum Chordata; class Mammalia; order Rodentia; family Muridae; genus Mus; species Mus caroli. The sequence goes on along the minus strand of NW_028227257.1, from coordinate 20,942,408 downwards.
AGTTGTTACTTTAGGTCAAGCGAGACTTGGAAGGAGCCTGAGCCACGAGTCATGTGATTAATTCACATTTTAGGGGGGTAGTATAAGGTCAGCCTGAACTAATGAGTAAATTCAAGCCAGCCTAAGTTATATAGACTCATTCTCAGAAATTTTCAAGAGGAGAGGGTGAGATTTTTCACTAGATCAGGAGTGCTGGACAGGCTTGAAGTGGAGGAAAATGCACTGTCTCAGGCTGTGGCTAGCACTCAGGGGAAAGGTGAGAGGCCATTAGGAACTCAGGGCCCTCCCTGGGAGAGCAGGGAACACCAAGGATCCAGCCCTAACCCCAGCCTTTAAGGGCGCTTGGGAGCTGGAAGACATCTCGGTGGAGTTGAGGAGAGAGGCAGCCGGAGGAGGGACAGCAGTGTTGACACCAAGGAGTGGCTTTTCAGGCTGTAAGCCTGTGCCTGACTGGACCTGGCAGGGCAGCTGAGGAGAAAGTTGTTGGGTAAAGGGCTCTTGGAATGGTCATGCTGTCCACTTGGCAATCCGAGAATCCCCCTGCCATGCTGTGAGAGCCTGGTTGTAAGAGCGCTACTTCTCATGACGCACCCACCGTGCCCACCCATGTCCTGTATCAGTTTGTGGGATGGCAGTGTCAGGTAGCAGTAGCTCTTGTCCAGTTATTTTACACTAACTTCAAAACACTGACTTTCACTGGGTGGTGGTGCACTCCTTTAATCCCAGCACTTGGGATAGGAGGCAGAGGCAGACGGACTCCTTTAATCCCAGCACTTGGGATAGGAGGCAGAGGCAGACGGACTCCTTTAATCCCAGCACTTGGGATAGGAGGCAGAGGCAGGCGGACTCCTTTAATCCCAGCACTTGGGATAGGAGGCAGAGGCAGACGGATTCCTTTAATCCCAGCACTTGGGATAGGAGGCAGAGGCAGGCGGACTCCTTTAATCCCAGCACTTGGGATAGGAGGCAGAGGCAGACGGATTCCTTTAATCCCAGCACTTGGGATAGGAGGCAGAGGCAGGCGGACTCCTTTAATCCCAGCACTTGGGATAGGAGGCAGAGGCAGACGGACTCCTTTAATCCCAGCACTTGGGATAGGAGGCAGAGGCAGATGGATTTCTGAGTTCGAGGACAGCCAGGGCTACACAGAGAAACCCTGTCTCGACAAAACAAAACAAAACACTGACTTTCTAGGGCTGGGCTGGGGCTCAGTGTGGAGTATCCGTCTGGATCCTGAGGCTGGGAGCTCACTCTCTAGTGTGATACAAACAGGACGGATCGCATTGTTTTTCTTTTGCTGGTTTTACTGTCTTTGTTATCTTTGTGATTTTTTTGGTGGAAAAAAATCACTGGTGGAAGCCTAGGGCTGCTTACAAGCTGTGCAGGCCACTCTACCTGCTCAGCCGTGTCCCAGACAATTAAATCAGCTGAAGTGAAAAGAGGAAACACAGTAGGGCCTGGAGAGGTGGCTCGGTGGTTAGAGCACTTGCTGCTCTTGCAGAGGCCTTGGGTTTGGGTCCCAGCACCTGCGTGGCGGCTCACAACTGTCTGTAGGCCAGATTTGTGGAGATCCACTGCCTCTTCTGGCCTCCATGAGCACTGGACATGTAAATGCTACACAGGCACCCGTGCAGGCACATACACACACACACACACACACACACACACACCCCTGGGCAACTGTGTACTCTCAAAATGGAGGCATCTCTGGGCCTTTCTGTGTGCTTCTGAGGATGTACAAATGGTTGGCCGAGGCTGCAGAACCTTCCTGACTGGGCCGGGAGCCCTGGGAGGAGCCGTGGATTCTTTAGAGTGCATCTGCTTCTTGTTCCAGGTTCAGCTTGCCTCGAACCCTGTGCTGGATGCGTGGTACGGTGCCCGTGACTGGGCCTTGGATCACCTAGAAGACAGTGGAGCCTGGGTCACCAGGAAGGACTATGAAGAAAAGGGGGGCGAGTACCTCAAGGAACATTGTGCCTCCAACACGTACGTCCCCATCCGCCTGCCTAAGCAGGCCTCACGTGCCTCAGAGACGCAGACTTCCGGGCGAGGCTCTGGCGCCAGCGGAAGTGGAGCTGGTGATCAGGCCTAGCAGAGGGGACGCCAGATGACCTTGTGCTTCGCCCTTGCCATAGAGGCAGTGTTTGGGACAAGGACAGTGCTCCATGGTGCTGCCTGGGTCTAACAGCCTTGTTTGGCCAGTGACTGGATCTCCCCTGGGAACCCAGCAGAGGAGAGCAGATGATCTACCTCAGTGAAGGACACAGTGGCCTCTGGCACCAAGAACTGTGGACAAGCTGGGGGACTGCCTTCCTCAGCAGTGAGGGAAACGGCTGGAGGGAGAAGTGGGCAGTGCTGCTCTTTGCACTGTTTTGTTTTGTTTTTAAAGCTCTAAAGTTATCCATGGAGCGTTTATACTGTGTGTGCCACTGTCCTGTGTGCCACTGTCCTCTGACTTTGCAGAGCGTGCTCCAAGCTGCTGCTGAAGCTGTGGAAGTGGCCATCCACTGAGCCCCTGGAGTGGGAAGACCCACCCCGCCCCCACCCCATTCTCTGCCTGGTTCCTGTCTTAAGTGGAAGGTGGCGCTTGTGTCCAGTCTTCTAACTCTTGCTTTGCGGGGGATGCTCCCACACTGAAGCCTTGCCAGAGATTTGTTCTTCTCTTTTGTGGGTTTGTTGGTGACATGCCCTTTTCAGGCCACTCTGCAGAACTGACGGGGGCGGGGGGAGAGCCCATCCCAGGGACTTTTCATTTGGCTCTGTCCCCCTGCCCCCACGCCTTTACAGTGTGACCTTGACCAGGTAGCTGCCCTCTTCCCCTTCTGTTGCTTTAGGACTAGGGTCTCATGGTGCAGCTCAGGCTGGCTTCACCTCAGTCTTCCTGCCTCAGCCTTCCTAGTGACACCCCCCCCCCCCTGCCAAACATCATTTTTTATAGATTGTTGCTAAGATTGTTAACTCTCAGACACACCCAAGAACTGAGCCCAGTGGCTCCAGAGCTCATGGCACCACAGAAGCCACGTCCTGATCCCAGGGAACCTTGAGATGCTGCTGCGGTGCACCCAGGACACAACCTGTGTGCTCAGTGTGCCTGAGCAATCTCCTGTATCTCCAGTCCTCAGGCTGGGAAACTGCAGGTCTGAAGGGCCTGAGTATAGGGGAAGAAGACCCTGGCAGCTGACCCATGAGTTCCTAAGGTGTTTCCTATTGAGTCATTGGCCGTGCTAGGCTGGGCCAAGGACTGATGGGATGGCAGAAAGAACATGGACCAATCTCCATAGGAGAGATGTATTCATAGCACCATCCAGGACAAGAGATGGTGCTGACCACTGGCCATCCATCTTAGCCTGCCTTCTTCGGTTTAAATGAGATAGCCTTTGGAGGACAGGCAGGTGGTGAAGGGCCCGGAGCGGGTGAACCTGGTGCTTCACACAATGCAACGAGCAGTAGGCTGGATAGCTCAGGTTTTTAGGCGGTGATCAACACAGGAGGAGATCAGGAGCTGAGGGCCAAGGGGCTGAGCTGCGAGCTCTCTAGTTTTGTCTCCTGTGAAGTATGTCAGACCTTTTACCTTTGGCCTCCAATTGGCCCTTAGGGAATCCTACCCATTCCCAGAGCTAGCCAGGAGTTTGCTACCTGCAGTTTTCCTAGGCCTTCACACAAGTGTTCACCATGTACTGTGTGCCTTAGACTCTAGCTGGTCCTTTGTAAGCAGTGACATTTCTCTCAAGATCAGGAGTTATGCAGGGCAGAGGGTGCCTTGGCCTTCAGAGCTGTGAAAGAAGAAACATCCTGCTCTGCCCCCTACCCGCTCTTTGGAATAGGTCACAGAAGCCAGGAGGCCAGGCGGTCAGTCAGCTTCTATCATTGTGACTGGTCTATGGGCCCCGTAAAAGTGGATCATGCAGTGCTTATCCCGGGATGGTCTATTTTACCTAGCGTGATGGCACAGATGGCACAGCATCCTGAGCTGCAGTTGTGTGTATTGTCTCCTGTCTCTCTCCCTTGTCCCTATACACACACACACACACACACCCTTGTTTTAGGGATGGTCTGACCGTCACTGGCTACCCTAGTCCTCACTGTGTGAACCCGGTTGCCCCAAAGCTTGTGGTAGCCCTCCTGCCTCTGCCTCCAGGATGCTGGGATTGTAGACGTGAACCAGCACACTGGGCTGTTCCATGCCTTCTTTATCTGTGGTGCTGGGCATGCAGGTCACCTCTCTCTCAGCTGTTGGTAACATTAGAGGCTGCAGGCCTCCTTTGGCATGGGTACTGGATGGAGTGTGAGCTGGACTTGAATGTCTAAGGAAGCTGTTTACAGAGCAGCAGCCATCTTTTCATCCCAGCAGAAGGCCCTGGGTTCTGGCTCCTTCTCTTCACCAGTTCCTACTTTTCTGTATTTACCTGCTGGCTGATGGAGTTGACGTCTTTCCCAGCGCCTGTTGGCTATGTGTGTCTAGGAAGTTTAATTCCCCAGGGTTCTGTTTCACTTGTACTGGGCTCTGCCTCTCTGCCAGTGCTTGGTGGCTACTCTGCAATGACAGCCTGCATCCTCAGCCACCTACATCCCACATCCAGCCCGCACCCAGCCCAAACTGAAAGGTCACACCGGTGTAGGATGTAAAGCCTCCACCCTGGCCTGCTTGGTGTTAGCATGTTCACTGCTGTGTCTGGTCTATTAATACTTTCAGTCACTCGTCTTCTAGAAGAATGGAGAGAAGTGGATCTGGCAGTTTAAAAAATCCTCATTAACAGGAGAGCAGGGTTACTTGGGTGTCCCCCAGAATGTTCAGGAAGACGAGGAAGGGACCTTCTTCCCCTCTGGCTACTGTCTGGCTTTGAGAACCTTTTAGAATTGTTTGTGTTTCTTTTTGTTTCCCACTGCTAGGAATGAACCAAGGGCCTCCGTGCCTGCTAGGCCCCACCACTGAGCTACACTCATCAAGCCCTTGGGGGTGTGGAGATAGAGGTCTGAGAGCTGATTCTCAACCTGGTTCAGTAAGAGGACTGAGTCCGGTTGCCTGGGTCTTAACAGCCTAGGATGTTTTGTTGAACATCTGGCCAATCTGGGGTTTTCTTTGTCAACCATCCCACCTTGATATCACCCGGCACTTGGTGGGGCTTGAGGTTGGTGGACATTCTGTAACCCAGACAAACTTCAGGGGACTTAGTTTTAATCCTGCTGGGGAGGGATGAGTTCCCTGTTCTTCCTTTGTACCTCCAGCGGTGGCGATTTTCCCTGGGTTCATCACAGGTGGTGTGATGGTGTGACTGCTCTGAGGCCGACAGCTGGATCAGTAATAGCCAAGCCTGATGGTTACTAGAGAACATTGCAGGCTGAGGGCATGCTTGGCTCAGTGGTAGAGTGATCGATCGCCTTGCATGCAAGAGGGCCTGGCTTCAGGCCATAGTAACAACAGAAGAACGTCCAAGTGTCTGCCTGGAGACCTACTGATAGCATCCTGTCTGTCAGCCCTTGAGACTGGTGTAGGCATTCTCAGATGCAGGAGTACCTTGTGCATAAGCACATGATAACAGTTGGTCTGCGTGTTTGCACGGGCTTGCCCTCCTGTTCTTGCTGTCTTTTCCCACATTCTAGCCCCCAAAGTATGGACATTACAGTACTGCTGAGCTACACCGGAAAGTTGGGAATATACCAGTCAATCCTGGAGCCCCTCACTGTGGGAATACACTGGTGAGCCAGCAAGCCCTGGTCCTCTAGTGCCACCTGGTGGCTTTCTGAGGAGCCACAATGCCCTGGATGCAAATGCATAGGCTCTCTGAATTCAGGGTTGCTTTTCGGAAAGGACCAAATTTATTTGTAAGCGCACAGTATACTCTGAAACCAAGATGGTGCCGACTCTGACCCCAGGGACTCTTGAGAGCTCCTGCCACTTTCACCACCCACCTGGCTCCCTTTTTTCTGTGTCAGGGTCTTGATTCATAGACTGGCTTCAAACCCTAGATCCTCCCACCCTGGCCTCTCTGTGCCAGGATTGGTAGCTGCACTTCCATACACAGTTTGGATAAGGACCACATTGGAGAGCGCTTCCCCAAGAGGATGGGGTGAGGAGGCTGAGAGCACAGGTGTAGTCTGGGACAGGGCGGGTTGGGGCGCTGTAGTGGAAGAGTCTTCAAGGAGAATTTCAAGCAGGTGTGGCTGGAGCCTATTGTCCTAGCAGTTGGGCTATATAAGATGCTGGGGCTGGGCAGGGAGGGAGAGATGCAGGCAGAAGTTTGGATGGTCAGGTTGCTGCTTTCCTTGTGCCATGTGGGTGCCCCTTTCCCTCTGTACTTCTGTGGGATTCTTGCACGTGGCCTCCAGAAAGCAGAGCCTACCGACTGGCAAGGAAGAGATGTTCCCCTTCTCCTGCAAGCTTGAAAAAGCAGTGCTCCTGAGAGCATCTTGAAGCTGGTTCCAAGGGCCTGGTGTGATGAAGACTTATGTGGCAATAGCTGGCTGGCAACCCAGCTTCCCCCTTAGCTCCAAATGAGCTCCTGCATGGAGAGGCCCCATCCTGTTTTCAGTCTGTTTGAAATGCCGTGTGAAAGAAAGGAGTCACATGAGCCACCTGGCTTTCTGTGCAAACCATGTCCTCCTCGTTGGTTGGTTTTTTAAGTGCTTTGGGGCGGAAGATGTAGCTCAGTGGGATGCTTGCCTCCCATGCACCGAACCCTGGGTTTAGTCACCAGTGCAGCATCAACATGGGCGGTTTCGTAATCCCGGCTCTTGAGGAGGAGGGGGAGGCAAGAGAGGCATAGAGATACACGGCGATACATAGTAACTTTGAGGCCAGCCCGAGACCCCATCTTCATCAAAAGAAAATACCCACTTAAATTGTTTTTAGAAACAAAGGTATACATTGCTGCTTTGGCAGAACTCACATTTTCTCTTGAGAAGCTGGACTGGAGTCTCGCGTGCCTACATTTCTAGCTCTTGGCTGGAGGAGACAGGAGGATCACAAATTCCAGGCCATTCTGGGCTACTTATTAGCAAGGCCCTGTCTTAAAGAAACAACTAAAATAAGTATTTAAAAATAGAACATTCTGGGAACCCATATCTCATTTTACCTTAGCTTTGGTCTTTGAGAAAGTCTGACCCCACCCCCCATCCCCACTTCTCCCACCCAGTGCTCAGATCATAGGTGTATGCCACCATACCCGGTTTATGTCTTGTTTTAAAGGTGTACTTTATGTTTTTTTTTTTTTTTTTTTTTTTTTGGTTTTTTTGAGACAGGGTTTCTCTGTGTAGTCCTGGCTGTCCTGGAACTCACTCTGTAGACCAGGCTGGCCTCGAACTCAGAAATCCGCCTGCCTCTGCCTCCCAAGTGCTGGGATTAAAGGCATGTGCCACCACTGACAGGCTTGTTTTTGTTTTTGTTTTTGTTTTTTAAAGGTGTACTTTATGTGCGTATACCTTCCTGCACCACGTACGTGCAGGACCCAGCAGAGACTAGAAGAGGAGGCCTGATCCCCCAGAACTGGAGTGATGGTGAGCCCCATGCATGTGGTGGGAGCCAGTCTTTGGTTTTCTGCAAGAGCAGCCAGCACTTGCTCCAGGCCCTTAGGTCTCATTTTAAATGAATATGTTCTGGCTAGGGGTGGTGGCACATGCATATAATCACAGTACTCAGAGATACGAGACACTGGGCTACAGAGCAACTTCCTGCCTTAAAAAACAAAGCAAGAGAATCCATGTTTTAGGGTGTGAGTATGGTCATCTCAGGAATGCAGCCCTTGGCCCAGATGTGTAAGACCTGGAGTTCTATTCCCAGCTTCACAACAAAGGAACCTGCACGTATTCTGTGTGCTTGAACTGGAAGTCATGTGTTGTGACAAACTAACCCAAATAAGGGCACAATCCATAAATCAGAAGTGACATGCAGAAGCCAGGCAGCCCAATTATATAACTGGCGGCTTACACAGAAGGGCTCATTTTAAATGACTTAAAGTAGATCACTTTATTTTTAAGTGACTTTCACAGTTGTTGAGGAAAAAAATAGTTGAGTGTGTATCTTTAGTGGGATGTGTTCTAAAACAGAAAGAAGTGGCAAAGGAATATTTTCATAATTATGTTAATAATAGTACAATATGGTTATTCTGAGGATCAATATACGTCTATATTCAAATAAATATTCTAATCTTAGGAGCCAAACATTTTAGTGTGACAAGATGTAAAAATATAAAACAAAGAAGATTCAGTTACTCAGAATTGCAGATACCAATACGAACACATGATGTATCTTCTCTTTCAAAAATACTCGTTTGGGGCTGGGAAGGAGGCTCAGTAGATAAAGGCACATCTGGGGAGTCAAGCAACCTGAGCTCAATCCCTCCAGTCCACATAGGTGGGGTGGGAGCTCCTCACACCAGCCGTGATGAACACGCTTATGCACATACACAGTGATGATGAAATCTGAAGACAAAAGCTAGTTTCCAGCTGGATAACGTGGCACACGCTTGAAATTCCAGCACCTGGAAGGTCCAAACTGGAGGATCAGGAGTTCGAGGTCACCCTAGGCTGCATAACTAGTCTGAGGCCAGCTTGGGATGCAGATTCCTAAGCCTGCCTTTGGCTTACAGTGTTGCTGTTTTCAGATCGTGGTCTGGAGTAAAGGCATACATTGCAGCATGGTGGTTGGTGTAGGGAGGCAGAGGCATCACCAGATGCCCAGGGAAAGAAGGTGGGAGAGGAGCCGCTGTGGCTTCTCTATCACCTTCAAGGACACACTCCCAATGACCTTTGTCCTCGCAGAAGGCCCCACCTCTTAAAGTTTGACCACCTGCCAGTAACATGAAGCTGGGGGTGACAGCTTTTGCGTATCCTTTGGGGACATCCAAGACCCACATTGAAGAAGCACCCCACTAATAATAACACACCCCAAAGTCTTGTGAGTCTTCTTCCATGGTGGGCCGGGTTTGGCTCTGTTGTTCTTGCACCTGTTTAGAATGTGCTCATGTGTTGGTACATGTATGTACGTGTGTTTGCCTGTGTATTTGCATGCATGTTGAGTCTAGAGGTTGGCACTTCTCTCCCAAGCTAGAATCACTGATCTTTGAGCTGACCAGCTTGGCTAGTCCAGTTAGCAGCTTGCTCTGGGAATCCCTGCCTCGTCCTTGACTGCTGGAATTGCAGGTGGGTTCACCACACCTGCCCAGCCTTTTTATGTGGGCTCTGGGGATCCACACTCCGATCCTCGTGCTTGCTTGACAAGCACTGTGTACAATGAGCCGTTTCCTCAGCCCATAAGGTTTAATTTTGATTGATTGTTAACTTGATGGGATTTAGAATCGCCATGGTAACAAGCCTCTGGGTGTGTCTGTGAGGGATTATCTAGATTAGGTGAGATGGGAAGCACCCAGGAACCATGTAAAGATTGTCCTTGTGTGATTCAAATGCTGATTTATCTGCCCTTGGATCTTGTTTCAGTCCAGACACAGCACTGTAATGCTTAGGTCAAGAACCTCCTCTCACCCGGTGGTGGTGGCGTACACCTTTAATCCCAGCACTTGGGAGGCAGAGGCAGGCGGATTTCTGAGTTCGAGGCCAGCCTGGGCTACAGAGTGAGTTCCAGGACAGCCACGACTACACAGAGAAACCCTGTCTCGAAAAACCAAAAAAAAAAAAAAAAAAAGAAAGAAAGAAAAAGAAAAAACCCAAAAAGAAAGAACCTCCTCTCTGAAATTTGTGGAAACAATTCTTACCATTTATTCTCTGCCTTGTCAATAAATGCTGATCATCCAGTGGTTGGGGAGAGAGAGAGAGAGAGAGACAGAGACACAGAGACACAGAGACACAGAAACACAGAGAGATTGATTGATTCAGATCTCCAAGAGGAGGAGAGAGTCTGAGAAGACACCATAAGAAAAACAACATCCGAAAAAAGCCAAAAAAAAAAAAAAAAAAAAAAAGAAAAAAAAAAAAACCAAAAAGCCAGGTCAATAATCACATAGTATCACAAAGTATCATGGACTGGGACTGGGAAGTAGACAGATTAGCCAAAAAGGATTCATATAGCCATTTAGCTACCCAGCTATTGGGGCTCAGCTTGAAATAAATCTTGGTTCCTCTGTGTGGTTATTGGGGGCTAGCAAAGGTAAAGAAATATAGTGCTGGATTAATTTACTACCTACACTTATATTAAAAATAACTCATCTTACAAAACCCACCTGAAATGTGGGAGGCACCAGTCCACGGGGAGGGGCTCTTGGCGAGCAAACCTTCCTCACTCTGCTTCCTGTCTGTGGTCACAATGTGACCAGCCGTCTCAGGCTCCTACCATGACGGACTGTTACCCCTGGAACCGTAAGCCAAACGCAGGCTTCCTTAAGTTGCTTTAGTTGGGTATTTTGTCCTAGGAATGAGAGGTAGCTATTGCAGCACACTGGGCCCTGTATTCCACAGCCGGCATTGGCATGACAAAGAATCCAGGTGCCTGAGCTCCTTTGATGGACTAAGGGATCGGGCTTTTTTCTTTCTTTTATTCCATCTGCTGTTGTTGTGTGCTATTTTATTGCCTGTGTATCGCATCATTTACTTATCCAGATGGCATTTGCCTTGGTGTGGGATTGTGGTGGGGCTCCAACGTCTTCTCAGAGGACTAGCCAGTCGGACCAACAGTCTTTATTGAGCGATCAGTCTTCTCTGCACTGTTTAAACTCTGCTCGCATTGTATATAAAGGATTTGTGTCTTGGGTCCACTTTCAGACTCACTTGTCCGTTCCATTCATCTCTTTTTAATTCTGAATCACCAAGAGTAACACATTCATCAGAGTCACTCTCTATCCATGGCGGCACAAGCCTGTATGCCCAGGAGTGGAAGCTGAGGCAGGAGGATCAGGAACTCAAGACCAGCCACAGCTACACTGAGAAACCCTATCTTAAACAAACATATTTTCCCCAGATCATTCGGTGGTTCTCGAGTTCTAAATCTTCTTCCTTCCCCCCTCCTTTTCCCTATTCCCTTCTCTCTAGCCTCAATGTTGTTTTTAGTTTTCTTCCATGATTACTTGTGTGCATGTACACCTGTGTATACAGATGCATGTGTGTATATGTGCATGTGGAGACCAGAGATTGATATTAGATGTCCTTGATTACTCTCTGCCTTAGTATATATGTGTGTTTGTGTGTATGTGTATATATGTATGTATGTGTGTGTGTATGTATGTGTGTGTGAGTGTGTGTATTTATGTCCTTGAGTGTGCAGGTATGTATACATTTGCACTAGCCTGCAAAGGCAGGTGTGGAGGACAGAGGGTGACATTGTGATTATCTTCCTCAATTGACTTCTTCCTTGTTTTTGTGACAGGGACTCTTGGTGATCCTGGAGCTGGCAGATTGTCTAGACTGGCTGGCCACTAGGCTCCAGGGACCTACTCACCTCTGTCCCCCCAGGGCTGGGATCACAGGCATGTGCTGCCATGCCTGACTGCTTGTGGGGGCTGAGGAGCCCAACTCAGGACTGTATGCCTGTGCAGCAAGCCCTTTCCTGACAGAGCCGTTTCCCTGGCCCTTATTTAATTTTTACTATTGGTTTTCTCTCTGTGATGTGTTTGGAATTAATTTGTCAGGTTCCAAAATAATCCTGCTGGTATACTTATTTGCATCCTATTATTGATTCAGAGAGAGGCAGTATCTTTCCTTTATTGGATCCTCTGTCCCTTAGCGAGATGTGCCCGTTCTTTGCAGCCAGGCCTTCATCTCACATAACAGATTTTAGTGGGATTATCTGCAAGGTCCCCACCCATTTCTCCTGAAGCCTCTCACTTGTGTAAGCACTTGAATTGTATCCCATCGTGCTTCACTTCATTCCACCTCTGGCTGTCATTTGAATAAATGTTTCCAATTTTACTCGATTATAAATAGTGCTGCAAAAAAAAAAAAAAAAAAAAAAAAAAGCCCCTGCACAAATTGCATTTGGGTGTGTGACTGGGAATGTTGTTACTACGAATGGAATTGCTAGACCAAAAAATTTGAATAGCGAAGTCAGGTGTGGTGGTTCATGCCTGTATTTCAGCACTCTATAGGCTGATGCAGGGTGGATCACAGGTTTGAGGCTAGCCTGAGCTACATAGTGAGACCCTGATTGAAAGAGAGGAAGGAAGGAAGGAAGGAAGGAAGGAAGGAAGGAAGCAAGCAAGCAAGCAAGGAAGCAAGCCAGCCAGGCGTGGCAGATAGTTGTCAGTCTCAACACTTGGGAGGCTGAGGCAGGAGGATTACAAACTCATGGCCAGCTTGGGAAGCAGAGTGAGTTTAAGACCAGTCTAGACTATGTTGAAAAACCTATCTCCTTGCCCTCCAAAACCAACCAACCAACAAACGAAACAAACAAACAAAAACAAAACCCAAACAAGCAAACAAAACCCACAAACAACAAATCAACCATAGGCGAGGGCAATGTGACTATAAAGAAAGAAATCGGCAGATGGAAGAAGAACACGATACTATGAAAACATCAGAGCGAATCTGAGGATAAACTCAGAGACTACGCTGGAACAAAGTAATGTGGGTCCCGGGCTTGGTACTCAGGAGGAGCTCACAGCGAGAAATAAAATGACCATAACCCAGTTCTCACACTGGTCTCAACTGGGGCATCACTGCTTGTCTGTCTCCTGGCTGGAGGCCATGAGTCACTGACCCAGTGACCACCACGGCTCTGTGGAGGCTTAGCTCACATCTTTCTCCACTGCACGCCTGGTGGCAAGCCCCTGCATGGCCCATGCCAGGGTAGGATATGGAAGCCCCTGAAGGCTATGGCTGTTTACAGAGTCAACCCAATGAACAAGGATCAAGCAGAATCAAGCAGAGAGCCCAGGAAGACATCACCAGGCTCTGGATCCAGCCTTGCCTGAACGTGTTCCAGGCAGAATTCTTTGAGAGCTGAGCCACAAACATGATTGTCAGGCCCCAGGAGACAAACAGTCCCTAGGGTCGGCATTGGCCCCTCACATCCTGAATGCTTTTCTAATGGACACAATAGCGGCAGTGGGGAGAGTGTTCTAGAAGCTTTGATGAAGGGTGCCTGAGCAGACTGGGCAACAATAAGGGGTCAGTTACCCCCTGTTACAGAGCCAACCATTCTTATGAAGTGCCTTAAAGCAAATGATAGGGGCACCCATGTTCTGGATTATAAAGACACACATGTACTCCATATTGTGACAAAGAGGCAGCATATACATGCTAACACTGCACATGGCTACCGGCTTGTTGTTTTGTGTTAATCTCCTCCCAGAAACCCAGAGGCTGTTAGAGGAGTGTGAAGTTGGTACTGGGCAAACACTAGACAGCTTTCCAAGACGTGCCCAAGTCCAGACATCCAGAGAATAAGGGACGAGTGCAGGGATAATGAGAGAGGCACAGATATCACAGGTCGCAGCAGGTAGGTTCCCTACCTGCCCAGAGGGGCAAGACTGTATTACAGAATGGCTAACTACCACCTTCTGCTTCTCTCTGTAGAATGCGTGGCTGGTGGTGAGTTGGAAGACCGTTTTTGAGGATATTGGTCCATGGTCTTTTCAGACTGGGGGCTCTCTGAGTGGTTCTGAAGATCCAGTTCCTGTCCACTGATTGGCATCCACAACGGACAAGAAACCTTGAGCTCCCACGCTCTGAGTGCATAAGGATGTGTTAGTGAGGGTTTCTATTCCTGCACAAACACCATGACCAAGAAGCAAGTTGGGGAGGAAAGGGTTTATTCAGCTTACACTTCCATGTTGCTGTTCATCACCAAAGGAAGTCAGGACTGGAACTCAAGCAGGTCAGGAAGCAGGAGCTGATGCAGAGGCCATGGAGGGATGTTCTTTACTGGCTTGCTTCCCCTGGCTTGCTCAGCCTGCTCTCTTATAGAACCAAGACTACCAGCCCAGAGATGGTCCCACCCACAAGGGGCCTTTCCCCCTTGATCACTAATTGAGAAAATGCCTTACAGTTGGATCTCATGGAGGCATTTCCTCAACTGAAGCTCCTTTCTCTGTGATAACTCCAGCTGTGTCAAGTTGACACAAAACTAGCCAGTACAAAGGATTACTACATCTGTCCAGTATCCCAGGGATCTGCCGTTCCTGCTGGGTCTCACTGGGAGGATCATCTCCAGCACATCACGTCAGAGTCTCTGCTGTGTCTACAGTCATAGAGACCTACTGGGACAGGTAGCCCAGGTGGCCTCACTCATGTCTGGAGTCTCAGCTAGGGTTTCTGGGATGAGGGGTAGACTGGGCCCTTCTCAAGAGTCTCCTCTCCCTGTAAAAGCTCTGGCTGGTCTCATATCTGCTCTGGAGACCAGGCTGGCTCTGGGCCTATGCCTACCTGGTGCCTTTGCCTCCCTTAGGCTGACATTACAGGCATGCCCCCACCAGGTCCTGTTGATTTCCTGTCATTTAGTTTAGTTGGGCACGTTGTGCACACCTTTAATCCCAGCACTCAGGGGACAGAGGCAGGTGGAGCTCTGTGAGTTTGAGGCCAGCCTGGTCTACATAGTGAGTTCCAGGACAGCCTGGGCTACATAGTGAGATCCTGTCTCAAAACAATGAAGATCTTCTCTAGGCTTTCCTTTTTCAAATCTATTGTGTGTGTGTGTGTGTGTGTGTGTGTGTGTGTACATGCCATGACATATGTGTAGAGGTCAGAGGACAACTTTCAGGGATCAATTCTCTCCTTCCGTTATGTGGGGTTCAGGATTAAGCTCAAGTCGTCAGACTTGGCAGCAAGAGCCTTCACTTGCTGAGCCAATTTATCAACAGTGTACAGTAGTAGTTTGTCTGTCTGTCTGTCTGGTTTGTTGTTATTGGCGGTGGCGGTGGTGGTGTGCGTGCATGGGCACATGTCAACCAGAGGTCAACCTCAAGTGTTTTCCTCAGCCACACCCCACCTTAGTTTTTGTGACAGGGTCTCTCACCGAAGCTCAAGTGCACCAGTTTAGCTGGACTGGCTGGCCAGTGAGTTCAGGGATCTGCCTGTCTGGGCCTCCTCATGGCTGGGGTGACACGCCCACTTTTGGCCTTAGGTGTGGCTGCTGGGGATCCATCCTCGGGTCCTCAGGTTTGGTGGCAAGCACTGGACTGGGCCATTTGCCAGCCTCTCTACCCTGGCTCCATGCATGAGGTGGGCGTGTTCCAAGAAAGCCAGGCACATAGTCAGTTTTTTGATCTCCTGCCTGTATTCTCTTGGCTGGTAGCCCTTTGGCCAAAACAAGTCCCTGATGTGCTCTAAGCCACTGTGGGGGCACAGTGAGGAAGTTCAGCCCTGTGGATGTCATGGGGATGTGGTGTGAAGAACAAGGCAGGCCTGGTTCACCTTCTGTCTATAAGCCCAGGTCTAGGGTGTGGGTGGGGAGGCTTCTCGAGGGAGGCCAACTACAAGCATGTAAGAGATCCAGTGTAGACTGAGCTACTGAAGAGCCTAGGCTTTGGTGAGAGGATTGATCAGAGGAGGGGGAGCACAGAAGAAAGGGCTACTGAAGGCCAGTGCTCTCAGACTCAGTAGCAAGAACTCAGGCCCAGGAGCCAGGTGGAGCTGGGTTCAAGTCTTCTCTCTGCCATTCACCAGTTCTGTGGCCCTCCACGTCCTCATTGTTGGTCTTCCCGTCTGTGCAACTGACTGCACAAGGTTGTGCAATAAAATGTGTTAGCAAGTGCTTCTCTCGAGAGGGGAGCAGGCTGTAAGTGGCAGAGACCGTAACCAATGCAACAAAGGGGATGCAAGATGACAGTGGCTAGTGGAGCCTGCCACAGGCATCAGGAATCCTTAGAGAGCAGGGGCTCAGGATGGCTGAACAAGAGGGAAGTACCCCTGCCTGCCAGCCTCCTGCTGGGACCACCCTTTATCTAAGGGTCAAAGGCTTGGGGGTCAGAGTGGCAATGCACTTAACAATCTGGCTCTGGACGAGACCACAAGAACAGAATGCATTTTCTCAAGATGAATGCACCCCATGCTCTATGACTGTAATGGGCCCTGTTGTGGTCCATGCCCACTTCATATGCTGGAGTCTGGGCTCCCAACAGCATGGGGTTATTTTTGGAGACCGGGGCCTCGAAGTGGTGATTAAATTAAAATGAAGCTGTCGGAGTGGCCTTAATCCAATCTGACTGCTGTTTTTTTTATAAGAGAGAACTTAAACACAGAGATGCCATGGCATGTGTGCACAGAGGAAAGGTCATGCGGGAATGTGTCAAAGAGTGAGGGCTCAGAAGAAAGTGCGCCTGAGGCTTGCTCCCTCAACTGTGGATCTCTTAACACCCAGAACCAGGGAAATCAGTCAGCCTGACATAGTCAGGACGGTAGTGCTAATCTTATCCAGTGACATGGTGACCCAGAGAGGGGCTCTGTGTACATCCTTGAAAGTGCATGCTTCTTTTTATTGGTTGGTTGGTTTTTATCTTTTAAAGATGATGATGGTGTTGCTGCTGCTGCTGATTTCGAGACAAGGTCTCACTATCCCTGGCTAATCTGGAACTGTACGTAGACTGTTAGGTTGAATGAGCTGACCTATAACTCGCAGAAATCCACCTGCTTCTGCCTCCTGAGTTCTGGGATTCAAGGGACAAATCATGGCTTCTGATTTCGAGTCTAGTTACCCTGAAGTAGGAAACTTGTGTTAAACCTTCTCAGTGGGCCACCCTGAAGGACGGTAGGCACGCCCCCACCCCCAAGCCCCCAGCAATCTCCATTATTCACCAGACACCTGGATGATGATGTCTCCAGGTCAGCCATAGACTCTTTCCAGCTGGTGCCCAGTTGTGTGGGACAGAGCCAGGGTGTTCTGGATGCTCCCCTTCTAAATTTGGACCGGACCGGTAGAACTCATGAGCTTAGTGAAAGGGTTGCTTCACTCATAACTCCCTCTCCAGAGCACTCCCAAAGGAGCTCCCACCAGCCTTGATCTGCCCTGTAAAAGCAGAGAAACGTCCAGGTATAGTGACACCTGCCTGTAATCTCAGCACTGGGAGCTGAGGCAGGAGGAGTGGGAGTTCAAGGCTAGGCCAGGCAGCACAGCAAAACCCTGATCTCAACAACCAACCAGATCCCAGCGGAACACTCCCGGCCTTGACAGAGGGGATGCTGCCACCTAGTGGCCAGCAGAATCTGCACACACAGCTCTTTTCCCGAAACTCTTAAGTAACTCATCCACTCCATAGACTTTCACAGTCTGTCACTGTTGTGGGTTAAATGTTTGTAAAAAAAAATATATATATATCATGGGGGCTGGAGAGATGTCTCAGTGATCAAAAACACTTGCTGCTGTGTCTGGCGTGGTGGCGCATGCCTTTAGTCCCAGCACTCAAGAGGCAGATGCAGTTGGATCTCTGTGAGTTCAAGGCCAGCCTGATGTAGGTCAGCTAGGGCTACACAGAGAACTCCTGTCTCAAAAACAAAACAAACAAAACAAAACAAACAAACAACAAAACAGATAAACAAACAAACAAAACAAAACAAAATGAACAAAAAGCCAAACAGAAAAACCCACACTTGCTGCATTTGCAGATGACGTAGGCAGTCCACGGCTGCCTGTGACTCTTGTTCTAGGGGTGTGAAGCTGTCTTCTGACTTCAGAAGGCATCAGGTATGCATGTGGTGAACATACACACATGCCGGCAAATACTCATGCCCATAAAATAAAAGCAAACATTTTTAAAAGCTTATATAATGTGTAGAATACGTAAGGAAGATACCAGATGTTGGCCTGTGGCTCGCATGCACACACACACACACACACACACACACACACAATCTTTATATTGAGAGAGAAAAGGCTTCTTTGCAATGATAGAGAGTAGGCGATATTAAAGGGAATGTAATGCCTGCTCAGTGTTTATAACCCACCAGACACACCATCCCATCCCACATAGTGACTATAAGAGATTTTATCATCCCCATTTTATGGTTAGGGAAACTGAGGTAAGGGGAGCGAGAAATGGCCACATCCTGGAGGGAACCACTTACAGGGTCTGGGGTCTTCAGCCGGGGGACACAACCAACTCACTTCCTGCTGTTCTGTGGGACCTACCATTAGTCTGTTGGGACTGAACCCTGTGAGAAGCCAGCAGAACGGTGACCTTTACAGTTTTATTCCCCCAGCGATGTGGGAAGCTGAGCCGATCTATAGGGATCATCGAGGAGAGCCAGCCCACCTTGTTCTAGCCCTCTGCTGCCCATGTGCCTGTCACATACTTCTAAAACATAGAGACATCCCACGGCAGGTGTCATTTCCAGCGTGGCTATAATTTTCCTCCGTCCTGTTGGCCACACGTGACATGTTCCACAGGTGGCTCCACTTCAGTTCATTTCTGTTGTTTAGAGTCCCATTACTTCCCTGCTGGCAGCCATTTAGCCTGCTGTGTGTTTGCTCTTACAGATGGACATTGGTTCTACTGCATAGGTGGGGATTTTTCTCTAGGCAGGCATGGCCATTTCCTAGGTTTCCTATTGTTTTTGAGACAGAATTTCGTGTATCCCAAGCTAACCTTGAACCCCAATCCTTTCACCTCCACCAACTAAGTGTTGGAATTACAGGTGTGCACCACCGCTGCCCTGGGGATCGAAGCTAGGGTCTTGCACTTGCTAGGCAAACACTTTACCGACTGAGCTACACCCTAAGCCTGCTTGCTGGGGTGACAAGACTTGTGCATCCAACTTTCTTACATAATGCCATGTCGGTCCAAGGTTCCACAGTCCTCATTTGCAAGAACGCTGGCAGACCTTCTCTGTCACGTGGCTGTGGGCTTACATCCTGGCTGCCATAGTTACATTTCCTGATGGTCAGAAGCTGGGCCACTCTTCAACCTGCCTGCTGTCCGGGGATAAACATCCTGTCATACCAACTCAGCTCTGTGTGTGTCTCTCCTAAGTCTAGATTTTTAAGAACTCGGAGGGCTCTTCCTCCCTTGCTTTAGGTGGGAACATGCAGGCTTCCACCTGCTGTAGACGTCCCACATCACGACTGGGGAACCTGTCCTCTTTGCTAGGCAGTGATATCCAGGCTCAACTACAGACAATAGATGATTAACTGGAGAGCTGAGGGCCACAGCCACTGTGCAACTGAACAAAAATGGGAGGGAAGAATGCCTCATAACTTCTAAAATATTACTTGGCTGCATTTTAGCTTCTTTTTCAGAGACAAGCTGCCTTAAATTAACTCTACAGACGACAACAGAAGACCTGGCAGAGCAAAACCATTGATGCTACAAATCAGGATGGAAAGACAATGAGGGAGAGATCAGGCTTCCACAGTGCCCTTTGCGAACTTGACCTAATGACCTAGAAACTCCCAGTAGTACCACCCAGGGGACCCATGTACTCAGCAAGTTGGCCTTGAGGGGACACATATGTACTTAAGCCATAGCAAAGAGCCTCTTTGCAGACATAGCCATAGTCCGAGGAGCTGAGGGTAAGAACTTTAACATATGCATCGGAGTGGAGGTTGAGCCATGACACTATGATACTGCCGAATGCGAGGGGGCAACATTAATTCAATAGTCACAACTGGATACAAAATTACAGCCCAGTGCCTGGGGCTCTGAGTGACTGAATTCTTTATTATTTTTTTAACTAAAATTTTTATTTCATGTATATAGGTTAATGTATATGGGTCTGTGAGCTGTCATATGGGTGCTGGGAATCGAACTCAGGTCTCTGGAAGAGAGTGCTCATAACCACTGAGTCATCTCTCCAGTCTTTGAGTGTGCTCTTGGAGGTCTTCCCTGAGGAAGTGACATTTGAATCTGGACTTGAAGGAAGGGTGGAGACGTGGGCCAGGCAGAGGGGAAAGGGCGAGACAAAGCTGTTGGGCTGAACGTCTGGCACAGGCTGCTGCGGGGGCATCCAAAATGGCTTTGGAGGTGGTGACATCCTGTACCAGACGCCAGTCATCTGAGCACTTTTTAAAACTGCAGATCCCAGGCCTCACTCCAGGGCATAGACTGCAGATCTTCAAGGACTCTGCCTCTCCCACCCTACCCCCCAACTTTTTATTTCAAAGCTCCAGAGAAGTTAAAACACCAAGGAACAGAGCTGGAACGATGTCTCAGCATTAAGAGAACTCACTGATGTTCCAGAGGACCCAGGTTCAATTCCCAGCGGCATCAGGGACTACAGCCTCTTATAATAAATTCCAGCCCCAGGGGATCTGATGCCATCTTCTGGCCTCCTCAAGCACCAGGGACATATGTGATGCACATACATGCAGACAGACACTCATACACATAAAATAAAAACAAATGTCTTAAAATAAAAACAAAATCAAGTTCTAACCATCTCCTCATGGACAGAGAACATCTGAACTCCTAGCTACCTGCCTTCCTTTCTTAGCTGTTCCCTTTTCCTATCCAGGATCTAATCAAAATGCATACATTCATACACACAGGCGCATGCACATATACAAGAGAGTGAGCTATGCCTCTTTAGTCTCTATTAACCTAGAATAACTCCCACCTTTAAAAAGGGCTACTAACTTTTAAGAGATTCTAGGCTTCTAGAATGTCCCACATTCTAGATTTGTCTAAATTTTCCTCATGATTAAAATCAGGTTAAGTATTTTTGGCAAGAAAATGACATTGAAGATGCTGGGTCATCTCCGTGCATCGTGTTAGAGAGCAAACAAGGTCACACTGGCCCCCTCCGGGATGACACTGAGTTTGAGCCTTTAGAACGAGACAGATGCATCTTTTTACTGTGAAGGTGTGTGTGACCCCCTTTTAAGTTAGTAAATAATCTGTGGGTGATACGCTGCCTGGTTTTATGTCAACTTGACATGATCTATAGTTATCTGAAAAGGAAGAAACTCAGTTGAGAAAAGACCTCCAGAAGATGCAGCTGCAGGACATTTTCTTACTTGGTGATTGATCGGGGAGGGTCCAGCCCATTGTAGATGGTTCTATTTCTGGTTTGGTGGTCCTGGGCTCTGTAAGAAAGCAGGCTAAGCAAGCCACGAGGAGCAAGCCAGTAAACAGTTCCCCTCCCTGGCCTCTGCATCAACTCCTGCCTCCTGGTTCCTGCCCTGTTTGGGTTCCTGTCCTGACTTCCTTCAGTGACTACAATGTGGAAGTGTAAGCCAAATGAGCCCTTTTCTCCTCAACTTGCCTTTTGGTCATGGTGCTCCGTACCAGCTGTAGAAATCCCAACTAAGACAGATGAGTTTCTTTGTTTTGGTTTTCTAAGCCAGGGTCTTCTATGTGGCCCAGGCTGGTTTTGAACTTGAGATCTTTCTGCCTCAGGCCCCCAAGTGCTGAGATTATAGGTGTATGCCACCATGCCCAGCCCTGTGTAATGTGTTCAAACAAGTGAATGTTCCCTTATCGAGTAATTCTTCATTCAACATTTTTAGCATTTATTATTGACTCTTTTTCCCTCCTTAATCAATTATTGTATTAGTTATTGTAAAATGGAACTGGTATTTTGAGGTCTATTTTATTCTTAGTTAGTTATGTGTATATGCATGTATATGTGTGTGTGTAGTGGTACATGACTGCATGTGCCTGTGGCGGTGAGAGATACTGAAGCCTCTGAGGAGCTGGAGTTACAGGTGGTTGTGACCTCCCCAGTGTGAGTTCTGGGAACTGAACCTGGGTCCTCAGTGAGAGCATTCAATGTTCTTAACTATTGAGCTATCCCTCCAGCCCCAAGAGATGCATTTAAAAAAAAAAAGATTTACTTATTTCATGTATGTGTGTACACTGTACTGTCTTCAGATATACCAGGGCATCAGATCTCCATTACAGATGGTTGTGGGCCACCATGTGGTTGCTGGGAATTGAACTCAGGACCTCTGGAAGAGCAGTCAGTGCTCTTAATCGCTGAGCCATCTCTTCAGCCCGAGATGCATTTTAATAAGTATTGTCTATGGTTATTTACTTAAGGGAGTTTGGGGGCTCTGGGATATTGCTATCAAGGCACCAAAGGCATTAGCTAAGAGATTTATTACTGTTTATTCAACTTGGCTAAATGCACATCCCTGGCCTCTATCATATCCTAAAGAAGAAGGAAAGACCACAAAGGCCAGGACTAAATGCTCTCCCATGATCCAGTCTGTGCTCAGCCAAGTGTGGAGGAAAGGGGATTTAGGCAGTGATCTCGAACCCTGGCTCCTGTAGTCACCTTGCATTTGCAGCATGTCTGAGGTTTTTCAAACCTGTGCATGGACTTAGAAAAACAACATCCAATGATTCTAACTGCTGTGGTCTGCAGCAGCCTGCAGCAGAGCCTGGGCAGGGCAGCCTGAAACTGGCAGCTAGGACACAAATCAGTAACCACAGGGCTTGGGATGCTGAGGTGGGAGGGTCAAGTTCAAGGCTTACCTGCAACACAGGGAGACCTTTTCTCTGTTATCTATTCAGAGTCTCAGTAATATAGCCCAGCTGGCCTTGAGCTTGGGGTAATCCCCCTGCCTCAACTTCGAATGCTGGGGTGATAGGTGTGCTACCACACCCGCAGAAGCCTTTTATTCAGAAAGCAAACAAACCTAGGAAGAAATATAAACGGGAGTTCACCTTAACCCCTACCCACCTCTGACACACAGCCCTATAGAATGTGGTTATCTATTGGTACTAGCCACCCAGGGATCCCTCCACCCCAACTACAGTCCTGCTGTGTGCAAATGGCCGCAGGGAGCAGGCTCAAGAGGTAGAGAAAAGGCCACTTCCCTCAAAAGTATGAGGACATGGGAACACACACACACACACACACACACACACACACACACACACTATTGTACAATTGGAGATTTACAGAGCAGGAAATGGGCCTGCGGAAGAGGAAAGGACCACCCAGCTGGCTCCTGCCAGAGCAGGAGCACCAACAGGGCATGCTTTTCTCCAATACCCTTTGTCATTTCAGACCACGTGTCCTCTGGACTTTCTGTGTGCCTGTGGTTGTTTGAGCCTGGCCTGAGGCCAGCATCACCACCAGAGTCAGCAGCATAGGGAGCTAGAGCCACCTAGTCAGGCTTGCGGTAAGCTGCCCCCGGGACTGAATGGACTAGGTATGATGAGGGAGTGAATAAACAGGCCAGGCCAGCACCTACTTCTGGTTAGCGTTAAGCACCAGTGAACCAAATTGCCTGTAGCATGAGTCCCTTTGGGGGCTGGAATTAAGTCCTTTCTCAGACCCTACGGGCCATAGGACTCACTTCACACTGAAATAAGCTGTTAATTCACTGAGTTCTACCAGTGATTTACATAATGTAGATACTATATAACACATCTGTAAACCAGAATTGGCCGGTTGTTGTGCAGGAGAGCTAACATCATGCAGCTGCATTTTACATATGGGAGACAACTCTTTTGGTTTTGGGTCCTCAATCATTTACTGTAGCCTCTTATGACACTCACTGGCCTTGAGTTCTAATGCTTTATAAACACCCACAGATGGCCTTGGATTGAATGGCTGGGATCCTCCAGCCTGGGGACTGGAGGAAGGGCTTTGGAGTATACCTACCAATTCAGCATTCAAGAGCTGCTTTAAGAAAGGAAAAACATGGACTGGAGAGATGGCTCAGTGGTTAAGAATACTGGCTGCTCTTCCAGAGGTCCTGAGTTTAATTCCCAGCAACCACATACATGGTAGCTCACAACCATCTGTAATGGGATCCGATGCCCTCTGAAGATAGCTACAGTGTACTCATACAAATGAAATAAACAAATCTTTTTAAAAAGGAAATAAAGAAAAACAACTTTACTGTGATATAATTCACCTGCCATGTAATTCAGCCATTTGAAGGATGTGACTGGGTGACTTCAGTGAGTTTCTGCTGTGTGGCCATCACTAGAATCCACTGAGCAACATTGTTTCCTTTTTATTATTTTCTCTTCTTTCTTTTCCTTCCTTCCTTCCCTCCCTCCCTCCCTCCCTCCCTCCCTCCCTCCCTCCCTCCCTCCCTCTCTCTCTCTCTCTCTCTCTCTCTCTCTCTCTCTTTCTTTCTTTCTTTCTTTCTTTCTTTCTTTCTTTCTTTCTTTCTTGTTTTTCAAGAGAGGGTTTCTCTGTGTAGCCCTGGCTGTCCTGGAACTCACTCTGTAGACCAGGCTGGCCTCGAACTCAGAGACCCACCTGTCTCTGCCTCCCAAGTGCTGAAATTAAAGGCATGCGCCACCACCGCCCAGCATTGAGGAACAGTTCATCACCTCCAAAAGGAAAGTCCTTTACCTGTTGATTCCCCAACTGTCCCCAGCCACACCCTACCATCACGGAGAGGCATCAGTCCACTCTCTTGTCTCTGTGGGTCTTACTTTTGCTTTTTTTTTTCCTTTTAATTATTGAGTCACGGTCCCAGTATCCCAGGCTGGCATCACTCCCTGTGTAGCTGAGGATGACCTTGAACTTATGATTTTTCCAGATGTTGGGATGACATCAAGGCTGCTTTATGTGGTGCTAGGGATCAAACCCAGGGCCTGGCAGTGTTGTATGTAACAACAATTAATGAAAAAGGCGTTGAGTCTGAAAGAGAGCAAGAAGAAGTAGAACAGAGGGTTGGGGGGGGGGAAGGAAGGGATAAATGATACTAGAGAGATGGCTCAGCGGTTAAGAGCACTGGCTGCTCTTCCAGAGGTCCTGAGTTCAATTCCCAGCAACAGGTCCAGGCTGTTGTGCAGGCTGCTCTACCACTTAGACCATATGATCCAGCAGACCCAATGGTACTTGAGATGTCAGTGGTAGATAGAGATGCTGATTGGAGCCTCTGGCAGGCCCCTGTAGATGAATCACAGAAGAGACCTTTAGGACTTTTGGAGCAAAGTTGACATCATCTGCAGATAACTATTCTCCCTTTGAAAAACAGCTCTTGGCCTGTTATTGGGCCTTTGTGTCCCAATAACTGAACATTTGATAATAGGACACCAAGTTACCATACAACCTGAGTTGGGTGTTATCAGACCCTCCAAGTCATAAAGTAGGACATGCACAGCAGCAGTCTATTATCAAATGGAAGTGGTATATATGTGTTCAACCCCGAGCAGGTCCTGAAGACACAAGCAAGTTACATGAAGAAGTTGCTCAAATGCCTATGGTTTCTACCCCTGTTACAATGCCATCTGCTGCCAAGCATGCACCTATAGCCTCATGGGGTGTGCCCTATGATCGGTTGACCGAAGAGGAGAAGATTAAGACCTGGTTTATTGATGGCTCTGCACGTTATGCAGGTGCCACCCAGAAGTGGACAGCTGCAGCATTACAACCCCTTTCTGGGACAACCCTGAAAGACACAGGTGAAGGAAAATCTTCACAGTGGGCAGAACTTCGGGGCAGTACACATAGTATTACAGTTTGTTTGTAAGAAGAAATAGCCAGATGTACGACTGTTCACTGACTCATGGGCTGTAGCCAATGGATTGGCTGGATGGTCAGGGACTTGGAAAGATCACAACTGGAAAATTGGTGTGAAAAACATCTGGGGAAGAAGTATGTGGATAGATCTCTCCAAATGGGCAAAGGATGTGAAGATATTTGTGTCCCATGTAAATGCTCACCAAAAGGTGACTTCAGCCAAGGAGGAGTTCAATAATCAAGTGGATAAGATGACCCGTTCTGTGGACAGCCAGCCTCTCTCCCCAGCCATCCCTGTCACTGCTCAATGGGCACATGAACAAAGTGGCCATGGTGGTCGAGATGGAGGTTATGCTTGTGCTCAGCAACATGGACTTCCACTCACCAAGGCTGACCTGGCTATAGCTGCTGCTGAATTCCAGATCTGCCAACAGCAGAGACTAACACTGAGTCCCAGATATGGCACCATTCCTCGAGGTGACCAGCCAGCAACTTGGTGGCAGGTTGATTACAATGAACCACTTCCTCCATGGAATTTCTTTAACATCAGTTGATATTTAAGTTGAGATACTTAAAAGAATGTTCCCAAGGGACATTGCCTCATTGTAAATTCACAAATGCACTTGCAATTTTTACAAGAAATAGTTATATCATGCTAGGTGTATTCATGATCTTGTTATTGTTTCACGTGGACACGAGATATTATTTGTGTCAAGTTGACAAGGGGTGGATTGTAGTGGCTATTCCTAGTTGTCAACTTGACTGTATCTGGAATGAACTACAATCCAGAATTGGAAGGCTCACCTGTGATCCAGATCTTGAGGCTGGGAGATACAAGTTCCTGACCTGGATCTTGGCATGGAGATCTTGAGGCTTAGTGGCTATGAATCCCAGGAGACTAAGGCAAGAAGAGCTCTCAGTTCAAGGTCATCTGGGATAAAGCAAGTGCCAGATCCAGGCATGGTGGCACACACCTTTAATCTGGGCCACACCTTCTGCTGGAGATCTACATAAGGACATTGTAAGAAGGAAGATTAACTCTTCTTTGCCTGCTTGCTGTGTGGGACTGAGCAACCGCTAGATCCTTGGACTTCCATTCACAGCTGCTGCTGACCATTGTTGGGGAGTTGGACTACAGACTGTAAGTCATCAACAAATTCCCTTACTATATAGAGACTACCCATAAGTTCTGTGACCCTAGAGAACCCTGACTAACACAGTGGGTCACAACCATCTGTATGGTGTCCTCTTCTAGTGTGCATGAAGACAGGGACAATGTAACTCATATACATAAAATAAATAAATAAATCTTAAATAAAAAAAAAACTCACCAAAAAAGGAGATAATTAAAAAAAATACTTCTTTTATGTAGTGGTATGTCCAACACTTTAGCCCCCAACCTTTTAAAAAAAATTTAAAAAACATTTTTTATTTACACAATCCTCTTGCATACAGGTCAAGTGCTGAGATACAGTAAATGTGGGGGTGGGGTGGAGGTGGGGTTACACATGTGTATGTGGGTGCCTTTGGAGGCCAGGAGAGGGTATTGGATCTATTGGAACAGGAGATACAGGTAGTTGTGAGCCATTTAATGTACGTGGCTTGGAACTGAACTTGAGTCTTTTGGAAGAGCATTGAGTTCTTAACTGTGGAGCCATCTTTCTAGCACACTGGTTCTCAGCCTTCCTAGTGCAGCAACCCTTTAATATAGCTCCTCATGTTGTGGTGATCCTAACCGTAAAATTAGTCCGTCGATACTTCATAACTGTAATTTTGCTACTGTTATGCATTGTAATATAACTATCTGATATATAGGACATCTGACATGCTACCTCAAAGGGGTTGTGACCCACAAGTTGAAAACCTCTCCTCTTGCATGTCTCTTCCATTTAAAAAACATTTAGAATGTGTGTGTGTGTGTGTCTGTCTGTCTGTCTCTATGTTTCTCTGTGTGTGTGGAATAAGGTGCTCTATAGCTGGAGTCGCAGATATTTGCAGGTCACCTAGCTTGTCACCTGAATGCTGGGATCCAAACTCCAGTCCTCATGGTCGTACACTAAATGTTTCCAACTGCTGAGCCATCTCTCCAAGCCCCCATCTTATCTGTTTTGATTCTAAAACAATATTGCATTGTACAGGTAGATCATTATTTTATTGCATAGCAATCATTTAGTGGGCTTTTGTCTTTTCTTGCTTGTTGGCTGTCATGGATAAAGATAATATGAATATTTGTTGATATTCGTGAAGATACTTATTCTCATGTCTCTTCAGTTCACACATGAGTGGACTTTCTGGACTGTCTGCTGACATGTCTAACCTTTTGTTTTTCTTTTTCATTCTTTCTGCTTTCTCTCTCTCTCTTGAACAGGGTTTTATGTAGCCCAGGCTGTCTTCATACTTTACTGTTCAGTGACCTTGAACTCCTGCTCTTTCTGCCTCCATCTCTCAAATCCTGAGATTATAAGCATACGGTACCACATGGTGCCTCCTCACCCTGTTCTTAACTGAGTTCTCTTTTTATTACTGAGCTCTAAGAGTTCCTTATATGTTCTAGATACAAAACCCTTACCAGATATTCCCTCCCGTTCTGTAGGTCATTATTGGTTGACTTATGGTTGCCATAACAAAATATCCTGGACTGATTGATGGCTTAAATCACAGAGATTTATTTTGCTTGGTTGTGTAGACTGAAGTCTAAAATGAAAGTTGGTAGGTTTGGGAGCCAGGAGTGGTTGTACATGTCTGTACCTTAGCATTTGAAAAGTAGGGAGGAGGATCAGGAGTTCAAGACCAGCCTTGGCCAGATAGCATGTTCCAGGCTAGCCTGAGCTATCGAGTAAAACTGTATAGAATACAACTCCAGAAGCAAGTAGGTTAAACTTCAGATCCATTTTAAGTTATTTCTGTTTGTGGTGTGAGGTAGGGGTCAGGCTTTATCCTTTGGCATGTGACTCAGTTTCCCCGGAGCAATTTATTAAAGACTGTTCCTTCTCCACTGAGCTGCCTTGGCACTCCTGGTGAAGGGGCTGCAGATGCAAAACCTTCGATCTGGAGTCTCAGTTTTGTTTCATTTGTCTGTATGCTTATTCTTACAGTTTTACCACATTGTCTCGGTCTTGATTGCTATAGCTTCCTAGTAGGATTGAAATGAGGAAGCAGGGGTCCCCTGAGTACCCCTTTGGGTGTCTAGTACTCTGAGAGATGTCAGTGAACTGTACAACACCCAGATTTGGTACCCCTTACCCCAGTCAAGACTTCGGTTTTCGGGGTGGGGGTGGGGGAACCCAGGCTCTAAGTTCTGTGCATGCCTAGAAGAGAGATAGATGTTTTCCCCTCCCACTCCGCCCACAGCTCTTGATGGAAACCTTCTGCAGAGAACAATGGCCCCTCTGGGTTATTTTAAACTTCACTCTAAGCCTTCTCCACCTGCTCTGCTGTCTCTAATTGCTCCAGAAACAGCGTCATTCACAACTGGATTATTAATGAACTGAGCGGGGAGCCTCGGGCATATGAAAGGGGACTTCAGACTTGGGGAAGGCTTCGAAGGACCCAACTGGAGGTGGGTTTTGTTGTTTTAAGACAAGGTCTCATGTGGCACAGGCTGGCCTCCAATCCATAAGTATGCCTGAGAGCTGGATTTACATGTGTTTGCTACCACACCTGGTACTGGCACACATGCGGGGGTACTGGTGTACACACAGGGTCCTGGGGGCTGAGCCCAGAGTGTTGTGCCTGCTAGGCAAGCACTCTATCCACTGAGCTATATTTCCTTACTCAACCCACAGGGATTTGCTCCTCCAAGAAAAGTAACTGAGTGTATTCAGCAAGTAGGAAATCAGGCAGGGTGTAGTGACCCTGCCTTTAATCCCAGCACAGAGGAGGTAGAGGTCACCGGATCTCTTGATTTTAAGTCCAGCAGGATCTACATAGTGAGTTCTGAGCCAGCCAGGGCTGCTTAGTGAGACCCTGCCTTAAAAGAAGATAAAAAGGAAATCAGTACACTTGGTGGTGCTCCTGGCTTTACCAGGTCTATCCCTGAGTGTTTCAAACAGGATTAAGGGAGGATCCCTGAGACCTAAACTGTGAATCTTGTCTGCCTCCCCAGCTGCTTAGCTCTGGGTGCCTCTGGCTCTAATCTGGAGGCTGGGAAAGTGCAGGAACAAAGCCCTTTGTGGAGAAGAGAACCCCATTGTTCTAAAGTCAGCTTTCAGGGAATGCGGATTCCAGAGAATGTTTGGGATGGGGCTTTTCTCTTTGTCCACTTTCTCCCTCTCCCTGGGGGGAGGAGCAATTTAAAGGAGCAACTTTCAAAATTAGATTAAACAGAGTTAAACCCATTGCCTTGAGGGAAGGCACACACTGCAGGACCTTCTGCCCAGCAGCCGCCTAGGTTACATGACAGAAACCCAGGGTGTTTGGGTCTTGTTCTTAGCAGGAAACCTCAAGGAAGCAGCTGGGTCTAGATCTTCTAGGCACTTCAGCTGGTGAGAGTCATCGACCTAGGCAATACCACTTCCTTCCTCCTTCTCTTCACCTCCTCTCTTTCCAGAGCGAAAGAGTGACTGGAATCCACGTCACAGGCCATGGTCTATTGCCTTTTCTCAGGTAAAAGACCTATCTATATAGCCCCGTTCTCTAGATAAGGCCTGGCCAAGTTCCTGATGTTTGTAGAGCCTTCAGAATCAAGCTTAACGTGGGAAGTTGACTTTCGGGCACTGAACTGACCCCATTCTCTGCTACTACAGGTAGGATATTATCCCTTTCTGGGCCTCACTAGGTCTATCTGTCAAATGGGAATAAAATACCACCCTGGCTTCCCCCCTGTCAGTACTGGAGGTTAGAGGTGGGGCACAGTCAAGGAGAACTATCCTGAAGCTTGACTGTGTCTCAGCTGCTTCCAAATTCCTGCAGCTCAGAAAAGCGGTCTTCATTTGGAGGGCGCTAAGATCTAGACCTTCTAGTTGCTCGGTGACAAGCCCCTTGGGGATGCGCGGGCCCACCCCTTTCCCCGGGAGCTGAGGCTCCGCCTTAAGGGTGGAGTCAAGAGGCGGCGCGGTGGCTCGCTACCCAGCCGAGCTGGCTCTGTCGCCGCACCACCAGCTGCGGCTCTGGGACCTGCGGATCGAGCCGGGGCCGGAGCCGCCCGGGGCAGGGCTCGAGAGAGCGGGTGAGTTGAGCGGCGCCGCATTCCTCTCTGCACTCTGCGGATCCGGCGGGCAGGTGTCTCGGCCCCTTCCAGTCTGGCTGGTGTCTCAGCCTAGGGAGGGTGGCTTAAGATAATTGGGGAGGGGGAGCGGTGGCGGTGGGGTGTGCTGGAAAGGTACAGTCTCCCATATCTCGCTATCGGATGGGGAGGCTGGTGTAGAGGGTGCATTGGCAGGGCTGCGATGGCTGGATTCTGGGGGGCGATGTGAGGTCCGTGGTCTGTCTGGGCTACTGTCTGCCAGGGTTACAAGGCTGGGTGATGAAACCACAGAACACCAGACGCCCTGGGCACGCGGTCTACGAGCCCGGCAAGGGGGCGCCGCCCCCTCGCGTGGCGGCGCTTGGTTTGGGCAGGCAGCGCGCCGAGAGCGCTGCTCCGGGGATGGGAAAAGTCCCGGGGGCAGGCGTCCCTGAGGGCAAACCTGACCTAGTGCGGGATCTCCACCCCTAGAGAGTGTCGGTCCCGGTTGCCCCCGGCGGGGTGGTTCCCCAGAAGGGATGCTCTCGGCCTCTTCGCCCGCCGCCTTGGGTGCGAGCTGCGGGTCCCCGCGCCCAGAGCGCTCCACTCCTCGCGAGTCCCGCGCATCCGCTCCCGCAGGGAGCAGCGCCCCCGAGCGCCCAAGACAGGCAGAAACGGCGCAGCCCTACCCCAGAGGTCGACTGAGGGGTCTCCCACAAGGTCACGCAGAGCGCCCTGATCGC
Organism: Mus caroli; assembly: GCF_978045245.1. Classification (NCBI taxonomy): domain Eukaryota; kingdom Metazoa; phylum Chordata; class Mammalia; order Rodentia; family Muridae; genus Mus; species Mus caroli. The sequence goes on along the minus strand of NW_028227257.1, from coordinate 20,911,253 downwards.
CCCGAGTGGGAGCGAGGAGCGGGAGGCTCTCCTACCCGCCTCCGTAGCGGATGCGGACTCTCTTCCTCTGCGCTCCCCTCCCAGCCCTGCCTCCAGCTTTACGGAAGATGTTGCTGATGCAGCTTCCAGCCCCGGGCGGATAATCGGGTCTAGGTGAGCTGTGACTACGGCCCTCTCTGCAACCCACTGGAGCGCCACCACTACTGGCCAGGCCTGGAAGCCTTTGCTCTCCTGGAATCAGAAGGGGGGGGGGGCAGAGATGAGGCTGCACAGCGCTTCTCAGAACGGAAAGCCGGTGCTTGTGCGCCCATGTGATTACACTGCTCATAAAGGGCTCCTGTTCTTGCTGTCAGAGGCGCCCACCAGCTCCTGGCGCCTGGGAGCACCAGGTGCGGCCTGTGAATCGCCCTCTGTAGAGGACCCGGAGCCCGATAGTGCCAGGCGCCGTTTCCCTCCAGGCTATCTGGGGAAGGGGCTGGCGGTCCCTCCAGGCCCTCGGGGAGTGGGGTGGGGTGGGGGGAGACTTCTCTGTGCGCCTTATCCTGCCATTTCCTGCAGCCAGTAAGGTACCAGAGTAGAAACGGCCTCCGTGGGGAGGGAGCTTTCCTTCCAGGCTGAGCTCCGCACAGCTCAGCTGAAGACTTGCTGTCTGCCCGCGGGCTCTGCACTCGGTTCTCCACCACCACAGATCTCTAAGAAGTGGGGTGAATGGTCGCTGTAGGGTAACAGGCCTCCCGCGAAGCTCTTGGTGCATCGGAGCATCATGGATGACCCTGCTAGGCAAACCCGCTTTTAGTGAGGGTTTGAGCGGGGCGTGTCCCCTAGCCAGGTGCAGAAGTGGAGCCCTGGTGGGTGGTTCTGCAGGGGCTGGGATGTGGGGTTCCACTTTTCCTCCCTCACTCAGTTATGTCACAAAGAGCCAGCTTGTAGGAGGCGGTAGGGACCAGTGACTCCTTCCAGCGTGCTGCCTGCTTGCAAGGCCTTTCCCACTCACGTTCTCACCACCTTCTCTCCCACCTGTCACCCAAATCCCATCTTCTCTGCCCCAGTCCCTGGAATTCTGTGGGCAAGATGACAATAGACCACTCTGTCAAGTGGAGTCTATCTACCGTTGTCTCTCCCCCGCCCCGCCCCCAGATCTTCCCAGCCTTTGGAATGGCTTCCTTTAAGAAAACCTCTTTCCGATTCAAGGTGATCTTCACTTGTGTCTTAGGTGCCTCAGACCCCTTGGGAAGTCCCCTTGCGATGGGACAATTCAGCCAAGTCTAAACTTCCTGGTTAGAGGTACCAGGTAAGTAAGGCTGGTATTTGGTGCCTATACAGACTTTGGACTCTTCTGTTCATGGAGTCTGGGAGCCAGAGCAGCAGAGGAACAGAGGTTAAATTCTAATCTTGCTGCTTGGTGTTTTTATGAGCCCGAGTCACAGAGCCAGGGGAAGCCGAGGCAAGGAAGTGGTTTTCTTTAAGGCCAGAAGTTTCCTATAGAGCACCTTTGAGTCAACGACTTGTCCTATCTTGCGAGAACCCAGTTCTAGAGCCTCAGGGAACTTGTTCTAACCAATAGCAACCAAGTGGACACAGGGCAGCAGATTGCAAAGGCGGCCTGGATTCAAGTGCTGGGTTTTGATCTCCTAAGACACCCTCTTTTGCTGACCTTACCCCTCTCCTGTGCCAGCACCCTGTCTTCCCAACCCCCAGCATGCTTGCTATGCTATGGTAAACAGTGGGTCCCGACGGACATTCCAGACCAGGACAGCCTCTCTCTCAACAATAAGGCTGATTGATCTTAGAGATCAGCCTTGGGGGAGGGGGAAAACAGGCACAAGCCCATCACAGCCAAAAGTATCAAAACCCAAGGAAGCGATATGAGTCTAGTTGAAATGACAGCTCTAAGCTGAAAAGCCTTGGGACTCTGGGTAAAGCTCTTCCCAGCCCCTTCCCCATTTCTCTTCTGGGTAATAAGAAGCCTACTGTGGTCATCTTCACGGGGCTCTAAGGACCTGGTGAGACCATAGAACACAGACATGCTTAGTGGGGGTGCTGGAAGGCAGGGAAGAAGTGACTCTTGTTAGTAACACCTCTGTTTCTTTCTTTCCTTCCGGGCCCTCAGATCCTGCCTCCTCCCCTGCTACAGGGAATTCATACGTCTTCTGACTTCAGTTCTTGGGATAGAGAAAGCCTCTTTAGCCTGTCTCCTGGGCAGTGTCCTGGGAATTAGGCCTCTGGAGGACCCCTTTCTCCAGGGTCCTTTGTACATATCTCGTGCTTAGCAAGGGGTTGTCATAACCGAGGCAGCTCTGGGGAGGGGGCGGTCCTCAGGGGAGAGGCAGGCCTGCAGGCAGAGGGTCTGGTGTGGTCAAAGCTCCCATAGGAAGAAGTGGGAATGAAGAGCACAGGGAGCCCTAGGTTTGAGCCATCACACTGTGTGACGGAATCTTTGCCCTCACATGCAGGTAAGCTGCCTGCTGGTGGTAAAGTGAGCAGAAGAGATACTGTGGGTAAGGCTTAGCTCAGGGCTGTCCCTGGATGAATAAGTGTTCGCAGATGTTTGTTGCTATTATTATTAGTCTATTATTACCAATAACAGGTGGGCTACATGTATGGTGGGAGCACATTTGATCTCTTCAGTGGTAATCTTCCAGGTGGTGGGTAATGGAGGGGTAGGCACCCGGGCACGGGGAAGAACTGCGTGTGTGCAGGCTGGAAAGCTCTGGATGGCTTTGGTGAGCTGTGGGTGGGAGTTGCTGCTGGAACCCAATCAACAGTGTGATGCAGGCAGGTCCCGGTAGGAAGGCCAGGGAAGGAGTCAGAGGTCATCCTGCCAGGGGCTCTGCATGGTTAAACGCTCGCTGACCCGAAGCGGCACTCTGTAGCCTTGTCAGGAGGCTCTCTGAAAAAGGCTGCCTGACTGAGAAAGAGCAGGATTAATTTCTGCACGGGAGGAAGAGCGGGGCTGCGTTTATACTGAAGGCTTCTCTCTATTCCTTCTTGGTCCCTTCCAACAAGCATAAAGTTTTCTCTCCTTCCCTCTGCCTGACATGCCCCCCCCCCAATGCCAAAGTCTTCAAAAATGCTCTATGCCAGCTGGGCATGGTTGGATATATATGTAACCGCAGCACTCAGGAGGTGGAGGCAGGAGGATAGCAAATTTAGGGACAGCCTGGGCTACATGGTGAGACCTTGAAGGAAAAAAAAAGAGATATTGTGTGTTTTTTCCTGTACACTTTTCTAAGCTGGCTCCATAGTGTTTGGTTTCTCTGACTTTGTGCTCCTTGGTGCTGAACAGTGGGCTCCTTAGAGGAGGCTCACCCTATGCTATGCTCTTGGAACCTGCCCTGACTTTTTGGGAAATTCCTGAGTGCAGGTGACTGTGGGGGGAGGTGTTCCTGGATGTCTCAGAATCCAGAATGGCATTCCACTGGGGTCCTGCAGATGTGCTTCAGTGCGGGCAGTTTGTAGCTTGATTGATGGGACAGGTGGTGACCGAACCCCAAGGTGGCCCCAGGGAGGAATGAGTCTTTTAGGATGGCTGCTCAGAATATTGTGTGGCTATAGGTCCTGCCTATAGAGAGAAGACATTCAAACACATGCTTAACAGTTCTTTTTCCATGATGACAGTTTAAGTTCAGGGTTTGAATTCTGATTCTACTTTCCACCAGTTTTTGGACCTTAGGCAATGGTTCTGTTTCTTTGGGCCCCCAATTTCTTCATCTGGAAACACAGATCATATATATTGTATATATAACACACAAATAAGGGATTCTGAGTTCTCCTAAGGATTTTGATCCTATGTAAAGTGATGGGTTTCTAAGCTCTCTCTCTCTCTCTCTCTCTCTCTCTCCCTCTGTGTGTGTGTGTGTGTGTGTGTGTGTATGTGTGTGTGTGTGTGTGTGACTATGTACTGAGACTAATCTTGAACTCTTAGTTCTCCTATTTCAACCTGGGCCCTGGGGCTATAGGGGTGCACCCCTATGCGTGATGTGGCTTCTAAGCTATACATGATCTTGGTATAATGTCTACTAAATTTTCTTCCATGGCTCTGTTTGTACCATACATAGAGTTACATAATAATCATTGTTCTTTTTTGTTGTCTTTTAAAATTATTTAGTTTTTTTTTCTGTTTAGATTTATTTTCTTGATTTTACATGCCTGCTTATATGTGTGCACCACTTGTGTGCCTGGTACTAGCAGAAGTCAGAAGGGGGCACTGGATTCCCTAGAACTGGAGTTACAGATGGTTGTGAGCTAGCATGTGGGTGCTGGGAATCAAACCTGGGTCCTCTTCCAAGGCAAACAGCATTCTCAACAGCTAAGCCATCTTTGCAGACCCTAGTCTTCTGTTTTATCCACTAGACCCATAGTTCTCAATTGTGAACAGTTTTGGCCCTGTCTAGAGATGTCTTAGTCAGTCAGAACCAGCTGGGAGGGATGTGGAGAAGAGAAGTGACTGGTGTCTAGTGCCTAGAGACCAGGGAGGCTATAGGATACTCTACAGTGCATAGCACAGCCCCTCACAACAAAAATTACCGACTCCCAAATGTTAATAGCATCAAGGCTGAGATCCGCTGCACTAGACCTTGTGTCCTCCGAGGTCAGTGACTGTATTTAATTCATTCAGCTGTGTCCCCAGTTGCCCAGTGTGATGTTCAGAGCCAGGGAGACAATCCATATACATTAAAAGAATGAATGAGGACTTGGAAGGCCTTGTGCACCCTGGAGTCCCAGGGGTTTGGCTTATGGGACATTTTTGAATGGGCAGGAGAGATTTAGATGAGTCTGCCTGAAGGACAGCCACTCGGTGATTCAGACCAAAGGCTTTCGGAGTGCACATACTGTCTTCCTTTGGGCAGGTGCACGGGGGCCTGCATCAACTGGATCATGGCTGTGTTACTGCTGCATTTGCTGGTGCCAGGCACAAGGCCCATCTAGATCCTCAAGTGGACTGGGAAAAGGGGCCATAGGTGCTAACAAGGAACGCCCTGTCAGCTGAGCCCTTGGGATCTGCTAGGCTGGGGCGCAGCTGCTGTCAGCTTCCTGTTTTTTTCCCATTCTGGTGGAATGAAGGAAACCCACTGAATGGCTGTTTTTCCACTGACATTTACAGCAACGTGATAGGCCTTGGATTAATGAGGTCAAGCTACAGTGTGAAATCGGCCGATAACTTGGAACCTGGCCATCAGGAAGACATGCTCGTTTTTCTTTGGTCTGTTTGATGTTTCTGGATGGCTTTGGGCAGGAAGCAGGGGTTATAACTGCTCAAAAGAAGGGTGCGCTTTATGTCCTGGGATTGTGGAGCCTGGTGTTGCCCCTTTTTCCTAATTTACTAGGAAGGCTTGCTTATTTTACTGTGGACTTTGAAATAACCAGCTTGTTAAAGCAAAAAAAAAAATCACTTTGAGTCAGGCAGGTTGATGATGACTGGGAACCAGGACCATAGCGAGGATAACCCCCCCTAAATACCCCCATCACTGCCTCAAGTAGAAGAATTCAGGTAGGCATAGGGTTAACGGGTATGTGTCTCAAACTGGTTGGGTTAGGGCTAGAGTATAGAGTCTGGTTTGGCAGGGCTCACACTTCAGCAGGCTCCTGGGAGGGGGTGGGGTGTGCTACCCCACTGGTCTGCAAACTTTGCTGAGTAGCAAGCACCTGGGGAACCCCCAGTCTACTGATGAAGGTTTCTGGTGTGGACCACTCAAGCACAAAAGACAGTTTAGCCTGTGCCTGTTTGCATAGCCATCTGCTCTGCTGGCGGCTTTCAGAGTCACAGATGTTACGTATGCCCAGGCCTGGGACCAGATGCGAATGACAGGATGCTTGGGCTCAGGGAGCAACTCAAGTAGCCAGGACTGGTGAGACTGAGTTTACAGTGCGTCCAAAAACACTTGTCTAGGGATGGGCCATTCCTGTGCCATCTGGTCACCTGGGGCTTTTCAAAACTACAGATCCCTGGGTCCTAGCCTGTCCCACCTGTATCCCCATCAGTCCAGATGGGCTCCTGGGCATCTATTTTTGTTTTTGTTTTTTTAATGTGCCAAGAGATTCTGATTCACAGCTGGGGGTGGGGGTAGGGGTGGGGGATTGGGATGTATAGGTTAGTTGCTCTGCAGGGCTTGCATCCTATTGCAGGGTTGTGTACAGCCCAGAGGTACCTGGCTAGAAGGGGAGCTTAAAACTAGCTTGTGCTTGCTTGCCAAGCTCTGCACCCTGCACGGTTGCCTCTGCTTACAGGGAAGGACACCTGCTTCTTGACCAATCGTGAACATGTGGTGGTTTTGGGCATGCCTCTAACTCTTTGCTTCTCTATCTGCTCTAAGTGGAGGCAGTGTTACTTACCCCGACTCTGTTGCTCAGGAATGTGAAGCGTAGAGACGTTCAATGACACCCCCAAGGTCACACTGCCGATAAACGGCAATTAGGATTTGAATCTAGTCCATCTGGCTTCAAAGTCCTTGTCCTTCATTACCACATGTGCTGACTTAAATCTCTCTCTCTCTCTCTCTCTCTCTCTCTCTCTCTCTCTCTCTCTCTCTCTCTCTGTGTATGTGTGTGTGTGTGTGTGTGTGTGAGAGAGAGAGAGAGAGAGAGAGAGAGAGAGAGAGAGAGAGAGTGGAGATCTGAGCACCTCGGGTGTTGGTTCTCACCCTCTACCTTGTGGGAGACTGGATCTCGTGTTTCTTGCCAGGGTATGCTCCAGGCTAGCTGGCTGGGGAGCCTCTGAGGGTTTTCTTGTCTGCCTCTTATCTCTGGGCAGGTTTGCTGGGATTTCAGACACTCAACACCAATGCTCATTTTTCTATGGGTTCTAGGGATCCAAACTATGTTTCTCACACTTGTGTGGCAAATACTGGAGCCATTGAGCCCCCCTCCTCCTCTGGCTTTTGTTTTGCAAAAATGCTTTCTTCTCTCCAAGGGGACTTCCCACTCCTGGGTGAGTGTCCTCTGGTCTTTCCTTCAGACAGGGGAGGCTGGCAGTGACCTTGGCTGGCTTTAGGTGGTACACCTGCCTCTACCACCTACTGCAGTCTTGAGCATGTTACTGGTTTGTCTTGGATAGCTGAGCCTCAGTTTCCCTATGTGTAAGGAAGGCACAGCGATACTATGTGATGTAGATGGTTCAGTACCGAGTCTGCAAAGCAACAACATGTATGGATAGAGATAAGCTATTCTTGCCATCTTGCTGTTGACATGGGCTTCTGTGCATCTCGGGTGGCTCTAGAGCAGAGAGACTGAAGGCAGAGTGTTGTGTCGTTAAGTCTCAGGGGTTGGGCTATACATGTTCTTCACTGGGTGGCAGATAATCATGGCTTCCTTTAGCATCTGTTAGCCACTGCTTCTTGAATTGGTGAGGCCCCAGTGTTTGAGGCAGCCCGGTGAGCTCTCAGTTCAGTGTTTCCGACAGAGATGGCTCTGTTTCTTGTCATCCAATTGTAAGAAATAGGAACACATGGCAATGGTCACTGTCTTCAGCACCTCGGCCCTTCTTGGTTACGCTCTAGAATTACTAACATCGTCAGTTGTCTTATGGACAGGACAGAGAGCTAATGTCATGTGATGGATGCAGCCTCTTGTCTTATCATGAAATAAGAATGATTTTCAACAACATTTCATTTCTTTTTTTCCGTTGACCTATAATATTAAGCTTCTTTTTCTTATTGCTGTTTTATGCTGTTTTATTGCTTTTTATTATAAAAAGGATACAAACACATCATAAAACTCCAACAGTACAGAGATGTGGAAAATTTTCCATGGACTCTCATCCCCTTCTCCAGAAGGAATCCTTGGGCACCTAGCATGTCTTTCTGCGCATTTTTGGTGCAGACCCAAACTCATCTCATTTACATGTTTATCTTTTTTTCTTCTTCTTCACACGTCTAAGCCACTCTCCTCTGAGATGTTCCTCTAGCTTGTCTGAGCACATGTCAACACATATGTATATATCTGGGTCTTTAAGGTTATGTGGAATCCCATTGATAAAAACCCACCCTCATTTATTCTGTTGTTCCTTTTAGGGACTGGAGAGACAGCTCAGTGGGTCATAATGCCTACTGCTCTTCAGGACCTGGGTTTGAGTCCTAGCTTCCATATGGTGGCTCACACCTTCCAGCTCCAGGGAACTAGATACTCTGGCTCCCCTAGGCACCCACACACACGTGCGTGGCACACACTCAGCATACATTCACACACTGCGACAGACACGAATACATGCATATCTTTAAAAGCCGCTTCTTGCAGAGAGAGCATAATGTGCCATCTTGGTTTCTACAGATTTTTATCTGTGTGCACCACTCTGAGCTCACCCATAAGCAAATGTGGTTGCAGTTTGAATTGGGTCAGCTCTCCATGACTTGCTTTCTCTGGTGTGGAAGCTGCCCCTGCTTTCTTCCACACCAACGTTAAGCACTTTACTTCTTGATGGGTACAGACTGAGGAGCCTATATCGGGGTGCTCGGGGTCAGAAGTGTTTTGCATCTCCTCCCCAACTCCCCACCTCGCTCCGATTTTGGAATATTTTCAGATACACAGTAACATGCCTCACAGATGGGACCCAAGTCCAAACAAGAATTCATTTGTCGTCTCCTCTTCTTTCTCATCTTCCTGGCTTCCCCTCCGCCTCTCTCTTCTCCTTCTTTCTCTGTACTGGGAGTGAATCTAGGGCTCATGATCATAGGCCAGTACTTTACTACTGCAATATAACCCACCCCCTGTGTGTGTCTGTGTGCGTGTGTGTCTGCACATGTGTGAGGAAGCAACAGTGACGTCAACGTCCAGCATGTTGGTTCCCAGTCACTCTTTACCCTACTTTTGTGACAAGGTCTGTCACTCAGCTGGGGCTCACCAGCTGTGTCAGCCGTGGGGATCCTCTTGTTTCTGCCTCCTCATGTTAGGGTTATAGGCCCATATCACCATGTCAGCTTTTACACGGGGGCTGGGGATCGAACTCAGGTCCTTGTGATTGGGCAGCAAGCACTTTACTGTCTAAGTCATCCTTAGCCCCTGAGTACCCCCTTTTAAGATTTTTATTTTGAGACAGGGTTTAAGTAGCCTGGATGACTTTAAACTTCCTTTGCTTCAGCCTCCTGAGTAGTTGGGAGGACAGGCCTGTGCCATCTTGCCTGGCTTCATATTTGTTTGTTCTTTTAAATATACACTGTCTACAAGCCTGAAGGTGATTTATTATCATACTGTGTAGTGTTCTGGGTTTAATTGTGGTCTGCCATGGGTCAGGGTGAAACTATCCCTTTATGCCTTCACGGCAGATCTAAAAAGGCTTTGGCTCCTGGAGCATTTTGGATTTTGGATATTTGGTCGCTCAACCTGTAAAATAGCCTGAGCCTGGTTTTGCAGTAAATCAGCTTTTTTGACCATTCGATGGTGCCTTTATAAAGATTGTTCAATACTCAGGAGCTCCATTCCGCTTGGCCTTACACTTCTCATTAAATATAAAATTAAATTAAGCCGGCATCCACCCTTAGGTTGATCTCATCTCCTAGGGTTGGCAGACAAGTCGTTGGATAAAGCAAGAGCGAAACAGTGTAGTTCAGGTCATACCCCGGGGGTGCGTGTCTAAGCCAGTTGCTACTGATCAAACCTAGCTTCACGGTCGGCACCATGAGCTCATCAGAAACAACAAGGACTGTATCCTGGGGTGAGGTGGTTGACAGTCTCAGAAGAAAACAGCTTGAAGTCACCCATAGTGGTGGTCTGTGCCCGTATAATCCTGGCACTTCAAAAGGATCGTGAGTTCAAGGCCAGCCTGGGCTACCTACCAAGATTCTGTCTTACACCCCATAGGGGTGTGGTGTGGGGAGGGGGAAGAGAGAGAGTGTGTAGGGGGAGATCTTGATGAGAATCAGAAAAAATGACCCAGCTACCTCAGGAGCAGCGGAGGGAGCTGGAAGTTAGGAAAGGTCGTTTGAAACTAGGCTTTATGGTGGTTTCCAAGGATACTGATGGGCTTCATTGGAGAAAGGTTTTGCAGACCCCCCTCAGGTAAATCAGTAGCCGGCAATGATTTCTGATCCCTCCCATGTGGGAGGAGCCATTTGCTAGTCCAGAAAGACAGAGATCAAGGGACCCCAGGGCTTATTTCAAAACTCATACTATTGGAGGTCACAAAGATTGGATGTGGGCAGTATGCTTGGCTGTGGTGAGTCAGATGCACAGAGCAGTTTTCAATAAGGAAGTGAACACTAGAGTTCTCCCTGTGGTTTGCTGAGGGGGGCCTCCTAATGCAACGAGAAAAGGCCAATTTACATGGGGGCCTCAGCAGTCACAGGCAGCCAAGCCTGTGCGGGGCATTAAGTATTTCCAGGGGTCTATTTACTCAGTTGCCACAGCTCGAGGCGAGGAGCAGTTGAGGATGTTAACTGAAAGGCATTGTAGAGAGCGCCCACTTGCTGGTCTGTGACGTTACCTGGCCCATCACGCAGCGCTCACTGTAGAGCGCAGTGGCTCGGAGAATGAGGTCCTGGTTCTGTAAAGTTCTGCAGCCAAGCCCTGACTGCAGAAGCAGCTTGAGCAGTGGTTATGAAGGAAGGTTTTGGCTTGGAGAGGCGACACACGCCTTTGATGTTAGCACTTGGTAACGCAGACAGGCAAGTATGGCTTTGAGGCCAGCCTGTTACACCTGGCAAGTTTCAGGCCAAGTCGGCCTAAATAGTGAGACCATGTGTCACACAAATAAATAAAAATGAATGAATGAATGAATGGATACAAAGGCTGGGAAGATGGCACAGTGGTAAGAGGAAGATGGCACAGTGGTAAGAGTTTTGACTGCAAGAATAAGGTCTTGTGTTTGAATTCCTAGCGAGGCCTGGCTCTGCACACTTGTAAGCCCAGTACTGTGGGAGGCAAAGGCAGGATTGTTGGCACTTGCTGGGACCAGCCTAGCTTTTGGATCAGCTTTTGGAGACAGAGAGCCTGTCTCAAGTGAGTATGGAGGACAGTGAAAAAGCAGGCTACTCCCGTGTCTCCTGGCATCCATGGTTGGGTGTTCTTGCATGCATGCACATACCCCACCATCACACACACACACACACACACACACACACACACACACACACACAAAGAAGGTCTAGAGTACATTTCCTGAGGCCACTGTGTCTGGTAGGGTAGATAAAGCACTCTGCTTGGCATGAGGAGTGTAGTCCCAGTTAATTCCAATGGACAAAGGCATCATCTCGTCATGGAGTCTGTTTTCTGTGTTGGGTGTATTAGCATCCTCTTGGTGTGCCTCGTCTTCCGCAGCAGCATCTTGCTTTGGACCTTCTGTGGAAGGAGCGCTTGCTGCTCCAAGAAACAACAGGGAGGGTTGCCAAGGCCTGCTGTAGTGGTGGCTCTTGGAGGCACAGCACACCCACCTGGGGGAACTTTTAAACATATCAACTCCTGGCTGTATCTCAGAGCCATCAAAGTAGAGCATGCCACGGTGGCTCTCTTGTACATCGGTGTTCTTCTTAAAGTTGTAGTGACTTATTATGAAGAGAAGCAGTGCAGAAATGCATGCAACTTTGTGGAGTGGCTTCAGAGATTGGACTCGGGTCACCAGGCTTGTGTGGCAAGTGCCTTTACCCATTGAGCTGCCTTGTTGGGTTTCTTAAGAATAAAATAAAATAAAATAAAATAAAATAAAATAAAATAAAATCGGGGCTGGAGTTAAGAGGCTCAGCAGGTAAGAGCACTGACTGCTCTTCTAAAGGTCCTGAGTTCAATTCCCAGCAACCACATGGTGGCTCACAACCATCTGTAATGGGATCCGATGCCCTCTTCTGGTGTGTCTGAAGACAGTGACAGTGTACTCATATAAATTAAATAAATAAATCTTTAAAAAATAAAATCAAAAGGCTGGTGTGTGTGTGTGTGTGTATGCTCTTTAGCAACTGCCTTCTACTGAGTCTATTCTAGGGATGAAATTGCCAGATTAAGCAGTGTGCTTACCCACATTTATAGGATAATGCTGGGTAGTTTTAAGGTGTCTGGACCACTGTGTATCCCAGTCAGGACATGAGAATCCACACGGAGCCACTGCTGGTCTTGGTGGTCATCCCTGTGGGTTTTGGTGCTCTCTCTTGGGAGGTGTCAATGGGAACAAGGAAGGGCTGCATAAATGTCTGTGGTAGGCATTCATTAAGGACCCGGCCTGGTGTTCCACAGAGGAGGGCATTTTGCTAAGGAAGGTATTGTTCAGGTGTGTGCTTTGGGGCAGGGGACACATGGCTCACCAGGATGGCTCTGGAGGCTGAGCTGGCACATTGGAGCTCTGGGAAGAGGCCTGGGAAGACTTGAACCTCTTTCTATTTAAGGCCTGAGAGAGATGGGGAGACCATAGGTAACTAGTAACGTGCCTGGATACTACCAGAGCTGATCTGGATTGGGGGTTATGCTGTAGTTTTGCTCTTCAAAGCTTGCCTAGATCCAGGCATTAGGGAGACAATGGAAAAGATAGTTAAATACCAGAGCCGTGTAATTGTCCTTAGCGAGAACACAGCTCCTGAGACTGCGAAGGACAATGGAGCTGGGTAGCTTAGATGTGTTGGGTTTTTCATCACCATCCCTCCCCTCCCCCCTCTTTTTTTTTTTTTCTCTCTTGAGGCAGGGCCTCATTATCTAACCCAGAATGATCTTTAACTCAAAATCCTGCTTCTGCCTCCTGAGTACCAGAATGTCAGGCATGCGCTACCATTGCCTACTTAGCATACCTAAGATTTCTCATCTGTTTGTTCATTACAAGCGTTAACTTCTTTTACATCCTTGAGCAAAGCTGGCGTGTTTGCTTTAAGATTCCGAATCCTGTTGATTTCGGCGTTTGTTTTATTTTGAGAAAGCACCATTAATTGCTTTTTTCTCTTAAGTTTGGGTTATATTTTCCTAGGTTTTTTTTTTTAAACAATTTTTAATTTTTTATAATAGTTTTACTTTATTTTTATTTATTTTTAAAGAGTTTTTTGGCAAGGTGTGCTGGTACATGCCTTTACTCAAGCCCTTGGGAAACAGAGGTAGGTGGATCTCTGTGAGTGTAAGGCCCATGTGGTTAGTGAAGCGAATTCCAGGCCAGCCCGAGCTATATAGTAAGATTCTGTCTCAGAAAAAAAATTATTTTATGTATATGAGGGTTCTGTTTGCATGTACATATGTGTACCGTGTACATGCCTGTTGTCCACAGAGACCAGAGAGGGTGTCAGCGCCCCTGGAACTATTGTTGATGTGGCCGTGAGTCTCCATGTGGATGCTGGGAACCAAACCTGGGTCTTCTGGAAGAACAGCAGATGCAATTAACAGCTGAGTCAACTCTCTAGCCCTTTTATAGTCATTTTAGCTTGCATCCTGAGTGTTGTAAAGATTTGAAGAGAGCCTGGATTCTACTGTGTTTCTCAGAAATGAAAGATTTTAGATAACTGCCTTCTGGACCACCCAACCTCCAGCTCCAAACAGCATCCCCTGGTCGGGTGCCTTAGTCAGGACAGCCACTGCTGTGATCAAACATGGTGACCAAAAGCAACTCGGGGAGGAAAGAGTTTATTTGGCTTACATAACCCGAGTCACCATCCATTGAGGGAAGTGAAGGCAGTCACTCAAACAGGGTAGGTACCTGGAGGCAGGAGCTGATGCAGAGGCCATGGAAGAGGGCTGCTTACTGGCCTGCTCCTAACATCCCGCTTTCTTAGAAATCCCTGGACCACCAGCCCAGGAATGGCCTTCTCACACTGGGCTGAGCTTTCCCATATCAATCACCAATTAAGAAGATGCTCTAAGGCTTGCCTAGGGCCCAGTCTTAATGGAGACATTTTCTGAATTGAGGCTCTTTTATCTCCAATGACTCTAGCCCGTGTCAAGTTGACATAAAAAGAGCCAGCACAGTAGGCACCAGCTGGGATCTCGTCACTTCTTTGAGCCTGATTTGCACTGCTTGGCATCTTTGCATGGCGTGTGCCAGTCAGGCAGCGCTGGGCACAGCCTCCCATCCCGTTTCTCTTCCCACCCCCTTTCTCTCCCCACCCCCTTTCTATTTTGACTGAATATAATGTAGCCTTGACTGGCTTCAAATCACTATGAGCTGAGAATGGCCTTGAACTCCTGCTTCCTTCTCCAGGTGTGTGCTACTGCAATGTGAGGCCATGAAAATACTACGTAGCGTTTAGGCTACTGTCCTGTAGCTTTATCTTTTAGGGAGGGAGGGAGGGAGGGAGGGAGGGAGGGAGGGAGGGAGGGAGGGAGGGAGGGAGGGAGGGATACCTTCCTTCACTTCAAGCTGACACGGACTGAATTTTGCCCTCTCAAGTCACGAGAGAGAAATCTTTACCCAAAGATTAGCCACCACACACAGGTCTGATGGAGGGAAGTTCCCTCCCATTCCTTTAAATGCTGAGTCCCTTCCAGGTTTTGCCTGATTCTTGGTGTTTTCTGCCTTCTTTGGAAGGAGTATGGACGGTGTCTAGAGCCCACAGTTGTATGTAGGCTGGAAGGTTGGTCCGGCAGGAACACTCTGCCCTTGCTAGCTGTGGAATGCTGCTGAACAGCAGCGCTGTCCATTCAGGAGTCCTCAGAACCACCCACCTTCCCGCTTCCGGTACAGCAGGGACAATACACACTCATCAGCTGACTAAGTAAGGCTTTACGCTGAAAGCAGAAGTGAGTAGCCAGAGGAAAACCCCAAGTTTAGGGTCAAGGAGATGGAGCCTTTAGTAAAGTGCTTGCACACAAGCATGAGACTCTGAAGTGTGAAAGTCAGGGTAGCACACACACCTGTAGCCCCACTGCTGGGAAGTCAAAGGCAGGTGGACTCCTGGAATTCACCGCTTTAGCCCAGCCAGTCTAGCCAGTGAATTTCAGGCCCATCGAAAGACCGAGTCTCATTAACACGGTGGATAGTGATGGAGGAAGATGCCAGACATCAGCCCTGTGACCTCTGACCTTCTCCCATGTGGGCTTAGAAGCCACACCATGCATAGGAGTGCACCCCTATAGCCCCAGGACCCAGGTTGAAATAGGAGAACTAAGAGTTCAAGGTTAACCTCAATACATAGTCACACACACATACACACATACTCAGTACATAGTCATACACACACACACACACACACACACACACACACACACACACACACCTACACTCCGCAAAAAAGAACCTGTCCAAACTAGTGACTTGCTAATGACCTGGGATTTGAGCTAGAGAGAAGCTATCATTTGAGAGGAAATGAGAGCGTCCCAGACATCTGAGTGCAAAGCACCATGGTTAATAGAGTGAGCCTGGGGTTTTGATGCAGGAAGCTGAATTCTATTGCTATAGTAACACGGCTTCCTGCATTGGGACTTTCAGGTTCAAAGGGAATAGGGAAGCCGGGTCTGCTCGAGTTCTGCACACCCAGGAGGGAATCAAAGGGAGGAACTCTGGCTGCAGATCACAGGGGAGTGACTGAAACACAGCATGCATCCTTGCACCATAACCCAGGAGGTCACTGGTGCAGTACCGCAGTACCGGGAAACTTCAAAACCTGCATTTGAGGAGAAAAAAAAATTATCAAACTGGGGAGGGTCTGGAGACTTCCTATTTTATGTCCCAGGCAAGAGAGGGCCAGACAGTTGCTGTTGTGAATCTGGTCTGGGAGTTGTTCTGCGTGCAATGAGGATAAAACTCACTCATTAGAAAGGGACTATTTGGTCATGGAGCTTTCAAGGGGACAGGAGATGAAGTTCGGAATGGGTATATCCATTTCCTGCCCAAGCCCATACACGTAGTCTGTTCCTACAATCAGTGAAGTTCTGACTTGAATCTGCTTTAAAAAAATAAAAACAAACAAACAAACAAACAAACAAAAACCTCTATGTGGATTTTATTCATTTCCCTTAAGAATCCCTCTTTTACCAAGTATCACAGTTCAGGCCTGAGATCCCAGCACTCAGGGACTAGAGGCAGGAGAATCAGGACCTCAAGTTCATCTTTGTCTACAAACGGAGTTCTGCGTTAGCCTGGACTACATGAGAGTTTGACTCAAAACAAAACAAAATGAAAAAAAAAAAAAAACAACCAGAACAGAATAAAAACCAATAATCAAAACAAGAACTCTTCCTGCATCAGTCAGGCTTCTGAGCTCATCTTTGCCTGAGTTTTTTTTTTTCCTTTTCTTCTCGAGTAGGGGAGATATTAAGCATACCAAACGAATGGCGTAGGCACTGGCCCATCAAACAAATGGCAGGTTGAGAAAGAAGAGATGCCAAGACGGAAATGCTGGGACCTAGCTCTATTTACAAGCGTCCTAACCTTTCCGAGTCTGCCTTCTGTTTTTGTTTTGTTTTGCGACAGTCTCGTATCGCTCAAGCTGGTCTCCAAGTTGATATGTAGCCAAGGATGGTTTTGAACTCCAAATCCATCTGCTTCTCCCTCCAGTATGCTAGGGTTGCAGATGTTTAACACCAGACTTAGTTTATGAGGTGCTGGGGATTGAACTCAGGGCCTTGTGAATGCTAGGCAAGGACGCTCCCAACTGAGCTATAACCTCAGCCTAGTCTTCTCCTCTTTGGAATGAAGACAATACCTAGATCTTCAGAACTAATGCAGTATTCCCAAGAGGTGTTCCAGTGGACCTTGGTGGGGGAAGGGGTGCTAATTGGAGGAGCTGCTGCTGTTTCTTGGCATTCTCTCACTGTGGGTTCATTTCATGGGCACAGATAACAGGGCCCTGAAAGGCTTCCCTTTAGCTCAGCTAAGCGTGTGTTTTGCTGTGTGCCTTGACAGTTTTCTCTCTTGTGAATTGGTCTGTCTGCTCACTTGAACCAATATGTCTTCTTAGTTGTCTCTCTGCGAATGCTGCAGACTCTGAAATCTTGCACTTCACGTGGAAGATCTTTAAAAACACTTAGGGTGCTTTGGGAGTCTCTCCTGCTGTTGTTTTTCGTGCACAAATTTTGCATTTGGATTCCCAGATCTGCCACTGACTGGCAGAGAGCTGCCATCAATTCTGAGTCACTTTGGCTCCTCCCTCTCTCATCCTGTCCTCCAGGCAGGACCATCCCCAGACTTAACTGCTTCTCAGCATCATTTCACACACCGCAACAAATAGTTCATATGAGAAGTCTTGTAAAAATCCTCATCTCAGCAACTTCGCAACTGGCTAAGCCTGCCCCTGGCTACAGGGGGGAAGGAAGGGGTGTGGGTGGGGTGTGGGTATAGGGATGTCAGCTCTCCAAGACTGTGTTCCAGGAGTCTTGCTAGGGATTGGATCACAGTGTTTTCTCTTTGTTAGGAAGGCTGTGCATGTCACAGTACTGGGTATGGACAAGCAGGTGATCTCTGGATTGAGAGGGATGTCAGTTGGTGGCAGGGCCTCAGCTGAGGGTCCTTTAAAAATGGACCCTCCACAACATGCTGTGTTTCTGTGCTTCAAGGACAGTCTGAGGAGAGGGGGCAGCTAGCTGGACATGTTGCCATCTTCCTGTAGGTGGTTCGGGATGTCAGTTTCTAGATCCTGGCCCTCAGCTTCTTAGCAGGATGGAGCCGAGGTCATTCTATCCACAAGAGCAGCTTAGGATCTTGTCCATCTCTGAAATGATAGCCATCATGTGTTGTTCAAATAGTGTCCTGGAATCCGGATCCTAGAGGTTCTTCTATCTGGGTTGATAACATTATAGATCTCTAAGACTAGAAGATTAAACTGGCTTTACATGTGTGTATGTGTGTGTGTTAATGTGTATGTGGGCACATGTAGAAGCTAGCGGTTTGTCTTGGTTAGAGTTTCTGTTGCTATGATGAAAATACCATGATCAAAAATCAAGTTGGGAAGGAAAGGATTTATCCAGTTTATACTTCCAGATCATGGTCCATCATTGGAGGATGTCAGGTCAAGGCACTCAAGCAGGGCAGGAACCTGAAGGCAGGAGCTGATGCAGAGGCCATGGGGGTGGGGGTGAGGGTGGGGGTTCTTACTGGTCTGCTTCTCATGGCTTGCTCAGCCTGCTTTCTTATAGAACCCAGAACCCTGTCCAGGGATAGCACCACCCACAGTGGGCTGGGTCCGTCTCTATTGATCACTAATTGAGAAAATGTCTTACAACTGGTTCTCATGGAGGCATTTCCTCAATGGAGGCTCCTTCCTGTCTGATGACTCTAGCTTGTGTCAAGTTGACACCCAAAAGCAGCCATTACAAGGCTGATGTTGGGTGTCTTCCTCTATTACTTTCTATCGTATATACTGAGACAGGGCCTCTCACTTGAACTTCGAGCTTTCCAGTTCATCTACGCAATCTGATCTAGGGAGCCCCTGGCTGCCCCTCCAGAGCACTGTTTGTGTAAGTTCTAGGGATCAGAACACTGCTCCTCATGTTTGAGCAGAGAGTTTTACTCACTAAGCCATATCCCCACATTGAGGACTAGAATCTTAATCAAGGGGGCAAAAGGCAGACCCTGAAATCTAAGTTTAGGCAAGCATGCTGTAGACCAGAATTGCAGTTGGTGTGTTCATAGTCCCTGCTTTCTTCTTTGGCCCTAGTAGACATTGTTGATCCCTTCCCATTGATAATCTCTCTCTCCTCATACTGCCCCAAATGGACTCCAGCAACCTAAGAGTTGGTACAAGGGAGGAACGCTTGATCAAGAATGTCAGATGGCAGGGAGGGGTCCAGAGGGGATGAGTTCGACACTCCCAACAGCTGTCCCTTGTTTAATGACCTGTGATCTAGGAGGGTATTCTGTGACCGCAGGTGGCCTGCTTTGAAAATGATCCTCCGGC
Source organism: Mus caroli (assembly GCF_978045245.1). Taxonomy (NCBI): domain Eukaryota; kingdom Metazoa; phylum Chordata; class Mammalia; order Rodentia; family Muridae; genus Mus; species Mus caroli. The sequence continues at coordinate 20,892,531 of NW_028227257.1, read as the reverse complement.
TTTGGAGGAAGTTGTTTTTTTTTTTTTTCTGTTTCTGCACAGGGGATGGGGGTGGGGGTTCCACACCCCCAATCTTGGAGGAACTGTGTTCGTAATATGACTCCCATTTCCCTCTACCTATCTGTTATATAAGCTTCTTTGGGAAACCAGTGACTGTGATTGATGGGACCACATGGGACGTTTACAGATATTATATCAGGTCTGCATGTCCCTGTCCTTTGTGTGTGTCCCCTGGGCCCCTCCCCACACTGGCATTCTTACCTACAAGTAGTCTGGCTTCTCTGGGTTCACGTGTCTAACAGGAGGCTCAGTGTGGATGACTGATGTGTTCATGGGCTTCCTGTGTCCACTGAACCATCGACCCCTTTGAAATCCATCTCTTGGAAGCCTAAGGAGGCCATCTCACCTTTACATGCAGAGCCAACCCCAAACATCAACCCATCATCTGCTTGGAATGGGCTTGACAGGTTGTGTTGTCAGATGCGGGCTCCAGACATGCTCAGCAAAACCCTTATTCTCTTGGATGCTTTCCCAGCCCAGTCAGGATTGGGGCTCCTGGGAAACTGTCTACCACACCGCTGGCCCTTGTCTCTTTGCAGCCTGATGGGTGGTTATTGAGTATTGGGGAGGGGGACCCCGACATTGTTCTAGGGCTGGCCTCTGATTTTGCCTTAGAAGGTTTTTTTTCCTCGGGCCTGGCTGACAGCATCCCTATATTACCTGCCCACAAGTCTGACTCTACCTGAGGCTAAAGCAACCAGTGTCCTCAACTAGTCCAAGGAAATGTCATTGGTGCCCCAGAGCTGACCATGATTCATCTCCAGAGAGAGCCCAGGCCATGGGTTATCTGGTCACTCTTTATTCTGGTGAATTATGAATTCTGCCTCTCTTCTTTATAAATTTGAAATGCTGTAAATGAGCTTCAGGGTCACCATTAAGAGATCTGAATGAAGTGACATGTCTGGGAGAAGTAGAGTTGAGGAGCAGTTCCTTGGGGACCCTGGTCCTCCATCAGGTTAGAACCAGGAGGCCTGAGTATGGTGACTGTGCCCAGAGTCTAAAGGGGTCATTCTTGCAGGAGTAGGACAGTCAGTGCACCGAGTCCCCTGACGATGGGGCCGGAGGGACAGAGGGGATTGCTAATTCGGATATCTGGAGCAAGTCTCCTTGCTCATGCATGGAGCATCTCGAGCTCTCGAGGGTGATGTTATGCAGCTGTACTGTGGGAGGGCGGGGGTGTGCATCCCTTTAGTGAAGAAGCAGGTCCTGAGTGAGAGCTGGGAGGGAGGAGGCACCGTCTGCCCCACCACCGCCCGCCCGGGCTGTTTGTTTTGTTTTCTTTTTCCCCTCATGCTCAGTGGCACAGGAAACACGAGGAGAAAAGCACTCGTGGCCCTTCCTCCAGCGGCGCCTGCCAAGACCGCCGAGAAGAATAGCCGAGGAACCAGGAGAAAAAGCCGAACATTTTAACAGTGTGAACTTTGAAAAACTCTCTCTCTCTGACTCATGTTCGACAGTCTCTTCAATTCAAATTCACCTTCCCTCGTGTTGTTTTTCTCAAACTGGTAGGCTTGATTCCAAAGATGTGTCAATCAACTGCTCTCTCCTGTGTTTGTGTGTGTGTGTGCGCGTGTGCATGTGTGCGTGTGCATGTGCATGTATGTGTCCTTTCTCCAGAGTCAACACACATGAATGCTGTTGGAACCCAGCCTTGACCTTCTTCCCTTCCTCAAGGCTGGCCTTCCACTTAGACCTGTTGAGTCTGTAAGGGCCTTTGTAGGGGAAAGCCCGCATATTGATAATAGTCTTCTGCAAGAGGCCACGACCCTTCCTGGGGTCCCTAGACCTGCATCTTTAAAAGCATTCTTGCCACACATTAAGATATTCTGGGCTATAAGGAACTGGGTTATATAATATATGAGGTGTGTTGGTTTGGCTGGCTGGAGTCCAGCGTCTCATTGTTCAAAGGACCCCTTCATTCATCTTCTGTACCACCCAAGCATTGGCTGCATGTAGAGACTGCCTTCAGAGCACCTTCACTTCAGTCTTCTGGCTCCTCAGACAGAGGGAAGAGAAAGCTTCTGGTTGGGCCAACTTAAGGCATAGGCCTACCCTAGAATGAATCCCTGTCTGGGCTCAGGCCCTTACCAAGACCTCTGACCAATCAGGGCTCAGGATAATGAAGGAGTTCTGAGACCTCCCATTACTGTGCTCTTCTACAGGAGTACACTCAGTAGCAGGAGCAACCCCACCAACAGCCTTTGATCTGTTGTGCCTCCTGCTATCCCATGGCTCCGCTTCCACTGAGGACTCTTCCCCTTAAGGGCCAATCTCATGGTGCCCAGATGCGCACCCTGGTCCCTTCTCCTCAAGGCAGCAAGGATGAGTGTGTGCATGGAGAAGAACCAAGTTAAAACTCTGCCAGCCTGGGGGATGGGGAGTAAGGTGACGACACCTTGGTGGCCTGTTCCCGCTTCTCCCAGGGCCCAATGCCTTGGCCTTAAACTTCCTGTTGGTCACAATTGAGCTATTTTGGTATGTGGCCCAGATGTTTGGAAAAGTCAGTACCCCACCCTACTTCCCCTGGACTCAGTTTTCTCACACTCGCACACACTTCCTGATGACCTCATTGCCTGTGCAGACCCCCATATCATACCCCCAGCCCAGTCCCTTTATGAGCTGAGGTCTCACAGGCCTGTGTGATGGTTCATTGATACTTTCATCATGCACCAAGCTTAAAATATTGCCATTCCACTGATTTACCTCGAAGCCTGGTCTCCTTAAAATACTGAGATTGTTGTTTTCCCAGGGCCAGATAGATACCTTGCTCTGTTTCCACTGTCCAAGTATGGACTGGGATGCAAGAGTCTCTTGAAGCCACCTCCAAGCTCAATGGAGTCCTGAATTCCTGGGATCTCCCAGCACCCAGGCCAGAGTCCTTGGGGGGGGGGTGGAGGGTGGGGAGTGGGGGGCGGGAGGCCGCAGGGAGTGTGGCTGCCTGGCTGCTGTTGGCCTGCACCAGGCAATTCTTTAATTAGCCTGAGCAGGGTTTTCTCGAATGGGGGTGGAGGAGGTGTGTGGGTCTATTGGGGGAAACTAGGTCACCTGAAAACTAGCAGTCAGGAGGGAACTGTCCTGGGGCCCTGCTGCAAGGGAACCCAAGGGGTAAGGTGGGAGGGGCAAAGTCACAGAAAATATGCCCTGGCCCCTTTTACTGCTCTTGGGAGATGCTGTCCCTAGCTTTCTCCAGGGGGCTGGTCGACTGTCCTTAAATTCTTGGCCCAGAGCAAAGAGGGCAATACAGTAAACACGTTCTGACTGTCTGGAGCTTGTAGAGAGAGCATCATGAGAGGAGTCAGGCCCTGGCACCGCTGCTGCTCATTCTATGCTCCCTTGCCCGTTTGCCATACATCAGGGAGACAGGGACCATGTCTGTCTTTCACCAGCTATTATCCTCATCCCTTAGCACAGTCCTGGTGTGTGGCAAATGCTTGAAAGGTATTTGCTGGGTTCGTATGGGTGCTTCTAGGACCGAGACTGCAACTCAGCGGCAGAGAGCATATGGAAGGCCTTGGGTTCCCCCCCCACACTAAAACTAAACCACAGAACACGCCCCCCAAACCCATGTGAGTCGTTCTCCTCTAAGACGGTTGTCATGAGAACCAGTTGTCGTTGTGAGGCGGCTTCCCCAAATGTCAGTGACTTACATATCCTGCCAACACTGAATTCTGACACTATTTCATTTTGCTTTACTATCAAGCCACTAGTTGTAGATTGAAATGAAGTTATATAAAAAAAAATAGGAAATTTCATGTCACCTCCATAAATAAACAGTAGCTGTGAACACAGCCACCAAACCAAGCGATGCTTTTACATTTCTTCTTAAATACTATCGCTGTCCCCCTCCCCAGGCCGGGAACCTCAGGGGGACTGACTGGCATGGCTCTAAAGAGGCTACCACCTATGAGCATCATACTGATGCTTTTTTTTTTCTTCAGAAACCTTTGAAGATTTTTTTTTAAAAAGCATGGAAAGGCTGTATTCTGCTGTCTGCAGGCCCGTGCTGCAAGCACGGTGAACTGTGCCTCCAGATTTTTCTTTTTCTTTCTTTTTTTTTTTTGAAACAGAGTCTTGCAAAGTTTTTCAGGCTGGTATTGAACTTGCTGTTCTCCCATCTCAGGCTCCTGTGGAGAGAAAAGGAGAGGGAGGGCAGGGGAGAGGAGATTACAGGCCTATACTACCAGGTTTGGTTTCAATAGTTTTTATTAGTGTGTATTAAATATATAAAAGAGTGGCTTTCATTGGTTCTGGTCTCTTTCTATGTTTAGAACTCCTGGTTGAGGAAGGTTTCTTTTTTTTTTTTTTTACTTTTATTATTATTATTTTTTTGAGACACAGTCTCATACTATTAACCCAGGCTATCTTGGAACTCACTGTATAGCCCAGGCTGGTCTCAGACTCACTGGGGCCATCCTGTCTCAGCCTCTTGGGTGCTGTATCACAGGCATGTGCTTCTATACCCAGTTTGGAAGGTGTTTGAGAAGAGGAAGGCATTTTTACATGCAGTTGCATGACATGGCTTATTCTTACTTCAGTTGGCATGTTTTGGGGCTCCCCTACCCAGGGTGTGATCAGTGTTGATAATGAAGAAGTGGATGTGTGTAAAGTTATATCGCTGTAAGACACCAACAGAATGCTTAGGAGAGTTCAACACGGGTGGAAGCTCTCCTTCAGGGAGTGACATAAGTGTAAGTGTGCTGTCTCTTTTCAGTCCCTAGAATCCTATACACCTTTGCTGAGTGTTTGCTGGACAGTGCTGCAGGCCTGTTTATGCCTTGAGGTGTAAACAGCTGCAGCCTGGTGAGGGTTGTGGAGATTCCAAGATGGCCTTCCCTTTTCTGTGCTGAGTAGGTCTCTGATGTTTGGAGGCTGCTGTGTCCAAACACAAGGCTGTGTCCTAACACAAGGCTTCAGACTCAGTGACTATAGGAGCTAGTGATCGGGACAGTTAACATGAGGTCAGGTGGGATAGGACGGTGGTAGGGACTGGGGTAAATTAGAAGGTATGTGTTTCATTAAAGGGCACAGATTTTCTCTGCACTTTTTAGTGGCTGCTGTGTAAGTCCACATGGCCAGATGTTTAAGTGTTCTAAAAGCTAAAAGTCTGATATTAGATATAAAACTCCCAAGTATTAAATATGAACAGTTAACTGAGATGTTGAGGATGGCATGGGCTAAACCCAAATACAATGATAAACATGAATAGACCAAAGGAGGTTTGCTGGTTAAGTCTGGCCTGTAGTCAGAAAGTGCATCTCACAGACCTCAAACTTCCCTGATCTCTTTGGTCTGGGCAGCCCTGTTCCCAGGGCTTTATGTGTGTTAGGAAGCAGGCCAACAACCGAGGTACATCCCTAGACCATGGATCCTCTATTTTCTAGCTGTGTGATATTTGTTAAATGGCTTCATCTTTCTGTTTTCTTTATCTGGGAGGCAGCACTGGTGGTGTCTTCTTCTTTAAGTGGCTGTGAGAATGTGTGGAACCTCCCAGAAGGCAGAGCTGGTTCTCCTTCCATCTCTGAATCATGCTAGTCCTCCGGGCAGGTGTTCACTTGAAGAAAGAGAGGCAAAATTAGCATCTGGCCCTCCAGCTCGTAGGGCCCGATGTCACCATGACACTGTGTGTTGGTGTATTCCTTTCAATCCCATATGCTCAAAAACCCCAGCCGCAGTAGCTATCTCAGCAGCTGAAATAGAGAGCAGGGACAACTCTGAGAGCTGCTGGGGAGCCCTGCTCATTCATGCTGAAGCTCTCTGGAGAGGACAGTGGCAATTTCTCTAAAACTAACTGGGGCGATTACCAGGGCCCCTGGCGATTGCAGAATGAGGGCATTCGCCCAAGGGAAAGGCCTTCACAAAAACCTGCCCATGAATCTAATAGCCACAAACTGGACACCACAACCCAGATCTTTTCCAGTGTCTGGATGGGGAAACAAATTAATGTGCAGTGAAATACTAGATAGTAATAGAAGAACGAACTATTGATGTGTGTAATAGTTTGGGTGACCCTAAAAGGAGTGATGTGGGGTGAAAACAGCCAACCATCAGATGTTACTCGCTTCCTACTCCTAGAGGCAGGCAATAGATTGGTGCCACGGGCTAGGATGTCAGTGGGTTTTGGAGCACTTAGGAGAGATGTTGGGGGGTTCCCGAGAGGGGTGCGTATAGCTGAGGAGCTGTTGGTGTTTTACTGTGGTGGTATGCACTGGTGAATCTGTAACACTGGAAAGTATGGATTGCAGTTGAGGGTCATGTCATTGTTCTCAAAGTTAAAAATTCAAGCTCCTCTCATCTGATTCCTGAGAAGGTGGCAGTTTTGCATCCCACAAATGTGGACACGCCCATCTTTCCGTGTCTCCCCGCAGCCTGAGGCAGCCTCGCCTGGTGGGCCGAGGGAGTTCTGCCTTTATGCCTCCATCTTTTCTTCCTCCCGAGTTCCATTCTCTGGTAGTAGATGGACAACCGTGGCCAGCTCCTTGATCTCTTGACTACCCTGGAATTCGGGGAGGGGATGGAGTATTTTGCAGATAGGAATTTAGTTTTCAAGAGGCTTCAAGTGATTGTCCAAAGACCTCGTTCCTTTGCCTTGGAGAACCCCCAGGTCTGTGCTGATGGCCCAGTTGGCTACAACCTCGATTGGAGGCAGATTGTGTTGTTTTCTTTGGAAGGCTCTCCAAGGCCTGTGCTCTGGTGGAGGTGGAGGTTGGGGAGGGGAGGGGGAGGGACTTCAGCCAAATGTTTCCAGGTTCAGTGGTTAGCAAACTTTGGGGTTTGGGAGCACTTTAATCCTTGAAACTCAGGATCCTAAAAACCTTTTGTTTATGCAAACTGTTTATTTTTTAATATTTTAAATTTTATGAGACAGCCTCCCAGTTCCAAACTGAGGGCTGGCAAGGTGGCTCAGTTGGTAAATTTGCCACCAAGCCTGATGACCTGGGGCTGATCCCTAGAGTCCTCATGATGGAAAGAAAGACACCGACTCTTGCAGGTTATCCTTTGACCTCCACATGTATGTACATCATGGTGCTGTGCACACACACACACACACAAATAAAATAAAATGTAAAAAATATATAAACCTATCATGTGTTATAACCATGTTGGACATTTTGATGAAAAAAAGAGTAACTGTCCTAAACCAACCAAAAATAGTGAGTGAGAGAGAGAGAGAGAGAGAGAGAGAGAGAGAGAGAGAGAGAGAGATATGCTGTTTACACTTTGCACATCTCTGTGTTGGGCTTTACACGTGAGTGTTACAGCATGTCTGTGCTAATCTGGCACACGTCTCCTGCTGGACATCTTGGGGACCCTTGCACACCAGGGTCACACGTGAATGGAAAAGGTTGACTAAGAGTTTTGACTTCGTGGAAACCCACGAGGTGCCCAGGCCGATCTTTGAGAACCATGGCAGCTACACCTTACTTACGTCCTCGTGTCCATCCTCGTTACAGTGTGCACCACAGTGAGCAAAATAACAGAAGCTGAAGTGCCTGGCGCCGTGTGTGAGATGATTTGGCTTCTAGTTGTTGCTCTTTTTTTTTTTTTTTTTAGGCTGGGTCTCATGTGGTTGAGACTAGCCTCAACCTCACAATGTAGCCAAGGATGACCCTAAACTTTTCATCCTCCTGCCTTTACTTCCACAGGGCTGGGATCACAGGCATTCACTTCCACACCCTATTTATGTGGTGCTGGGGATGGAATCCCGACTTGATTCCTGCCAGCCAAGTGCTCTACCTGCAGAACCCTATTCCCAGCCCAAAGTCTTCTTTTTCCACACCGTTCAACCTGGGGTTTCCTGGGTTCGCCAGTCCCCACGGTGTCCTGAGCTCCAAGAATGCCCTTTGGTTCCAGTGTCACATAACTTATTTCAAAGTAGGATTCCTTTGTACAATAACGCTGCCAAGATCAGGCTCTTGTTAGCGAACTATGGCTTGAGTGGTGAGTGTTGGCATCAGGACCTCCCAAACCTATGACATCACATAGGTGACAGCGGGACCTGCGACCTGCAGACTGGTTGCCAAGTCAACAGGCACCATCTTCCCAGCATCCACTTGGCTCACCTCCCACCTTTTTACCTGCCTTACATCATTTTCCATATAAATAAGGAGAACGCTCCTCCCGTACTCTCTCCCCCTCCTCCCTTTCTGCTGCTACCTTGTCTCTCTCACTCTCTCAATAAAACCTCGGTCACGTGGAACTGCCTCGGCCTTGTGTGCTGTTGAGACGCGGCCCACCATTCTAACACATCAGCGAGCAAGCGCTATCATGCAACAGAACTTTCTGGAATAATGGGATGGCTTCTATCTGGGTATTCAACATAGAAACCACTAGGAAGTCTGCACTTGGATGTGTCAGTGAGATTGAACTTTATTTACTGTAATTAATTCAATGTGAGTGGCCACCACTGGCTCAGCTCGCAGCAGGGCCAGGCCTTGCTGGGACTCCACTCTAAGAATCTGCCCTTTTGCTTTTGGCACAAATAGAGAACCTCAAAGGAGCTTTGAACTCGGTTGCGGGAGGTCAGGTGACTTTGTATACTCAGCGATGTGTGTGTGTGTCGTCGTCGGGCCTGACCAGTCCATCTCTGTGTCTGTCTCCCTGCTGCAGGCCCCACCATGAGGCTCCAGCCCCTTGGGAGCCCCTGTGCTCCCCTGGCCCCGGGCTCACCGCGCTAGCCCCAGGCAGAGCAAGGGCAGGCGCGGGGCCATGGCCAGCCACGTGGACCTGCTCACAGAGCTGCAGCTGCTGGAGAAGGTGCCTACGCTGGAGCGCCTGCGCGCAGCCCAGAAGCGCCGGGCTCAGCAGCTGAAGAAGTGGGCACAGTACGAGCAGGACCTGCTTCATCGCAAGCGCAAGCATGAGCGGAAGCGCAGCACGGGTGGACGTCGCAAGAAGGTGTCCTTCGAGGCCAGTGTAGCGTTGCTGGAAGCCTCACTGAGGAATGACGCCGAAGAAGGTAAAGTCCCCTGCTCTCTAGGACACCGACTGTGCAGTGGGGGAGGGGTTATATAAAAACCATACATACACAGCTGTGCCTGAGGTCCAGTGCGCGCCATGCCATCAGCCCACATTAGGAAGGGGATGGCCCTAGGAAAGACCTCTCTTCAACTCCTGAGACAGTCTCATGTAGCCCAGGCTGGCCTCCAGCTTGTAACACAACAGAGTATGACTTTGAACTTCTGATTCTCTGGAGCTGGGATCGCAGGCCTGTGCCTTTGCACAACCTTCCCACCCCCATCTCACCCCCACCCCATCCCACCCCATCCCCACCGCGACTTCAGCTTTATCTTAGCTATTTTCATTCTTGGAGACAATGAGTCCAGCTTTTGGCTAATGAATACAATAACAATTTCCCTTCCCTCCCACAAATATTTACAGACAGACTGCTTCCTGCAGCACTGGTACTCTGCACGCAGAATAATGAGCACGTGGTAGCCCATCCAGCCCCACCCCCACCCCCAGCCAGACACTCCAGGATGTTAGGATGTTGCCTTTCTCCGAGTCCTGTCTTCTCCATGGTCCTCACTTGGCCCCTGGCATGGTGTTCTGGTATCTTCTTTTCCACACTGGGAAGGAACCCAGGGTCTTACCGAACAAGGCAGCGCTCAGTCACAGAGTCACATCCCTGATCCAGTTCTTGGTTCATTTTCCACTGTTGTGTTCATGCTGTAAGGTGATTAAGATGGCTCAGAGGTTCAGAGCACTGACTGCCCTTCCAGAGGACCTGGGTTCTGTTCCCAGCACCCACTTAGCAGCTCACAACCAGCCCGGGGATCTGACATGCTTCTGGCCCCCCCTAGGCATCAGACATAGTTACCCCACAGACATACATGCAGACAAACACCCATACACATAAAATAAGAATAATGAACATTTAAAAATGTATCTAGACCCTGGAGGTAGACATCTTGGGTGTAAAACTGGTTGTGCAGGTCCCCACGTGACCCTGGCACAGAGAAGTTCTTTAACTGTCTGTCCTTAGACTCTGCTTATATAAAACGGGGAGACAGTCACAGCCTTGTGAATGTTCAGTCGGGTGATTCCCCCTGAAGTATCTTGCACATGGCCCTTCGTGTTAAGTATGTAGCTATGAATTTCTTGAAATGTTGCTTTTTGAGTTTTGAGACAGACTCTCAAGTAGCCCAGACTGGTCTCTGTGTATTTGAAGATGACCATGAATTCTTGATCCTCCTGCCTCTTAGATGCTAAGATGGTAGGTATGAACCACTCCAGCTGGCTTATTGATATGTTTTATTATATTATAATATATATTTTTTGAGACAGAATTTCTCTGTGTGACCCTGGCTGTCCTAGAACTCACTTTGTAGAGCAGGCTGGCTTCAGACTAGGGGATCCACCTGCCTCTGCCTCCTGAGTTCTGAGATTAACGACGTGAGCCACCACACTCAACCATGTTGTTATCTTTTATTTCATTAAATGTGTGGCTTATATCGTCATGGAATTTCCATAAGTCTGGAAGCAGAGACCAGTGCACACCACACTGTCCAGGATGATTTCACTGTTCAAACTGTGATTGTCACAATCAATGCAAGTTCATACCCTTACCCTGTACTGGTTACGTTTAATAATACCCATTTTACAGATGGGGATATTGGAGTCGGAGAGATTTAGCACCTTGATCCAGATGGTCTAGCAGGACCAAAACCCCTAGGATACCACCCTGTCGCTTTTCAGGTTTGCTTTCCACTGCCAGGATGCTTGGAGGACTCAGGCTTTGATCGGGCTTCCTTTTCTGTGCATAGACACATGCTTGCTCATTATAGCTGAAGTTTGTGCATAGGCCCTTTGACCACTCAGTAGCATCTGCCTTACCCCTGGAGAGGTCTGTCTGTATCTGCTGGACCCATCTGCACCCTCTCCTGGTATTAGGTACTAAAGCAGTCACTGGAAGAGCTGAGGGCTGGTATCACTAAGAACAGGGACTCTCCCAGGCTGAGCATCCCTAACCATGGAAACTGGAAACATTTCGGGTGCCTACATGATGTCCCACATAGAAACTAACACACCTGACCTCATGGGGTGGGTTGTAAAGTGAAAGTGGGCTAGAAATTACACCCAAACTGCTTGAGCAAGTACCCAGGAAACAGAGCGAACGTATGTTGACTTGGGTCCTGTCCTTAGGATATCATCCTGTACATCAAACACCTCTTTCGCAAGCCTTTCAGATAAGAGACACCAACCTGTGCTCGCCTTACCCTTTGAGTTCTAGAACACTCTGAAAGCTCTGTTCAGATCCTGTTTTGATCCTGGTAATGCAGGGCCTCTAAGATGTGAGCAGGGACAGGGTCCCAACCCGCTGAGCTTCCAGCTGCTCAGGTGAGAACTGGGGTGAGCCCCTGAGATCCCGGGTGGCTCAGACTGGGGATGTGACCCTGGGGCTCCTCCCACGTGCAGTTTGGTTTGCTGGGTGACGTGGCGCCCCCATCCCACTCAGGGGGTGGCTGCCTAGTGACAAAGTCTAATTTTTGGTAGGCATGGCAGTTCACCGACTCCTCTCTCCCAACTTGTCAGTTATCCCCTTCTCTGTGAAGCCCCATTCTCCTCCCCAGGGGCCTCTGCAGGGGTTCTGGGAATTGGCCATATGTTAGAGGATAGCTAGCAATGATATGACACCTCCCCAGCCCACTACTCAAATATCATCCCTTCTTGATAGTCAAGTGCCTTGCTTAGAAGAGACACAGCTCAGAGTTTAACGACACCACCCTACCACATTCCTAGCCTACAACCTTGAACAATTTGTTTTGCCTTTCCGGTTTCAATTTTTAAAATCTGTGTCACAAAGCATGGAGGGCTTGGCTTCAAGAAAGTGTGGCAGGAATTAGAAATTGTTCGAGGTGTATGTCGTTCAGTGGACGGAGGGTTTGCCTAGCGAGTGTGAGGCCTTGTGTTTGAACCACAGGACTATCATCTGACCGTAGTGTCACACACCTGGGATGCTGGTACCAGAGACAGGAAGATCAGAAATTCTGTCATCCTCAGCTACATACTGAGTTCAAGGCCCCAGTCCAGGCTACATGTGACCCTGTCTCAACAGAACAACAAGCGAGCATCCTTGACCTTTGAAAGTTTCCCTGAACCCTGAGCCAGAACAGCAATAATTTCTTCAGGTTCAAAGACTTTAATGCTTAAAAAAAATCAAATTCATACAGATGAGTTCTTATTAAAATTAAACAGTAGAGAGGTGTGCAGAGCAATAGGTCCCTTCCTCTCCCTTCTTTCTCCTCTCTCTTCTTTCTCCCTGTTTCCTCTGGCAGTTTTTCTCCTTTGTGGACTAGTAGACCTCCTTATCTCCAGAAGTTTTTATGCAAGTAATGACGTCTTGGAATCTCTGTCACGTGACTCTAGTTTTCACCCACACCCCTGCCCCCTTATGATGTCTTGCAGTTATGTCTGCCAGACACACCATAGCACAGCAGACCCGAACAGTTCACGGTTCAGTAACTTTTTTTTTTTTTTTTTTTTTGCAGTTGGCTTCACCAGACTCCTTAAAATGTCCCTAGTAGTTTTGCTTGTGAAAAGTGAACTTCTGAGCAGGTGTCTTAAGTATTTATCTTGGATGAATGTGGAAGCACGGTTGAGCACTGGATCGAACTCGTTAAATCCGATCGAGAAAGGATCTTTGGGATGGGTGCCATCGTGGTGTGTGGAATGCGGTAGGGGTTGCATGACAAGGACCCCGGGGTCCATGGGTGGATGTGTTTGAGGCTGCCAGCAGTCAGCTCTTTTACTTGCTGAGCTCAGCTCAGCTTCCTGGCAGCCTGACAGAGCCCACTGTGCCTGCCTGGCTGGCTGAGTTGATGTTTGAGAGGCTGCTGGGTTCACATTGGCGTGGGAGCACGGGGTGGCAGCTCCCCACTCCCTCAAGCTCAGAGCATCCTGAGTCAGCTTCCCCACCTGCAGTGGGGGTGTGTATGTATGAGTTGTTCCCCCTGAAGAGGACTCCTTTTCTGGCTAATGTCCTTGACCTTGGACCCACTCGAGCCCCATCCTTCCCACTTCCAGTATCTTCCATTCCTCCACCAGGCTCCCCTAATGTTCCCTGAGGTCTTTCATCTCCTCTACCCCTCTGGGTGTGTGGTTCCCTCACCTGACTAGCCTCCCTAACTCTTCAGGTCCAGAAGGAGAGCTATCCATAGGCACCCTCGCCATCACTGCCATAGAAGCCCTCCCTGTACCTAGCTGTTTCCTAGAGGCAAGGGAGAGCCAGAGAATTAGGCTGCAGTTTGTCCTCCTGAATTGAGATCTCAGCTCTACCGCTAATGACCTGCGCATTTCAGGGGGTGGGGGATGGTGGTAACCTAACCTCTCCAGTCCTCAGTTTCTTTGCTTGAACTTCTTAAGAACGCACCTGCCACGTGAAGTTGAGGGGATGACTTGAGTTGGAAAATGCTGAGGAGGTGTGGTAAGATGTGGGGAAGCGGCAGGGGCTGTTATTTCTGTGGTATCTATTATTCTACATTTGCATAAGCTCTCCTTGTTATGTATTCTGACTCTCACCTTCATGATTATTTATCAGGTACTGTGCACCAGGCTGGCTGCTTTTCATACACCATCCTCACGGTAGTCAAACCCTATTTTGGAAAAGTAACTTAGGTTTTTTTTTTTTTTTTTTGGCATATCATAAGATGCACTGCCCATTTTTAACTATTCAGTTTAGGGGTTTTCCACAACACCCCAGAGCTCTGCACCCAGCTACTTTTAGAACTTATTCATCACCTCCTGCTCCTGTGCAGTCATGCTCAGGTCCTGCTCCCAGTCCCAGACAACCACAAATCATGCAGTGTATGATCTAGTTTTAAGCTTGGCCAGGTTGTAGTGCACATGCGCGCTTGCTCCTTTGTTTCAACCTTATAGTGCTCCACTGTATGGATATACCACAGTCAGTTTCCACTCACCGACACCTGAGCATGTGGATCTTCGCCACGCCATTTTGGGTCGATGATCCAATGCTGCTAAGAACATGGTGTTCGAGTCTTTATGTGGACATCATCATTATCCATCATTTTTGTGTGGATCATTTTGTGTGGATCATTTTGTGTGGAAAAGAGTTGCTGGGTCACATGGCTCTTGTCCTCAATGTAACTTACTAAGAAACAGATGAATGGTTTTCTAAGGGTTTTAGAGTAGGCAAGACCACCACGGCTGGGAATAAGAGGTCTAGCTACCCCAAAAGCCAAGAGCCTATGGCCAGCAGAAATACCATACAACCCAAAGAAGCACAAATCACAACCACAGATGAGCTGTTGTTTTACAGGAAAAAGCGAAAACGAGAGGTACAGATGAGCTAAAGGGGAGGGTTTTGGAGACGCAGTTGAGTCCTGGGTCTGATATGTAAGCCCCACAGAACCCTGCATATGACTTAGCCTCTCTAAGCTTCCAAATCTGCCCTGCAAATGGGCTTGAGAAGATAACAGTACTGCCTCTGCTTTAGAAAACCTACCAGGTTGTAGCTTATGTGTGTGTTTATGGTTTGGCCTTGTGGTGCCTGCCTCACTGTGCGGCTCAAGTGTTTTCCACTCACCAAGGCAGGGGAAACTTACTTAGGTGAAGCATGCAGAAATTAAACATGTAAAGCAATTCTAAAGCTCTGTTCTGACGCTGGCAAAATGGCTCGGAGGGTGAAGGCACTCGCCACTAAGCCTATGGCCTGAGTTTGGTCTTCAGAACCCACACAGTGGAAGGAGAGAACCAGCTCCCACAGGTTGACTGCCATGTGTCTGCCATGGCACAGAACACACACACACACACAGCGTAACAACAACAATAATAAAAAGACTGTCTGCCATAAGTTAGTGGGAGGTGCAGGACCCTCATCTGCTCAGCCCCGGCTAATCTGAAGGAAATGGCTTCGACTTTCATTTTTGATGATGTTTGAACAGGAAATTCTCTTTTCCTCTCATTCTAAAAATAATGCGTCCTTGTAGAATATTCCAAAACCATAGGAAAGGGAAGCACTAAGAAGATAAGGCTCACACATACAATGACTACCAACAACAGCCTTGGGTAATATTTTCATCTTTATCTAGGAAGTATCCCGTGCTTTCCCATGGGGTGTATGAAGGAAAGTTTAAGTAGGGTGGATTGTGGAGGGCTTGTTTACTTAACTGCTGAGAACCCTGAGAGCTTCTGTTTAGCAAGGGTCTGTTATGAGTATCTACTGCATTATAGGTTAGGCACACACCTGTAATCCTAGGGTGCAGAGTCTGGGACTGAAGGATTGTGAGTTCGAAGTCAGCCTGGGCTATATATTGAGACCCTGTCTCAAAAATAGGCGGATGGGCAGGAAGAGAGGGTCCAGCAGTTAGGAGTGACGCATGTTCTCGAAGAGGACCTGAGTTGAGATTTTAGCCCCCATGTCAGGTGGCTCACAACTCCAGGGAACCCAATACCTCCTTCTGGGACTTTTTGAACACCTGCATGCACATACCTTCACAGACTCACATACGTAATTAAAAAATTAAAAATTAAATGAAGAAATTAAAATATCCGGGTACATTTTCTTTTGTCATTAGGTCAGAGTTGTATCCTGTTGGTTTTTATGTTTCTTCTGCACACTGGAGCTCATCAATGGGCTAAAACAGATGTTTCTGTCTTCCGTGGGAAGGCAGGGCCAGCTTTGCTGGGCTGCCCTAGCTGGGATCTCCGTTAGGATGTGGCCACTTTGAGGTTCCCGTGAGGCTGGAGGATCAATGCCAAATGCTCTTGAGTAATGTGGTCAGATACTGTGTCCTGTCTTAATAGGGTCTTTGAAATCAGATTTTTAATAGATTGACATCTTGTCTAATGTTCAGTGTAATGAGATTTACAGGCCAAGCCCTGCCCAGCTTCTCTCAGTTATAGATTTGGGGTTTGCCTTTTGCACACACACAATGTATTTTGATCACATCCTCCAGCATATAGATTTTTAATGCCGACCTCTGTATGGGAGTCTGAGTGTACCATCATCTGTGCAGTCTCTCTAGTTACTGCACTCTGAGCTGTCCCCAGGTTATTTTCCTAATGTAAACCTTGCATGCTATCAATGTATGGAAGGAAGACTTTGGCCACAGCTTGGACTATTAATTAGGGTGGATTCTTAGAGATTTGTTGGATGTGAGTATATAAAAGCCTGTGAAGTTTCCAGTAGTGTCTCTAGTAAGGTTTCACTGCCATGCTCTGCCAGGCCTGCTTTGTCCTTGCTTTGCAAATTCTCACTGGATTGCCACCAGATACATTGGTGGTGTGAATAAGAATTGTTCCTATGGACGCATATATCTGAATGCTTGGTCCCCATTTGGTGGAACTGTTTGGGAGGGATTAGAAGTTGTGTTCTTGGTGTATATGTATGTGTGCATGCATGTGCAGATGTGTGTGTGTGTGTGTGTGTGTGTGTGTGTGTGTGTGTGTGTGTGTGTTGGGAGGTATCAGTAAGTGCAGGCTTTGAGGTTTCCAAAGCCTATAATAATATAAAGCCTCTCTCTGCCTGTGCTTGTCGATCACCGTGTGAGTTCTCAGTGACTGCTTCCAGCTGCCATGCTCCCTGCCACAATGGTCACGGACTCTCACTCTCTGAAACTGTATTCCTCAATAAACCATGTCTTCTATAAGTTGTCTTGGCGATGGTGTCTCTTCATAGCAATAGAAAAGTAAGACACGCTGGGTGTGGTGGCGCACGCCTTTAATCCCAGCACTGGGGAGGCAGAGGCAGGCAGATTTCTGAGTTTGAGGCCAGCCTGGTCTACAGAGTGAGTTCCAGGACAGCCAGGGCTATACAGAGAAACCCTGTCTCGAAGAAGAAGAAGGAGGAGGAGGAGGAGGAGGAGGAAGACGAGGAGGAGGAGAAGAAGAAGAAGAAGAAGAAGAAGAAGAAGAAGAAGAAGGAGAAGGAGAAGGAGAAGGAGGAGGAGGAGGAGGAGGAGGAGGAGGAGGAGGAGGAGGAGGAGGAGGAGGAGGGAGGGAGGGAGGGAGGGAGGGAGGGAGGGAGGGAGGAAGGAAGGAAGGAAGGAAGGAAGGAAGGAAGGAAGGAAGGAAGGAAGGAAGGAAGGAAGGGAGGAAGGAAGGGAGGAAGGAAGGAAAGTAAGACACTCACATCCACCTGTAGGGATTTTCTCACCATTCTGTAAAATGTATTTAAGGTTGGGAAACTCTCACTAATCTTACTGATTGCCTATTGCTTGTTTTCTGAACTACCTGGGTTTTTGGTCTATATTTTCTACTACCCCCAAAAGTTTATTTGTTTTTAAATTGTGTTTAATGGCTGTTCATGTTTGAGAAGGGAAGATGGGTGAGAAGGGGAACAGTGGAAGGGGGTGTCAACCCTCTGCGGTCAGTCACGGTTCATGTGTTTTCTACAGTATGTACCTTTGTGTGCTTGCTTTATAGCTGTTTTAAGAACATAGTTTATTTTCACAGTGCTGGAGCTTGAAGCCAGGGATTTGGCATGCTAGGCAAGGACTCTACCACTGAGCCACACCCCAAGCTATGGTTATGGTGAAGATTTTGTTTGTGCCTTGAAGGTCTTAACTTTATGTAATAAGAATCTATAACTTCTTGCCCCATTCTCTAATTATTTTATCATTTTCTTTTATACCCTTAAAAGCAAGAGTGTGGAACAGGAGAGTTGGGTTAGCAGTACTTGTTGCTCTTCCAGAGGACCCTAGTTTCGTTCCTAGCATCCACAAGGGGGCTCACAACTATCTATGACTCCAGTTCCAGGGGATCTAACACAGTCTTTGGACCTCCCTGAACATCAGACACATACAGGGTGGATATATATGCATACGCACATACGCACAGGCAAAATACCCATACACATAAAACCTAAAATAGAGGAACCTTTAAAAGAGAGTAGGGGCTTGGAAAATTCAAGTTGAAAGCCAGCTCTCCCCATGGATTGTTTTGTGACAATGTTTCCTTAGTGCAGAGCTATGTCTGTGTATCATTGGTGACAGCGGTCACACAGTTGAGTTTGTAGCAGAAACCGCAGAGCTCACAAAGGTGAGAGTATTTACTCAGTGTCTTGACCTTCAGAGAAAATACCAATCAAGTTTCAAGCCTTTCCTCATCTTGCAATACCTAATCACTTGCATTTTCTTCCAGGTCTCCGTGACCTTGTTTAACTATATCAAACATGTAATCCCACTGGAGTTCATTTTAGTATGAAGTAGTAAATGAAAGCCTGTCTCTATTTTCTTCTCCAAGAGCTATCAGCTTCTCAACACCCCTTGCTTTCCATAAGGACTTTGACACTGCTTCTAGGCCCCAGGGCCTCCTCTGCAAATATGGGAACCTGCCAAGCTCATTCTTCAAGACCCGGGGCTCCACTTTGTGGCTGGATGCTTGGCTGAAAATTGTGTTAATAGTACAGCTCAATTCTTACAGTGCTGGGACTCGAACCCAGAGCTCTGTGCATGCCAGGAAAAGGCTCTACCACTGAGCCACACCCTAAGCCGTGGTTATGGTGCAGTTTTTTTTTTTTAATGCTTTGAAGTCTTATTTTTTAATGTGACAAGCCTAAGAATGCTTACCTCATCCTCTCATTGATTTTTTTCCTTTGCTTTCAGTTTCTCTAAACAAGGCTTAGAAGACTTGCTCGACGGCCATGTTAGTCCTTCTCCTTGGCTTCTTTTTCAAAATGTCTTGATTCTTATTGGGAATTCATGTAATATTTAGGCCTTGGTGAAGTCTCTCTCTCTGAACATTTGGAGGTATTGATTGGTGCTATAGTAACCAATAAATTTAATTTGGACCAAACTGCAGCCCCCTTTGCCATGGTGAGCTTTTTCTAAGTAGGTCTGGAGTATAGGGGCTAGAAAGCGAGTCTGCGTTTCTCCTGGGAACATTTCGTGTTCTTTAGGGATGCTGGGGGTGAGGGTGGTCTTTTTTTCTATCTGTTGAAGTACCATTTTTCTTCCTGAGAGGAAAGCTGTTAGGCTTTGTCTACTAATGTCACATCAAGTCACCTTATCTCTCTATCTTGAGTTTTTTAGCAGGTTCTTTCAGGGTTTTCTATGTAGAAAAGAACAGTTTTTGCCAAAAGCATGTTTGATCACCCTGTTTGATCAGGAGGGAATCAGGAGGGGATCAGCCTGCTCCATGCTCCCTCAGCTGTTTCTTCTCTTCAGCCTTTTGCTCCTCCTACTGTGTCTATATGGCCAATATATTCAAGTAAATATGGACACTTAATGTATATTTAGTGACATGTGGCTTTGAGACTTGGGAACATCCTCTACAGACTGTGTCCTCCCCAGAATCTAGTCTGGCTATCCTTGGAGTGACTGATAGACCCCTTTCTTTCTGGTCGAGTTTGTCTCTTAGATTGGGGTATATCGCACATGTGTGTGGGTGCTTGTTTGTGTGTGTGTGCGCGAGTGCGCGTGTGTGGTGAACCCTTGGCTCACTCACATAGACTAGGAAAGTTCTTCACCTCTTTGCGTCTAGCTCTCTTTTTACTTTTTTATTTTGAGACCAGGTCTTAATTGCTGGACCTGGCCCCGAACTCACTGTGGTGCCCAGGTTGGCCTTGAATTTGCAGAGACCCTTCTTCCTCAGCCTCTCTAATAGTTGAGACTACATTGGCTGAGCCACCAGGACTGACCTACCTAAGTCCCTCCCCATTCCCTCTGTCCCTCCCTTCCTCTTTCTTCCCTCCTTACTCCCTTCATAGCTACTATTGGCTTATAGATTTTAAGCAAATAAACTCCCAGGTTAGTTTCCTGTTAGTTCAGCATCTTCCTGTCCTGAGTTTCTCAGAACTAGCTATGAGTGAGCCTCTTCATACAGGAAGCAACCAGGGCTGGTTTTGGTTCCATGCGCTAAGCACCCCACCACTAGCACTCACTCCTAGCAGAAGCCAAATGTCACTGTACCTGGAGTCCTTCCTGGATGCACTTCACTCCTGACATTGAAGTTAAGACTCTAAATTTATCTTGTTGAGTTCTGAACCCATTATCCACCTGCTCAGACAATTTCGGGTTCTTGAATGATAAATTAAGCCTCCCGCATCTCCAGTGACAAAAGCGAAACTCAGCCGCAGCAGAACAGGCTGGCGTCACCAAAAAGCGCAGGAAGATCACAGTTTTAGGCCACGTGGAGAGGGGATTACCTCTGTGTAGTTGAGCCCAGCAGCCTGCGAAGGGTAGATCTTGTCCACTAAGGCAATCACGCTGTCCCAGGGCTCAGCAAATCCCAGAACCAAAACTCTGGCTAACATGGCCTATAGATTCTCTTTAGGTCAATCACAGTGGTTAGGTCTGAGAAGCAATGCTGTGATTGGTCCTATCCAAACCATACATCCAACCATAGCATCCATTTCTTCTGTTCACAGACTAACACCCGGGCTATGCTTTGTCTAAACCAAGAAAATGCGATGCTATGCCTGGAAGCAGGGACCACAGGTGCCGGCCAGGCCATAGCTGCATACTGTACTTGTTACTTTTCTCAGGCAGAGTACCTGACTGATGCAGCTTAGAGAAATGAGGGCTTAATGTGGCTCATGGTCCATGGTGGTGGGGAAGGTGGCCTGATGGCTCAGGCACCCTGTAGTGGTGGCAATGTATGGCATGTAACTGGCAGTTGGTCTATGGAAACTCTGCTTTGGAAAGAGCCATCCTTCTCTACAGAAGCCCAGGCGTGTTTTCTCCAGAGGCTCAACAAACTGACAGCATCAGAATAGAAGTATAGGCAGAGAACTCTGTGGCTCCCATCACCCTGGGCTCTGTCGGTTTGGTAGTGAGTGGTGAGCTGTGCCTGCCCTTGGAGCTAAGCATCTAGCAGAGTCACCTTGAACAGAACGAAGCACCCACATGCTTTCCTGAGGACGGAGGTGTTATAAAGAGGACCTTGTCAGGAACAGACATCAGGCAAAGGAAGCTAGCAAGCCCTGCATGAATGATACAATCTGCATGCTTTCCTGAGGAGAGGGCACTGTGACCAGCACCTTTGAAGACATCCATCCTGTTGCTAAGCGCACTCTCTCACTGGAGAAAGGAGCCTTCCACCTCTCTTGGCTCCGTGCCACTACACGAAGGTACTCAACGCACCTCCCTGCAACCTTCTGATTGTGACTTGTTTCCCTGACCAGGTCTGCCCACACACAGAGTGGGTTGATCATGCTTAAATCAAGTCTCGCACGCAAGGCCATTCCCATCCGCCTGTGATGACGACCTTGCGCTTTGGGTGTGGCTGGCTTCTTATCTCAGAGAGTAGGAGACTATACCTGGGGGAAGAAACCGCTTTCAGTGATCTGGCACACAGTGCCCAGCTACCAAGGTGATGTCCCGGGTCCTTGGTAACACTGAGCCAATGGAGCCTCCTTGACCCTGTTTCAAACTCAACCCACCATGAGCCCAAACCAGTATCTGCCCTCAGGTTATTAGCTAGGACGCACGTGTAAGGTTTGTCACATGTCCACAAAAATCCAGATAGTTCCTGTGTTGGCTTTTCACTGTCATGATCAAATACTTTAGACAGTCATGTTGAAAGGAGGAACAGTTTGCTTTTGGCCCCTGGTTTCAGAGATTTCCATCCATGGTCAGTTGGCTCGGTTGCTTTGGGTCTATGTTGGCCCAGTGCTTCACGCTCAGAATGACCAGTAGAGGAGACTGCTGATCTCACCCACCACCAAGACTCTTACAGGCTTTAAAAATGAGCAAACCTGAAGCCCTTCTCTCAACTGCCCAGTCATCAAACAGTTCCATAGGGGGTAGGCTGGGCTTTGAACAGCAGAAGAACAGTCCAGATTCTTCCCCAAGTATTCCTCCCTCAACACAACCATCTTACTTGTGTGTCAGCAGAGCTGGTCCCCCACCTGTCCTCTGTCTGGCTAATACAGTTGCATCCAGAGCTGGTGAGGACCGAGAAAGGATGTAGAAGAAAACAATGGCTCAGGAGGGAGGGAGGGAGGGAGGGAGGGAGGGAGGGAAACTGCACTTTCCCACAAACCCAGACAAACTGAGATCAAATCCCACACCCTGATGGACAGGGCTCCAGTACCTCAAAAGAAACTCAAAACACAGGCTTTTTGACTGAGGTACCATGAATGCCCTGAACCCCACAAAGGTGATAATGGCAGTCCTACAGGTGAGTCACATCTTGTTATAAGCAGCCATCCTCCAAGTCTGTTTATGGATGCTCCATTACTTGAGCTCCTTGAGTAGTCCTGGTGGTCTTGTGGTATGGTTTGATTTGGCATGTCCCCCACGTGTCATATGCTGAAGGCTTGGTCCTCAGCATGATTTAGAGATGGGGCTTTTGGGAAGCAACTGGATCGTGAGGGCTCTGATCTTGTTGATTGACAGATGGGTTCGTCGTTGAATGGACTTCTCAGAAGCAGAGGAGAGCCTTGTTGGAGGCAGTAGGTTATTGGGAGTGAGCTCTTATATCATGGCTTGACCCTCTGTGCTCTCACACAACTTCATCTGTTCTTCCCCTCTTGATGCTTTCTGGCCAGCCATTAGCCATGGCTCCACCACATCCTTCTGCCATGATGTTCTGCCTCACCATAGGCCCAGACACAATGGAAGCAGCCAAGCATGGAACCATGAGTCAAGACCAATCTTTGCTCATTTGTTAAAAAAATATTACATTCATATTTAATGTGTGTGGGGTGTGGGTGTGAGTGTGTGTACATGTAGAGAGGTCAGAGAACAACTTACAGGAGATAGTTTTCTCCCTCTACCATGTGGGTCCCAGAGATTGATCTCAGGTAATCAGGTCTTGCACATTGAACCATCTTGATGGCCCCTTTCCTCTTTAAGGTTTTTTTTTTTTTTTGGTATTTTTTTTCACAGCAATGGAATGTCGATTCACACATCTTGCCTTGGTTGTAGTTAGCGGCAGGTCCATTGTGTTCTGGGCTCAGCTAGGGACTTCTTCCATGTGATTCTCATCAAGCACGGTGCTCTTAGGGCTTTAAGAAGGCAAACACAGTGCACAAGTGTCTGCCCAGCCTTTGTCTGTATCATCCTTACTGATGTCTCATTGGGTAGAATGAGTCACATGGCTTAGTTCAGCACCAGTGTGGGAAAAGGCACCATTCACGGGTGGCCACTGTTGTTATAATCCACCATTCACATTCACTCTAGACTTTAAAAATGTTATTAGTATATATTTGTTATACAAGGTGATGGGCTTCATAATGATAGTGTGCTCAAATGAATTATGTACTTTGACCATATTCTTGCCCTGACCCCTCCCCTGTCTATTCTCCACTCCCTTTTTCCCTCTTCTCAAATAGCTCCTCTTATATTTTCTTGTCATAAATATAGATAAATATCTGTATATGTAAATGTACATGTGTGTATGTATATAGACACAGGTTTCACATGTGAGAGAAACATGCACTATTTTGTCTATCTGGATCTGGTTTGTTTTGCTTGACACAACATCCTCTAATTCAGCCCATTGTCCTGCCAACACGGTAACTGTCTCCTTCTGTTTCAGATGTTTAAATTATTCTTTAAAGGTTCATTTACATATTTGTTTTTTTTTGTGTGTGCCCATGTGTGTGCAAGATGTGGGTGAGTGCCCATCGAGGCCAGAGGGAGGTGTTGGATTCCCTGTGAGCACCCTAACATGGGTGCTGAGAACTAGTCTCCAGCTCTGAGCCCAGCCACTTTTCTTCATTTTGTGGCTGAGGAATCCCCACAGTGTGTCCACTAGGCTGAATCTAATGGGGCTGGCAGCTTTTCTTTAGACTGAAATCCTCACAACGTGATCCGGTGGCTCCCGGCAGTCACGCTGACTGATGGTCAGATGCAGATGCCTCTGAAGTCCCCAGATCTGCTGGATGACTCAAACACCACAGCCTGGAGTAGGGAATGCCGAGCGAGCATCTGGATGGGGAGGCAGTCAGGGCTCAGTGCTGGGCGTGGGCTTGTGCTTACCATGGATTTTCTTGCTTATTAGCTCCAGAGCAGGCCAGTGATTCATGTGATCTCATAATATTTTACTGCATATACAATATCTTGGGTCAGTGTAAAACAGAGACGGGACCAAGCAGTAAGCCACAGCCAGATGCAGTGGGTAATTAGTTCACGGGTGCCGTTCGCTCGCATGGAGATAATAAAACAGCTTTCAAGGAGCAGATGACGGGAAAGTGAACTCGAAAGGGCCTGTGGGTGAGAGAGGGCAGTGCTGGGGTAGGCCTTGAGGCTCAGAGCATGGAATCATGTGACTCTTAAGTTTTAGCCTCTATTCCATAGCCATGGGCAAATTACTTCACCTCTTTTGGACTCAAGGTTCCTTGGGGAACTGTAATATTCAGAGTTAAAGGCTGGGAAGGGGAGCATAGCTGAGGTAAATATTGCTGTTATTTGCTTCTGGTCTCTGTCACAAAAGGCCAGAAGTAAAGTTAGTGTGTCTTCCTGGTCTTCCTCCTCCTGTTGCTGCGGCCGTCTGACTGTCTCCACTCTATTGCTCTTTACTAACCTGTCAGTCACTCACACTGAGTCTTCTTACTGTACCTACCTTCCCTTTAGTGTGAAAGAGACCGGCGGTTTGTTTTGTAACAAGCGGGGCCGTGGTGGTGCATGCTTTTAATCCCAGCACTCGGGAGGCAGAGGCAGGCTGATCTCTGAGTTCAAGGCTCTACAGAGTGAGTTCCAGGATAGCCAGAGCTACACAGAGAAATCCTGTAAAACAGCTTGACCCCACTCACCCCACCCCACCCCCCACCTCCCACCCAGACACACACACACACACACACACCCCGTGTCACTTAAACTTAAACGTTTGCCTCAGGGAGATCTTTCAGGGTCTCTGTAACTAAAAGACCCAGCCTTTAACTTACTTCTGAGTGATACCATAGACTTTTTCTGATCTATTGAGCTAGTGGGACTGTGTGTTTGGATTGGCTCCAGCAGTGTGTATCTTAATTACAAAACCCCTTTGGCAGGCCCCTAATTAGCGTCTGTAAATTGCTCTCTCTAACCTCTTGGAACCAATGCAGTCTGCTCTCTGGTTATTAAAAGATTCCTCAACCCTGGACAATTTTGTTAAAGCTTTCCCAAGTTGCTTGGCACCTAGCTTTTTTTTTGTCAAAAAGACATGGCGGCCACCCTTGCTGGACGGGCTCCTTGTCTGCAGTCACTCCTTCCGGCTCATGGCTTCCTTCTCCATTTGCTGCCTACGCTACTGAAAATAACTTGTGTTCTGGCAAGCCTGAAATGAGATTCCTTCTGATTTAATCAGAGCCATGGCGAAGCTCTTCCAGCTCTCTAGAGGAATCCTCTAGAGCCCGAGGGCCGCTGAGAGGCGGGGCATGGCAAGGGGGTGGAGCCTGCCGGAGCATCACAGTTGGAGCCCTGCCAGGACCGCATGGATTTATCTTTCAGCCCGAGTGAGAGTGAGACCTTGATGGCTTGCAGGTGTTTTGTGGCCTATGCCACGTGGGGTCCATTGTCTCAGTTCCCTGTAACCTTGCCTGACAGCCTCAAAGACAGCAGGCAGGACACCGTGTCCCTCCATGCCAGCTGCTCAGGCTGGAGGAGCCAATATTTTCCAGATAGGGAGAGAATAGGACGTGATTGTCCCCACTGAAGCCGGGATTCACTCAGGTTTTTTTTTTTTTTTTCCAAAGTGGCATTCAACTAGAAAGTGACTGCCCTAGATAAGAGAAGCTGGGGATGATAGAGTAGCTGATGAGTGAGTGTGGGTGGGTGAGAGTGTTGGCCACTAAAGGAGCTGACAAGGTAAGGAGAGGGACTGGGGACAGGGAATGGCTAGGAAGAGGGGGTAGCTCTCGAGTGGGTTAAATGTGAGCTGTGGTGGCTGAAGACAGCCCAGCTGGGAGAGGCTGCTCTGCCTTGTGTACAGCCGCCTCCTGTTAGGGCTGGTGTCTGGGTCACAGTTGGTGCGGTCTGCTCTCCTGGAGCAGGCTGCG
Source organism: Mus caroli (assembly GCF_978045245.1). Classification (NCBI taxonomy): domain Eukaryota; kingdom Metazoa; phylum Chordata; class Mammalia; order Rodentia; family Muridae; genus Mus; species Mus caroli. The sequence goes on along the minus strand of NW_028227257.1, from coordinate 20,866,589 downwards.
GTTACTGTGGCAAGGGGGTGGGCTGTGGCTAGGTGAGGCTCTCACCTTGGGGAAGATACTCTGTGGCATCACCACAGCTCCACCTTTTCTCACCATAACCTACATTTCACCAGCATCCCTTGACCCCTCCTTCTGTCCCTCAGTTCCTCCCTCCCTCCCTTGCACTGTCTCTCCCTTATCTATCTATCTATCTATCTATCTATCTATCTATCTATCTATCTATCTATCTATCTATCTATATTTTTGAGACAGTAGTCCCTCTGTAGCCCTGGCTGGCCTGGAATTCACTGTGTAGACCAAGCTGACCTTAAAATCACAGACAGCACTTGCCTGCCTCTGTCTCCTGAATCTCCTGCTGGGATATGCACCACCACACCTGGGCCCATTTATTTATCCGTTTGTTTGTTGAGATACAGTCAGTGTAGTACCTCAGGCTGGCCTTGAAACTCTATGTAGCCGAGGAGGATCTTCAACTTCTAATCTTCCCGCCCCCTCCCAGGATTAAAGGTGTGCCTCACTGTGTCTGCATTTCCTGGTGTTGGAGAGATAGAATCCCGGGGCCTCACAATAGTAGGCAAACACTCTACCCCCTAAGCTACATCCCAGCCTCCTCCCACCCCCAAGCCAATGTCCTCTGGGTGCTTCAGAGTCAGGCAAATCACCATACACCAACCCACTGATGCTCTTAGTTGGTATCTTCCATCTCTCTAAACCTCTCGAACATCCCCACATTTCAGATGAACAAACTGAGGCTGGGAGAAGTCTAGTGACTTGCCAGGATTGTGTGCTGTTGGGTTCTATGTGCTTAGCCTGATGCTGCAGCCTGGGTTACACATGCAAGGGACATTCCTCTCTCCTTAAATCCCAGTCTCCCTCCTCTCTAGGTCACTGCACTTGGCAGGGTCTGGGCTAGCAAAAGCTCAGCATGAGCCTCCTGCCTAAGCAAGAAACCAGAGGAACAAGCCCAGTGCTCCTGGCCCCCATCTGCCCAGAGGTGCAACTGCCTGGCCCCACGGATGTGGACTTCATCTCCAGAGAGGGTCACATAAAGTCCTAGCCTCTGGCCAGGCTCCCCTCAGACATCATTTGCATGGTGATGTTTATAGTCTGGGTGACTTTCCATCACCCCAAGCATCCGAGAGATGGTGGTCTCCCTTCTATCTGACACTGTCCTTCTGAGCATCTTAAAACAAGCGTTACGTCAAAGGTCACACTCAGTGAACAGTTTTAACAACATCTTCAGCTAGGCTTTGTGGCATACAGTTGTAATCCCAGCCCTGTGGCGACTGTGGCAGGGGGAATCATAAGTTGGAGGCTAGCCTGGACCACAGAAAAACCATCTTCTGCCAGGGATAGTTCAGTAGGTAGAGCACTTGCCCAGCATGCACCATGCCCCGGGTTCCATCCCCAGGGCCACATAAACCTGGTGTGATCTTTCAGACCTGTAATTTCAATACTGGGCAGGCTAAGGCAGGAGGATCAAAAGTTCAGAGTTATCCTTGACTACATAGTTAGCCTGGGCTACATGAGACCCTGTCTCAAACAAAACACTTTATCGTCTGGTGCCAGGTATGTGGAATCATTGCATAAGAATGAGTCTAGGACTTAGAAAAACATGCTAATTCAGGATAGGTTTGCATGTGGGTCCAGAAGAGCCTATCCAACTCCTCCTTTCTCTGGTTAAGCCATCCACTCCAGGAAGCTGGTGATTGGCTACACTGTTTTTCACCAAGGGAGTCTTAAGGTTGAGCGCTGATTAATGGAAGGGGATTGGACCGGATGTAAACAGAGCAGTAGGTAGGTTTGGGGATGAGCCGAATGCACCCTCCTTGCCTCTGCAGCTGAAAATACATCCTTGAAGCCCACACAACACTGTAGATGCTTCAGAGTTCCATTTTTGGCAAGGATATTCTGGTCTTGGTGTGCTCCATCTAATCTGTAGCTTCTGACTCACGGCACTGGGTGGCAGATCATGGCCTTGACCTGGGTGTCTTCAGGACAGAGCTGATGGGCTGGGGAAGGCAGCATCCCCAGGGGGTCTGAGCCTATCGACCTTTGGGTGGATTGGTCTGAGGGCCTCTTAAGGCACCTGGGCACTGTCTGAGCTAGCTGAGGCTACCATAGACTGAGTACAGTAGGAGGCCTCTTTGATGACTCCTGGCTGGGGTTCTCTATATTGTTGGATAAGTTAGAAGAGACTCTTCAAGGTAGGGAATGGTACCAGGAAGTCGGTTGTGGATGGACATTCTTGTCCCTCCCACCAGGCTTTCTGCTCTGGCAACCCACGAGTCTCTCAGCCCTCTGCAGTCTGATCTCTCACCGCTGTTGGGTTCCTGCAGGAAAGCCCAAATGCAGCCAGTGGTTGGGCAGGGCCTCACCTTTGTTGCCTCGCTCTCCTGGCTCCACTGGGGCCCACGTGAGCTGGGCTGAGAACCTGAGCGTAAGAAAAGGTATATGAGGAGTGGACAGTGGATGTCAGGTGACCACCAGCCCTCAGCCAAAGTCCCCAAGCAGATGCATGGAGGATAAGAACAGCATTAGTGGCTTGGACATGGAACTGGATGGACACAGTGGGAAGGAGATAGGAGGCAGAAGTGAGGATGCCGGGACCCTGCGGAGGAAAACAGGGCGCAGAAAGACTTGGAGACCTACTGGGGCTTCTTGCTCACGTTGGACTTGGGCCCAAAGTCGACTAAATCTGTGCTCATCACTGCATTGTAGCCTGGCACCCTGCAGAGAGTGGAAGGACACACTGACAGCTTGCACAGAGAGTGGAGCTGGAGCCAGGGGGCACAGGGAAGAACCCCACAAGGCTAGGACATGAAACAAGGCTGACCCTTTGTACAGGGGTCTATAGCACCATGGCTGACCCTGACCTGGGTCCAAGCACAAGAAAGCAAGCCCCAGGAAAGGCTAGTCTGATAAGGAGAGAACTGGGGGTGGGGGTGGGGGTCGGGGGAGGAGCTGAGTGGCTGAGGCCAGGCCAGCTGTATGTCTGACTTCAAAGTGGGGAGCACAGGGGTTCCTTCTTTCTGTTACTATCTATCCCAGGCAGCCTGAGCATTAGCTCCAGCTGCCACTCACCCAGGCCCCGCCTTCCATCCCTACAGCTGCACCCGTGCTGATGCTCAGATGCTGCTCAGATGCGCAGAGGACAAGCAGGGGCCTTCTGGCCTCTGAGGGGAGCGAGCTTCGGTGTGGAAAGATCCTGAGGCTTTCCTCGGAGCAGAGAGCATTGCTGTGCTCTGCCAGCGGAAGACTGGAGCCCCCCCCCCCCCCCCCCCCCCCGTCATGGTGACCCTCAGAGTCACACAGCCCAGCTGTCAGTTTGTTTCCTGATGCTAGCTGCTTCTCCCCACATACATCTCAGAGAGGCAAAGATGAACAAATGGGGGCGGGGGCGGGTGTTTCCAGTAGTGGCTTGCAGGGGATGAGATCTCCTTGTCTGACCACTGGCACCACTGACCTCTCCTCCTGTTTGCAAACCAGGAGCTTTGCAGGTTCATTCCTTCTCCTACCAATGTTCCTGTCACAGGTTAAACTCCCACGTGACTGTGAGCAGAGATGAGTCCTTGCCACAAGATTGAGGGAGGACTAGGGTTTCCCATAGTTCCGTTCCCTCCCTTAGCCCTGGCTATACCCTTACCCCCTTTGACTCTATGGTGATGACAGAAAGAAGAGGGACCTTCACTGGCTTGTGTCTTGACACCTCTGTGCATCAGCTTTGCCTCCCTGGACCTCAGCATTTTTGTGGGGACAGTGATGATTATCAGTTATAGCCACTTGGATGAAACCATGGCTGTTAATAGGCCTGTTTGGAACAGTGACGAGCCAACAGCTAGGGTAGCCTCAGAGAGATGGGATAAGGAGTCCCATTAAACAAATGCATACAGAACCAGCTGTCGTACTGCCAGCTATCTCCATAACTTATGTCCATATATAAACTTACCTGCATTTTTATGATAACTCCGATCCAAATGCTCATCAGCCGATGGATGGATACATTAAATGTGGTATATCCATACAATGGAATATTATTCTACCATGTAAAGAATAAAGTATTGACACATGCCACAGTAGGTTTGAGCTGGACTCCATGACAAAAGTCAGACAGGAAGGGTCACATGTTATATGATTATATTTGAATTTGCATATTTCAAAAGTGTGCAAATCAGGAAATAGGATGCATTTAATCCCAGCACTCACAAGACAGAGAGGTAGGCGAATCTCTGTGAGTTCGAGACCAGCCTGGTCTACAGAGTTTCAGGACAGCCAGAGCTATACATAGAATAACCAACCAACCAACCAACCAACAAACAAACAAACAAACAAACAAAATAAGTTAGCAGTAACCTAGGGAGAGGGAGGAAATGAAAAGTGACTGGTTATACAGCTTGCTGTAAGCAAGCACAGAGAGAGAAAGAACTATATCCCATGATGCTTTGCAGGCAGTGAGTTACCCACTGCCACGGCTAGAAGTCAGACTATGGGCATGGCCAAAGGGACAAGATCTCCTCAACCCAGAGAAACTATTAGTGTGCCCCTCCTCTTGGGATCTTCGCCTAGTTGGCCTGGGATGGGGAGGGTGAACCAGCAGGAAGTTAGGCTTGGAGCTGTAGACCAGAAGTGGGCGTGTCCTGATGACACCTCTGACCCAGTTTGAGGTCAGAAATTGATTTGCAGAAAGATGGTTTCCACTTAATTAGTGTGGCCTGCTTCTGGCTGGGAATGCACCGTTAAATGGGCTGGGTCAACCTGCAATCATGCCAGTGGCCCCAGCTCCTGTCTCCAGGGACATGTCTGCCTCTTGGGCCCTGTCCTCTTTGTGGGGCCACTATTCAGAATGGCTTGAGTTTCCATGTGGAGCCGGAAGCCAGCTTTATCCTCTTCTCTACCCAGGAAACCTAGGGTGAAGCAAGGCAAGCATGAGATGACCCTGAGCTGTGAAGGACCCACATGCACCTCCATGTGCATGGCTTCAACACAGAGCCTGGCACTGACCAAGCCCACACCCTTATGTGTCACCTTCATTTCTAATGCAGCATCATAGCTGTGGCCATAAGTTAGTGACAGTCCCCAGACCACAAGTGACAGAGCAGGGTTCCTGGCTCCTGGCACAATCTCCACTTGCCTCTCTTGTGAGGGTATCAAGTCTTGCCTGGTTTTCAGAACCCTGTAAAGTGTGATTCTTGCTCCTGGTTTTAGGGGGAAGCTTATTATAGTCTGTGGCCCCCTGTGGGTCACAGGGGCATCCTTTCAATGGAGTGTACATGTGTGGGCCCTGCGACTTGCCTGCTTGCTGTGTGACTCTCAGCAAGGGATTTGATCTCTCCGAGCCTTTTCACTTTGGTTGTAGAACTGGGGTCCCGGGAGCACGTTCCTGAACATTCTTGGGAGAAGTGAATGGGCTGCCACAGAAGGTGAGCAACCAAGGTGTCTTGACCACAGCAGGTGATTGGCTGCTGGAGGTCCACCAGCCTTTGCTCACCATGGAAGTGGAGGGTAGTATTAAGGGCAACCTGGGCCCAAGGTGCATCTACTTTTTGGTTTTGTTTTTTGAGACAGGGTTTCACTCTTTATAACTTGCTAGATTGGAACTCTGTGTAGACCAGGCTTGCCTGGAACTCGTAAAGATCCACTTGCCTCTGCCTCCTGATTGCTGGGGTAAAAATGTGTGCGCCACTACTCTTGGCTCTGCACTTTTTTTTTTTTTTTTTTTTTTTAGAAACGTCTATTCAGTTCAAAGTGATGTTTTTAAAGGGCACTATACTTAGCTTCTTTGACTTCTGCAGCCATTATGTGGATATGCAGCGGATGACGCTGATGTGGGGTGTGGCCCCAGGGGATGGCCTGGTTAAAGATCTACCCCTGTACTGAAGACCAGCTTCCTGTGGGGTCCAGCCAAGAATCGCCAAGGTACATGGTTCAGACCCTGGGCTCTGGAGCGAGACCATTTGGGCTCCAACCCCAGCTCCACCCGGTAACCTCAGAAAGATCACTCTGTGCCTCGGTTTCTCCGCTGCTTGAGTGAGGCCCTGTTCTCGAGTAATTTTTGGCACAGAGACAGTTCCCTTCGGGTTATGTCAGCATCTGTCGTCAGTTGGCATTTCCCTCCAAAAGTGGGCCTGTGTCTGCCACACTGTGTGTCAGTCTTACGCAGGCTGTGGTCGCTGTGGGACTCGGGTTGTCTTTGTCTTCGGTGGCTGTGCAGGGCTTAGGTTAGGTACACAGGTGTTTTCCTGGGCCCGTGGTTTTCATCTGTGGTGGCTTTCCCCTTTAACCTTCTGGGGAACATCACACCATTTGCTCTTACTCGTGAAGCTTTGTTCACCCCACATCCTTACCAGCACTTGTGATTCATATTCTCTGTCTGTCTGTCTGTCTGTTTGTCTGTCTCTGCCTTTGGCTCTCCCTCTCCTCTCCATCTCTCCCCCTCCCTCTCTTCCTCTCCCTGTCTTTCTCCAGTTGTATGTAGCCCAGGCTGGCCTCAAACCTACTACATAGCTAATGACCTTGAATCCCCGATCCTCCTGCCTCTACCTCCCCAGTGCTGGGATGTGCTTGAGCTATAATGCTTGACTCGTTGCCCTGAAGCCATTAATAGAACTATCCTGTGTCACTTTTGTTTCTTCTAGAAGCTTGTGCAAGGGATACTGTACAGTATGGCCCCCAAGGCTCCTTTTACTTAGCTTGAAGGAGGTACTGGATTAAGGGCTTCAAAAAAACCCATCTCGTGGCCTGTGGAAGAGATGGTCCTTATGCAAGGGGGCAGTGCTCTTGTGCCCACCCTCACTCCCCCTCCCCCTACTCCCGCATACCCCTGCTTGTAGTTGAGCATATTCGTCTTCCTTCATAGACACCTGTGAGCCTTGTGTCAGGATGCCTGAGGTTCCTTAGTGAGCAACAGCCTATAGCCGGGACCCCTGCCCAGTGGGGCTGATAACCCTTAGGATAGCTGATAGCCTGAGACTAACTGGAAGGTGACTGGGCATGGGGGTGGGCTCAGTGGCCGAGCACTTGCCCAGCATTCAGGAGGCTCTGAGTTTGATTCCCAACCTGACATTAATAATGATAATAATAATAATAATAATAATGACTAAATGGCAAAGGTCTCTTAAGGCAGATCTCTCTGCGGAAGTGACATAGGTGACATGAATCCCTGCAGGGTCTAGACATAGAGGTAAATGGCACAAGTAGGGATCTGGGGCAGAGAGAGTTCCTGGTGATTCCGTGCCAGCCTGAGAGGTATGACTCTAGTGGGCAGGGAACTGTCAGGGGAGGCCAGGCTGTATGGATGCCTGACCAACTTCCTTGTTGCCTTTCCAGCTGTGGTGAAGAGTCAGGCCAGCACAGGGCAGCTTCTCCCAGGGTCTAGCTCCATCTCATCTCATCCCAGGGCTAGGACTGGGGAGTGGGCCAGGGTCAGTTGCCTCAGAGAGCACAGGACACAGCGTGACTCCGACGGCCCTCTAGCTTATGCTAAGGCATGCATTGATGCCTGTATCCATTATCTTTGGAGCCTTTTCTTCCTAGGCTTGTCCTGATGTCCTCTCCTTACTGCAGAGCTTAGCCTCAAGGCATGGAAGTCCAGGTTAGTGTCCTGGCCACCCTCCTGGCTCGAAGAGAACAAGGTGTTCCACCGCAAAGCCCTGGCCTGAGGACATGAGTGCACCTGACCCGGGGCACAGGAAGAAAGCTGACCCAGCGCCTGGGTTACATAAGGTGTCTTTGGAACTTGGCTCCTTTTGAGCTGATATGGGGAAAGGATGCCCAAACAGGCAAGCAGGTGGAACCGGAGAGGAGGGCGGTACCTTCGGGTCACTTCCAGGTCAGCCTGCATTCTGGGCGATGGTTGATTCATTCATCAAACGCTGCTGGCATCTACTCTGTGTCCAACCTGCTGCTGAGTTCATGAGGCCTCACCCTGGCTGCAGGGGTGCCCAAAGTCACGTAGGGTGCCCAAAGTATGTGACCATGTAGCTCCGCTCTGGCCAATAGAAAAGTAGCATCCTCTTAGGGAGCTCTAAACCTCACCTTAGCAGAGCTGGGGGGTGGGGGGAGGGCGTGGTGGGGAAGGAGCTGGTGCAAGAACCCGAATACATTAACGCAAGGACGAATCCAGAGAACAATTGTAAATGACACACGGTACACTGATTTATTTTTGTAGCCAATCTTCAAAGTCCAGTGTGGGTGTACTATACCCCAGCCCATCTCTGTGGGAATCATATTTAACTAGCCCACTGTGGCCCCACAGGATCTGGGGATGCTGTGGAAGGTGACAGGTGCTGGCTGAGCCCCACACTGCCTGCTGAGGGTGCTGGGGTCAGGATCAAGGGAGGGGTGTGTGTGAGTCATTCATTCATTTATTCATTCGATTATCTAATAATATTCAGTGAGTGTGGATTGAATGGCTGCACTGCTGTGGGAGCAAGAAAGGACCGTTCTGGCTGGAGAGAAGGAGGAGCCCCAGAGGGGATTGGTCAGTGCAGAGGCAGAGCCATTGTTCTCAAACATGAAGGCATGAGATCACTCAGGGCTCTAGCTTGTGTGTAGAACCACCCTGGATCATGGATTGGGGTGGGATGTAGTTTTTTTCTATCTAACAAATTCCCAGGTCATTCTCCTCCGACCCCCTCCTCCTCTTCCTTTTCCTCCTCTTGCTGCTGCTGGTCTAAAGACCCTGTTTTAAGAACATGCAGGCTAGAGCCTAGACAGATGGCTCAGCCATTAAAACTCCTTCTGCCCTTGCAAAGGACCAGGTTCAATTCCTAGTGCCTACATTGGGCCTAACACTGTAACTCCAGTTTCAGGGAAAGACAGTTGGAAACGTTTTTTCTTTAGTATTTGTGTGTGTGTGTGTGTGCACGCGCGCACGCGTGCGTGTACTATGGCATGTGTGTGGAGATCAGGACTACTTTTAGAAGTCAGTTCTCTCTTTTTTTTTTAATTAGGTATTTTCCTCAATTACATTTCCAATGCTATCCAAAAAGTCCCCAATACACTCCCCCACCCCCAGTCCCCCACCCATCCACCCCCACCCCTTGGCCCTGGCATTCCCCTGTACTGGGGCATATAAAGTTGGCAAGTCCAATGGGCCTCTCTTTCCAGTGATGGCTGACTAGGCCATCTTTTGATACAAATGCAGCTAGAGACAAGAGCTCTGGGGTACTGGTTAGTTCATAATAATGTTCCACCTAAAAGTAGTCCTGATCTCCACACACATGCCATAGTACACACACACACACACACACACACACACACACACACCTAATGTTGCAGTTCCCTTTAGCTCCTTGGGTACTTTCTCTAGCTCCTCCATTGGGGGCCCTGTGATCCATCCAATAGCTGACTGTGAGCATCCACTTCTGTGTTTGCTAGGCCCCGGCATTGTCTCACAAGAGACAGCTATATCTGGGTCCTTTCAGCAAAATCTTGCTAGTGTATGCAATGGTGTCAGCGTTTGGAAGCTGATTATGGGATGGATCCCTGGATATGGCAGTCTTTAGATGGTCCATCCTTTCTTCACAGCTCCAAACTTTATCTCTGTAACTCCTTCCATGGGTGAGAAGTCAGTTCTCTTATCCACCATGTGGATTCCGGGAACCCAGAGTGTCAGGTTTGGCAGAAAATGGCTTTACCCACTGAGACATCTCACCCCCCCCCCCACCACACTATGAAAGGTTTTCAGACAGGAAAGAAATGTGCCAGGCTTGTGATTTCAGAAACTCTGAGGAGTTGCTGACAGCTGCTTTCCTGCCAGGCCAGAGTGACCCTTACCTCAGGAGGGCTCCATCTTCACATGGCCGGAAAGCCTGAGCTATCCTGCTGGAACCAGAAAGACACAGGTACAAAGTGATATGTGTGGACAGCTCAACACTGTGACCGGAAATAAACCCTGAATCAGCTGGAGGCCTCATAGCAGAGTTTCCCCAGCTAAGGGAGATTGGGACAGCTGTGGGCAAGGAGAAAAGTCAGGGGCTGGGGTGTCTGAGCCCTGTTGGGGTGCTAGAGTTTCCTGCTGGATAGTAGGTTGGAATCAGTGAATTAAATTCCGGTGCCTCAGTTTCTCTGCCTAGAAATAGGACCACACGCTAATCCTACTTCTCTCCTGCATGAGGTTGTTAAAAGGGGACTAAATGGGACCATCTCTAATTGTGCTGGACATTGGCCTGGGCATATAGCAAGCACTTAATAAACGTGGGCTCTTGTTAGTCCACCGGTGTCTGTCTCTCTATCTGCCTGCGCTGGGAGGACATGAAGGCTGAGGACTTTGCCATCTTTGTCTGTCCCTGGGAACATCCAAATGGTCTTCCAGCTTCCATAGCTCAGAGCATTCTCAGACCCTACCCAAGGCCTGCACTTGACTGTGTCTGAATCAGGTCCCTGCTGTCTCTGAGCCAGGGTGGGCTGAGGACAGTGGGATCCAGCAGCTCTAGAGACCTGCAGGCTGCTCTCCCCTCCTCCAGGCTTCAGCATACCCCCAAGCTGCAGCATCCCCCCTCCCCCCTGGGGCTGCTGTGTCTCTTTAGCTGTTCCTGTCTGATAAGAGTGGATTTTTCCATTTCCTGCAGCAGAGATGCCCCGGTTTCCCCTCTGCCCACCAGCTGCCCTGATTTCTACTCCTGCACAGGCTGAGATGGCTGTCTTTGCAGCCACAGGAGGTTGTGGCAGGAGGGAAGATGTGTGCGTGGGCCAGGGACCTACAGAGCCGGCAACAGATTCCATTAGGAGGGCAACTTCTCGGTTCTGATGTGACAAGAAAGCCCGGTCTTTATCAGAAATGGCTTAACCTAACCCCAGCAAACAATGCCACCCCCCAGCCCCCCAGCCAGCAAACAGGAAGCAGAGGCTGGATAAAAATACTGTCCTCTGCAGCTGCGGCGGCTGAGCATCTAGCTTTCAGAAAACCCTGCTCTTGACAGGAAACACAGCTGCTGCCGAGAGGAGAGAGGAGAGTCGGGTGAGGGGACCTGGGGTAGAGACATGGGTGACAAAGGCAAGTGAAAGCAGAGACCCTGGAACCCATCAGTCCATAGCAGGTGAAGAAACAAGGCTGGGCCACCTCTGCCTGCCTGGCCTCCATTCTAGGTTTGTCTGGAACAGACACAACCGATTCCTCTCCCCCTACTTGGAACCGGGAGACCATTATTGTATGGGAGAGATTAGACTGTGGCTTTGAATTTATTTTTGTTAGTTACAAAGCATGACTCCTGGAATCAAAAAACAACGCGCTTCTAAAGGACCAGATAAAAAGTATTTTATAGGCTGTGTATGCCACGCAGTCTCTCACACCTGAGCCCTGCTGCTGAAGCAGAGAAGCCATAGAAGGCAGTGAGAAGCCGGAGCACTAACTCCAGCCAGCTCAGGCCAGTGACTCTCACGGACTGTTCCTGTGTCACACAGTACTCTGTCTTTGACGGTTTTCAACCACTTCAAAAGTAGCAACCTGGAACTAGGCAGATAGCTCAGTCAGTAAAGTATGTGCCTTGCAGACAGAGAGACCCGACTTTTATCTCCTGAGCACCCCCCCCTTTTAAAAAAGCTGGGCGTGGGAGTATACACTTATAATCTTGGCGTTGGCAAAGACAGACAGACGGATCCCCAGGACTCTGTGGCCAGAGAGCCTAGCTTAACAGGAGAGTCCCAGGCCAGTAAGAGACCCCCTCTCAAGAAAGCAAAAGGGACAACTCCTGAGGAGGGACAGTTGAGGTGCTCTCTGGCTAACACAGAGAGAGAGAGAGAGAGACAGACAGACATACAGACAGACAGACAGAGACAGAGAGATAAAGAGACAGAGATAGAGACAGAGGTGGGGGTCGGAGATCATTCTTCATCTTTTGCTCTGTTTAGTTTCAGACAGGGTTTCCCTGGGTAGGTTCACTGGTCTCAAAGTTTACTATGTAGCCCAGGCTGGCCTCCAACTCCTAATCCTCTTCCCCAGTCTCTTGAGTGTTCTACTAAACCCTCTGGTGTGTGTGTGGGGGGTCCTCATTCTTAACTTTCAATTGGTACAAGCATAAGTTTGCAGGCCTGGTTTGAGCTTGCAAAAAGCAATTGGCTGACTCCTGTACTATAAAACATACTAGTTAGTCTTAATTTCTTCCTTCCTTCCTTCCTTCCTTCCTTCCTTCCTTCCTTCCTTCCTTCCTTCCTTTTTTCTTCCTTCCTTCCTTTTTTCTTTTTGCGAGACAGGGTTTCTCTATATAGCCCTGGCTGTCCTGGAACTCACTTTGTAGACCAGGCTGGCCTCGAACTCAGAAATCTGCCTGCCTCTGCCTCCTAAGTGCTGGGATTAAAGGTGTGCGCCACCATGCCTGGCTTTCTTTCTTTCTTTCTTTCTTTCTTTCTTTCTTTCTTTCTTTCTTTCTTTCTTTCTTTCTCCCTCTTTCTTTCTCTTTCTTCTCTCTCTCTCTCTCTCTTTTGAGACAGAGTTTCTCTGTGTAGCCCTGGCTGTCCTGGAACTCACTCTGTAGACCAGGCTGGCCTCAAACTCAGAAATCCTCCTGCCTCTGCTTCCCAAGCGCTGGGACTAAAGATGTGCACCACCACGCCCAGCTCTGGCTATTGCTCTAATCTTATTACTTTATTTTATTTATTTACTTATTTTATGTGAGTACACTTTAGTTAATTAATTTATTTATTTATTCATTCATTTGAGGTATGTGAGTATGCTTTCACTATCTTCAGACACACTAGAAGAGGGCATCGAATCCCATTACAGATGGCTGTGAGCCATCATGTGGTTGGTGGGAATTGAACTCAGGACCTCTGGAAGAGCAGTCACTGCTCTTAACCACTGAGCCATCTCTCCAGCCCTACTTTATTTATTTATTTTTTTTAGCAGATCTTATTTTTATTTTTAATTCCGTGTGTATGTGTGTGTGTGTTTGGGTATAGGTGTGCTCACACATGCAGATGCTTGCAGAGTCCAGAAGAGGGCATCAGATGCCCTGCAGCTGGAGTTACAGGTGGCTGTGAGCTCCTTGATGTGAATGCTAAGAAGTAAACCTGAGTGCTCCGCTCTTAATGACCAGGCCATCTCTCCAATCCCATTCTCAAATCTTTTCTTCAGAGTGTGTGCCTGCTGAGGGCCACTAAGGTAGCCATGCTTTTGATGTCTAGCAGTTTTTGCCTTGCTGGGTTTCACTCTCCTGACTGGCCATGCATTTCAGAGTCCCGTAACTGATAGGACTGACCTACCCCACCCCTGGCCCAGGCAGCCATCGCTCGGCTTTCTGGTTTGAACTTAACTTTGCCTCCATGAAACACAAGGAGAGACTCTGTCGTCCTGTAGTGCCTGTTTTGACCAACCTCAAGTTCATTGCCTCCTTATCTTCCCAGAATTCCATTCTGCATCATAGTAATGCCGCTGCCCCCTCTTTCTCTGTGTTTTCATCTGCTGGTTTTAGACTAGAACATTCCTTTATTTTTAGCCTCTCTGTTGTTGTGTTTACACCAGTGCTCTTTGTTACCAGCATACACTGAACATTTTTCCTTCTTTGCAAAGCAAATCTTTACTGTCTTTAGAGCAGAGGGGAGGAAAGCATTTGTGTTAGTGTAGACATCTGGCTTGAAGTCACCTTGTCCCACACTTTCATGCACTTGAGTTTCATTGTTTCTTCTTTCTTTCTGTGATGTCAGATGTACATACACACACACACACACACACACTTGCATGTAGAGGTCAGAGGACAACCTCAGGCCTTGTTCTTCAGGAGCTGGCCACCGTGGGTTTTTGTTTGTTTGCTTTAGATTTATTATGTGTACGATGTCTTGCCTGCATTTTATATATGTGCCTTGTGCAAGCCTGGCGCCTACAGGAACTAGAAGAAGGTGTCAGATCCCTGACCATCGTGACCATGTGGGTCCAATTGAACCTCAGTCCTCAGAAAGAACAAGTGCTCTTAACTACTGAACCATTTCTCCAGCCCCAATTCACCTTGTTCTTGAAACAAGGCCCATATTGGCCTGGGGCTTAGCAATTTGACTGGGCTGACTGGCTAGCATGTACCAGAGAGCTACTTATCTCTGCTTCTTAAATTTTGGGGTAACAAGTGTATGCCACTGTGCCTGGCTTTTTAAAAATTGAAATTCTCTCTCTCTCTCTCTCTGAGTGTGTGTGTGTGTGTGTGTGTGTGTGTGTGTGTATACACACCATGTGTCCAGGTTTCTTCAGAATCCAAAAGAGAGCTTCAGATCCCCTGGAGACAGAGTTACAGGCAGTTGTGAGCAGCTCTATATGGGTGCTGGGAACTAAACTTGAGCTCTCTGGAAGTGGACCATCTCACAGCCCCAGCGCCTGGCTTTACCAGTTAGATTTTGGGGATTGGCACCAGTTACACATGGAATCAGTCAGGTTAAAATGACTCTCAATACTTCCTAGCAAAACAAGCTGGGACACGTCATGCCAGTTCTCTGTCGAATGGGCTGATTGCAGCCCCAAGTTATAGGGTCGTTCTATGGATTGGCTGGGGAAATGACATCTTAGCGTGGTGTTGCTTGCTTGGAAAGAGGTTAACCTGTGTTAGCTGTTGTTATGGTGGCCGCGAGGTGAGGCCATAGCAGGGTCTGTATGTATGTATCTCATACCTGGAAGGTTGGGAGTATTTTTATGTAGTCCTTGCCTGGAGATATGAAATAATTGGACTATTTTAAAAACTCAGAAGAGATGGGAAGAGACATGTGCTCAGAGAGATGGGACTGAGGGAGCAAAGGGAGGCAAGGAAAGAGGATTGAAAGTGGAGGCGTCTGGGGAGAGATGGCATGGAGAGGAAGTGCAAAACCTTGGAGAGCTCCCAAGCAGCCAGCTTGAGGTTCTGCAGACAGGGCGTGGAATAGAAAGAGTTTCTGCTGTGCAGCTTCTGGGGGATGGGGTGGCATCTGGGGATGCAGCCAGTGAAGTATTTGGGAGCTGGTGATGTTGGGGGTCATTCCAAAGAGGATGGGAAAAGCCTTGGGCTTGTGTTGGAGGACACATGATCCCCTTGTCAGACTTAAAGACTAAATGCTGTAGGGAGCATGACTACCCAAGGGGGAGTTAATGGATGGGGGAGGGGAAAGGAGGAAAGGAGAGGGGGAAGGGGGTGCACAGGCCACGCCTTAAGCTCTGTTCTCCATGCCTGTTGTGTTTATGGGTGTGGTTCTCTCATGCAAGGAGATTTGGTGCAGGCTCTCTCATATGTTAGCAGGTCCCCTTCTGCCCTGCCCTGTGCTTCAGAGAGAGCTTACAAGTCCAAGAAGGATGAACTGCAAACCTTGCACTTTAAATCTTCATGTGCGCTTTTTAGAAGAGAAAGTAATTAAGTTTGCGTATTTGCTCAACTCAACCACCGTTTCCGAGAGACTTCTGAGAACCCCACAAGTTAGTTCTTCAGACAAGAAAACTAGGCACCATAGTGCGCACGTGTTATCCAAGCACTTGAGAGGGGGTGTTAATAATTCAAAGCCAGCTTGGGCTACAAAATGAGTTCAAATCTAGTCTGAGATACAATGGAGAGATGGCTCAGCGGGTTAAGAGCACTGACTGCTCTTCCGAAGGTCCTTAGTTCAAATCCCAGCAACCACATGGTGGCTCCCAACCACCCAAAATGAGATCTGATGCCCACTTCTGGTGTGTCTGAAGACAGCAACAGGTGTACTTAGATATAATAATAAATAAATCTGAGAGAGAGAGAGAGAGAGAGAGAGAGAGAGAGAGAGAGAGAGAGACTGTTTCAATCAATCAAGCACTCAGTAGCAAAGACAGACAAGATTACCTCTTAAAGGAGATTCAGTCTCTTTCCCTGCATAACCCTGACACGAAGTGAAAGTTACACATTGTCAGAGGCATTTGGTAGCCAATATTAATGTCTACCAACATGTTTTGTCCAATATAGCCACTTATCCTGGATACACAAGTTCTGGAGAGCAGATGGTGGCTATGTGCCTGGGGTGGCCCTGACTGTCTTCTGATTATATCAGAGATGCTAAGAGAGAGACAGGCTTCTTGGCACAGGTCAGACGATGACCCTTCTCTCTGAGACGGAAGAGTCTGGGGCCTTGCCTGGGGATACTTCTGATCCACAGGGAAGGCAGAGTCAGCTCTGAAATGTGGGCAGAGGCTGCATGGGCCTTTTCCCTTGCAGATTCAATTACTGATTGGGAGCCTGAACTTCATTACAGGAGCAAAGAGTGGCTTGCTCACCCTGCCTGCCCCCAGAGCTCCCCTACGCCATCCACCTCCAGAGCTGACCGCCTAGCAAAGACACCTCTACTCTAGTGTTGTATTCTTAGGACTAGACAGAAACAGCACCCTGGAAAGGTACCGAGCTATCCCGAGAGCCAGGGGCTGGGATGTGGGAGTAGGGCAGTCCTCACAGACACAGTGACATTTAAGATGGGACCTGGAGACTAAGCCATGACTGACAGGTTAAGGGAAATTAAGAAATGCAAGTTGAAGGAACAGCACACATGACGTGAAGGTCCGGAGGTGCAGAGGTGGTGGGGCCTTGGATGGCCCCGAAAGGAGCCCATGGTGATTGGAGGGATGATGCCAGGCTATGTAGGTAGAGGCCATATCATGGAAACTCATCGGAGACCAAGTGTATTGTGTATTGCTGTGTATTGTGTGCTGGGCCTGTTTTGGCCTTCTGGGTACAGTAATGAGGGGAGTAGATGCTACTGAGATTTCACAGAATTCTCAAGCATGATTGAAGTCCTCTCCTTCTCTTCAAGGTGATGGGTGACTCACCTACCATTGAATGCAGAGTTTCTGAGGTGGGCTTCTGCAGTCATTAGCACAAGGCCTTCCGCAGCTCGCGTTACTGCCTGATTCTGGTACTTGCACATCATCTCCAAGGGAAACTCTGGCCTTCTAGCAGTCACTTCCCTGTGCCTGCTTGATCCTCAACCCTGCCACACCCCAGTGCACCTGCATGTTCTGGACATTTCCCCGCATGCGCACAGGATCATGTAACAGGAGGTCTTTTTATCTAGCTCTTTTGGCCAACCACAATGCTTTCAGATTCTTTCAGAATAAAATTCCATTGCCTGGAATCCCACGTATCCATTCATCAGTTGAGGGACATATAGGCTGTTCATACTTTGGGATTATTAAGAACAATGCTACTATAAACATGAGTGTATACGTTTGTTTTGTTTAGATTTTTGAGGTAGGGTCTCAATGTGTACTTCTGACTGGCCTGGAAATTATAGTCTTCCTGAATGCTGGGATTACTGGTATATACTACCTCACCCTGCACATACATGTATTTGAGTTTCTGTGTGGACACACCGGCTCAGCCCCCTATGCCAAATTGCTGGGTCATATGATCATGTGGTCACTTGATATTTATTCCAAAGCAGCCGCACCTTCTCATACCCTATGAGCAGTGGGTGGGAGTTGTAGTTACCTCATATTATCATTGTACCTCGGTGCCTCCTGCTCTAGAACAGCTGATGTCCAGGGGAGAAGAGGGGCTGGTTCCTGGGCCTGGGGATGCGACTTTGAGAGGAGCCAGCATCTTTCTGGGCTAGGCTTCATCATGGCTGACTCATTGCCCAGAACCCCAGGAAGCTGTTGGAAGAGTCTCTAATGAATCTGTCACTGAGAAACCACCATTCCACTTGACTGAGCCTCTGCCCCCAGCCCCAGGAAGCCACGATTCCCTGGAAGCAACTATTTCTGGCAATTTCTGCTCCCGGGACAAGCAGTGGTGGGTGGAAAGTTGAAGTTGCTCAGTGGAGCGATTTTGGAAGCACAGTCAAATGAGGACCTGGCTTTCTGAATGTGCTGGGCTGAAGGCTAGACCCACTGCTAACTCTGTTAGCACACTGGGGAGGGGGAGCCAGACCACTGTGGGTAGGATTTTCCAGGCAAGAGGTGTAGTTCCCTTGGGTGACAAGTGACCGCTGGAGGGAGAAAGCAAGGTGCTTGGAATTCAGGGTAGCATGGGGTCTGCCCAGGATGGAGAGGCAGCAGGAAGATGAACCGAGGGTTGGAGCTCTTTGCAAAGCTGCCACTCCTTTTGCCACATGACTTCAGGCTAAATGTCAGCCTCCGTACCTGGGGACCTCATTTGCAAATGGTAATAACAAGGCTTCAGCAGTGGCTCTGTCATCATCTGTCTTCTTCCCCATGTGATGTTCTAGAACACCGAGCTCTGTCGGCAGCAGTCCTGGCCTAGCTTGCACCTTTTGCCGTCTCTTCCATGGTTTTTATTTGGCAATGTTTTGGCAGAGTGGTTCAGTATGCAGGCTTTGGAGTCGGCTGAGCCTGGGTTCAAATCCAAGCCTTGGGATGACGGAGATGGCTCAGTGAGTGGAGTTGACTGAGCCATCTCTAAAAACAGGGTTTGATCCCCAGGACACCTGTAAAGGTGGAAGGAGAGAACCAAATCATAGAGTTGTCCTTTGAACTCCATATGCGCTCTGTGGAGCGTCTATGCCCCCTCTAGTACTCTCTCTCTCTCTCTCTCTCTCTCTCTCTTTCTTTCATACACAGACACACACATGTACAGAGACACACAGACATGCATAGATATAGGCATGAGCTTACACACACACACACACACACACACACACATACAGATACCCACAATAATAATGTTGATGATGTCACGTGACGGTGATGAAGATGAAGAAAGTGATCTTTTCAATAAAATTTTTTTTTCAATATCAAGCCTCTCCCACCTCTCGGCTACACTTGGGCAAGTCGTCTCACACCCCCAAATCCCAGTCCCAGTTTTCCATCTGTATAGGTACAGTAGAAGCCATGGGTCTCAAATCCTCCCCACTGGGTTATGAGGACTGGTTGATGTGATGTCTGGAAAACACCCAGTGATCACAAGGTTCCGCACAGCAGGTACTGCCTTACGGAAGGAATGAGTGAGGGCCCAGGATCAGAGAGAGGAAAGAGTAGTGTGTTACGGAGCAGACAAGATGGCTACTTGGTGCCAACCCAGAGTGGAGGCCAAGGGAGGTGGGGCTGATGATTCCTAAGACCAGCCTGCAGGTCTCCTCACATGGCTAACCGATGCCAGGGGAGGATGCTTGCTCCCTGCTCTCTCTTAACCCCTAAAAGATGCTTTTTGGTCATAGAGTCACCTTCCCTGAGGAGCCTCATGTCTGTAAGACAACATGAGAGATGATGCCCAAGGCCAGGGAGCAAGTAGCTGAGGCCCTTGCCGTGTGGGAGGGCATGGCGCCATAGAGAGCTGACATTCGGTTGCAGTCCCAAGGCTGAAGAAGAAATTGCTGGCCCAGGGTGGAAAAAAAGAAGGTTTCAGACACAGGAGATAGCATGTGGAGGCTGGGGACTGGGAGTCCAGCTTTGGCTGGTTTGAAGAAGCCAGAAGCGAGTGCAGCAGGAGAAGGCCACAACAGGGAGGGAACAGGTGGGACTTGGGGGGCGAATCGAGGACTGGTTGAAGCCCCGGAAGAGATGAGACAGGGAAGAGGAAGTGGTGCTTGGTACCCATGAGCATGCCCGTCAAGGCATCTGCTTAGGTATCCTTGGGGAGCTGCATCTTGCTCAAGGTCCACCTGCTGTAGGCTGACGCTGCAGCCTCCTTGCCCAGTCCTGAGGGGCAGGGGCAGGACCCACTCCTGAGCTTGCATGTCACTCGCCAGTGCTTGGCCAAGCAGTGACTTCTGGGGAGCAAGATGGGTAAAATGTCAAAGGAAAACACAATCTTGTCAGTGGTGACGTTAGCCTGTGAAGACAGCTGCTACCAGCTTTCTCCAGAGAAGGCACCCCTGCAGCCCAGCATTGCAGCTGGAAAGGCTAAGAGCAGATGGCCTTGCTGGCCCAGATTTCAGCCAGATTGCCTGGGAGGTGTGGGTGTAGTGTGTGTGTGTGTGTGTTGGGGGAGGGGGGCAGGAGCAATATGCGTGGGGGAGGGGAGCAGAGCCACCTCATGCCATCTCCATAGTGCTCTGCCCATTGGGGAGCAGGGGTACTCTCCAGGGCCTCTGTGGTCTTAAACCAGTACTTGTCAGAGTCCCTTGGAGAGAGGCCACTTCCATCTGTGAGGACCTGCTTACAAGCTTGTGGGTGACTTTCAGTGCCCATGGAATCAGCACCAGCATCCATTGCCCAACCCAGGTAGGACCCAGTTGCAGCTCACCAGTTAGTTTCAGTGTTTCTTCTCCTGGTAACTGGAAATAGTGGCACTTAGACCTTCTCTTCCTAAATCCTCACGGCACCCTAAAACCAAAGTCCTCATTTGATCCCCATTTTATAGCTAAGGGCCTGAAGGCCAAAGGCCACAGCTAACCACATACTTGAGGATAGATGGTTCATTCTGATAAACTGAGCTTAAGTCTGGAGGCCTGGGTCTGGTGGGCAGAGAGCAGCCTCAGGTGCAGCAACCAGGAGAGAGGCTGGGAACTGCCTGCTAGAGGAGACAGCATGTCCCTTTTCTCTTGGCACTTCCTGAGCCCCTGTCAAGCCTTAGACCCCAAGTTTCCTCCCTAGGTTGTTCAGGATGCTTGTCCAGTAAGATACGAGCCTGGAACAGAGCCCGGGACAATAAACACAGGATCTCGGTTTAGCCGAGCAAAGCCCCATGCAGCTTCTAAGTACCCCATTCACATAGACTATGATGAAAATAACCTGGCCTCTGAGTTGGTTGAGAGAGTTGCCCTCTGTGGGGCCCCAAGCTGCAGGGCCTTGAAAACCAAGCATCTGCAGACGTTGCCACACAGGATGTGATGCAGGCAGCGGGGGGGACTGCACAGTCTATGGGGACATTTAGCTCTGGCGCTCTGGGATGAACACAGTCTAAGTGACCCATCACCAGACTGGTTTTTCTGTCCTGCTTGTGGGGCCTGGAGCTCTTCTGTCTGTGTGGAGACCTGAGGTTATCCAATGTTCAGCCAGCCTTAGGAGTGTCCCCTAGCTCCCCATGTCAGCCATTAGCTTGGTTGATGGCGATGCGTAGTTGAGTCTTGGCTTCTAGGTCCCAGCACCTCAAAACACAAAAAGACATTGGACAGACAAGCGCAGAGTCCCTCTTCTTGCTGAGCCCAGAGAAAGGGAAGCTGGCTGCGTGCTGGGCGGTGGGACTTGGCTCCAGGGAGCTGGGCTCAGAGCCAGGCTCTGGTCTCCTAGGGAGAGCTGCCTAGGCAGCCTTGGCTTGTGGGTATTCAAGGTTTCTTGGAGCTGGAGATGATCTGTCCTACTTCTTGGGATGAAAATAACTGCCCGATTTCAGGGTAATTACATGGCTTGGGCTCCCACACAGTGCAGAGAGCCCCCCGATAATTACTGTGTGGATGCTGCTGTTGGCAGCTGATGCTTATTTTCTGCCTCAGAGTCTCCTGGACAGGAAGCCTGGGCCATCAACTGCTCTAGACAATGCAAATCTGCTCATGTGAGCAGAACCTTCTAGAAACACTTTCTGGACAGGGTTGTGATGGCCTCTCTCACTCCAGAACCATCTGTCAAGCTCGGGACACCATTGCCAGCCCAGATACAAGCTGTGTCTGGGGTTGTCAGTGGCTATATTAGTAATTTCTGATTCCTGTGACAAGAACATCTGACCAAAGCAACTTAGGGAGGAAGAGGTTGGCTTGCAGTTCCAGGGTACAGTCCGCCATGGAAGGGAAATAGTGATGGTGGCTGGTTGCGTTGTATCCCCAGTCAGGAAGCCGAGAGTGAATGGATGCTGCTTCTCAGCTCTTGTTTTCTGTTTTATTTAGTCCAGGACCCAGCCTATGAGATCGTGCCATCCACACTCAGAGTGGACCTTCCCAACTCAGTTAAACATCTCTGGAAATGTCCTCCTACACATGGCCAGAGGTGTGTGTCCACCTTGATTTCAAATCCAGCCAACATTGGAGATTAATTATCTCAGTGGCTTTACCATCATCTCCTCAAGTAGCCCTGGGCTAGGCCCATCTACTAAGTTACCGAGCTCTGTAGGAGGCACCTGCGCGTGGGCAGAGCTTCCTGTTATACTTCCTGCCATAGCGGTGTATGAAGTGGAAACTTACAACTTCCTTGGGGTCAGTTGTGTTGGGTGGTGTTTTGCTGGGGCAAACATGTGAAGGAGTGTTTTTCTGAAGTGGACACAGGTGAAAGACTCAGGCAAGACTCGTGAAGGAATGTTACACTGAAGGAGATACAGGAGAGAGGATGTTCTGCTAAAGCAAACCTGTGAAAGGACTCTTGATGAAGGATTCTTTGCTAACAACACTCATGTATTGGTCAGACTTACATTGTGCAGTTAAGCTCCATTTGTCGGGACTTTGAGAGCTCGGGCTGATTGGATGTGTGTATGCTGAAGCAAGGCATGTGGAGGACACGTGGTGTTTGGAGGGTATAAATGGGACTCGATGGAGTGATGGAGACAGAGCTTGGCTTGCTGGTACATCTAATTATGCAATGCTTGTGGGTCTCAAGTCTTCATTGATCTTTGCTTCCCTGAGAGAGGCACAGCTGAGAACTTCTGGTGTTCCTGCTGTCCCTCCTGATGACTTGAGCTGAAGCTGAGGCCTGGCTGCTTCTGCTAGGTTGTGTCACCACGGTTGCTAACCCAACTCTACTGAACTGGTCTATGAAGTGTTTGCAAATGGATCAAGCTGCTGCTGCCTGCTAATCTGTGAACTGAACTGCCCATTTCCTGACAACACAAAGAACCTTTCTAAATAGGTCCACTTCCCTCACATTCTTTCCCACTACCTCTGGTGGATGGTGGGCTAAAAGGGAGGTTAAAGTGTTTAAGAACCATCATTAAGAATAAGATATGAAAATACTAAAGTTACAGATGTCTGTCTACTTGGGTTCATGGTCAAGGTGGTCTGTAGCGGTCTAAGATGGATCACCTGTATGTATTTTCTCAATATTTATTTATTTGTATTTCATATGTATAGTATTTTTGCCTACATGTACATCTGTGCACCACATGCGTGTCCATTGCCCAAGAAAGGTTAGAAGAGGGCATTGGAGCCCCTGGAACTGGAATTACAGATAGTTGTGAGCTGCTACATGGGTGCTGGGAATCACAGGGGTCCTCTGCAAGATCAGCACATGCTTTTTACCACTGAACCATCTCTCCAGCCCTGTGCTTGTGTCTTTGAACTGAGGTAGGGAACTGCCAAGGGTGCCAAGGTCCTAGAGGAAGGAGTTCCCGGGATTCATTGTGTGTCAGGCCTTAGGAATACAATCATAAATACCAGGCTACATTCCTGCCTTCTTGGGCTGGAGTTCAGCATGCAGAAAAATACAAGAACTGTAATTACACAGTTATGCGGGTCAGGGTGTGGTATGGTTGCCCATGGGATGTGTGTGTATGTATGTGTGTGTGTGTGTGTGTGTGTGTGTGTAGCAGGAAGAGGCCAGGGAGACTGAATGAGCCCTAAAGGATGAGGAATGGGGCACATGTGTGTGCACATGTATGTGTGTAGCATGCCTGCTGCTAACTTGTGAACTTCTTAGAGACCTGTTAGGGAGATTGCTTAGATGGTGGTGCATGGGTGGATGGATGGATGGATGCCTGGCTCGCTGGCTATATGGATGGATGGATAGATAATTGAGTCTTCCATGCAATGAGAATGTGACTCTTGCAGTCGACACAAATGACTGTTGCAGAAAATGTTAGGAGCTTAAGAAATGGAGTACTA
This sequence comes from Mus caroli, assembly GCF_978045245.1. Classification (NCBI taxonomy): domain Eukaryota; kingdom Metazoa; phylum Chordata; class Mammalia; order Rodentia; family Muridae; genus Mus; species Mus caroli. Next base: position 20,842,985 of record NW_028227257.1, on the reverse strand, counting down.
CTCAGCTATTAAAAAGAAAGAATTTATGAAATTCCTAGGCAAATGGATGGACCTGGAGGGCATCATCCTGAGTGAGGTAACTCAATCACAAAAGAACTCACATGATATGTACTCACTGATAAGTGGATATTAGCCCAGAAACTTAGAATACCCAAGATATAAGATACAATTTTTGAAACACAGGAAGCTCGGGAGGAACGAAGACCAAGGTGTGGATACTTTGCCCCTTCTTGGAATTGGGAGCAAGGCACCCATGGAAGGAGCTACAGAGACAGAGTTTGGAGCTGAGATGAAAGGATGGACCATCTAGAGGCTGCCATACCCGGAGATCCATCTCATAATCAGCCTCCAAACGCTGACACCATTGCATACACTAGCAAGGTTTTGCTGAAAGGACCCTGATATAGCAGTCTCATGTGAGACTATGCTGGGGTCTAGCAAACACAGAAGTGGATGCTCACAGTCAGCTATTGGATGGATCACATGGCCCCCAATGGAGGAGCTGGAGAAAGTACCCAGGGAGCTGGGGGGATCTGCAACCCTATAGGTGGAACAACAATATGAACTAACCAGTACCCCCCCAGAGCTCGTGTCTCTAGCTGCATATGTATCAGAAGATGGCCTGGTCGGCCATTAGTGGAAAGAGAGGCCCATTGATTGTGCAGACTTTATATGTACAGGGGAACGCCAGGGCCAAGAGGTGTGAGTGTGTTTGGGGAGGGGGGAGTGGGTGTGGGAGGGTGTGGGGGACTTTTGGGATAGCATTGCAAATGTAAATGAAATAAATACCCAATAAAACATTTTTCAAAAAAAAAAAAAAGAAATGAAAGTGGAGAGGCAGGCAGACAGACAGACAGACAGACAGACAGGATTAGCACACAAGCCCCGCACTGCACAGCTTCAAGACTCCAAACAGAAACATGAATGGTGCCCCATGGAATCAGGCAAGACAGTGACCTGCAAGCAGGGATTGTATCATCCAAGACCTCGTATCGAAGGCAAGGGTGGGGGATGCTGTTCTCCGTGTCATGGGGGGAAGCAGAGAAGGGCTTGAGCCTTCTGTGATGAGGCTGATTTCCATTTGCAGTGCCTGCGAGCTGCACTGCCCCCTAGAAATTCCCATGAAGCTAAACCCGCTTAACTTCCAGTCTTCCTACTTTGTACCACACGCGGCAGTTGAACTAAGTGGTGGACACTGGGTTTCACATGCGTATTAATTCCAATTTAAGTAGCCATGGCAGCCGGATGTGGTTCCATAGGGGACAAGCAGCTGAAGGATCTGGCTGGGACTGGGCAAAGTCCAGGCACATATATGCCTTGGTAGCAGTGTGTCTTGGGCAAGTCTACCTGAGTCATTTTCTTGCAGAGCTGAGGCCTCAACTTCCCTTTCCCACAGATTTCTGTCCATGCTGAGGCCAGGGTGCCGTGGACTGTGGTCTAGAGGATGGAGCTGAGCAACTGCTCCAACCCCTGCTTCTGAGACTTGAAGGCTGTCCTAGTGTCCATCCCTGTCTTTTCCCTGGCATCCCTGAGGCTGTTGATTGACAGTTGTCTTGCATATTACCACAGCCCACTTCTAACCTGCTCCCTCCACCAGGAGCACTTCACTGAGACTTCCTCAACCCTGCATGACTATGTGAGCTACAGGCAGGAGATAGTGGCTACCTTGGGTGTTTGGCGTGTGACCTGGGCTCATGTGAGCGGAGTGTGAGAAGGCTCAACAGGGCACGGCCAGTCCGCTCCTCCCACTTGCAGGGTCCCATGCCCCTCTTCTTCAGCATTGTGACAGTGGCCCTTCCCACAAAGCAGCTTGTATATCTGGCTTGTTTGCCTGTCCTCATTCAGGCAATCGCCCCTCATCTGGTCCTCTGGCCCAGAATTCCACTTGCCCACTCAATGTTCAGCCTAGGAAAGCTGGAGCCAGGGAAGCCCTCCTGTCTGTCGCCCCTTAGACAGTAGATGGTCCTGAGAGAGAACTGTGGGCTCCAGTGGACCCTGCTGTCAGCCCTGTGAATAGCTCCCTCCATGGGGAGAGACATAGCTGAAGGCTGGACAGAGTTAATCCCTCTATGCTGAGCAGGGTGGGGCCATGCAGGCTGACAGACAGGCCAGCTTCTTATTTTTTACCCTTTGCACATGGCTTCTAGCTGACACTGAGACCCTGGATGGGACAGGGGGAGGAGAAAGGACATTGGTAAGCCATCATGTGTGCAGGATACAGCTATGCTAATAAAACCAGCCAGAGCCAGACACCTATAAAACCGTGCACTGAGCACAGACCAGATGCTGAGCCCCTGACATGGCTCAACTTGATGCCATATGACCCCATGTGAAGTAGAGTCAACATCATTTCCACTTTACAGATGAGAAAACTGAGGTGGTGAGAGGGAAATGTGTTGATCATGATTGCCCTGTCAGTAAGACTCCAGTTGTAGATTTTAGGGACAAAAAAAGTACTTCATATTTGACAACCCATTCCAATTTCTCAACTTTGCTTTTTTGTTTGTTTGTTTGTTTGTTTGTTTGTTTGTTTGTTGTTTGGTTTCTTTGGTTTTTTGAGATAGGGTTTCTCTGTATAGCCCTGGCTGTCCTGGAACTCACTCTGTAGACCAGGCTGGCCTTGAACTCAGAAATCCGCCTGCCTCTGATTCCTGAGTGCTGGGTCTAAAGGCATGTGCCACCACTGCCTGGCTGCCATGCTAACTTCTCTGGTGAGTCAGCTCTTTTGGAGGGAAGCTGAGGCAGGAGAATTGTACATTTGAGATCTTCTTGGGCTACATAGCAAGTTCCAGGCTAGCCTGGGCTACTTAGCAAGACTTTCTCTCAAAATAAAAAAAAAGGTCAGAGGTGTAGCTCAGCAGTATAGCACTTGCTTAGCGTGCACAAGTTCCCATCCCCATCACAGCCAAAACCAAACCCCCACAGTGCTCAGACTGGCACCAAGGAAGATGGGACTGTTGTCAGCACTTGTATGTGTGACCTGTTCTGTGCCTCAGTTTCCTCATCTGTGAAATGGGGATGCTGTTAACATCTCATTACCCTTCTGTTGGGAATAAGTAAGAGCATTTATGGTGGAGTCTGGAGGAGGGTGGGTCTTGCTGGGTTCCCACAAGTGAGTGGCAGGAACCTCACTCCTGTCCTTTCCTCTTTCAGTACGCTACTTCCTGAAGAACAAGGTCAGCCCTGATTTGTGCAACGAGGATGGACTTACAGCCTTGCACCAGGTAAGCAGGCAGATCTGAGGTCCCCTGGCCTCTCTGATCCCTGATAACTCGCTCCCCAAACCCTCCGGGAAGAGGGGACATGAGACAGGAACACAAAGAGCCCAGCTGAAAGGCTTTTGTCCTTTGGAGATGCCTGTGTCTGACACAGACTGGCCTTGGAGCTCCTGGTTGTGCGCACGTGAGTATACACACACACATGAGCTCCTGGCTGTGCACGTGTGCACGGTCACAGGCTCTGAGGACAGGGGTTCTTTGTTCACTGTGTCCTCCCAGGCAGCTGAGAAAATTCATTGTAGAAGTTGAGAATTGACAGAGAGTATTCACGGCCACCAGGACATCCCACTCGCCCCGAGGACAAAGCCCACTGACTGTTTTGTTGTCTAAGGTCACATGGCCAAGACCTATGGCCATGAAGTGGGTGCTATCGAACACGTGTCCTTTCCAAGGGAATGTGGTGACATCCCTCCCTGCCTGGGGACGGCCTTGGCTGTCACCGCCCACATAGAGGCTTTGTCTTCCATGGCCAGCCTGTAGCCCCCAAAGGGTTAGTCCTGCGGGAATTCTTTCTCCAAAAGCTGAAAGTTTGCTTTAGTTCAAAGCTGTATTGTGTCTCCTTCCTAATGCTCAGAGTAAAGGACAAATCTCGGCTGTCCTGCATGAGACCCTGGAGGCCTGACGTGTTCAGTCTCTGCTCCTCCCCAGCTCCTAGGCCTGGACCCTGCCTTTCAGGCCCTCCACAGTGGGCTCTTCCCTATCATTTGTTCTCCATTGCCCGTGTCCTCACTCAGTAGCTCCTGTCCCCAGCAAGTGCTTGAGAGCTGGACTGTGACAGAGGCACTCTCTTCTTCCAAGTGACCCACCCTCTCCTGTCATTTAGCACTAGCCTGACACTCTGAGATGACCTCATCCCAGAAGCTGAGCCTCACCGCAACACAGCCTGCATCTTCTGTCCATTGTTGTGTTCCAGCATCTTTCCCCACGCTTGCAGACTGTAGGCACTCAGCAGGCGCACACTGAATCAGTGAATGGCCATACCTGACCCTTCCCCTGTGCTTGTTGCCTGAGTTTTTGAGCAGACAGACTTGAGGGTAGCCTGGTGAGGAGAAACCAGGCAGCTTGAACCCCATGGACTGAGACAAGCCACACGTATCTGATACCTGTAAGATGCTGGGACAAGGCCCCACCCACTGCATTCAGCTCTGAGCCGGAGGGCTGTCTGCCTGTGTACTCTTGGCCCTTACTGTACTCCAGAGCCTCAGGCACCCACACTTAGGCAACTGGCTTAGTAACCTCACTGGGTCTTACCCAAGGTTGCTCCACCCCTGCCAAAAAAAAAAGTCCAGCTTCACTCACTCCGGAGTGCTGAGGATACACTAGAGGCATGACCCTCAGTCTACCTTGGATTTGAGACCTAAAAGGCAACCACTGAGACTGGGTAGTATTCATTAGCCAGAGGCCTAATGATGGGATAGCCATAAGGGTAGAGTTAGATTTGAGGCCTGGAACTGTCACTCACTTGTATGTGACCTTGGACAAGTTCCTTATGCTCTCTGTGCCTCAGTTTCCTCTCCTGTGTGAGAGAGAGAGAGATAGTCTCCATCTCCCTGGGTTGCAGAGAGGATTGAACAAGCAGAGGTAAAACTTTGCAAGCAACACTTACCAGAAGCTATGCAGTAGTCAGGCTGGGGAGAACACTCCACGGCTAAGCACACATACTGCTCTTGCAGGGGACCAGAGTTCAGTTCCTAGCTTCTGTGTCAGGCTTACAACCACCTGTAATGCCAGCTCCAGGCGATCCGACGCCCTCTGCTGGCCTCCACAAGCACCTGCATGCATACATGTATATGCCTACATACACATAAACATATGCACGCAATTAAAGATTTTTTTAATAATCTCATTTGAAAAGATTTGAATTATGGGGTTGGAGAAGTGGCTCAGAGGCTAAGAGCACTGGCTGCTCTTCCAGAGGTCTTGAGTTTAATTGCCAGCAACCACATGGTGGCTCATAACCATCTATAATGAGATCTGATGCCTTCTTCTGGTTGCAGGCATACATGTAGATAGAACAGTATAGACAATAGTAAATACATGAATCTTTTTTAAAAAGATTTATGATTACAGTTTATCATGTGCCTACCTCACAAAGCACCTCATTGGTATATCTCATTTTGATCTTCATAGCCATGCTCAGAAACATTGTTATCCTGTTTTATATCTCAAGAAACTGAGGCTCAGGATGGGGCAGCTCTATTCTGTGGATAAAGATGTGGATATATGTGTGTCTGTATGGACCAGCATAGTGGCCACAGAGTTCTGTGGCTAATGTGACAGGAACTGGATTCTAACTCTTACTTAGTTTTAGTGAATTTAAACACAGATGGGCCATTTTAGATGTAAAATCTCTGGGTTCTAGGTCAAAAGGTGGATCATGGCAGAGCCAAGGCTAACAACAGTAGCCTTGACTATCTGGATACTGTAGTTAGAAGGGCCCCAGGGCTCTCTCTAGGTGCTATATTTGCCTTTATAAACTTTTTGGGGACCCTCCCTTGAATTTGGGGTTCCTTCCATTCTTTACCACCCCTCCTCCTCTTCCTTGCTGATCACATGACCTTCTTGGGTCCTGATTTTCTTGGGGGCTACTGAGCCTCTAGGAACACACAAGGAGAGGTAACTACCCAGGGTCTGAGCCTAGCTATGTAGAACTCTCCCCTAACGCTACCCTGGCCACGCTTGACTTAGGCTCCGCTTTGGGGAGGTCCTTAGGAGGCGTCTGCCCACAGTGTCCCACAGACTCTCATTCTTGATCATTCAGCAGTCCCTTTTACTCACCCACTCTTTTGTCAGGTTAGGGATAGGGGGTTAGGAAGAGGCCCTGCTTACAGACTGTGTGGTGTGGTGTGACTAGAGGCCTAGACATAACAGCTGGGCTGACGCCGTGTGGTCAGCGTTCACACGGATGGAAGCAAGAGGTATCTCTGCAGCTTGAAGCTCGAAGCTGTTGGCTTGCCTGAAAGGAGAAGCGATGCAGGCTTCCAAGAGGAAGGACACCTGAGCTGGGGCTTGAAGGAAGAGCTTATGAGTATTGTGTGCATATGAGTAAGAGTCTGCCAGAAAGAAAAAAAAAAAAACAGCATTTGGAGCAGAGAGAACACCCACAGAGGCTTGAAAGAGCTGCTCAGCCTTGCAAGTTTGAGAGTAAGGGAGTAATTAGAGGCATAGAGGAAGTGGGGCTGGCCAGGTTGAGAATGGGACCTTCAGAGTCAGACTGTTTGGACTTTATAGAATGATTTTTTTTATTGTGCCGGTACCCTAGGTCTGTCTGTCTGTCTGTCTGTCTCTCTTTTCTCTCTCTCTCTCTCTCTCTCTCTCTCTCTCTTTTGTTTGTTTGTTTTTGTTTTTTTGTTTTTCGAGACAGGGTTTCTCTATATAGCCCTGGCTATCCTGGAACTCACTTTGTACACCAGGCTGGCCTCGAACTCAGAAATCCGCCTGCCTCTGCCTCCCGAGTGCTGGGATTAAAGGTGTGTGCCACCACGCCCAGCTCTCTCTCTCTCTTTCTTATTTGATTAGCTTTGTAGAATCTTACTATGCAGCGTAGGCTAGCCTTGAACTATGATCCCACTGCCTCACCTCCCTAGTACTGAGAGTGTTGGATGTTGATGATATAATCTTGAATGAATCTATTTCTGGCTATGTGAGTGACTTTGTGCTTCTTTGAGCCAGTGGGGAGGAGAGGAGCCCCAGGATTGTTTTGAGGGTTAAATGCTGCGGTGAATGGCCAGAGCACCTGCCTAGTGTCTGGTTCTACAGGCCTTCCAGAAGTATCAGCTTTCCCTGTTGGTAATGAAGCAGCATGCTGTGGCCTCCCAGCTGTGTATCGCTACATACAACAGGGAAGGCTGGGACACCCACAGAGTCTCTGAAGGCTAGCCAGGCAGCTCAGGTCTGCTTCTCTTGGACAAGGGGAACCTTGTGAGATGTGCAGAGGTCACGCTGCAGGACTAGATACGGTAAAGCAGAGGCCATCTGGAGGTAGAGATGATGCAGTGCATGCTGAGCAGTGGAACGGAGACAGACACTTAGGAGCAAACACTCAGCTGGCTCTCTCGGATGTGGGAAATGAAGCCGCAGAAGTCAGCCTAGTGCAGGTGCTAATTCCCACTGTGGTTCCATGGTGACTGCGGGGCCTGCTCTCTGCCCCCCCACCCCCACCCCGTCCTCATAGACACCCCTGCACCCGTCCTGGGATCACTCCCACATGACCCCTCAGCTCTAGGTATGCAATCCCCTGGTCCTATCTCCTTACAACCAGGGGACTACTTACTTCCTTTCTACCGATGCCTCGCTCCAGTGCCTGTGTCTCCCTCTACTGGTTATATTGTGCTCCTGCATGGTTCTCCTGCCCCATGAGACAATAGAAGCCCTAATGGGCTGATCTTTCTTTCCCTTTCTGTCCAGAAAAGTACCTTCAGACTTAGCCATGCTAGACCAGCTGGTAGAAAGAACTGGCTCTGTGGCACCATCTGTGCACACGGCTGCTCCTCCCCTGTGTGTTCTTCTGTTGCAGAGTCCTGGCTGGCTGGGACTATGCTTGGGGCTGTGGTAGTGTCCCACCCCACCCCCGCCTGGTGTCAATAGGCTTACATAGGAGCTCCTGATCTTTCTGTTGGCTTCCTACTCTTCTCCAAACATATATATTTGTGTGTGTGTGTGTATGTATTTACGTTGGCCAGGCCAACACTATCCCTTATATCCCTTAACTAGGTGACTTCAACATAGCCCCTCTCTGTCCCTGTCAATGTGGGTATGTGCACTTGTACAAGCAAGTGCATGTACTTGAATGCAACACACACACACACACACACACACACACACACACACACACACACTCCTTCATAGTGCCCTGAAAATCAAACCTGGCTTAATTGGACAGCAGGGGTGAGCTCACATCCCTTGATACACACCTGCAGAGCGGCCACTGGCCTACCCTCTGTCCCCACCTCTGTCCTCCCTGGATGAGGCTGTGTCCCATGGTGAGCCTTTCACTCCCTGTCCCTAGAACCTGTGTTCTTGGGGAGCTGCAGGATTGGACCCCGCACCCCACCTGACTGGGGCTCATCCACATATGCCCACAGCTCCATCCAGGTGCGAGCACAAACAGGCTATCTCTGTGAAGTGTCTGTGCCAGAGCCCCCAGAACCTGCTGGGTGGAGTCTCAGTCACTCGAGGACCTCCGTAAGATTTGCATTCCCAGATCTGAAATTTGTAAAAGCCAAATGCACCTGAGCAGTCCTTGAACTGAAGGATGAGCTAAGAGTCCCCTTAAGATGTTGCCTGGAGAAAGCTGTCTGGGGTTTTAAAAGCTCATTCAAATTGTCTGCAGCCCCACTAACACTCATAAAAACACTTTATAGCTGACGGGGCCATTTGCTGAGGCTATTTTTACCTTTCTCATTATTAACTTCTCTAAGAGCGCCTCACTGAAAGTCACCGGCAGAACTTACAATACTCAGGCTCCACCTCCGCCGTCCTCCTCAGGATCTCTGGTGAGGAGCATGTGAGCTGTGTCCCCACCAGGGCATGGGCCGAGCCTGACCTCACTCTGCCTCTGTGTCCCTCCCAGTGCTGTATTGACAACTTTGAAGAGATTGTCAAGCTGCTGCTGTCCCACGGTGCGAACGTGAATGCCAAGGACAACGAGCTGTGGACACCCTTGCACGCGGCAGCCACCTGCGGCCACATCAACCTGGTGAAGATCCTCGTTCAGTAGTACGTGCCCCCCCCCCCGGGGCAGCCTGTGTGCCACCTCCACAATGGCATTTTCCGTGCTCATTAGTCCTCCATGCCTTCCTTCCAGCTCTTCCAATCCCCCTCCATCTCCTCCCTGGCCATCAGTTTTCTTTGCTCTATCTTCCTTCCCCAAACTCCCCCCCCCATCACTCCTGACCTCTCCGTCTTTTCCATGTGGTCTCTTTCTTTTACAATTTTTACTCTTTTTGCAGTTTTTGGGTTGCAATGCCAATGGCGTGCACTTTAAAGTTCTGGCTGTTTTATACAGCCCATGCTGTCTCCCTTGTTGAGAACTGTCACCACCATCTCTGAAACTCACTTCACCTTGCAGAGCCCACAACTATCGACCAAGATGATTTGTCCCATCCCCATCTATGCCCACCCTGCCCTCACTCCGAGACTACCGTTCTCCCGCACCCCACCTTTGTCTGCACCAGCAGCTCATTTAAGCGCAAGCAATGCCTGTCTTTTCACGACTGGATTATTTCACTTAGCACAATGTCCTCAAGGTCCATCCATGTTGTAGAGGGCTCAGAGACAGACTGTGTATCCGTTGGTCCATTGGTGGATGCTGGTTGTTGCGACCCTTTGGCTGCAGTGCATGGTGGTGCTGTGGACCAGACTCTGCTTCCCGATCATTTGGAAACATACCCAGATGTGGAATTGCTGGGCTCTGTGATAACCATTTTTAATTTTTAAAGGGATTTTTCTAATGTCTTCCTAGTTCCCCGTCTTACATCCTGAGGACCTGTGCCAGGCCCTGGGCACACAGGCTAGGAGAGCAAGGCCAGTGGGTGAGGTCTTAGAGACTGACGGTGTCTGAGTTCAGGGATAAGGGACGGAGAGCAGATGACCACTCCAACAGGTCTTGGCAGAGCATCAGAGACCCATCAGAGGTCTCCCAGGAGGTCCCTGAGGTCAGGGGAAATGGCGGCTTCGCATACTTTCCTGCTGGTCTGTATTGGAACCATGTGAGGCATGAGTGTAAATTTTACGTTCCCCAGCCTCCTGGGTTCTTTCAGGGTGTTGGAGAAAATCCACAGAGCTGCATATCGTGTTCATGGCTACTCAGGGATTTCTGCCGTAGAGAGCCCCACAGCCATGCCTGGGTACCACTCTCATCTCCATTGCTGGGATAAGTACTCTGGCACAACACAACTTAGGGGAGAAAGGATCTGTGCAGTGGCCTACAGTTCCAGGTTACAGTCCTTCTTTGTGGGAAATGAAGGCAGGAACTCAGAGCAGCTAGTCATATCGCTCAAGGGCGGAGAGAAATGGCTGCCCATTCTTAGAGTCCTCCGCTCATACATAGACCAGCACTCTGAGTTAGCATTCTCTACACAGGCCAGGGCCCCAAACACAGGATCGATGCCACTCACTTTCGGGCCGAGTCTTCCAGTGTCAGTTAAGGCAGTCAAGACAATCCCCCATCGACACGCCCACAGCCCAACCTCATCTAGACCATGCTTCATTGAGGCTCTTCCCAGGCAGATTCTAGGTCATGTCAGATCACCCATCACAGGTACCATTGGCCTGAAGGGGCTGCTCTTCCGGGGTGCCCCTGGGCTCTGTTCTGCCCATGTCTTGGTCAGCTCTTTGGGTAAGGGATTCAAAGAGGAGGTATATGCATACTGGTGAGGGCCGGCATAGAACTTGGAATAACACATGACATGGAACATAGGACATGTCTGACCCATGAGAGACCCTATTATATTCAAGCTGTGTGGCCTGAGACATGTAATCGAACCTTTCTGAGTCATTGTCTCCTCTTGAGTGAGGTGAGCCACACACTAGCACCCCTCAGGAGACTCCTTATAATAGTGTGTGCAAGGGTCTTACATCGAGCCTGGTTTCAAGAGGTGCTGGGTGAGAGGTCCCGTTCCTGTTTATACCATTTCTCTTATTGTTATGAAAGAGGGCTTTGCCATCTGTCTGGAAGTGCCTACCTGCTGATGGAGCTCATCTGAGACCTTGGTCCTTTTCTGCTGGGACCCTGAGATTCGAAAACACTTCGTTCCCAGATATGTGGGGGGAAGGGCAGGGCATCCCTTAGCAAGGATACATCCCATGGGGTCATGGCTACTGGGGAGTGCAGCAGGGCTGTGGACGAGAAGCCAAGCAATGGGAGCAGCCAGACCAACCCAGACAGCCCTTCTCAGCTCTCACTCTGACCCTTTCTCTGCAGTGGGGCTGACTTGCTTGCTGTCAACTCTGATGGAAACATGCCATATGACCTCTGCGAGGATGAACCCACCCTGGATGTCATCGAGACCTGCATGGCGTACCAAGGCAAGGGGGAGCAGTATGTTACACCGTGGCCATAGCGAGGTCCTGCAGTGAGCACGGTTCCAATGGGTGAAACAGCACATTAGCTGGCCCTGTACCTGCCAGCCTCGTGCTCAGCTCCCAATAACTGGGACAGATCCTTGTTATTATTGTCATCTGTATGGTTAAAAGACAGGGACATGAAAGGGCCTTGGAACACACGCCGCGCAGAGGGAGATATTGTTCTCCCTGTCACCCACACATGCGGGCGGCCTCAGCTGGCCTCCTCTCCTGTTTGTCAGCTGTGACAATCGATTCAGTCAACACTCACGATAAAGATGTGTCCCCATTTGGGAACATGGGGAGAAGTCAAGAACATTTGGGGGTGCTACTCAGTGCCAGGCACCAAGCTGGCTGCCAGGGGCCCAGATAAACAAGATGTGGGCTGTTCTTGGCTCACAGTGAGCTTTAGAGTGAGCAAGTGCATGTAGCAATGATACCTGCCAGTCCCAGCTCTCTACGTGCATCCTGCGAAGCACCCTCTCATACAAAAGGTCTTAAATCCAGACCTGTAGTTGTGGCCTGATGTCCTGCCTGGTCTTCTTCTCGCCATTCTCCCCAGGTCTCCATGGTTACTATTGACTTGGCTCCTTTACTCCCTGGCACCTGCATTCCCCCATTAATTTCCTGTAGAAAGTTTTAAAATAACTTTCGTGCCAACCTGGTGAAACTGGACTCTGCAATGGAGTTATACAGCCGTTGGAGTCTAAAGGAAGTCAACCCGGGTCATCTTTCAACACGTCTCTCTGGGATTGAAACGGCTCATGCCTGAAATCCTAGCATATAGGAGGCCCAAGCAGGAGAATTGTCACAAGTGTGGGGCTAGCCAGGGCTACAGAGTGAGACCTTGTCTCAGAAAACGAAAAGCAAAAGTCTTTCTGGGTCCTTCTAGCTCTTCTCCAAGTCTCTATTTGAAATTAATATCTTCACTGATTTAGTCACTCTTACAAAAAGAATGTATTATCTATTATGTATGGTGCTGAAAACACTGTGTCTATGAGAGAAAGGAAAGCAACAGACCCTTGTCAAAAAGGGTTGGGTAGAGGGCACCGGCTGGGGAGGCGACATAGGTCAGCACCTAAATGAGGCAGAGCAGCAATTGGGGCAACTGGAGGTGAGCAGATAGGTGCTCCAACTTAGCAGGTAGAGCAATGGGCATGAAGTGAGTGATGTTAACAAGAGGCCTACTAGGTGCCAAGGAAGGAATGGGCCTTGCCCTGTGAGTTAGCCCACGGTGTTTGTGTTCAACAGATCAGAGGACAAAGATCTCAGGCACATTTGTGCCCTGGGTGACTGGCAGACTCTGGAGAGCAGGAGCTGTGCCCTCCCTCTGGGCACTTTCCTCTCTGCTTGGGACCCTGGTGCGGCACTGTTGAGTAACCTCTCACCTCCGTGCAGGCATCACGCAGGAGAAAATCAACGAGATGCGAGCAGCCCCTGAGCAGAAGATGATTTCAGACATCCACTGCATGATAGCAGCCGGCCAGGATCTCGACTGGATCGATGGCCAGGGTGCCACACTGGTGAGGAGACTGGCCAGGCAGTGTGGGTTGGGAGCAAGTACCAGAACCAAGATCTGCTAGGGCCGAGTTGGTCTGGTTCCTGGTAAGGTGAAATCCTATACACTTGAGATGGTGTCTCCTCCAGACCCCCTGCTGCTCCTGGAATAGAAGATTAAGGCTCGGGGTCCAGCCATTCTCACCTGGGGCAGGGCATCAGGAGCTCTGATGTCCACCTGTGTTGTCTCCATGGCAATGCTTACCCTCTCCTCAAAGAGAGTCTGTCCACTCACCACCACAGCCTTGCTTTGTATCATCCATGCCCTGCCTCCTGTGCCCTTGGAAACCACAGCCCTTCTCATTCACCTTTCCCTGAGGTCACTGTAACAGATTCTACCCATCATCACATCACTCCATCCGTCTGTCCATTTATCTGTCTGTCTGCCCATTTATCCATCCATCAGTCAGTCCATCCAGTCACCACCTGTTAGAAGAACCTCCTCTGTGCCACAGGCTTTGACTAATCCTTGGAGAGAGAAAGCGACAGAGCCAGCTAGTTAGCTCCTCCGATCCTTACAAACCAGCTCTTACTGCCAGCAGCTTGAGGAAACCCTGTCCTTGCCTCCTGGCCCTCAACAGTGGAAGCTCGGTATTGGGGAGGGTCTGCCTCTGCAGTCTCTAAGAGGAAAATTGAAACAGGGCCATGGAGATCCCCACTTCAAGGTCTGGTCACTGTCCTAGGCTTAGGCAGGCCACGGGCATCTGGGAGCCCAGGAGCTCCAGTTCAGCAGACAGGACTTGGCACTATTTGACTAACCTCACTGCACCCAGAGCTGACTTGGAGCCTCTTATTTGTTGATGGGGCTTCTCTCACTTCTCCCTGAGCTCTAACCTCTGCTTCCTGTCTACTGCTATTAGAAAAGTCCCTGCTCAGACCTCCTACTGAGCTCAGCACTGAAGAATGGGGTCAGACGGTGATAGTAAATGCTGCTGACTTTACAGTGACCCCAGCCACTGACCCAGATATGAACTAAAGCTTTTGAGTAAACTGGAGTGTAAAAGTATCTTTTATTCGCTTGAAGTAATTGTTCTCTCCAAGGCTTATTGCCTCTGTTTGCTAACCTAGGCATAGTCCTGGAAGCTTCTAGCCTCTGTACAATCTTATTTATCTAGGCCTAGAATGTTTTCAGCCTCTGAGACTTGCTGAGTCAGCTCACCCCTTCCTAGTTGATACTGGACTTTGGCTGGCTGGTTCAATTCAGCTGTTCTAGCTCAAACTCCTCTCCAAGCTGGCTGATTCAATTTGTCTTCTCTCTCAGCCTCTGACTTTTTGCTCTGCTTGGCCTCAAACCAACCCTGGCGATCTGTTCTAATCTTCTGGCTCCTTCTCTGGCTTGTTCTGTCTTCACCTGTGTCTAGCTTGTTCTCTCTGCACAACCTGCCTCTGTACTACCTTCCTCTCTGCACGACTCTCTTAAGTAGCTTCCCTTTCCTCTCTGTTCTTCTGAGAGTTAGGCAGATCCTATTCTGTCAAATCATTCTCTGACTCATCACTTTGTCTTCTCTCAATTAGACATCACCTTCAAACATGGGTGCTTCCTTCTACCTTCAATGTTTGAGATTGAATGTGTGTACTAAGTGCTGAGACACACCACAACTAGAAACAGGTTTTTGCAGAAAATAACATAATTTCATAGTTCACCGTATGATCCTGCAACATTGGTGGTAATAGTGTCTTCCTCACGGGACAGCTGAGAGGAATGACATTCAGCAGGTTTTGAGTACAATCTGAAAACTCAGTATATACTGATAACAATTTCCTTCATATCTCTGTCTCTCCTCATGTTAGTTAAGCAAATGCTATACTTCTGACATTGAGCCCGTGATCCTTTTGCCTCTGTCTTCCAAGTGATGGGACTCCAGGCAAGAGTCACCATGCTGGCTCCAGCAACCCTCCTCCTCATTAGCAATATCCCTAGATGAATCATACTTTCTAGTTCCTGGCTAAGTACCTGCTGTGACCCTGTGCTTTGAGGTATCTGGCTGGCCAGCAGATTCTATTCTTCACAACTGGCAAGCATCAGACATATAAATTAGACGTTGTACCATAGATTTACTCTGAAAATTAAAAAGGGAAAGCCTGCCTTTATCAGGACCTCAGAGCAATCTCTCCATGGAGGAAACACGTGACGATCAGGGCCACATCCTAACCTGAGCTATGACTTAGGTTTCCCAGTGACTTCCATCACTGACCCTTCCCATCCTCTGGATCATTCCCAGTCTTCAGTTGGCCTTTCTAGACTGTCACTTCTGTCCCTCTCTATGGCTGAACAGTGGCTTCTCTTCGTCCCACCTTCTTCTCCCTCCTTCCCTCATCCTCAGGACAGACCCTGCTGCCATGCTCACCACCCAGTGCTAAGCACTTTCCTTTCTGAGGGATCAAACAAGTGGGACAACTGAGGTCTGCTGGTGGCAGCCATGACAGGCAGCCTCCAATGGTGCTGAATAGAAGAGTTAAGGCCTCAGCCTCAGTGGTGGTGGCTCATGCCCGTAATCCCAGCACTTGTAAAAGCTGAGGCAGAAGAACTGTTGCAAGATGAGGCTATGTTGGGCTACAAAAAAAGACTTTTTCTAATTAACTAAATGAATGAATAAATGAATGAATGAATGAGCAAACAAACTAGCTGGGACCTCAGCATAGGCAGTGAGTCTTCCCATTACAGTTATCAATTGCCTATTGCTATATGACAACCAACCCTACAGGGTAGATTCTTTATAGTAAAGATGTAGCAGTAAATATTTAAAGTCCACTCTAAGCTCCCAGCGGGTGCATGTGCACAACTGCACATGCCCAAGAATTCTGGATTTGCAAATAAAAAGCATGCACTCACAACCGTTATATTTAATATGCCTTAATTAGCTCAATGGCTGGGCACTTCCAAACCTCCCCAGGCTAGCACACCCCCTCGGACACTCCTGAGTTAACATTTTCTAAATCTCTGCTTTATCTTTGCTGCCCTGTTTCCTTCTGGGCAGCCCTCCCATGGGGCCCCTTTCCCTTTGCACCTACATTTTGGCCATTTCACTCTCTCACTCCTTCACAGGTGTTGTGGTCTATCCTACACCCCTCTCATGGCAGACTCTTCTCCCTCTACTGTTTCTTGCCCAGGTATCCTAAAAGTCCCACCTCTTTCCCCTGCCCAGCCATTGGCCACTGGCTCTTTATTGACCAGTCAGAAAACCAACTATTGGCAGGGACCCACAGAGGATGTATGGATTCCCATGTAAGCACAAATCTAATTTCCAATATAAACACAACGTTTCTGTGCCACGGGGGATTAAGAACGGCTTAACTGGGTGACTCCGACCTAGCATTTTCCATGGGGTTGACCAGGGCTGAAGTCACATTTGAGGATGGTCTCCTTCATGGTGGTTCCCACGCACAGCTGACATTAGTGTTGGCAGCTGGCAGAAGTCCTCAGTTCCTTGCCGCCTTACAACTTCTCCTCAGTGCTACCTGAGGTGGCTGCCTCCTCCCAAATGAATCCAAGAGTAGAAGCAGCTACGCTTTTCATGCTCCAGCCTCAGAAATCATATACTGTCACCACTTTGTAATATCCTCTTGGTTAGAAGTGACTCACTCAATCCGGTGTATGTTCAAAGGCGGAGCAGCTAGATCACACATTTAAAAGAAAGATAAGTTAAAAAATAGGTAGGTACATTTTCAAATGACCGATTTGGACCCTTGGGATGCCTTCTTCAGGGCTAGGTGAAGAGCCTGTCTCACCTCACCCTTCTACTTCTTTATTTCACACGTTGCAATCCCCTGCAACCTTCCTGGCTGGTGTTTCTACCTCATTCTGTCTCATTCTTTGATCCCAAGGATGCTCTGAGGCTTGGGGTGAGAAAGGACACTCTGCCTCTAATTGTGGAGCCAGCTATCTTAGGAATGCCAACTTCTTTCCTCTCTTCCAGCTACACATAGCTGGAGCCAATGGATATCTGCG
Source organism: Mus caroli (assembly GCF_978045245.1). NCBI lineage: Eukaryota > Metazoa > Chordata > Mammalia > Rodentia > Muridae > Mus > Mus caroli. Next base: position 20,826,137 of record NW_028227257.1, on the reverse strand, counting down.
GGCAGCCGAGCTCCTCCTGGACCATGGAGTGCGTGTGGATGTGAAGGACTGGGATGGCTGGGAGCCTCTGCATGCAGCAGCCTTCTGGGGACAGGTACTTCCCACCCACTGTACCTTGTCAGGCACAAGGTAAAACTGCTGATACCGAGTCTTTGGGCTAGCATTTGGTGCAGGAGAGCTAGGACCCACTTAGCCACTGGGTACAATGAATGTGGGAGATGAGAAGGCTGGGGTGGGTTGCAGACACAATGGCCAATTGCATCCTAACAGGATGAGAATCAAATCTGTCCAGTAGAAAACCCCCCTTGGTGTCTGCTTTGCATGGCTTCTCTAGAGTGTTTCCCAGATGTGATTTCAGCCTGTGCAGCCATCCATACATACCCAACAGCTGTGGAATTACAACGGACTCCTCCTGTTGCTTCTCCTCATAGTAACCCAGGGATGATGGGAGGAGGTGCCAAGCCCATCACTTCTGATGGGGCTCTCTCTTGGCTCCATGGCCCAGGGCCTTCCCTGGGCATCACCTTTCCTCCACCATTCTTTGGGTCACATTCTTAGAGGTCTTGGGTATGCTCTCCAACTCTTAGGTTTCCTGATTCCTGGGTATGGGGACCATGAACTTCTTCTTGTGTTGCAGATGCCAATGGCAGAGCTGCTGGTGTCCCATGGAGCTAGTCTCAGTGCCAGGACATCCATGGATGAGATGCCAATAGGTAAGTCAGCTTAATACTGAGTACATACATACTTACCAGTTCTTTTGATGGTGAGTGGACACTGGTTGAACATGTGGCTACATAGATAGGTAGGTAGGTAGACAAATACATACATGCATACATACATACATACATAGATGAATGCATAGTTTAGACAGGAAATGTGATGTGGGATATATTGATGGATGTATAGGCGGATGTATACATAAGTAGACAGGCAGACTGCGGATGAGCCTATGGATGGATGACCAGGTTAGCCAGTAGATGGATAGAGGGGTTCAGTGGATTGACTGGTGAATCCCTCTACTCAGTGGGGATTTCTCAGCATTACTTCATTTCCTGCCTGAGGGATTAGCTTGTTTCTCTCAATGCTCAGATCAGGGAGACTTGCTGACTCTCCCAGAGACTATCAAGGGTATGTGTCCTCGTTAGCTTTTGTGTGGCTGTGATAAAACACTGACCAAAAGCAACTTGGGAAGGAAAGGGTTCATTTGGCTTACACGTCCTTATCACAGTTCATCACTGAGAAAACTCAAGGCAGGACTGATGCAGAGGCCATGGGAGGAGTCTGCTTACTGACTTGCTCCTATGGCTTGTCTCCCCCCCCACCCAAGACTCCCTCCTCCACTTTGTTATACAACCCAGGCCCAATTCTCCAAGGGTGGCATGGCTCACAGCAGATGGCCCCTCCCAGATCAATCCTTAATCAAGAAAATGCCCCCATAGACTTGCTCAAAGGGCACTCTGCTAGAGACAGTTCCTCAATTGAGATTCCCTCTTCCCAGATATGCCCAGGTTTCTGTTGACAAAACCTACCAGCTGAGCCCCTGAGTCTTAGCCAGGAACTTCAGGAGTTGGGAGCTCAAGTCTCCCATTTTCACATCCCTCAAAGGCAATAAGCAGGGGTTGCTTTCCTTGCTCCTCCTGTGCCCCCAGAAGGTTCTCAGAGCTTCTGGTGGGTTTGCATGGGTGGCCCCTGTGGTCCAGAGTCCCTACCCTGCCTTCTGCAACTGATTCTTGTACTCCCTCAGACCTGTGTGAGGAGGAGGAATTCAAGGTCCTGCTGTTGGAGCTGAAACACAAGCATGATGTGATCATGAAGTCGCAGCTGAGGCACAAGTCATCCCTGAGCCGGAGGACATCCAGCGCGGGCAGCCGTGGGTGAGTGGTACAGGCAGCTGGGGCCCCTGTACATTCCTGCCCACGGCTCCTGAGCACAGCTTCCTAGCACCTCCTTTGTCTTCCTCAGGAAGGTGGTGCGTCGAGCCAGCCTGTCAGACAGAACCAACCTATACCGGAAAGAATATGAGGGCGAGGCCATCTTGTGGCAGCAGCGGAGCGCAGCTGAGGACCAGCGGACTTCCACCTACAATGGAGACATCAGGGAGACCAGGACAGACCAGGAGAACAAGGACCCGGTGAGGTCCTGCTTCAGTGTTGGCCACTGCCTTGGGAAGAGAACAGGGCCCAGCTTGGTCCTACCTCCTCATCTGGGGAGCTCAGAAAAGAAATAGCTGGGCAATGCCCTTAAGCAGCTGGCTCCTGTCTGGTGGCTAATGTTTATGTTAAGAAAGTGACCCATGGGTACATTAGTTAGAACTGACACCTTTTCACATGCGATGGCTTCATAAGTGGCAGAGGCAGAGAGACTGCCCTCAGCCTGCCTGTCCCCAAGTAGATGTGGTTTTGAGTTCTCCAGAAGAGAGACTTGGCAGATTAGTTCCCTTAGCAGCTAAGGGCCGAGACCTTCTTTTCCGGGATGTAATGTTTGAGAATGGTCTTTCTCAAGATGCCATCTGGCTGAAGGAGGTATTCTGAAAAATGGAGCGGGACTCTGGGACAGTCTCCGAGAAGCTGCTTCGGCAGCAGCCAGAGGCCCTGGGCTCTGGGAGCTTCCGGGAGATGGCGTGACCTTCTTCAGCTGTGAAGAAGGTCAAGCTGGGGGCTTAACATGGTGGACACTCTCGGGTCTGAAGTCTAGAAGTCTAAAGGTGCAATCAGGGTTGGTGCCTTTCAGTGCTTCTCCATGGGACGTTTGTGCTAACATCCTCTTCCAGCTTCTGGTGGCTTAGGTGTCCCTTCACCTCTAGCGTGGCTTTAGTTTCTGTCTCTGTCTTTATAAGCCTTCATCTGTGTGTACACGAGCATGCACGAACATGCAAATTGCTTTCTTTTCATTTAAGGAGTATTGTATGTGTGTGGTGTATTTACAGGTGTGTAGTATATTACAGGTGTGTGCTCATCCCTGTGGTGGCCACAGGTCAACGTCTGGTATAACCTTCAGTCACTCTCCACCATTTCTTTTGAGACTGGGTCTCTCGCTGAACTCGATGCCCACTGATTAGCTAGACTGATTGCCAGTGAGCCCCAGAGGCCCACCTGTCTCTGCCCACTCTGTTACACTTGTAGGTGCAAATGGCCACATGCAGTTTTTAGTAGATGCTGGGAGTCCATGAATGGCCACACCCAACTTTTTTGGTAGAAGCTGGGAGTCCAAATTCAGGTCTTAACTCTTATGTGTCAGGCCTTTACCAACCAAGCCATCTTTCTGGCCTCTCTGTTTTCTTATAAGGGCCCCACTCACCAGATCAGGCTCCATCCCAATCTAATATAATCTCATAATTTTTTTTTGAGCCAGATCATTGTTTGCTGCTTGCATATGAAGCACTCGCCAGTGACATCCTTGCACTGATTCTATTTCTTAGTCTCTAACCACAACATAACTGAATAGCTACAGCCAACCACTCTACAGGGCTTCCCGTCTGGATCAGGTTTGCACAGGCTTGCCTATCCCCCTAGTTTCTTCTTGTCATCAGCCTTATTAATTAGGTTGATCCAGTGCTCAGTACCAGGACCTCCATGTGCTTTCAAGTGTAAGCTCATCCCGGTCCACAGGGATGGACTGGGAGCTTGCCCAAGGCTTTGGCAGCTTCTTGGATCCCATGGGTTGGGCTATCGTGGTCCAGAGGGGTCTTCAACCCCCCTGTTACACCCCGCCCCCCCCCCAGGAACTTCTTCCGTGGCTGTGGTGATAGAGTAGGGAGAGGCTGAATCTTGAACTCACAAAGCATCCTGCGTCTCCAGCAGCCACAGGGGGAAAGCCCTTATCCTAATGTAGTGACAATTGCAAAGAAAATGACTGTACTCAGACATCAAGTATGTACGTTTTCTCTCTCTCAATAACAGACCTTGAGATTTGAAGCAGTTTTATGTTTATAGGGAAATAAGTGGAGTGCTTTGGTAGATGTAAAGTGTTTGCCGTGCAAACATGAGGACATGAATGTGGATCCCAATGCTCACATTGGGGGAAACAAGCCAACCAGCTGTGATGGTGTATGCCTTGGATTCCAGCACTAAGTAGTTATAGGCAGGGTGATCTCTTGTATAGTGAGTCACAGGATAGCCAGAGCTTTGTGGTGAGACTCTGTCTCAAAAAAAAAAAAAAAAAAAAAAAAAAAAGGAAAAAAAGAAGTCAGACTCAATGATATACACATGTATAATCCTGGTGCCTGGAAAGTGGAGACAGGAGAAGCCCTGGGGCTTTCTGGTCAGTCAGAATAGCTGAACTGGTGAGCTTCAGGGAGAGACCTCTGGTTTCAATGCACACACACACGCACACACGCACACACACACATATACACACACATGCACACGCACACACATGTATGCATATATACCTACACACACCAAGAACACACACACTTACATAATTAAATAGGTGGGAAATTGCCCTCAGGCTCTCTTCCCTAACCACTTGCATTTGTAGGCTGCATGTGTTGTTGCTGGTGAGCTGGACTGATGGGCACATCACAATAGACCACCTGTGTTGGAGCATCTGTGGACTCCACTGTTATAGTATCATGCAAGTGCCTTTCACGGTCCCAGACGATCCCCACTGTCCCACCTGAGCCCATTGCTGACAGCACAATGCAGCACACAAATGGAAAATGGCAACAAAATAGAATCTGAGGGCAACTTTCTACGTGTGTGTGTGTGTGTATGTTGTTGTTGTTAATAATCTTGTGCTTCCAGAGTTTTCGTTTTTCAGAAGGCCATGGAGTTGAAATTGTCTAATCTGTAGCCTTTTAAAATGGCATTACCTACAGTTGTTCAGTATTCATGGGGGCCTGGTTTCAGGACCTACCTTTCCTCAGATGCTCAAGTTCCTGCGTAAAATGGAGTAGTGCCTATGTCTAATCTACACATCCTCCTATTGCTTTTAACAGATAACTCCTAATACCTACTGCCATATAAAGGCCGTGAAGGAAGAAACGTCTACTCACAGAAACAGTTTTGTGTTTCTATGTGTGTGAAATATTCTGTCTCTGTCTGTCTGTCTGCCTCCCTTTTCCTCTCCTTTCCCCGCCCCTTTCTCTCTCTCTCTCTCTCTCTCTCTCTCTCTCTCTCTCTCTCTCTCTCTCTCTCTCTGTGTGTGTGTGTGTGTGTGTGTGTGTGTGTGTGTGTGTGTGTATGTTAAGACACGGCTTTGCTCTGTAACACAAGCCTTGATCTCATAATCCTCCTGCCTTAGCCTTCTAAGTCCTGGGATTACAGGTCTGTGCCTCCATGCCTGAGCTATCTCTACAACCCTTGAAACTGATTCTTTTATATCTAGGAAGTTATTCTCTTTCTTGTTATATTTGTTGTCAACGATTTCCCAGATTTTTAAGAGATTTGTGTCTCACGACTTTGTTTATGGTGACTTTGCAATGGGCTCCATCATTGCTGATACCAGCTGTTTCTACATTTTTGTTTATAGTTTCTGGACATTAGCTCTCTTTCAAGCTCTTATTATCCAAAGACTGTTGAAGTGTATAGGATCCCTAGATGTGAGACTCTATTATGTGAAGTGGAGATGTTCTGGAAATAGAGGGGAGGAGCTACTCCCCTCTGGACTGGAGGCTGGGCTAACTAAAACTGACTTATATACACACACGCACAAAAGGGGAATTTATTGGCTCACCTAACTGAAAAGGTCTAGGCCCAACAGGAACTAGATGTTCAGAATACACCATGAGGTCAGACTCCCTGTGTCCAGCCTTCCTTGATGTCAGCTTCTCTTATGAGCAGAGAAAGCACCTTTGACCCTGTGCTTCCTCAGGGCACAGCTTACGACATCTTTACCATTTGCAGTTCTTTCAGAAACGTCTTCCCAGTTGTTCTAGCTGAAGTTTCAAAGTTGAGTTCCGCTGATCCCATTTCTATGAACTGGTTCCAAGACGTTGGCAATAAAATATGCTCATTAGCCAAGCCTGGAGTCACACTTCAACCCTGGGAGTGGGATAGGCATTGGTCTGCCCTACCATACAGAGCCCGGTGCCCCAGAGCTACATGGGAGTAGAGAAACAGGTAGAGATTGGGTGTCCCTCAGCAGAGGTGCAGGTAGCTGGTGGGTACAGACCCTCTAGCTGAATGATGATACTCATGCTATCCTCCCATCCCCCAGAACCCCAGGCTGGAGAAGCCCGTGCTGCTCTCAGAATTCTCTACCAAGATCTCACGGGGAGAACTGGATGGGCCTGTGGAGAATGGCCTCCGGGCTCCTGTCAGCACTTACCAGTATGCGCTGGCCAATGGGGACATATGGAAGATGCACGAGATGCCTGACTACAGCATGGCCTACGGCAACCCTGGCGTGGCTGATGTCCCCCCACCCTGGAGTGGCTTCAAGGAGCAGAGCCCCCAAACGCTCTTGGAGCTGAAGAGGCAGAGGGCCGCAGCCAAGCTGCTCAGTCACCCATTCTTAAGCACCCACCTGGGCAGCAGCGTGGCCAGGTCGGGGGAGAGCAGCAGCGAAGGCAAGGCCCCCTTGATTGGAGGCAGAACTTCCCCCTACAGCAGCAACGGGACCTCGGTGTATTATACAGTCACCAGCGGAGATCCCCCGCTCTTGAAGTTCAAGGCCCCCATGGAGGAGATGGAGGAGAAAGTTCACGGCTGCTGCCGGATCTCCTAGTGTCCGTGAACTGGAGGAGAGAGCTGCCTCGGAGAGGGGCCCCTGGAATCCAAAGCCAGTCCAACAGCCCTGGCTGGCGAGGTGTCGGGGCAGCTGGGGAGAGGTGGGATCTGCTTTCTAGAGGAATGCTGACCTTACCTCATGCCCAGCCGCCCATCGCATCTCCACTCCCTTCTGTGCTGCTTCCTTGCCTCACTCAATGCCTGCACCTGAAGTGTAGCAGGCCGACTCACTCTGCAGTCTGATTCAGGAAGGGTGGGCCTGGGATCTCAGTTCTGTACTTGGTAAAGGCTTCTTAGGACCAGGAATATCAACTCCCTACACACACACACACACACACACACACACACACACACACACACACACGCTCAATTTAGTGTGTAAGAATGTTACACCTGAGCTCTTGGGAAACAGATGAGGCTAAGAACTCATGGGCTATCCCCAGAAGAATGAATGAGTTCAAGACAGTCTTGGCACCACTGCCAACTGGCTTCCACTGGGGAGAGGCCTGCTCAGCTGAGACCCACAGCTCTGAAGTCATACCAGGCTGGGTCACTGTCACACCTAGCAAGAGACAGGAAGTCCTATGGGTTCAGGGAAGCTGGGAATCCATATGGATCAGGTTAGTGGGCCCAGGCCTGCTCCCCACAGCCTTGCTGAGAGCTGTTCTCATACATATGTCAATAGGAAAGTGGAGAAGTGTTCAAAGGTCAAACGGGAAAGCCAGGCCATCCATGCTTCCGTGGGAGCACAGGAGTTGGGTTGGGTTCAGCACACTGGTATTTTCCAAACTGCGTTTGGTAAAAGCCTTCTTTGAGGCTGTAAGATTCCAGGTGGGAGGTTCCTGAATTTGCCTTCTCCCAAGATTGTGTCACACTTGGGTGTTATTGTCTGGCATTTGAGAAATGAATTTCATCAGGAGCTTCCGTGGGGCTAGGGCTCCCAGGGAGAAGGTGAACGCGTTGCTGAGAACACCGTGGTTAACATTGACATAACAGCATCCTAGCTGGTCTTTGTGGTTTTCGTGCTGTTTTGGGCCAGCCCATCTCAGCCTGGCCTTCTCAGCCTGAGCCATCCCATCTTTCAGTTGAGGCTTGCACCCTGCCCTCCCACCTGACAGGATTGAGTCCGCAGAGTGAATGCTCAAGCCCATGCCCCTTCAAGCTTTGCCTTTTCTGTAATGTTGTGTAAGACATGTTTGCCAAGTGTCACTTGTCGGCTCTTGCCAGGAGGTCTCAAAGCTCCCAGCCTGCTTCTTCTGGAGTGGTCATGCCCAAAGCTGCAAACTGAGGTGCCCGCGGCCACCATCCTGTGCTGCACTCAGGAGAGCATGGCGTGGTTGGAGTTAGCTATCATCCCAGCTGTACAGCTTTGCTGCCCCTGTCTTCTTGATGCTGGGGAAGGAAGCCCACACCACATCACCACCATGCTATCCCACAAACCCGTTGAAATTGTGCCCCGTACCTTGAGTGTGACACACTGGCTCTGCCAAAACCTTCTGGTGCAACTGGCAAGCTACGAGTTGGTTCATTGCTCTGTGCTCTTTTTATTTGTCCTCAAACTACCTCCTTAGAGCCCCGAGAGGGTCCCTATGTCTTTCGGATGTATGGGACAGATACTTCTTTACAGCCCCCTATGCCATACCCTTAGTAGTCAGGCTTGCCACTTGTTTGTCTCTGTCTCCACTGTGGCCTCAGGGCCTCAGTAGACTAGAAATGAATCAGGACCTGACTAGATCTGCAAGATGCTTTATTAGAACCAGGAGTGTGGGCCAGAGAGCACCCTGGAGGCTGCTGGATGCAGAAGGAGGTGCACAACACTAGGTCATCTCCACTCCAGGACAGATGGAATCCGGCATGGTGCAATATCATAAGAGACTAAAGACAGTTTCTGGAATCCCTGGGGCCTCAGCTAGGCTCTACAGAGCCCATAGCTGAAAGAGGAGATGATCAAAACACACACCTGTGGCTTTAAACATTTAGCTCTGATAGACACTGAAATGCCTCTGGAGATGATTTTAGCCACAAGGTGGGCAGTTGCCCAGGCAGCCAGCTATATACTCTTAGGAGTCAGCTGCCCAGGGTTTCTGAGCTCTGTGCTCAGGGGCCAGAGAATGAAGGCATTTATTGCCATCTCTGAGCCATTCAGGCCATCTCTTCACACCCAGCACTTCTTCCTGCCTCCTGGACCGTTCTTCTCTACCTGAGGGGTGGGAAACTCAGCTGCCTCCTGCATGGGAGCTAGTCCCAGACGGTGTGGACTCATGGGCTTTTGTTCATGTTTTCCACTAGGGATAAACAAATGTTTCCTGTTCAGGCTCCAAGTCCCCAGGGCACTTTGTGACTCTTTGGAATATTGAGAGCCACAATGAGGAACAGTCTCCAGCGCATGAGCCAGGGCCACCCACCCATTCACTCATGTGATCTATTGAGGTGCCGAGACACACCCGATGTGCTGTTAGTTTCAGCAGATAATGGACTAACCTGGCGGTGAAGACTTTGATCTCTTGAGGACGGTGGGCATCCCCGGACTCATCCATTATTCTAATCAGAGTGCCTCCATGCCAGACCAGTGTCCCCACACTTTGCCGCACCTACAGTTCTTAAGAGTGTGAATCTCTTTATCTGGGACACAGCTTTCTGACCACTCCTAGATAACATTTGCTACTAAGTGCAGAGGCTAGATCTCAGGTACCAGGCAGACACTATACAGGTCCATCTAGATAGAGCCTTCAGAGGTAGCCTTCAGGCCAGCATCCATGGAGAACAATACAACAGCAGTCTAAGGTCAGTGCCTGGAAGAACCAGAAGTCTGCAATTTGCTGTCAAATACATCCCTAGCATTTACAGTCCTCTCCTGCTTGTTTTTTTGCTCATGAATCATACAGTCTTCTCCCCTACACCACCAATGGGTGTTGGGAGGGAGAACAACTACTTCTCTTCAAATTAAACATTTCCATGTGTGTCAGCCTCTCTCCCTGGAAGATGTGGATCCAAGGGCTAGGAGAAGCCTGGCAAGGTTGACCAGATGGCTCAATCCTACTGAAGACATCTATTTCCAATCCAGGTGCCCTGCAGTTCCCTGTGAGCTGTGGTTCTTTGCACCCACCTATGCTTCCCAAACTATTAGAAATTGGTAGCTATCACCAGATTGTGAATTTCTGGCCAGTAGCTCAGGGAATTGGAATGAATCCTAAACCCAGGTCTACTGAAGACTTTGGGGACATAATTCTTTATCAAATATACAGCGTTAATGAAGCGTCTCTGTACTATTTGATTAACTTGTAGACTTTTGAGAAGCTTGCCAGAGTGTGTCCCTCAGCCAGGTGTAGTGGCACACACCTTTAATCCCAGCACATAGGTGGCAGAGGCAAGTGGTTGTATTTCTGAGTTCCAAGCCAGCCTGGTCTACAGAGTGGGTTCTAGGCTAGCCAGGGCTACTCAGAGAAACCTTGTCTCCAAAAAACCAAATAAAAAATAAAATCAAATATGGCCTCTGGGTTGGGTTAACACAGTCTAGCTTTGTAACAATGTGAGACTCGTGGTTCTTAGTGTTCTATACCCTCTGGTTCTGGGCGTTGTCTCCCACCTGTCCTTCTAAAGCAGGATATTGGGATATTTTCCAGAGGGGCCATCCTTACATGATGTTGGGACTGTCTGAACTGTCGCTATTTGTAGCCTGGTAATATCCCCTTCTTCCCCAGGGCACAGAAAAGCCAAGGGTCATATGGCCAGGGCCAACAGCTCCACTAAAGTGACCCACCACTTTTCTAGAAAGCCTGAGACCTCTCCCTTGTTGACCAGAGGGCCTGCTTCTCATGGGCACTTCAAATGCCACTGTGCGGGGCCTGGCTCTGCATACCTAGGAAAAGTCTGCAGATACCCAGCCCTCCGCAATAATTCACCAGACCAGAAGCCACTGATGTACAGAGAACACTTAAGAAAAAAAATGTATTTTATGTGAAAAAAAAGTTAAAACTCTGTATACTGTATCAGCAGCTTTGTGTAAAAAATGGCAATCAAAAGAGTCTAATATATTTAAAACTTTTTTTAAAAAAATATTCTCATGGATCTTTGATATCGTTCTGAAGCAGCTCCACGCCTCCAAGATGGGGTCTGACCATGTCACCAAGGGGCCTGTGCCTCTGGAGTTACTTCCAGCTGCCAAGGCCTGTGACGGAATTCGTTGTTATGGATTTTTAATTAAGATTATTAAATTCCTTTTAATAACACCTGTTGGTCTGACTGTGGTTACTGCTGTGCCCTCGTCTGCATGGGACTGGTTTGAGTTCCACAAGAGAGGCTCCCAGACATGGTTGCACTCAGAAGGCTCCTCTAGGAGGTCCCCAAGGCAGAGGAACTTTGGGGATTCATAGGTGGAACTAAAGAGGTTTCTAGATTGGGAGATAGTGGTGAAAACTTATGAATTCAAGGAAAGCTAGGTGGTCAGTGTCAGACTTTATCCTGTCAAATATTTTCTTTGAAGTCACGTGATATCCTACAGCAGCAGCTTGATTACAGTTTGATTGGTGACATATTTATGTTACCAGGGTGCTCCCTTCCTCTGTTCCACACTCGGAGCACACTGGCTTGTACTGGGCCTTCCCATGTTCCTCTCTGGGCTTTTTCATTTAGCTTATAGTGGAGAGCAATGATCTACGTCATTCAATGGGATCGTAGATTATGATCTCTGATTATCCTTGCTTTTAACCCAGGAAACAGAGGCAAAGACATTGTATGACTGTACAGCCTCAGGCCTGGCCCCTGTCCTTATTACATGCAAGAGCTGGTTTGATTTGATAGAGAGAGGTAGTCTTCTGCATCCTGGATGCCAGAGTGGGGACACAGGAAGCTCTTGCCTTTGGGTTTGAATAACTTCCCTGAGAAGGCTGGGACCAGGGAAGGATGAAGAGAGGGAGAGGAGATCCTCACAGCAGTACTGGTTTGTTTTAAGTTTACAGACGTAGAGGCAGGGGGTTAGAAAGCCAAGGTCATCCTTCACTACAAGATGTGAGAAAGGGAGAGAGAGAGAGAGAGAGACCTTTAAGCGAAGAAGTGGATACCACAGTGGATTAGTATATAGATGTACATGTATGAGCATATATGTATGTGTATATGTGTATAGATATATATGTGTATGTTTGCAAGGTCTTCTGTGACCTCTCTTAGGATTGACTTGAATTTGCTACACAGAATAAGATGGCTTCGAACTCCAGATTCTCCTACCCTAACCTCCCATGTGCTGGGAGTGTGCCACCACCCCCAGCTCTGCACCACTGAGAAAAAAGAAATTTATTTATTTTTATTTATTTAATGTGTATGTTTGTGTGCTACGTATGCATACAGTATCCGTGGATACCAGAAAGGGCATCATCAGATTCTCTGGAAGCATTATAGGTGGTTAGAGGCTGCCAGGGGAGACAGTACTAAACCCAGATCCTCTGGAAGTGCTCTTAACTGATGAACCACCACTCCAGGCTCAAACTCTGTCTCTCTCCTCCTCCCCTTCTTTTCCCTTCCCTCTCCCTCCCCCTCCCTCCGTCCCTCTGTCCCTCTCTCCTTCTCATTTGCTCTCTGTCTGTATTGATAAGTTAATGATTAGATGCAGGGAGGAGTGGCAATGAGGCTGATCACACCAAAATAAGCATGTCCAGGAGCAAGTCCTACCCCTAGTCCGAGTCCTTGAAGCACCATGTTGTAGGGCACCCGGCAGGGGGCGTGCTCGGACAGTGCGGGGCTATGTCCCGGGTTGGCAGGGTTCTGGAGCCGCTAGGGCGGGGTAAAGTCAGATTTAAATTCCACTCAGCCATCAGGCAGTGAGATCAGAGGGTGGGCGGGTTCTGTCTCAGGAGCAACCAATGGCAATGAGGGGGCAGAGCCTTTGGTGCGCATGGGAGACATCCAGCCAATGGGATTGCCGGGGCGGGGCGGCGAGCCAATAGAGCGGGCTGGTTTGATTCAAAGATGCCTATAAAAATCTCAGACTACCTCCGTAGTCAAGTGGATCGGTTCTGGGCACTGCCATGGCTGCTCGCTTCGAGCTGTTGGACGACCTTCCCGCGGCCTGCCTGTCTCCGTGCGGACCGCCCAACCCCACGGAGCTGTTCAGCGAGGCGCGGCGTCTGGCTCTCGAGCAGCTGCTGGCCGGTGGCCCCGACGCCTGGGCCGCCTTCTTACGGCGTGAGCGGCTGGGCCGCTTCCTCAACGCCGACGAGGTGCGCGAGGTTCTGGGCGCTGCCGAGCGGCCGGGCGAGGATGGGGCGGCGGTAGCGGAGGACTCGTTCGGCTCCTCTCACGAATGCTCGTCCGGCACCTACTTTCCGGAGCAGTCGGACCTGGAACCGCCGGCGTTGGAGCTCGGCTGGCCCTCCTTCTACCAGGGTGCCTACCGCGGTGCCACGCGCGTCGAGGCTCATTTCCAGCCCCGCGGCGCGGGCGCCGGAGGCCCGTACGGCTGCAAGGATGCGCTGCGCCAGCAGTTGCGCTCCGCCCGAGAGGTGAGTGGCCCCCTGGCAGCGGCTAGGGGAGGAGCATCGGCCTTCTGAAAATTGAGTCGTGTCGTAGTCCCAACTTCTGTTATTGGTACCCCTGGAACAGAGCGACTGTTAGTTCAAACCAAAGTGGATTGCAGAATTCCAGGGACGTCAGCTGACATTAGATCTCACTTTCAGGAGCTTTTAAGTAAAAGCTTAGTTTTACCCAAAAGATGATACCCGGAGACCATGGGGAGATCTGTAATTGCCACTTTTCCACGCGTCTTAATGTTGTAGACAGATAAATTCGAGCAGTCGGTTTATCTCTTTCACTTCTGTGAGTCTGGTGGGAGATATTTTTAACCCACAGTGCCTGTGACTGTTCCAAGTAGCATTGATCCAAAATGCAAATATTTGTGCTTTAGATAAGCCACTGGTTACAATGGGTTTTTATCTTAGCTAGTGTCAGACTGCCCGAGTGGCCTGGGGTGGGGTATAGAGTCTGGCCTGCCGTAGATCAGGGAGAAAGAGGGCTCCACTTGGGAGGGTGTGGCTACAAGTTTGCATGCTGGTGAACACTGCTCCATTCCCAGACTTTTTGACTGTGCCCGGAACATGACCGGCAAAGCCTCAGACCATGTCAAGACTTAGTAGGCCTGGCACCGCTATATGTTAGGGTGCGGATCAGGTTGACATCACCCAGTCTAGGAGCAAGTTTGCGTTATTTTTGTCTTTTGTTTTTTGTTTTCCTCTCTGCAAGACAAGGTCACTGTAACCCAGGCTTACCTGGAACTTACAGGCTTCAATTTCAGGCAATCCTCCTGCCTCTGCCTTCCTAGTGCCAAAGCCAATGTTCTGATGCTGGTTCTGTACCTGACTGGCAGGACTTTGAGGATAAGAGTGTAGGTGACCAAGCGTTTTGCTGTTCAGGGAATGGTACGGCTATGGCTGGATTCATGTTAATCCTGTGAGCTTTGGGTGGGCTGAGGGTCCGTTTGATGCTGGAAATGTTTCGCTTGTGGGTTCAGTACAAAATTATAAAGCGTTTGGAAGAGGCAAAATTGTGGGCTAAGGGTGCATGTCCAAAGCTTCCCTCTGGGAGGAGAATTTGAGCACTCCTTGGGGACACCTTGAGAAGGAAAGACCTGGTCTCCGGGAAAGGCAGAGGTGTGGGCTGCTCTAACCTTTTGCTCAGTTGGGTGAAGGCACTAGAGCTAGAGGTCAGAAGGAAAACTTGCCTTAAAAGGGATCACAGCTACAGCAGAGACTTCCCTATCTTTCTTGCAATCTGAAAAACATCAGTGGATGGGGCCTCCTGCTTCCCTCTGTACCTACTTCCTTTACCCCTCTCCTACATCCCTGTCTCTGGAAGCTGGGCTTTCCCATGGAGAAAGGTGGGAAACCCAATGAGCATTTTTTGTATATATGCCAAAGTGCATACTTACCCAGAGTCTCCCAGTTGTCACACTGCCAGGGCTGGGGTCACAGAGGAGGGGGTGTGGCTCTCGTCCTTAGTTCGTGGAGGACTGGGGATGAGGAAGGGGCTAGAAGAAAATCTGGAGTGGCGATGACTGAGTTGGACTGAGAAGGAAGGATGGAACTAGCCTGTCTATGGAGAAGATGGGGACCAAAAGTGGAAAAGATGATTGGGGTGGTGTTCCTAGCAGTAAGTCTGACGTGAAGGAGTTTAGATTTAGGAGGGCTGAGGTGGCAAGGAGGCCAGAGACATCCTTGTAGGAGGAAAGAGTCTGGATTAAGGCAGGGTGGGCAGGAAGCCAGTTTTAGGCAGAGTTCCTTGAATTTGAGACACGACGAACTGGAGTGGAAAGAAACGGGAGGAAAGTATGTGGACAGTGAGGAAGCTTGAAGGCTGGAGGGGTAGCTCTGTGGCAGGACAGACCTTAACATGCTGGAGGTCTTGGGTTTGAGTACACACAAAGGGGACCAGGGGGAGAAGGAAACACATGGAAGGTTGATGGCTCTGCCTCCTCAGTTCCTATAGAGAACAGCCAGGCTCTGCCTTCGAATGCTGGGCAAGCTGGCCGTGGCTGAGACTTGCTGGCCTTTGTAGGCAGTGATGGGACTACACTGGAATACAGGAAGGAAAATAAGGACTAAGCTGGCCAAGGAGTGTGGTATCTATGAATTAGGTTAATTTGAGGCATGAGGCTTTAAGAGGGAAAAAAAAATGAGTCAATAAAAATTGTTTTCTCACTGCCTTTAATCCCAGCAGGCAGACACAGGCACATCTCTATGAGTTTGAGGCTAGCTTGGTCTAAATTGCAAGTTCCAGGCCTACAAAAGCTATATGGGGTGTGGGGTGGGGTGTGTCTCAAAACAAACAAACAAACCAACCAACCAACAAACAAACAATGCTTTCTCTTTGCCAGACAGTATTTTCAGTAACCTTGAAATTGTTGATTATTCTGTCCACTTTACAGAGGATAAACTGCAGCACGGAGAAGCTAGGTTGCTTCTAGAGATGATGGAGGCAGACTCTGAGAATCCCCATTAACTACAGTGTTGTGCGTGAGCCCTGTGGGAGAAGTGTCCTGTCCCCGGGTGGAGGAGGACTAGCTACTGAGAGAGATCAGAGGACTAGCTGTCAAAGGCTGCCTGCCACCTGTGAAGACGTGCATGGGTGTCTGGGAGTGGCTGTGTCACCCTGGCCATGTCCTTTGAAGTGCATTGCTCGTGACGGGGAAGGCTCTGACGGTTCACATGTCAGGTGTTTCCAGATGTCTGATGTGTGTGGTGAAGGCAAATATTTGGGGCGCTAATTGAGTTCTTTACCCAGATTACCTCCTCATCCTCCCAAGGCCAGAGGAAGCTGCACTTAAAGGACATAGCAGACGCATCTAGGTCAAGTAGCTTGTTGAGCATGGTGAGGCAGAGCTGGGTGCAGTGTGTGCCTGGCTCCAGGGCCAGTACTGTGCTTGCTTGGTTGTTTTTTTCACTGAACCCACTATCATCCTTCCTCAGCTTCTCGAGGGCTGGACTGTGCCTCCTTGCCAGACAGAGGGCCCACAGGTAATCCTCCTCCCCACAGCCTCCCTGCTTCCCAGGGGCTGAAGGTTTTAAACAGTTCCCCAAAGATTGGGATGTCGAATTCCCGTGTTGCCCATCTTATAAACAGAAAAGCAGTGATGATAGCAAGAGCTGCCTGGGCTGTGAGCAGTAGAGCTGTGCGCAGGCTACACATCAATCAATCAATCAATCACTCAATGCTTGCTTGGCTTTTTTTTTTTTTAAATTGTAAAAAGAACAGAGTGGCCTGTTTTAAGAAGAATCAAAGGAGCAGAGGCCTTTAAGTGGGGAAGGTGGTTAATGACTTCAAGACAACGTAGGTCCCCGGTGCTTGGATTTTATAAATCACCATGCATTTTCCCTGGCTTCGGCAAGACAGGCCAGCTATTTCTAGTATCTGAAACAAATAAAGAAATCTAGGGAGTGGCTGAAGGAAATGTGAATTTCCCGGGGTGGGGTGGGGGTTGTCCCTTGTAGTGAGCCGAGAGGTGGGGACCAGGCGGCACTGGAGTGAGGTCAGATCTAGCTGCTTGCCCCCTGTAGCTTTACCTCCCCTCGCTGAGGAAATCTGTGCACCAGCCTAGATTCTCTGTGGTGGACCTGGAAGGAGCCTAGATACCCAGGTTCTGTCATCAGCACACAGCGTAGGATACCAGGGGTGTTTGCCAAGGGTCAGGAGTATCTTTCTGAATGGATGGCTCTGGGATGGGGTTTCTCCGGCAGCTCTGGCTCCATGGAACCTCCCTGGGAATCTGACACATAGTTGGTCCTCAGTATTTTTCATGGAGGCCTGTTAAGCCCTTTCTATTCAGCCTTACGATTTTTGCGTGGAGGGGAGAATGAAGAGGTAGGATGAGAAACTAAGCAGTTTAGGTGCTTCTTTCTGCCACCTAGTACTTGGCGGAGCTGTGACCCTGCCTGGACGTGCCCCTGGTCAGGTGCTTCTGATGTGCCTGTCCTGGGAGGTTGGTTGTTGTTCCTACCCCCTCCCTGCTTTCTCTCCCCAGGTCCCTCATTTTGAAATGGTTTTGATGTGTAGTCCAGTTGAACTTGAGATCCTCCGGCCGAGATACTATGGTACCCAGATATCCCGGCTTCTGGGTGGGAGTTGATAGGCCAGGCTCACTCTGCCTGGAGAGCTGACACCTCCCACTTGTTCTTACCAGCTGCTGTTCCTAATATGCTTTTGTTCCAAAGAGGCCACCTGTGCGGCGAGCACACCTTTGAGCATCCATCTGATGATCAGAGCGTTAGTGGTGCCTCTCTTTGCATCATGGACGAGTCCAGCCAGGAGGAAGAGCAGCTGTGGAGTCTCTCGGAGGCCCCTGGCGTGTATGAGGATGTTCTGATGGGCTGAGCTCTCCCGAGCTTGCCCAATCCTCCCCTGTGTTACGATAGAATCTATGCTATGGGATCAGTTCCTGTTCCAGATGCCCACATCAGCCCCACCGGGTTTCTCAACCTCGCCACTGTTGGCACTTGGAGTGGATGGCTCTTTGTCCTGAGGCCACTGTCCTGTTCACTGCTGTAGTGACTCTGAGCATCTCTGTCCCCATGCCCTACACACTCTTAGCACTTCCCTCCTCCAAGTAGTTATGACCTTCAAAGCTAGTCTGCAGAGGGGACCACACGGAGTTTCTGCTTAGTAGTCAGCTTTTCTGCTCTGCCGGAGAAGCAGCTCGGAGGGGTAGCAATGGTTGAACAACACTGTGGATGGATTGGATGCCACCACTAAACAGTACCTCCACAGTCCCCCTCTATTCTTCTAGCTGCCATTTCATTTACCTATTCTTCTTATTAATTTTGGGAGGGTTGTTTGAGACAGGGTCTCACTAAGTAGCCCTGACTAGCCTGGAACTTGTCATGTAGACCAGGCTGGCCTTGAACCCACAGAAATCCGCTTACCTCCTGCGTACCACCGTGCCTGAGTTGCCTTATTATTATCCTAGCTCTTGAGACAGCAGAATCTAGAGTTGGAGGTTAGCCCGAGCTATGCAGTAGGAACTTGTCTTTAAAAAAAAAAAAAACCAAGCAAACGAGGTCCTGGCGTAAATGACACCAGCCTCTAGAGGGGTGAATTTCTGCTGTATTCTCCATTGACCTAGTTGTAACACACCTGAGTCTGACCCCCAGAAACACTGGCAAACACAGGACTGGAGGCATACTGCTTATTGTAGCTCCTACCAAAGGCTCAGAAAGAGCTCATGTCACAGCAGAGGATTAGGGGAGAAATTAGTACGTGTACGTCATGGAGGACCCCATGGCTCTCAAGACAAATGTAGGCAAGCTCTGCTGCAGAGTGTCCAGATAGCGTGGGCCAATACAAGTACTGATGCTTAAGTACACGTGATTATTTAAGTTTGTATAAATTAAAACTACATGTAAACCTTAATTCCTCTGTCATCTCAGAAGGTTCTCATGGACAACACTGTGCAGAGTGTGTCATTGTCCAGCCTTTTATCTACGGATGGATGTGAACATATGATACTGCATAGATGTGAACATATGATACTGCGTGGATGTGAACATCTGATGCTGCATAGATGTGAACATATGATACTGCATAGATGTGAAGATATGATACTGCATGGATGTGAATGCATGATACTGCATAGATGTGAATGCATGTTACTGCATGGATGTGAACATATGATACTGCATGGATGTGAATGTATGACACTGCATGGATGTGAACATATGACGCTGCATGGATGTGAACGTATGATACTGCATACTCCCACAAGTACTTGTTTATCCTATCAGTGGAAGAATAACCCAAAGCCAAACGATTGGAGTGATTTATTCCCTGAGAGAAAAGGAAAGGAAAATAGGAGGGGACATAGCTTGTTTTACAGATTGAATTTTGGAACAGGAAAATGCTTTGCATAGTTAAACACTTAAAATCTCCCCCCACCCAAAAAAAAAAAAAAAAGGCTACTTGATTTTCCCAATGTTCCTCCTGCTGGGGCAATAGTGAAAACTGCTATTAAGTTTACCTTTTGCTGTGAAAATTACATTCTCTTGTTTTTAAACCCAGAAGACTATATCAAAGTAGTTCAAAGGTTTGTTGTTGTTGTTCTGTTTTGTTTTGTTTTAGAAATCTCAATGAGCAGTTTTAGTCCCATTAAAACATGTAACAAGTGGTGGCTCCTGACTGTTGTTAGCATTTTGGAGACTGAAGCAGGAATATCTTCAATTTGAGACTAGCCTGGGCTAATACCAAGACCTATCTCAAAAACAAAACCATAAAACCCACTGGGGTGAATGGTACGTTTGATAGTTTAGCAAGGAAAGTCTCTAGGTGGTTGACGTGCTCAGCATCAGGACTCAGTGGTCAGTCGTCCAGGCTGACACATTATACAAGGCTTTGGCAGAATTCCAAGCATTCTGTACACCTGATCTGCCTTTATGACTCTGGGTAGGAAGGGAGGGAAATTGAGGCACACAGGAAAGGGGTGATTGACATGTGCTTCCTGCTAGAATGAGAACAGGAACAACTGGCCTGCAGTGGCCCCTCCAGGCCATGCATGTGCCCGGTCAGAGGGCGAGCAGCCGGTTTCAGGGCTGTGTGGCAGCAGGAAGGCCTTGTTTCAAAGGACACCGAACCTCTGATTACACGTCTTGTCCAGCGATAGTGGCAGACTTCAGGACTAAGACTATAGCAGTTGCCACTGAGGGTTTTCTCATCAGCTGAATCACCAAAGGGTATGAGGTGGGTGGAATTAGATGCACATTCTAGAAGCCAGTACAACCTACCTTGTGACGGCTTCCCCGGTTCTGCAGAGAGGAGGAGGAGTCCAGGTTTGTTCTGCAGTCCGATCACGTAACAACTGAGCTTCACAAGGTCCTCGATCAGTGTGGCTCTGGCTCTGTCAGCAGAACTGCAGAAGAGAGGGTGCCCAGTATGCTGGGGGTTTGTGAGATTCCTTCCTTGACAGACAGTCATCGTGTTGTTAGAAGTTGTCCTTCGTGGTGGACTTGAACCCGTGGGCTTTGTGGGATACTTTACTGATCCTCTCAGGATTACTGCAAGTTCTTAGCAATTGTGAGATCCACATTAGACTTTTCTGTAACAATATTTAGCTCAGCACGCTTCTTATGTTGGGCTTTGGAGGCACAGAAACACGGGTTGGCATTTCAGCCCCTTACTTAAGTGTGTCCCTTGACCCTCTTATCTAGCTCTTCCAAGTTTGTACGCTGGGCATGCTGGCTAATGCAGCTTTGGAAGCTCTGAAGATCTCTTTGAGCTTTTGGGCTAAGTGGCAGTGGCCGAGGTTCCAGCTCTGCCTAATGCGTAATGTAAACATGCTCTCTCTCGGCTCTGCTCTATCAGAAGACAGAAACCTGTGATCGCTTGTGGACTCCTTAGGCCTTGCTGAAGTCAAGGGACTGATGATAGGCTTATGGTTTGTCACTCAAGCTGAACATGGGGGGCTGGGCACATGGGTGGCCCCTCCAGATGTGGCTTGAGGAAACACAGGTAGTGTAGTATGGATTCCCCTCTCGGCCAGCTTCAGGCTGCTGGGTGCTTCCTTTATGGGTATCTGGCAGATAGGTCTGACCCTGTAGTAATAGACTCTTTGCAGTCACCAGACTTCTAACCCGGAGAGAAGGGGCCAGCTCCATGCAGCTCAGACCGAGAGAAGGTGGTGCCTTAGGGTTGCTGTGGGCATGTTGTGGGGTGGGTACCCCTAAAGGGAGAGTGGACTCAGTGACAGGAGTCTGTGCTGCCTTGTCCAGGTGTTCTGTGGCTCTGCAGTCTGCAGCATGAGCTCTTCAGCCAAGGGAGGCATTGCGCCACGACGGCTGTTCTCTGAAGCCTAGAGCCCACCACACGTCAACCTGACACCCAAATACAGATTTTCATCAGCCCGGCGGTTCTGGGGATGCAATACACAGTAATGAGCTCAACTTTTGCTGTGGAAATGTCCACTTTTCCCAGTGGGTGTGTCCCCCTGGAAAGCAGGACTGGCTTGGTGGAACGGAGGCTAGGCCAGCCAGTTTTGTAAAGGACTCTTCTTCCTAAGAGGTGACAAGCTGCAGGCCTGCTCCGGTTCTGTAGGGCATGGACATATGAGGGCAGGGCTCTGGGTAAGCATCCAGGGAGGGCAGGCCTTGAAGGAAGGAGAGCTTTCCTGCAAGTCTTCTGAGGGCCCTACTTTCAGGCCCTCAGAAAGGAGGCTGTGCTGGGTGCAGGAGAATCGGGAGAGTAAGACATTCCTACACCCTCAGATACCCTGAGTGAGGCAGGCCTTCACATTTAGTTTGTGGAAGGTTTCGGCTTTAAAATCAAGGATACACGAACCGAACTGCAAATTACTACTCAGCAGCCACTGCAGGTGTTGTTCGTACACCTGTTTTATTAATTGGGCAATCAGAACTCTTGGCAGGCCTCTGTGGTCTGGGCCCTGCTCCCATTCTGCCTCTGGTGGCCTTCTCTAACCCTGCCAACTGGGCTGGGTTCCTAGTCCCTGTTTGAGTGGCCCCCAGGGTGTGTTCATGGCCCATCACTCTGCATCTCTTGGCTTCTCCTCCTTTCTCACTTGACTAGCCCATTAGCTAGCTAGCTGTATGCAGCTCACAGGGGCTCTGCTGACCATCAATCAGGGAGGCCAGCAGGTCTGCACAGGTTGCTCTTCTCTTCTTCTATTCCAGTTCTCTCGTGCACCCTGGAGAGCCAGTCTGTAAGGTCTCTCACCACCTTGGTTGTGTTTCTGTGGCCCTGTGCCCATGGCTGGGCTCTCCCATGGCTCCATTTTCTCCCCTGTGGCCTCAGTTCTTGGCTGGGACTTCTCTTTCATACCCTAGTCCTCCAAAATATCTGCAGAATTTGAAGTCTGTTAGCTCCAAAGGTCCCCATCCCCCCATGGGTGGCTGACCCAGAGATTCTCAGTGCTGAGTTAGAGGAAGTAGGTTCAGGTCTCTGCTCTGCAGCAGCACCGTCTCTTCTGGCGTCATCTCTCTGTATCCTCTCCCTCTTCAGGCAGTGTGGGCACAAAGGGCTGACATGGATTCCAGAGCCTTCTCCCATCTTATACATCCCTCTTTGCCAATTGCATCCGTGGCTCCCCTTCCAGCCACACTGGCATGCACCCTGTCCTTCCCAGCCTTTTCTGTCTTCATGTGGTTTCCGGTTAGAGTGCCCTTCACTTCTCCCATGGCCTTCTGTCCCAGGGAGCCAAGATTACAAATCTGTGCAATCAGGCCTGGCTCCTTATCTTATCTGTGGTTCGGCTCTCTTGTTTACCTCTCTGAAGAAGCCTCCCTTCTCTCTCCCAGTGCCTCCGTTGCCTCCCCTCACAAGGCAGCTGACTTACTGCTCCCTGCAGAATATGTATAGAACACATATAGAACATGTATGCCTCGTTCTGCTTTCCTCATCCAGGTCCTGTCAGCCCTGGGCAGCCATCTCTGCCCAGTGCAGGCCAGCCTGCCTTGGACTCAGAGGCACCAGCTGCCTAACTGAGCCAAGCCCACTCCAGACTTGCTCTCCCTCAACCATCTCAGCAGTGCTGCTATCCTGGCCTTCTAGAAGGGAAGGAATCCAAGGCTGAGAGAGGTCAAGCACCAGGTCACACAGCTAGCAAGTGCCACGCTGAGCTCCTGTCCCGGCTTTTGCCTTTAAACCCTGTTAACAGGCCCCAAGTGAACGGGGTAGACACAGGCTGTGTGAAAGCCATCAGGGCCTATAAGCTTCTGAAGATGCCACCAACCCTTAGCTGGCTTCTTTTTAATTCTACAGATGTTTACGGGGTACAAGCCTGTCGGTTACTGTCTTGAGGTCTCCACCTTGGAGACGAAGCCTTCCCTTGGAGGGCTCTGCTGCAGTAGAAGGAGGGCATCGAGACTGAGAAGCAGCTGGAATTCTCAGCAGAGTGGTTGCTTAATGTGATTCAGATACAAGGGATTTTTTTACTGTTGAGTTTGGGAGATGGAGAAGCCCTGACCACTCCCAATTGCAAAACAGCTCCCAAATGCTGGCTTCCTGACTCGATCTGCAGGGACTTGTTCGCCCTGCCTCCCTGCCTGGAATTTCTGAGGGCCCTTGAAGCAGGCGATGAGGCTCTGCTGCCAGCGGTACTAGCTTCTGTAAATGAAGGAAGGAAACTGGGAGCTGGCAGCAGCTCCACACAGGTGGCCGGGTGGCGGGGCAGACACCAATGGCCTCTTGGACCTTGCAGCTGTGCAGTTGTTTACATTTTACTGCAGGTCTGTTTTGTAGCTTAGAAAGCAGACATTCAAAACAGTGATAATTTGCCCATGGACGCATTGGTGAACATTGGCTTTTAGCTTGGTCTGGCCTGGGTATAGAAAATCAGTTTGTATCAGGGGCACACATTGCTGGGGAGAAGAGAGAACAGAGCTGAGTGGAAAGGCATAATTTTGAGGTAATATTTCCACGTTCTTGTCCTGACTGGTGGGGAATATCTGGTATTGGAAACAGGATGGGGTGGGGCACTGTGAGCCTCATCTGATCATTTCAAGCACTAAATTGGTAATGGATGGAGTCTTTCTAAAGCAGGGTGAAAATACTCAGAGCCCATAATGTAGAATTGGATAGTCAAAAAACAAAACAAAACAAAAAAAACCCCCAAAACCAAAAAACCCAACCAACCAAACAAACAAACCAAAAAACAAACGTGGGCATGAATATTAATAGCCAAAGGGGGCTTCTGAGAGAATCCCCTAAGAAGGTCTTTTTCTTTAAGTGTATTTGTGTGTGGTGCACATGGGCTATGTGGAGGAGGTCAGAGGGACAGCTTGCAAGAGTTGGTTTTTCTCTTTCCACCAGGTGAGTTCTGAGAATGGAACACAGGCTATCTGTGGTAGCGGTGAGGATGTAACACAGGCTATCTGTTTGGTAGCAGTGAGGATGGAACATAGGCTATCTATCTGGTTGGTACCAGGCGCCTTTGCTATCTGCACCATCTTGCCAGTCCCAAGATTGTATTTATCAACTTCATAGACAGGAACCTGAAGCCAGACTGGGAAAAACCTTGTGACTGGGATTTCAGTGTGGTGGTCCAAGAACCCAGACAGCTTGCTAGTCCAAACTGAACCTGGAGAACAGGGGTTTAGTGGTGGCATGGAAGTTAAATGAGAAGCTTGCCATGGGGATAAGCGAGTGTGAGTTAGCTGTGCCAGGCCAGGACTTGTCAGACATGGGCACCCAGGTGTCTTTGGAAGTGGAAAAGAGCTAATGGTGGGGCATACTGCTGAGGAAGAGAGTGTCTTTGAAGATGGGGTTTAGAGTTCCTTACTTTTCCTTCTGCCTTATCTCATAGGTGATTGCTGTGGTAATGGACGTTTTCTCAGACATCGACATCTTCCGAGACCTGCAGGAGAGCTGTAGGAAGCGGGGGGTGGCTGTGTACATCCTCCTGGACCAGGCTCTGCTCCCCCACTTTTTGGACATGTGCATGGATCTGAAAGTTCATCCTGAGCAGGAAAAGGTTTGTGGGTCACCATTTCTGTCTCCCCACTGTCGGTAACATGGCAGAGTACCCATGATCTAAAATGTGCTGAGGCTGGTGCTGCTGGTGCTGGGCTCCCACTAACAAGTGAGGAAACTGAAGGCTCACAGAAAATGACCACCACCCATGACCTTGCAGTTCCATTCCTAGGTAACTACCCAGAGGAATGAAGGCACGCGCCTGTTTATAGGTGCTGGGAGTTTCATCAGCTAATAAGTGCATAGACTATACATTGTCTGTTCAGAACAATAGAATATTATTCGCTCTTTAAAAGGACTAAAGTACTGACCCATGCTACCACATGGTGACCCTGAAAATACTGGATTTAGTGCAGGAAGCCATATACAAATGATCATATGCAGTATGATTCTATGTATGTGGAAGCCCAGAGCAGGGTCATCTGTAGAGAGAAGGTAGGTTAGCATCGGGTTTGTGGACACGTGATTGAGGGATGGGTGGGTTTGTAACTAAAGGGCTTCAGGCTCTTTGCTTGCTTGTTTGTTTTTGAGGTAATGAAAAGTTCTATAATTGTGCAAATGGTTTTGTACATCTATAAATAGTACAGATTTGCACATTAAGCAGGTGAATTATGTGGCGTATGATTTATATCTTCACTAGGCCATTGATAAGAAACAGTAAAGTGACTGTCAGGCTTGTCAGCAGTGAGGACAGACCTGACCATAGCCAAGCCAACGCTTGGTGGCTCCAGGGGGTTCAGCTTTTTGCTACAGTGGCCATTTTGAAGCTCTTGTTCTGTCCCTGGCCCTGCCCACTGCTCTGACAAGTATGGCATCGCTAACTTTCTTGGTGGCCCTATCATCTCATGGTGGCCCTGTCATCTCATGGTAGCCCTGTCATCTCATGGTGGCCCTATCTTGGTGGCCCTGATGCTTTGGATCAGGAAATGGTGAGATGGAGAGCCCAGGAGTCCACAGTTACAGCACGCCCCGGCTTTGACTCCGTCTGTCTTCCTCAGTCGCTCTCCATCACCTACTGCTGCTTCCCCGTCAGTACAGAACCAGACTTTATGTCTTCCTCTAGGTATGACAATAAGTCAGGTGTCTTGGTGTAAGGCCAGGGTTGGCTTACTCTCTTTGGGAATGAGGTAAGAGAGACATTTGTTACAGAATTCATGTCTGAGGAATGGAGCAACTTCTGAAGCCAGAGCCTGCCTTACCCTCATGCTGCCAGGCACTTGGCATGAGGAATGGCACGGTCAGCAGGAGCCAGGCTTCTCGCCGCCACTGCAGGAGAGGCTCTGACTAGTATGGTACCTTGTAAACAGGCAGCATGGTTTACTGAGTCTCATCTCCCTGGCCGCTCCGTCAGAGTGTCTGCTGGCTGTTTGCTCTAATGAGCAGACCAAGGATTGGGCTGACTTAGATGATTTACCACCCTGTCATTTGTGCCACAAAGCAAATTCACCAGTGAGGTAGGATTGGACCTTGTAGACTGAACTGAAACAGCCGTGTGATCCAGCAGTCAGTGAGCTAGGAGGACTCGAGGACAATGCCATTTGGGTACGGTGAAGAGCACTGCCACCCAGCCAGGCATCTAGGCCACAGCTGCTCTTGTGGAAGCGTGGAAGGTGTCAGGGTGTAATTTCAAGTGCTCTTGGGTAATTAAGCAGTCTGAGTCTCAGCAGCAGAAAAAAAAGCAGCAGAACTGTTCTAGCTCTGCAAAGCCATTCCCTCTGCTCCGTCAACGAGGCAGAGACTGCTGACTTTGTTGGCTCTTGCCTTCATGGTGGTCCAGGACCTCTGCAGGAAGTCTGAAGACACTTTGTCTTTATAGTGGGTTTTCTCCTTTCTAGGTAGCTGCTCGCTTCCCTCCTAGGCTTGCATGTGCTGTGGGTCTGCGCTTTTCTCAGAGGCATCCCCTGCTCTGCGCTCTGATTGGTTCAGAATATTGAGTTACCCTGTCTGCAAGAATTTGGCTGCGTATTCACAGGCAGGTGTACAGAAGTGCTGTGTCCACAATTACAGGCCTCCATAACGTTCAGATGCATGTTAAAGGGAAGGACACAGAGCCATCCCTAACCCTACAGGTAGAGTGTTTCTATGGTTACCCTGTGTTGACTTGTTTGGGAGTCATTACCTTCTCTATCCTGCCAACTCCATATGCTCATCTGTGAAATACTCACTCCAGGTTTGTTTGTTTGTTTTAAAGAAAATCGTTACCTTGATATTAAGATTTGTAAAGGGTTATAGAGATGGATACCTGAGTTTGGTTCCTAACATGTGTGTTCGGCACCCCACAAACATATAATTTTAGCTCCAGAGTGTCTGACACACTCACGTGCACATACCAACACGCAGATACTCATAATTTAAATTTTTTAAAAATTATTTTTAAAAGGTTTAAAAAGAAGTCACTATGTATGCGTTTGTGTGTCATCATGGGAATAATTGTGCATCCATGTGTATATAGCGTACCTTTTTGGTTACTGAGTACCTGTAGATGTAAACTGGCTGATTAATGCCCACAAGGTGTGTTAGAGGCCTGCCCTCTGATTACTGCTTCCAACTCCTTCCAGTGCGGGGTGAAGTAGACTATTACTCCTTACTTATGTAGTGCAAAGACATAGGAGCAGGGCAGGCTTGGGTTTTCAGCCCTTGCCAAGTGTTATTCATTACTAACAGACTTTCTCTGATTATTTTATCTCCTGTTTTATTTCAAAATCATTTCTTGGATTCCATTTGTTTCCTCCAAAAAGCAAATATTCCTTTATAGTATATAGTGCATTCACACAGGAGCCTAAGGGTCTCTAAATACAAGTCAAATGTAGTGAGTAGTGCCGGATGTAATCCCAGTACTTGGGAGGTGGGGCTAGGGGATCCCAAGTCCAAGGCCAGCCTGGACTATAAGGTAGGTAAGGCCTCTTCTCTTCCTATGAAAAGATGGACTAGATGCAGCAGTTACATGACTTGAGCAGTATCTGGCTGGTGTGTCATGTGTGCTGTCACTAAATGGTGGTTATACCCTAAGCTACTACAAATGCCTATGTTTGGGCACAGTAGGCTCAGCATTGGATAGTGTCGCTGAGTTGGCCGTTGACTTTTTTTTTTTTTTTTCTCCCACGCTCTTCCCAACAGCTGATGACGGTTCGGACCATTACAGGAAATATCTACTATGCAAGGTCAGGAACAAAGGTTGTTGGGAAGGTTCATGAGAAGTTCACACTGATTGACGGAATCCGGGTGGCAACAGGCTCTTACAGGTATGTTCAGAATAGAGGCCTCAGCAGTCAGTCCAAACCCTTTAGAGGAATCAGTGCTTGATCCTACCAACCAGAGCCCTGTGACAGAGTCCCCCAGGAGTTCACACCCGTGTGAGTGAATTGGTTCATAAAAGCCCTGTTGTGTCGGATGTAGACAGGGAAAGAGTCACTCTCTTTCCCCTGTGGTCCACAAGACTAAACACAGGTTAAAGTAAGCTTGAGACCCCCATAGTCAGAGTCCTGCATTCAAGTCCTGGCCCAGGCCTTTGGGGGAAACCTGGAGGGTAATTGACGTCCTATCCTGGTTCCCTGGGAGTTAGATCCCACCTGCCCTGCTTACTTGAAGGTCAGGACATTGCAAATGTTCTAGCAGACTGGAGCTGCTCATTTATACTTAGCTAATAGGTTGTTACAGTCTTGGTAATGAAAACTAGAAACTAGTCTAGAAAGCACTGGGCATATTCCAGGCCCACCTTGCCAATCACATCTTTGAGTGGAGAGAGGAAGGTGAGGGCAGGGTTGAGGTCATAGTGGGTGATGCTAATCCCGGGAAGTTACACCATTCTTACTCATGCTGTGCTATGCTGTGTGTTTGGCTGTCTCTCTAGTACATTGTACGTGCGAGTTACAGAGTTTGCAAAGAAAAAAACTTGTTTCTATAGAGTGTACCGTGCCAGCTGTGGGTTTTGTGGCCTGTGAGGTACTGTGACAAGCAGCTCTCGGTTCCTTCCTTCTCAACCAGCAGCTCCAGTTCAGAACTGAGGCCGTGTTCTCGAGGCTTCCTTCTATTGGGCACTTATAAGTTCCAAGGGGACTCAGTATTTGTCTATATTGATGAAACTTGACTCTGGGTGGGTTTTGGCTATTTAAAAATCTGTAAGTATAAAAACTGCCCTCTACAAAAGCATTGGCAGTGGTATTCTGATGTGTTGAGACACACTACAGCCTCAGGGTCAGGTAGCCCCTTTGTTTCTGTTTCCCCCTTGTGGGTAGTCCGAAGACTCTTGGGCTCCAAAGCAGTTCTCGGGCAACATGTGTTCTTCGTCATGGTTCTGTTTGTTTACTGCTTTCTTAGGCAGGGTTTCTCTGTATAGCTCTGCTGTCCTGGGAGCGATAGGCGGATGCTCCTTTCCACCCCAGTGCTCTCCCTGGGCCTGGGGCGGTGGTGGGTGGGTTTATTAGAACACTGTCTCCTACTCTGCCCTGCTCTTCATCTTCCCGGCCTCTTCCTTTGAAGGCAAAGACCCTTGCATACTTACCCAGTCGTTAGCGGCTGTTTCCCAAATGGAGAGAGACTCCTGAAGCAGGAGCGCATCTCTGAAGACTCACCTAGCCCTGGGAGGGTCACATGCACACACTGGATGAATCCCAGGGATCAGACATGGCTATCCTGGACCATACGCCCACCCCTTTTGAGACTAGAGAGGGAGTGTGCATGAACGCCTTTGTGGGTAGAGACAGGTGTAGGTTCTGTTTCCAGAGGAAGAGGAAGGGGTGCTGGATAGGCATGGAGACCAGGCTAATGAATCAGCTATAAAAAGTGCTGAGCACGGCACCACTGGTGGAGTAACCGTCCCCACTGGAGAAACTGGACGAGGTGCCACTAGCTTCCCATGGGGCATCTCCAGCCAATTCTCTAAGCTTTAAAATGATGCTGCTGGCCTAAATACTTGAGACCTTCTTGCTGGGGTTTAAAGCTGAGCCCGAGGGTTGGGTTTGCATGTGAGTTGGTTAAACCCTTAGTTAGCCTCCTTGGTTCTTGAAGTATGCATTGGCGTTTTTCCTGTTAGCACCAAAGTTGTCACTCTTACATGGCTGCTACTGAGAGCTGAGCCGAGAGCCCTTATCTTTACCGGTTTGTGTGTTTTTAATCCTTCAGTTTTACCTGGACCGACGGCAAATTAAACAGCAGTAACTTGGTAATTCTGTCTGGCCAAGTGGTTGAACACTTTGATCTGGAGTTCCGGATCCTGTATGCTCAGTCAGAGCCCATCAGCTCCAAACTCCTGTCCAACTTCCAGATCAATAGCAAGTTTGACCATCTGGCTGACCGAAAGCCACAGTCGAAGGAGCCCACACTGGGCAATCTGCTGCGAATGAGGCTGGCCAGGCTCTCAAGTACTCCCAGGAAGAGCAACCTGGGCCCAGAGGAGCCGTCAAAAGACAGAGGCAAACCCAAGCGCCCTGACTCTGAGGCTTCCACCATCAGTGATGAAGACTATTTCCACAGCCACAAGGACCAGCTAGAGGATAGCAAGGTGGCTGATGCTGCTACCCAAACAGAGCCCGGAGAAGAGATGGCTGCAGTAAGCCTGAGTGAGGTGGGAACTCAGACTAGTTCCAGCATGATGTGTGTTGGGACCCAAACCACAGTTGTCACCAGGGCAGCGAGCTCCCAGGCCACAGTGTGGTCCAAGTCCACTGCCACGCAGACTGAAGCTGACGAGAGCTTCCTTCCTCAGGGTGCCCAGTCCAAAGAAGGGTCACCGGCATCCAAGATGTCGGTGTCGAGGTCTTCCAGTTTGAGGTCATCCTCTTCTGTGTCTTCCCAGGGCTCACTGGCAAGCTCGGTCAGCTCCCATGTTTCCCTGACGGCTGCTGATCTCCACACTCCCGCATACCCCAAGTACCTGGGTCTGGGCACCCCGCATCTGGATCTGTGCCTGAGGGACTCATTCAGAAACTTAAGTAAGGAGCGGCAGGTCCACTTCACTGGCATCAGGTCCCGGCTCACGCAGATGCTCACCGTGCTCTCACGGAGAACACTCTTCACAGAGCACTACCTCAGCTACAGCCCCGGGAGCTTTACCAGAGCCTCTACCAACCTGGTTTCTGTGAGGGACATAGCCCTTTATCCTCCCTATCAGTGACTGCCGGGTTCAGCCAGCCCTCTGTCCTGAGGCCAACAGAGCTTCACATGCATGGCCCCAGCCACCCTCTCCCACCTGACACTGGGCCACCTTTGCTTTGATTCTGCAGCATTGTTTGATATTTTTAATTTTTGTTCTTTAGAAGCCATCTGTTGGTTTAAACACTATAGGTATTTTTCCCATTTGCACAACTTTAATATTCTATCACTACATAAGTGTTTTAAGGTTGGTTTGAGAGATAAATACTGTTTTATGTGTGTGTGTGTTTTCTGTCTTAATGCTTTGAGTCACCACTGTTTTTGAAATCAGAATCATATTTAAAAGTTAAACACCATTGTTTCTTAACTGACTTTCTCTTGAATATCTGTGTTTGTAGTATTAAATAAGTGCAGACAGCTTTTTGTTTGCCTGGATTTTGTTCTTCTTTCTGGAACCCTGCCTTTATCTCTAAGGGTACGTCATAAATAAATATACTAGATAGGCATTTGTGTGATTCTTTTTTTGTTTGTTTTAAAAGCAGTTTGGGGGGAATGGATGATCCAAATTGTAAAGGGGCAATGTACTTACGAAGCTGGGTGGTGGCGCACGCCTTTCATCCCAGCACCCTGGAGGCAGAGGCAGGAGGATCTTTGAGTTTGAGGCTAGCCTGGTCTACAGAGTGAGTTCCAGGATGGTCAGAGCTACACAGAGAAACCCTGTTTCGGAGAAACAAAAAGTTAGATGAGAGCAGAGTGGTGGCACACACCTCCAGTCCCCGCACTTAGGCCAAGACAAGAAGGTCCGAGTTGAGGCCAGCCTGATTGACTCCTGACCTACTACTCAGAGAGACCCTGTCTGAAACACACAACGCAACGTTAAATGACTTAGAGCCGGTATTGGGGTCAAACCATCCTTGGCATG
Organism: Mus caroli; assembly: GCF_978045245.1. NCBI lineage: Eukaryota > Metazoa > Chordata > Mammalia > Rodentia > Muridae > Mus > Mus caroli. The sequence continues at coordinate 20,794,505 of NW_028227257.1, read as the reverse complement.
GTGAAAGCTGACATTACTGTGCGCCCGAGGAACCTTGCCAGCACAGCAGGCCTTTGTGTGCTCCTTTCAAAGCAAAAGCCTGAACTGCTTCGGTGAGGACCTGGCTGTCTGCCAAAGGAGTCCTGGGTGTGTGTTCCTGGGCTCCCATTCACTCTAGTGGCCCCAATGGGCCCAGTTTCATCAGATGGGTGTATTGTTGATTTAGCAATCTTATATTCCAGAGTAGGGGCAAGGAAGGACCTTGATAATTATCCCAGATTCCTGGTCCAGTGTCAGGCAATGTAACTGCTTCTTATATCCTGCTAATCAGGATTGGTCTGGCCGTGGAATCCTGGTTTTGTCAAACCCCATTCATAAAAACAGAACAAAAGGAAGAGAGAATCCATGGCTTCCTCTTCCTGGCTTGCTAGCCCAGAAGTGTACAGTAGGTAGGGCGTTGTCTGTGGGGAGAATGCTGACAGTTGCAGATCAGGAATGTACCCTGAAGATTTTCATGTTCCTCTCATGACAAGGTTATCTGCTGGGTTAGAGCTGTGGTCTGTAGCCATCAAGCATGTGACAGGACAGGACACTGGCACATGGCTCTCAACCCTCTGGGCTAATCCTTGAGTATACAGTTTGTAGACTTAGATTGCTTTATGTTTACAGCTTAGATCGCTGCCTTAAATCTCATGCTAGCCCAGTGACTACAGGTTAGATGGCTGGCATTCCCACTCTCAGTTATAGAAACAGGCTGAAATAGCCTATTCAAGATCACATACCTGGTATATGATGGTATAAAAAGACAGGTGTCCAGGTCCTCTATTGTTTGCCTCTTTGCTTTTCTTGCAGTAGAAAGAAAGGCCTTAGAGCCTGTTGCGTGTGTAGTGGGAGTTAATGCAGAGACAGCCTCATGAATGACAGATGCCCGGATTATGATCATGCATCTCAACTCTACTTACATTTTAAGTCCGCATTCTATAAGGTGGTTTATTCTTTTTTTTAAGATCTATTTATTTATTACACGTAAAATACACTGTAGCTGTCTTCAGACATCCAGAGGATGGCCTCAGATCTCATTACAGATGGTTGTGAGCTACCATGTGGGTGCTGGAATTTGAACTCAGGACCTTAAAAAGAGCAGTCAGTGCTTGGAGATGGCTTATTTGCTAAAGTGCAGTCTAAGCATGAGGACGTGTGTGACAAGCCAGATATGGCGCCCTGCACCTGGAATCCCAGTGCTGGGGAGGTAGAGACAGGAGGAGGATTCCTGGGGCTTGGTAGCCAGCTTGTCTAACCCCAGTCAGCTGGTCCAGTCTCTAAAAATGTCCTTGGAACTGGCAAAGGCGGCTGAGTGGGTCAAGGCATTTGCTGTCAAACCTGATGACCACCAGACTTTGATCCCTGGGACTCAGGTGGTGGGAGGAGGTAACTGATGCCTGCAAGGCATCTGATTTCCACACATGTGCTATGGCACATACCAAAACTATAAAACTGTAAAAACAAAGTAGGAAGTAACCTGACAGTGACCTGTGTGCCCCCCGTGGATGTATATACACACACAGCAGTACACACATGCACACATACACATACCATATGAACATGAGTCATAGGTTAAAGTGCTTGCTTTGCAACCACAAGAACCCACATAAATGTCCCGATGGGCTCATGACATCCCAGTGCTGGTGAGGCAGGCAGATGAGTTACTGGCTGGCCAGCCTAGCCTACCCAATGAACTCCAAGCCAGTGATTGTGTCTGAAAAAGAAAAAAAAAAAAAAAAAAAGAGGAATAGCAGTTATTCTTTGGCTTACATGTGCACACCCACCTGCACACAAATACACCTACACACACACACACACCTTTTTTTGAGAAATTCTAAACCAATAGAAATGTTTTATTCAGTACCCATTTGAGGTAAGTTGTAGTAGTAAATATTAAAAATCCTGGCCTGGAGTTTCTACCCCACCTTTGGTTATTGAATTCCTGGATAAAAACACACACACAGCTTTTATATTTTTAAGATACCTTATGGAGCCCAATAGCTGGGCAGCTGCCTACCCTCCATGCTATTAGAATCTACAATCCTATTGATAACCCCAAGTTATTACTTAATATACTATGTTTCATCTGGGCTGCTCTTAGCTCCAATTGGGCAGCCCTTGGGACTACTGTCTCTTGATCCTTATCCCATGGCAGCCAAAACCTTGTGGTCCTCTCTGCTGAAGTCAGCCAAAACCTCAGCCCCATGTATGTCTCTTCTACACAGCTATTAGCTGTTGGCGTCTTTATTTAGCAATCACAATTCACTCAGTGTCTTGGGGGCCCCAAATTAGCATTAGAATACAAGCAGTATTAGGCCAACCCACTACAGTTAAGTATCAGTGAATTTCTCTGGCTAGGGAGTACTTGGTCAGTCAAACACACTTGTGCGCAACTGTCCTCTCAGTCAGCAGAAATCAAATAGGAACAAGAGATAGATGGAATCCTAAGAAAATCATTCAGTCTCAGGATGCACCAAGCCTTCAGTCTGGAAAGTACTACCGGAGCTGCCTAAGTGCGATCTGAGTCTGCTGGTGTGCTTAGGAGTGACTGTATAGTTCAATGATAGGTCTAGCATGTGCAAGGCTCTAGGTTCAAGAACTGGCATGGGCTCCCCTCCACAGGGGGAGTTGATTATTGGCTTCAGTCCGAAAAAAGAGGAGGGTAAGTACCAAGGTGAGAATTCTCTTGCCATCTCTCTGATATCCTAATCAGCCAGTACAGACTGCGCTGTAAATATTTAGGCTATACTGCAATCGTTCCCCCCCAGTGCTCGGATCAAACCAGAGGTCACACATGCCACACAAGTGTTCTTACCACTGAGCCACATTTTCAACCAGCATGTAGCTCTAAAGGATAACTTCCTCGAAACAAAACAAACATAACAACAACAGCAGCAACAAAAAAATGGCCGGAGAGATGGCTCAGCCGTTAGAGTATTGGTTGTTTCTAGAGAGCCCAGATTTGGTTACATATTTTGTTTACAAACAACCTTATCTCCAGTTCCAGGGACTCCAATGATTCTTGATCTCCACAGGCACCCACCCACATGGTACACATAATACCTTTAAAAGACATAATCGCAATACAACTATTATACCTAACTACCACTCATAACACTTCTCTATCAAATATTCAGTGCTTAAGTGCTTAAGCATAATTTCTTTTCGTCACTGATGACTTGAGTTAGGTTTGTTTGTTTTGTTTTGTTTTTTCCAGACAGGGTTTCTCTGTGTGGCCCTGGCTGTCCTGGAACTTACTTTGTAGATCAGGCTGGCCTTGAACTCATTTGCCTCTGCCTCCCAAGTGCTGGGATTAAAGGCGAGAGCCACCACTCCTGGTTTGAGTTAGTTTTTAGACCCAATCTTCAGTATTGACATACTCTCATAAAATAAAGAATCCATTGAGATGGCTACCACACATTTGTGGGCAGTGTGGCTAGAGTTGCTTTTTAACAAAGGGATTTAAAGTGGCTAACAAGAAAACCCAAGGCCAGGTGGCACAGGTGGCCTAGTGGATAAAAGTGCTTTCTGCCCAGTCTGACTACCTGAGTTTGATTCTAGGAACCCACCAAGCCTCACAAATTGTCCTTTAATGTCTGCTGGAATGCTGTGGCACAAATGTGCTTGCTCCCAGTAAGTAAAAGTAATTTAAAAAATTTAAACCTAATCTATAGGTTCATGTAACACAAAAGTTTCATGAAAGAGTCAAGGTTAGGGGATACACAACAGAATCATGTTTGAAGCTAAGAGTGCATGCTCGGACATGTAAGGACTTATGTAAGGAAACATGTAAATTTACATTCTCCATTAGCCAAGCCATAGGAACCTAGCTTAGAAGCACCATTCAGTGTCTACAAGGTGAAGGAAAACAATTATTCCTGCTATTGAGGGAATACACATATTTCTTACAAGGATCTTCTCATTAAAATATTGCTGTGGAGGGCTAGAGATGTTCAGTTGGTAGAACACTTGTGTAACACACATGAAAAATGGGGTTTGGTTCCCAGCACTATAAATTCAGTGTGGTGGTGCACGCTGTCATTTTCGTACTTGGGAGGTGAGGGAAGAATTGTGAGTTTAGGACCATCCTTGGCTACACCGTGAGTTGGAAGGCAGCCTGAGCTACATGAGATCCTGTCTCAAAATCAAACAAAAAAGTTAATTCTGAACTCCTCAGAGGTCCTCTTGGGAAGCCATGAGGTGAATGTACCCAGAAGGGTTCTGTATGAGTGAACTTTATACTGAGTGCATTCAGGTAAACCTGGTTTCACTGGGCTACAAACCTAGATAGGTGCCCCAGTTTGCCTGGCACTGCCTGTTTGCCTCTTATCCCCAGGTCTCATCTCTCTAACACTCCCTTTCAGGAGTGTCCCAGTTTTGAGGCTAGTCAGAAAGTATCTTGCAGGCCTAAGGAAGCCTTCCCATCCCATCCAGCTCCCCAGAATCACAGGCTACTGAAGCCATCGTGACGTAGGGTTTCTCTTGCTGTAATGAGGCACCATGACCAAAGCAATGTGGGGAGGAAAGGGTTTATTTGGCTTACACTTCCATATTACTGTTCATCATCAAAGGAAGTCAGGACAGAAACTCAAGCAGGGCAGGAACCTGGAGGCAGGAGCTGATGCAGAGGTCATGTAGGTGTGCTGCTTACTGACTTGCTCCTCCTGGCTTTCTTATAGAACCCAGAACCACCGGCCCAGGTGTGGCACCACCCACAATAGGCTGGGCCCTCCCCACCAATCAGTAATTAAGAAAATGCCTTACAGCCAGATCTTATTGAGGCATTCTCTCAATTGAAGTTCGCTCTCTAGCTCGTGTCAAGTTGGCACATGACTAGCCAGCACACAGCACAATACAGTTTCCTGTGGTTATTTGCTGAGTGTCTTTCCTGAGGATCTCTTCACAACTCTGCGCTCAGATCCCTAAAGTGGGTGAACACTTTTGCTTATGGTAATACGAATGTGAACATCATCACTGGTGTACAAAGCCAACGCTGGCACAGTTGTATATGGGACCACAACTGCAGAAGGCCCACCTTGGATTCTCAACAGGAAATCCTGGCACAGCACAATTGTGGAAAGCAGTTCTATGAACCATCTCTTTAGGGGACATCTGTCTGGTCTGGTTTCTTTAAGAGCTAGCCGCTGTAGTGCAAGGATATATGATTGGGTGCAGTAGACAGATCATTTTAGCCTCATTTGTTAATCCTTAGATAAACGTGCCAAGATTTGTGAGGAGCCATCCTGTCTCCAGTGCTCTTTGTGGTTCTAGTGAGGCTGGCTGGACTTGGCCCTGGGGCTGGGACATGTGATCTGGTCCTCAGCAAATCAGTCCATCCTATTCCCTCGCCTCACTGATTGATTCATGGATGGATACACAGGGCAGATAGAGATGGGTTTACCAGAGAATTTTCTTTTGAAATGTCTGATGCTAAAACGATCTGAGACATTGATTTGGCTATCTTGTCACCCCATTACATCTGAGAGAGAAGGCAGCAGAACACAGAGTTCTGGCTATGTCTGGCTATGTCCTGATGTCTTTAGGTCAGATACTCATAGACTTTTTAATATCTATGAACTACTTTTATCCATTATGTTAGTCTCACCCTGTAGCCCATGCTGGCCTGGATCTCATTATGTAGCCCTAACCTGGCCATAAACTCTTGGGGATCCTCCTGTCTTAGCTTTCCAAGTGCTAGGGTTACAGGTGTAAGTCACCACGCCTGCTGCACGAAGCATTTCTACTGACCTGATATTGGTTTTCTACCACTTGGATCCATAATGTCTACAAAGGCATTTTTTCTTTTCTTCTTCTTCTTCTTTCTTTCTTTCTTTCTTTCTTTTTTTTTTTTTTTTTTTTTTTTAGGTTTTTTGAGACAGGGTTTCTCTGTATAGCCCTGGCTGTCCTGGAACTCACTCTTTAGACCAGGCTGGCCTCTAACTCAGAAATCCACGTGCCTCTGCCTCCCAAGTGCTGGGATTAAAGGCGTGTGCCACCACCGCCTGGCTACAAAGGCATTTTTCATGTATAAATGTTATTTTCTATATGAAGGACTTTAATGAAAATATAAAAAAATAAGAATCAGTGTTGGGATTATAGCTCAATAGTAGAGGGCCTAGCAGGCATGAGGTTCTGGGTTAGACTGCCAGCATTGCTAGAATAATTTAGAAACACAGTGTTCAAAATACGTACTTGCTCAATAGCCACTTTCGGCAATTGGCAACAAATAGAAAAATATGATAAGACCCTGCCCTCAGGAAGTTCTCAGCAGTGGACTGGAGAGATGGCTCAGAGGTTAAGAGCATTCACGGCTCTTCCAGAGGATCTAAGTTCAATTCCCAATAACTACTTGGTGACTCATAACTGTCTCTAACTCCAGTTCCAGGGATCCAATGCCCTCTTTTGGGTTTCATGGGCACCAGGCACACACTTGGTACAGAGACACCTACATGTAGGCAAAAATCATATACATAAAATTATTTTAAAAAAACATTAAAAAAAAAGGAATTCCCAGCATAAAGAGAGGCAGACTAACTTTAGTTCAATTGCACAAGTCTTAGGGTAAAATCGGCTTGCAAGTCCTATTCTACTGGGGGAATGTTTGATAGTGGAAGTAGAGAGGTCTTGGAGCTGCTCCTTCAAGGATCTAAAGCAGGGGTGAGGAATTCCCCACAGAAGGATTAGCATGTGTTGGACTTCATTTAATTAGTAAGGAAACAAATCAAACCTAGAAATGAACGTGACATAAACTCAGATTTTGCTAGTGTGCTATATTTGCCCTGGGAGTCAAGCTAACGAGAGCCGATTCCGACCTAGCGCCTGCAATGTCTTGCACTGTGTTAGGTCTTCTGTACCTCATCTCCTTTAACACTTTTTTAAAGCTCAGTTTACAACTGAGATTAAATGTCAGCCAGGTGATGGGTAAGCAAAGGATTCTGAATCAGGGTTACTTGTTTCCACAGCTTTCCGTAATTTGCCATTTCCCTCAAAGAATGAAGCATTTTCTTTTGGAGCTCTAAAAATGTATAGATTTTAAAGCCTCTTAATTTGTGGCTTCCTTGAGCCCAGCATAACTGTTCCATCCAGTAGCCGATGGAAACAGATGCAGAGACCCACAGCCAAATATTAAATGGAGCTTGAGGATGGGGGTGGGGGTAGGGGAAGAGTGTGTGGAAGAGTTGGGGGAAGGACTGAGGGCCCAGAAGAGGACAGGGCCTCCAAAGGAAGACCAACAGAGTCAACTAACCTGGACCCTTGGTCCCCCAACAACTGGAGCAGGGGCTATCCCCGAGTCTGTTGCCTGCCTGCAGAGCCCATTCCCCTAACTGGGCTGACTTGTCTTGTCTCAGTGCGAGAGGATGCACCTAGTCCTGCAATGACTTGATGTGCAGGAGGTGGGGGTGGGGTTGGGGTTGGGACGTTGGGAGGTAGAAAAACAGCATTTGATTTATGAACGGTTGCCTTGGAGGGAACACTGGGTGAATGCACTGGCCTCACTGATCTGATTTCTAGTCTCATCTTCTGGCCCAATGTGCTCCTGCGTTCCCATTTTGCGACATTTCTCTTAAGACCACAAGTTGCCTGTATCATTTCGGCTTTACTTGCTGATAATAAGCATCATTCTGTTTATCTAGCGTTTATTCATTTATAGTTTACCCAGCCCCACCCTCGCCTGAGAAACAAGAAGTTACAGTTCCAGGGTACACAGCAGCATTAACTGAATCATCAGACGCAGGAGGTCGTTACCGCTATTATCTCTCAGTATGAAAATAAGGAGACGCAGCTGCGATAGCAGGTAAACACGAGCATCTCTCAGTTCACCAGGGAAACCCGGCCTCTGCGCACACTCTTAACGCTGGTGAGTGACAGCCTGGGAACACAGCAGCGCATTCCTAGAAGTTAGTGACAACCCAGAGCGTCCAGGCAGGGTAGAGCAGCCAATCCGAGCGACAATATGGCCGCGCGGCATCACGTGTGCCAAGGAGAGGCCCTCAAAGGCAAGCCAAAGCGAGCTGCGATCACGTGATCCATAGGGGGTTGTTGCCGGAAGGCGTGGCTTCTTTTCGCTCCACCCGCCACCCGCAGCCCCCGCGGAGGCTGCTCGCGGGCCACGCCCCTTGAGCCCTGAAGGACTCGCGCTGGTCTAGAGGGGCGGAGTCTTCTTCGTGACCTTTCACCCCAGCATGGCTGCGCCCTTGGGACCAGTGAAATTCTGGAAACCCGGTAAGGCAGGGCAGGGAGCCAGGGTAGATGCCCCGACATGACTTTCGGCCTGGGGACCCGCCCGTGGGCCTGACCGGGGGAGGGCTGGGCACCATTCCTCCGCGCGCATGGATGCTGCAGCCCACGGTGGTCCCGAGGAAGTCAAAGGCCTCCCTTAGCCGGGCGGAAACTCTGGGTGACCTTGTTGGAATTTCTTAGCCTCCTAGGCATCTCTTGAGATGTAGAGTCCTGAAGCGCCCGTGTGTCTTGCTGAAGTCCTGGGGCTGCATTGGGGCTCGAGAGGCAGTTCAGCTCAGTGACTTAGAAGCTTGGGTTATGGAGTCAGAGCGCCCAGGTTCAAGGCTGCCTCTCTGCCTTGCAGCAGCAGTAGATGGAGGACCTTGAACTCTGCCTCCATCCCTCAGAACATCGCTGCCCTCACCTGGGAAGTGGGCGGAATACGAACACCTGTCCCGTGGGCGTGGAGGCAGGAGTACGTGGTCCGACTTAATGGCTCATAAAAGAGAAAATGTATTCCAGTGTTTTAGGGTAGGTCTTGCCCACTCTGAATGTTTACCACAAAGTGAACGCCCTCCTTCCTAGTGGCTGTCACTTTTCCTGTTTTATAGGCTAACAAGTCACCATCACAAAATCCTTTGTTTTTGCATTTTCTCAGGTCGGGTTCTTGTTGAAATACTAGACCATGATCTGTGTAGGATGCACCTTTTGTTCATGCTTTTCTTATAAACTAAACCAAACCAAGCTAAACCAAAACACTGTTTCGTAACTGGTACCAGCCTCTGCCCTTACTTTTTTACACATTTTTCTTTTTTTCTCCTCTACCTGCACTCCAGAAGATCTGGGTGTATACATTGTATTGTGATGAAGATAGTTTGAGACAGAAAAGGCAACAAGGGACAGCTTTCAAAGAGTGTTTTAGATGCTCCCTGGAAATCTGACCATGTGCCTAAGTGTTAGAGAAATAAACTCATGAAGGTGACACATAATTATTTTTTTTAAAAAATCTGAACTGGATATGGTAGCCCATGGCTGTAATCCCAACATTTGGGATGCAGAGGCAGGAGGATCTCTTGAGTTTGAGGCCAGTCTGGTGTATATTCCAGGGCAACCAAGGCCACAAAGATATACCCTGACTCTCTCGTTTGTCACTTTAATGACTCAGCATTTTCAGGCATCAGCTGATTGTCCACCCCAGTAAGTAATGAGTTATCAACTTATTCAAGAGTTAACCAGCAGACCAAAGAGTTAAGTCTAATAGAGGCTTGGATAAATTGCCAAAACTCAGACCAGGGTACCATTTTGGTTAAAGAACCTGGAACTGCTCTACAAGTCTGTCCCATTGTTTAGTCCATCTACTGTGTTGAGAGTACACTTCTGTAGTCAGTCAGGTCGTGAACACATACATGCCTGGGCTCAGCTCTCAAGGTGTGCTCTCCAAGTTACGTGTCCCTGAGAAGAGATGCTAAGCAAGGCAGAGGGGTGCTGTAAGGAAGATGACCTCAAGTACTGGACTGCAGTGCCTTCCCTGCCTGGGTGACTTGCAGAGCCACATAAGTGTTCCAAGTCTCTGCTCCCTTATCGGTCATTTGTCATAATAGGATTGCTGTGAGGATTAAATGAGACAATGCACAAAACACCCGTGGCACTAGGTACACAGCTATTATAATTGTATTAAGGTATAGGAGAGGGAGGGAAAGTGCAGTGTGAAGAATTGGCTGCGTCGTAGAGATGGTAATGGTTTTGGAGCGAACGCTGAGTGCTGAAACAAGTTTGTTATGGCTTGTTTATGGTGAGGTAGAGAATGGCTCTCCAGGCCATTGAAAGGATTTGTGTATTAAGGATGTTCCCAAACCCCCAGTCATGGAGTACTGTGATGGTATTATTATATGTGGGTGTATTTTGGGGTGTGGCAGGAGATGGTGCTGGAAAGGTAGGAAGGGACTTCATCTTGAAATGTCTTTTGAGAGTTAAAGAATCTGAGCGTCTGGGCCAGTGAGATGGCTCAGAGGCAAAGGTGCTCTCTGTGAGAGCCTTAGGGCACCAGCTTGATCCTCATGGGTCATGTAATGTGGATAGAGCGACTCCACAAAGTTGTCCTTTGATGTCCACACATGTGCTTGCTCTCTCTCACTCATACACACACACACACACACACACACACACACACACTCACTCCAAGTAAATAATAAAAATGGCCTCCCTGCTTTAACCCCAGCAATGATATGGTTAAGAAGGCTACTCCTAAGAGAGGTTGCTACTAAAATCCAGGATGGATGTTGAACCTCAGGTCTAGCTGGGAGCTGACAGGAGGGGCCCGTTAGATACCTCAGAGGTAAAGAGAAGAGAAAGTAAAGACAGTGATAATCCTGTGTTCTGGACAGGGTGACTGCCTAGTTCAGTGGGGTCTTGATGGGGTGACTGTGTAAGTAAGAGGGTCTGGATGGGGTGATGGCCTAGGTAAGTGGGTTTCAAATTTTGCTGTATTGTTGAATCACTTGGAAAAAAAAAATTCAATCCTTTTGTTATTGTCAAAAAATCAGGAACTAGGTAGCAGTATTTTTAAACATTTGGGGGGCTTCTAGCATGCCTCAAAGTTGGGGATCCACTTTTTGGGGCCCAGGTATACAGTTTTCATTCACTGAGATTTGAGTAGCTTCAGTGAGTCCTGAGCCCTGGGAATTCACTTTCACTTACAGCATCTTATCAGCTAGCAATAACATCTCTGTGATGAGTTGATATTCCCACAGATGAGCGAAAGGTTCCAGATGAAATGGGTTGTGGGAAATGCAGGTCAGGGAGGTGGTTGGAGCTAAGTGTAAGGTCAGGTCTTGGAATCACGGGCATGTCCTGTAGGCTCTGATAACTACAGGGGCCTTTAAGACAAACTGCATAAGGAAGGTGTGTAATGGACTAACATGTGGTGGACTGAAGGGTTGTGTGTACTGGGGAGACGTGTACACTGGGGAGATGTACACTGGAACTTCCATATGCAGTACCACACTCCGCTTGACTGTTGTCGTATGGGCTCAGAGTTGTTGATTTTTTTTTTTTTTCTTTTTTAAAGACAAGGTCTTCCTCTTAGCCTAGGCAGGCTCTAACCCTGTGATCCTCCTGTGGTAGGCTTCTGAGTAGCTGGGATTACAGACCTTTGACCAAACTTGGCTCTCAAATGGGAAAAATTTGATTGATGTTTTAAATGAAATATTTTTCTTGGGTCTGGAGAGATGGCTCAGTGGTTAAGAGCACTGACCTGCTCTTCCAGGGGTCCTGAGTTCAACTCCCAACAACCACATGGTGGCTCACATCCGTTTGTAATGGGATCCGACGTCCTCTTCTGGTGTGTCTGCAGCTACAGTGTACTCATACACATAAAATGCATAAATCTTTAAAAACAAAACAAAAAAGGAAATATTTTTCTTAAAGATTTATTTATTTACTTATCTATTTATCTGGTTATGAGCCATCATGTGGTTGCTGGGAATTGGACTCAGGACCTCTGGAAGAGAAGTCAGTTCTCTTAACCACTGAGCCATCTCTCTAGCCCTCCCCCTACCCCTTTTAAGTAATTATTTACTTATTTTATGTATATGAGTACACTGTAGTTATCTTCAGAAGAGGGAATCAGATCCTGTTACAGATGGTTGAGAGCCACCATGTAGTTGCTGGGAATTGAACTCAGGACCTCTGGAAGAGCAATCAGTGCTCTTAACCCCTGAGCCATCTCTCCAGCCTGAAATATTTTTTCTGAGTGTAGTGGTACATGCCTGTATTTCCAACACTTGGGAGGCCTGAGGCAGGAGGATTGAAAGCTCAAAGTTAGCCTGGAATTTGTAGTGAATTTCAGGCTATCCTGAGGTACACAGCAAGACCCTGTCTACTAAGACCAAACTGACAAGAACCATCTCCCTCCCCATCACAAGTCAACAAGACTTTAATAACCATTTCAAACTGTTTAGTCATGGTATAAATGGAGAGCTTAAATGACTAGTTTGTGATCTCTAACTTAGTAGTGTGGTATACTGGTCTTGTGTGTTCTGCCTGAGGTTTTTCCAGAAAAGAATGTTCACTTTATTCTCTGGCACACATGGGTCAGAGGGGCCTGTCCCTTTTCATTTTCTCACTCAGTAAGTATTTGATGGTGGCTGTCCTTGTGCCTTGCAAAAGCTTCATTGAGCTGCTTGAGGATTTTTTTCCCCCCACTTGTTTCATGATAAGAGTTGTGCTGTAGGACTGGAGAGATGGCTCAATGGTCAGAGCATTTGGTCTTCTTGCAGAGAACCCACATTTAGTTCCCAGCACCCATGCTAGAAAGGATTCTGAATTGGGCGCTGTTATCAGCCTTGTTTTACAGATGGGTAAATGAAAGCATTAATGGTTTTCGAGAATTGCAAAAACGCTACTTCCTTAAGCATGGCACACACTCCCAATTTAAAACCTGCCACAAACAGAGTGGGCTGTGGGGCGGGTAAGCAGCCTGGGCTTCCAGGTGTGTGTGTGTGTGTGTGTGTGTGTCTGAATGGAGTCTTTTGTAAGGAGAAGAAAAGCTCGTGTATGTGTACAGCAGCTGTTCTTGTAAAAGTCCTGACAGCTGTAGGTTAGAGACAGGAGCGCCCCGGGAGGGCTGGGAACCAGTGTGTGGGAGGATGCAGACCTCCCAGGAACAGTGTTCATGAACTCAGACATAACGGCATGGTTTAATGGTTTGAGAAGAGGGGTATTCTGAACAAAAGCAGGGCAGAAGAAGATCTCTGCCTTAGTTTGAGTTGGGAAGTGGGATGTAGCAATGGAAACAGGAGCCCATGACACCTGTTTTCCAGCCCAGGCTTTGGTCCAGGCCCTGCTCTTTCTTCTCTGGTTGAAGGGAGGTTAGCATTTGGCAGATGTGGCAGTGGCCCACTTACCTGCTTTTTGGCAGCTGCGTTCCTGGAAGTACCTGAAACAGGGCTGGAGATGAAAGCTGCTGAGCTTTGAACTTGCTTCTAGGAGTCTGCAGACCCAGCATCTCTGTTCTTGCTTTTTTCCAGAGGGAAGCTCACACAGGTCTTTAATCCCAGCAGTTGGGAGGCAGAGGCTGTTGGACCTCTGAGTTTGAGGCTAGCCTGATCTGAGTGAGCTCCAGGACAGCCAGAGCTACACAGAGAAACCCTTGAAAAGAACAACCAAACAAAACCCAAAAGATTCATTTTTATTTTGTATTTTGAGTGTTTGCCTACATGTATGTATGTGCACTATGCATGTGCTTAGTCCTCATGGAGCCAGAAGGGGGCGTTAGGCCCTCTGGAGCTGGAGTTAATGGACAGATGGTTGTGAGTCACCTTGTGTGTGCTAGGAACTCAACCCAGGTCCTCTGCAAGAGAAGCAACTGCTTTTAGCTACTGAGCTATCTCTCCAGCCCATTGCTATCTTTTAATTAATTAATTTTTAGAGTATTATTTCTATTTGTGTGAGTTTTGATTGCATGTGTGTCTGCACCATGTGAATGCCTGGTAACAGATTCTGTGGAGCTGGAGTTACGGATGGTTGTGAACTACCATGAGGGTACTGGGAACTGAACCTGGGTCCTCTGCAAGAGGAGCAAGTGCTCTTTACCACTAAGCCATCTCTCCAGCCATATCTTAACCTAGTTCTGTCCTTGGCTCACAGAGACAAGACGAGAAGAAGGAAAAGCTGTTCATATGGGACCTGTACTTCTTTCTCCATGAGATCTGCTTTCTTGATTTGTCATTGTTCTGAGCATGATGCTGTGGCTGTCTGCATTTTAATCTGCCCTGCAATGTTTCTTGGACTGCCATTTCCCATATGACTACCCTAGTTGTGGACAGTTGCATCAGGGTAGGCCTTCCATCTAAGGGGGATGTGCGTCCCTCTTGGTCCAATGTAAAGAACCTCTCACTGCCATACACAGCACACCCTGGAGCTCCAAGTCCCTTTCATTTCACTCTATGACACTTATCTGTCATTCTTAGTATACCAAGTTACTGGGAGGCAATGAATCCCCTGAGGGTCAGTCTGCATCTGTGCTGCCCAGGGCTGCTTTCTAGTGCTTAGAACAGGGCGTGCCATGAAACATTCAACAGTCTGTCTTGTCTTGTATATGGGTGCTTGCATAGCTGGCAGTCACCTGTGGGCTGAACTCTGGGCCATCAGCATCCTGTGGAGAAACTACCCCTTGGCCTGGAGGTTCTGGCCCACAGGCTTTGTCTTTGGCAGAGTCCCACTGGGTTTCTTTCACTCTGTTCAGAATGGTAGGACCCAGTTCTAGATGGCCCAGTAGGACCACCTTGTCCTTTGTTCTAGACTCTGCACTGGACTCTTTCTTGTGTTCTGTCAGGAGCCTCCCTAGCTTTTATTTTTTATTTATTTTTTAACTTTTTAAAACTCCAAAGTTTTATAAATTTGAAATCAAAAGCATTGTTTTCTTTGTTTATCTGTCTTTGAAAAGGTATAACTTTTACACACTCTTTTCTGTTTAACACACCAGAATCTGAAAAACATTTTTTTTTTTTCTGCTACAGGTACAGAAGGGCCAGGTGTCAGCATTTCTGAAGAGAGACAAAGTGTCACCGAGAACTCTGGGACAACCATCATTTACAATCCCTACGCTGCCCTTTCTATAGAGCAGCAGCGGCAGAAGCTGCCCGTGTTCAAGGTACTGCGTGCCTGTGGCTCACCGTGAGCTTGTCACTGAATGGTCCTACAAGTTATAGTGTTACAGGAGCCTACCCCATTCTCGTGTGTGCGTATATGCATGTGGGTGTGTGCATGCGCATGCGTGTGTATGTGTGGGGAGAGGGGGAAGAGATGAGGGCAGAGAACACACCCGCTTTAAGACTGGGAAGGCCTGAAGACTTTTTTCTTAGATCTTGCATATTAGGAAATGGGAAGGATCAGGAAGGCATTTCTATTTTCCTTTCCATTGTTTTGAGTTGTGAACAATTTCTAATGCAGAAAATGACACAGTGAACTACTTCTTCTTCTTCTTCTTCTTCTTCTTCTTCTTCTTCTTCTTCTTCTTCTTCTTCTTCTTTTTTTAAAGATTTATTTATTTTATTTATATGAGTACACTGTAGCTGTCTTCAGACACACCAGAAGAGGGAGTCAGATCTCATTTCAGGTGGTTGTGAGCCACCATGTGGTTGCTGGGAATTGAACGCTGGACCTTCGGAAGAGCAGTCAGTGCTCTTACCCGCTGAGCCATCTCTTCAGCCCCACAGTGAACTTCTAAGTCAACATGTTATCAACATATGGCCAATTTTTGCTTTCTTTTAAAAGATGTATTTAACAGTGTTAACTGTTAGTTTAAGAGTGTCTTTGGAAGAGATCCTTTGGTACTCTTAATCCTCAATGAGACTGTGTTGGGATTTCTGGGGTTAGCAGACATTCCGCATTGTGAGTGTAGGTGAGATGGGGTTAGCAGACAGACACTCCACATTCTGAGTGTAGGTGAGATGGGGTTAGCAGACACTCCGCATTGTGAGTGTAGGTGAGATGGCGCATACCCAGCTTCCTCGAGGCCAATGCATGAACTTGAGCACATTCGGAACCTTTTTTTCCTCACTGAAGTCCTTCCATTCCCTGGACACTGTTGATTGATCTCTTGGTGGCTTCACATGGCTGGTCCCCTTGCAGTCAGAAGGTAGGCTCACAGGCAGCTAACTGTTGTTGGTGAATGCTGATTTCAGCCTCTGGAGCATCTGAGGTTTGAGCTTTGCCTCCATGCAGTGTCTCTGGAATGACTTGTGTGGCATGGCCAGCAGCATGTATGCTGGTCTTCCTGCTGGACAGAGCTGTGTGGGAGATGACAAGGTTTGGTTGGTTGTTTTTTTTTTTTTTTTTTTTTTTTGTGATGCTGAGGATTTAATCCAAGATGTGCCATCAAGTGTTCAACCCCTGAGCTGTGTCATATCCCTAACACTTCTTTTATTTTTTGTTTTGAGACAGGGTCTTGCCACATTGTTTAGACTGGCCTTGAACTCACTGTATAGTCCAGGCTGGCTTTGAACTTATGATCTTCTTGCCTCAGTCTCCTGAGTTGCTGTGCTATCAGCCCCGCTAAGTCTTAGGTTACTTTCACTTAGACACTGCTGGTGACACCCTTCTAATAATGTGTTCTTTCTCCACATAGATGTGGAACGACAGACTTCTTGATTTACCTAAGTTGCCTTGGTTGGAGTTTCAGGTGACCTTAGACATTTTAGCTGACCTAATTGTGTCTAGGCTTTTTCCTCAGGTGGCTAGAGTTACCCCTTGTATGTGACTGGGATATATGGGTGCGACCCTCAGGACATGAGATGACCATTGCTTCCCCACCACTGAGGGGCACCATTTTTGAGTCATGATGAAGTGTCCCGAATCTGGAATAGACTTCAGGGTCCCTCCCTGTTTCACCAGAGGCGTGCTGGGAGACTTGCTTCACCACTGTAAGCTTTCATTTCCTTATCTGTGATATGGGTTAATAGCACCTGCCTGGTAGGATTGCTGTGAGGCTGGGTGAGGTCACCTGTGCGGTGTTTATAAGGTGGCCGACTTGAACTACCCAAGTACAAGGAAGTGGTTGTGTACTGAGTACGGAGATGTGACCTTTCTGCACTGCCCATCATTTTCTATCTATTGTATAAGTGAGGTGAAACCTAACGAAAAACAAGGTGAGGCTATTGAGAAGTGAATCGATCTCAGGTCCACATTACTGATGGAGAGCTAAGCAGAGCCCGGGTGCTGTTGGAGTCTTGAAAGACCTGACGATGGATGGAGCTGGGGAGGAGGACAGTGTCGCGCTCACCTCTCCTCTTGTTCAGACCAAATGTAAAGGTAGCTTTAGGAAGTTCATGGTGGAGCCTAGCCAGGAACAGCATGGATCCTGGCCTGATCCAGCCTCCCCAGCCCCGGAGGGCAGAAGTGAACTGAAGCAGCACCAGTCTTTCCTTGGCCCATTTCCAAGGCAGTCTCCCCTTGACTTCCCTCCAAAGCTGTTCCCTCTGGGGATGGACACTGCTGTGAAAGGCGTCTATGCCTGCCAGCCCCCTGTCTGATGTGCACTCCCTTCCTCATGGGCAATCCCAGGGTCACACGGCCTGGTGACAGTACCCCCTCGTCTCCCTGTCTCCATTCCAGCTGTCTCCTTGCTGTGTCTGGCCATGTTAGGCTAAAGCACATGCTGCGCCCTGTCCAGATCATCCTGTGTAGCCCAGGCTGGCCCTGAGCTCAGAGATCCGCCTGCCTCTGCCTCCATGTGCTGGGATTAAAGGCATGCGCCACCACCACCTGGCTTAATTTTCCTCCTCTTCCTTCTCCCTTTTTTTTTTTCTTTTTAAAAAGATTTATTTATTTATTATATGTAAGTACACTGTCTTCAGAACAGAAGAGGGTGTCAAATCTCATTAGGGATGGTTGTGAGCCACCATGTGGTTGCTGGGATTTGAACTCAGGACTTTCAGAAGAGCAGTCAGTGCTCTTAACCACTGAACCATCTCTCCTTTTTCAATCGTTTTTTATTTGTGTGTTCATTTGCATAAATGGAGGTTCCCGTGTTCTACCTGGCTCCAGTGTTTAGAAGCTTGGATGTTAAAGCTAGGAGTCTTCATTATTAACAAATGATCCTAGAAGACTTGCCTATTAAGACCTGAGGACTGCGTATCTCCATCCAGGTATAACATATCCAGAAGCCCTGAATAAGCAGGACCTTATTCGCTAGATGGAACCTGTCAGTCCCCCAGCCCTTACTCCTACCAAACACCTCCATAGTACGACAAAAGATGAGCTGACCTCTGATCAGAGAGGGAGCCCCAGGCAGGTTTCCTGCTGAATGAGGCATTGTGGAATATCTCTGTAATCAGCCATGAGTTCAGAAGTGCTTTCTGAAGCTAAGCAAATGGAACACTGGGATTTTCTGGGTTTGTTTTAGTAGTCAGGCCTGTTCCCACTGAGTGGGCATGGGAGACTCGGTTACCTGTGGATGTTTTATTGTCAACTTTGGTTTTGATACTTTTCCATACTACCAAATAAGATCTAATTTTTAATTAGGTAATGTATAAATATTGCATAAAAAACCCAGAGCTCTTCACATCCCTTTTCCTCACCCTTTTCCCCTCCATGGATTTAACACTGTTGTCTCTCTTCTTTAAAAACAAGTCCAGGGTCCTGGGAAGTGCTCCTGCTGTACAAGCACGAGGGCCTGAGTCTGGATCCTTGCATCCATGGATCAAACAGGGCATGTCTGTGCGTGTGTGCTAACTGAAGTGCCAGTGCGGGGCAGAGGCAGGAGGATGGCTGGGACCTGACTCTCAGCCTCGTTCCAGGTTCAGTCATAGACCCTGTCTCAAGGGAATAAGGTACAGACTGATAGAGCAGGATACCTGACACCCTTCTGCACATGTGCACAGTTGCTCGTGCATGCCCGAGCCCGCACACCCATACTTTCCCACATGCGTGTGCATGTGCATGTTTTTTATCCAGGGTCTCATGTAACCTAGGCTGGCATTGAATTTGTGATGTACCTGAAAATGACCTTGAATTACTGATTCTCATGTCTCTACTTTGTAAGTGCTAGGATTACAAATGTATACTCTCATGCTTGGTTTTTAAAAATGCATGTGTGTGTGTATGTGTATATATGTGTATGCATGTGTGTGTGCATATATTAATATGCCTGCAGCATTACTACTTATATTTTGGAGTGTGAGTGTATTAGTATGCCTGCAGTATTAGTTCTTACAGGTGAAAATCATTAATTGGAGGGTTGGGAGTTCACATGTTCTATAGGTGTTCCATACACATGTTGGCTCATGCTGACACCACAACACCATGGCACTTGAGAGATGGAACCACATTTTGATAGTTTTTTTTTTTTTTTTTTTTTACTTTCTTCTGGAAACAGTTTATTTCACAGTTTAAGTGTGTTGGGTCTTTTGAGACAAGATATGGTTGATTACAATGTCATTTTATTTTCTCCCAGCTTAGGAACCACATTTTGTACTTGGTAGAAAACTATCAGACCGTGGTGATTGTTGGAGAAACAGGATGTGGGAAGAGCACCCAGATTCCACAGGTGAGCGTTGCTAATGATGTCCTGCCGAGCAGATTGCAGTTTGGAGGACTTTGTAACTTTGGGATAGCCATTACTGTGATCAGCATCTCCTCTCAAGAACTACTCAGATATTTTTGTTAAACCTTTGAACTTATGATTTTTAGATTAATAATAGAGTTAATAGTTGTTTTCAATTTATTATATTTCCAAAATAGGGAGTCTTCATGCCTAATCTGTCTCTTGGTTCTGCTATCAGATTTGATATGCATGTAACTTCCTAACATTACCAAGCTTGAGATCTGTCATCTGTCAAATAATTTGCTCAGTTATGCCTCAATATACCTATGTTGTTTCCTTTCTTGGTGACTTAGCACAGTGCAGGGTCACCTAGAGGGAGGGTTGTTTGGGGCAGTGGCATCAGATAGGAATCCAGCTGTGGGTCTACTTGCAGTACCTGGCAGAAGCTGGCTGGACAGCGGAAGGACGAGTGGTCGGAGTGACCCAGCCTCGCAGAGTGGCTGCCGTGACGGTGAGTTTCTCTTTGTATTGTAGATTCTGCCTGCCCTTTCTGTTTCCTTGATCAGTTCATTCTTAGTTCTTCAAACAATACAAAGTAGTAGAAGTTACTCCTTAAGAATTTAGCGTAAGAAGAGCTATGATTAGAACTTTTGCAGAATTGATAGCTGTTGTTAGGAACCTTTTAGTAGTAAAGTGCTTAGGGAGTAAAAGTAGTCATATTTGTTTAAAGCCCAGATCTGCCAGCAGAAGAACTGTGCTGCTTCTAAGTGTCACTTCATATTTCTCTCCACGGTAAGGGGGAGTGATTGGGAAAGCGGCTGCAGGCAGGACAGGAAGGCTCTTCTAAGTGTGCGGTTATGACCATGTTTAAGTGTGCTAACTACAGCGAGAGGGAGAACCGAAATGAGGCAGTAAAATGGGGCAGCTGTGGACCTGGAGAAACATTTCTCATCACAAGAGAATTTATTAAAGCTTGAAAACAGAAAAAAATGACAGGAAGCCTTCAGAATGTTTCCACAGCGATTTCCTCCTTCTCCTCTTTTCTTTGGGAGACAAGGTCTCACGTAGCAGAAGCTAGCCTTGAACTGGAAGCAGTCCTTCTGACTAGCTACCCTGGATATTAGAAATGGTAGGGTGTGCCTTAAGTGTCAGCACTCAGGAAGCAGAGGCAGGTGGATTGCTATGAGTTTCAGGCCAGCCTGGTCTATATTGCCAGTTCCAGACCAGCCAAGGATACATAGTGACACCCTGTGTCAAAACGAAAGCAAAACCACTACCAACAGAACACACAAATGCTAGCTTCTGCACCTGCCTCCTTTTCAAGTCTGTGTTATGAGAGAAGGAGACGGATTCTCTGCCTCTCTTCCTTTGTCAATACAGCACATGATTTTCATTTTAAGATTCATAACATTTTACAAATTTTATATTATTAAGATTTTATGTGTCGTAATTATTTTATTGTGTATGGGTGTTTTCCCTGAGAGAATGTCAGTGTACTATGTTCAAGCAATGCTCATGGAGGTCAGAAGAAGGCATCAGATCCCCTGGGACTAGATTTACAGATGGTTGTGAGTCTCCATGTGGGTACTGAGAACTGAACCCAGGTCCTCTGGTTGAGGAGTCAGTGCTCTTAACCACTGAGCCATCTCTCCTGCCACATATTCAGTAATTAAAAAAAAAAATGTTTAAATGTGGTCTTAGTATACCATTCTTTCCTTTCCTTTCCTATTCTCCTTCACTCTTTCTCCTTTCCCCCTAAACTCCCTACCACCCCTTCTCCCCCTTCCTTCTTGATATCTGTGCTGGTGATGGAGCCCAGGGCCCACTAGGCAAGCACTCTGCTGCTGAGCCACATGCCCAGACCCAGTATGAGAATCTTGACTCACACTTTTGTTTCCTGGGATTGCAGACGTTGCTCCTTTGCCTTTTGGTACTGAGGTCCGGTAGCATGCCCCCATCTTCCTGGCGGTTTTGTCTACTTGAATGGGTTCCATTTTAAAACCCTGTGGTTTGTTTTCCTCCAGATGTGGATAAACTCCCTAAATGTCCAGTTCCAGATCTCTGTGTTCTACTGTGGTGTACTGTTTTCTAACTGTTTCGTTTCATTTCTTTCTTTTTTTTTTTTGGTTTTTTGAGACAGGGTTTCTCCGTGTAGCCCTGGCTGCCCTGGAACTCACTCTGTAGACCAGGCTGGCCTCGAACTCAGAAATCCGCCTGCCTCTGCCTCCCGAGTGCTGGGATTAAAGGCATTCGCCACATTGTTTTCTAAGTGCACTGTGTAAGTGTGTATCCCTTGTTTTGAGTGTTGATAGGTGTCCCCCGAGTATACTCTCCTCTAGGACATTGTGTAGACTTACCCAGTGTTGCTGTGTTGGTTTGTTTGTTTGTTTGTTTTAGGGCTGTTGGTTGACCCAGATCCTGGTGCTGCTGGGCCAAGTGCTGTATCAGGCTTTTACTCCAAGCCTGTTGCCGATTATCTTTAGTTGTGTTTATTCCATTTGATTCCTTTTCATTTTTACCTGAGTCTTTGAATGTTTTTAGTATAGAAGCAAATATTTAGAATGAGATATTATGCAGTATGTTACAAATACTAAAAGTGGGTAATGTGGTAAACATGAAAAACACCTGGAGAAATGGCGTGTTTTTATCAGTTAAGTCCGCCGGACAGGCACATCTGTAGAAACCCCCCTCCCTGAGTTTGGCTGCTTTCCACTGACAGCCATGTACATAGCAGTGACTTTCTGTTTCTCCTCGTGGAGACGGAGCAGCCTCTCCTCTCTGTGCACAGTCAGCACACTTACGTTTTGTTTTTGATGCTGGGAGGTTTTCTTGACTTGTAGCTGGTTATCAGTGGCATGGCATAAATGTCCGAGATCATTGCAAATTTTGGGAAGACCTCTTATCTTCTTTGCTGTGTGTATGTGGGTCTAGACCACCTCTGAAGCCTGTCTCCAGCCTGTGCACCTAAGACTGGCTTCTCCCTGGCTTGCCCTCGACTTTGCTTGATTTAGTTTCAACTTGATGTTGCTTTTTAATATATGTGCTGCCGAAGCGAGCACTTGATGTTGCTTTGACAGTAGTTTTCTATGGCTGAATGCTTCATCCCTCTCTTTTGGCTATGCACGGCATTTAGACTTTTGTCGTTATCTTTTGAGACAAGGTCTTCAAGTAACTCAGGCTGGCCTTATCCCTCTTGATACTCCTGCTTCTACTTCTGGAGTGGTGGGCTTACAGGGGGGACTCAGGGTGGGGTGGGGGAGGAAGACAGAGAGACAGAAAGACTATACAAAAGGAGAATAGGAGGCTTGGAATCTGCAGTGAGTTACCTTTTTTTTTTTTTTTTTTTTTGCTTTATTTAAAGCTTTTTTCTTTTTTTTCACATTAGCATTTTTTTTTTTTGATTGGATATTTTCTTTATTTACATTTCAAATGTTTTTTCCTTTCCAGGTCTCCCCTTCAGAAACCCCCTACCCCATCCTCCCTCCCCCTCACTCTCACCTCCCCTATACTGGGGCATCGAAAACCCTCAGGTCCTAGGGCCTCTCCTCCCACTGTTGTCCAACAAGGCCATTCTCTGCCACACATGTGGCCAGCGTCATGGGTCGGTCCATGTGTATTCTTTGGTTGGTGGTCCAGGCCCTGGAAGCTCCAGGGGGTCTGGCCTGTTGACACTGTTGCTCTCCCTCCATGGGGCTGCAAACCCCCTCAGCTCCTTCAGTCCCTTCTCCACCTCCTCCATCGGGGACCCCCAAGCTCAGTCCAACTGTTGGTTGTGAGCTTCCACCTCTGTATTTGTCAGGCTCTGACAGAGCCTCTCAGGAGACAGCCATATCAGGCTTCCATCAGCAAGCACTTCCCGGCGTCCACCATAATGTCCCGGTTTGGTGGCTGTATATGGGATGGATCCCCAGGTGGGGCAGTCTCTGGATGGCTTTACCTTCAGTCTCTGCTCCACACTTTGTCTCCATATTTCCTCCTCTGAGTATTTTGCTTAACCTTCTAAAAAGCACTGAAGCATCCACATTTTGGTCTTCCTTTTTCTTAGGCTTCATAAGGTCTGAATTGAATCTTAGGTATTCCTAACTTTTGGGCTAATATGCACAGTATGCAGTGAGTACATACTGTGTTTGTTCCTTTGTGACTGAGTCACCTCACACAGGATGATAGTCTCAATTTCCATCCATTTGCCTGCGCATTTCATGAAGTCGTTGTTTTTAATAGCTGAGTAGTACTCCATTGTGTAAATGTATCACATTTTCTGTATCCATTCCTCTGTTGAAGGACATCTGGGTTCTTTCCAGCTTCTGGCTATTATAAATAAGGCTCTTAAATAGTTTTCATTTTAGCTCCAAGTTTGTAGCTACAGAGAACCTTCCGTGTTCTTGATAGAACGAAGAATGCTTAAATTAACATGAGCAGTTGACATGCTGCTGAGTCTCAGAGATGTGCTGTGCATGCAGACTGAGCCCAAGAACGGACTCCAGAAGTTGTGCCGGATCTCTGTAAGAGGCAGATAGTAAGAAGGGTCACTGGTCTCAGCAGTCCAGGTTTACCCTCCAGACCAGGCCTTCCTCCCTCAAAGATTCAGGACCATAGGGCCCATGTGTTTGTAGAGGTGAGAGTTTCCTGCTGTATCTCACCCGCTGTGCTGCACAGGGTCTCAGGTCCAGCTTGCCATGTCCAGTGGTTTGCTGACTGGGGTCTGTTGAATTTGATGCACTTGTGGAGAATACAGCATAAGCAGTCGAGGCAAAGTTTATTAAGCCAACAGAGGGTCGGCAGGACGACTCATCAGTGAAGAGGCTTGTTGCCAACTCTGATTATCTGAGTTTGACTTCCAGCACCCATATGGTGGAGGAAGAGAACTGTGTCCCACAAGTTGTCCTCTTACCCTCAGAGGTACACTGTGACACATGGACCTACACATCTACACATACTTAGAATAAATAAATACAGATAAATAAACAAAGCCAATAGAATACAACCCTGTGTGATTATAAATGGTGGAACAAAAATGGTTGAGAATAATCTTACGTACATAGCTAATGTGTCTGTATTCATTTGAAGACAAGAAGGTTGTGCCCATAGCCGAGCCTGGTCTGGAACTGGCAGACTGCCTGCTTCAGCCTCCTGGGTGTTGGTATTATAGATGTGTGCCACTACACTCAGTTAAAATCTTAAGAACAATTTTCATTATCTAGCTGTGTGTATGTGTGAGCGCTGGTGTCCGTGGAGGCAGACACTTTTCTCTCCTTGGAGCTAGAGTTAGAGGCAGTTGTGAGCCACACTGGATGCGCTGCTGGGACAGAGCCTGGGTCCTCTGCAAGAACAGCATATGCTCTTGATGGCCAAGCCATGTCTCCAGCAAACACACAAGCACCCGTGCACGCACCCTCGGTTTCATATGCATATTTATACAAATAGCCAGATAGCAGGAGTAGAAGAGCTTGGTTTATTTCCCACCCACAGAATGGTTGTTTGTAATGCGACAGTTGGCTCATCTGTTCTCACTCTTCCCAGCCTTTTCCCCTGCAGGCTCCCAGTGGCTCCTCACAGATCCTCTGTGCCTTTTTCTGAGATGTGGAGGGTTAGCTCAGAACTACCATGATAGCTAAGCCTCCTGGGAAATGCTGGGCATGGAGAGATACACCCTCCAGAGGCAGAGCCGAGCAGGGTGCGTCTCTGTTTTCATAAGACGTTTTGAAACGCCGAGTGGTGTGAACTGGCTGCTTGATGATTGATTCCGTGTGGATTTGTCAGATCTATAATTTCAAGTCACTGGGTGAGGCTACTTCTGATCTTCATGTGCTTGTCAGTTTCTTATGCATCGGTGGCAGATAGTGCCAGACCGCACTTGGTGGGACGGCTGAGTTCAGGGCGTCTCTATGCTCTAGAGACTGTGGGGCTTGGGGCTGCCTGACTGGAGAGTGACATATACTTGTTTCCTCTGTCTGGTGTCCTGAGTCTTGGAGCCTCGTGGCTTAGCTTTGTTCTTTTCAGTCAGGTAGTGTAAATAGCAAATGTGGAACTTTCTTTGAAAAAACAACCAGTAAGAGTGACTGCCCCTTTACACTGGTTTGCACTTTGAGGTTGTGCCCTTGAGGCCTCTCCTCTCCAAGTAGCTGGGTTTACAGGCATGAGCCACTCCGTGTGTGTGTGTGTGTGTGTGTGTGTGTGTGTGTGTGTGTGTGTGTGTATGCAGGTATTGAGGTTAGAAGACAACCCCTGGTGTCATTTCTCAAGTGCCACCTTTTCCTTTGGAGACAGGGTCTGTCCTTGGTCTGGAGCTCACTGGGAGGCCAGGCTTAGGAATCCCTGGCCTACATTCTGGGATTTTACTATCATGTTTCCACTCTAGGCTTTGTATGTGGGTGAACTCAGGTCCTCATGCTTGCAAGGCAAACACCAGGCCATCTCCTCAGCATCTCCTCTCCCCTTTTAAGATAGTCTTGCTGTGTTTCCCAGGCTGGCCTTGAACCTTTGATTTTTCTTGCCTTTGCTTCCCAGAGCCTGGGGTTGTGAACATGTGCCACAGACCTCCCTAAACTGCCCTTTCATTTGTAGTGTGCCCAGGGTAGTCCTCATACTTTCCTCCGTTACGGCACGGGGATCCTCCATTAGTTTTTAAAGACACTTGTCTGTCCTTTTTCAAAACCAAGTTCTTACCTGCATTGGCTTTCAGGAGTGCTGGTAACTGGGACACGTTATTTGGCTTTGGGATATGTTAGCTTCCAAAGAGAGGATGAACTTGGCCCACTTCTGGTCAGTCATCCTGGTCTCCTGCCTTCCTAGGTCAGTCTTATTTTAAGGTGTGTGAACATGAGAAGTTGCCCATTGTTGTGTGGTCTAGCAGTGGGGGAGGGAGTACTCACTGGTTCCTTTCCATCCCATCTTTGGTACCAGATTCAGAGCTGAGTTCTCCTCCTCCTCCTTTTCCTCTTCTTCTTCCTCTTCTTCTTTCTCCTTCCTTCTTCTGTGCCCTTCCTTTTCCTCCCCTTTATGAGGATCAGAACTCACACCTTTTGCAGGTGTGGTACCACCAAACTGGCTTTAGATTGAATCCAAGGCTTATCTGAAAAGACTGTAATGTCTGGAGTTTTAATTTTTCATACTGGCTTAGATCTTTTGAATTTGAATTCAAAATTTTGAATTGTCTCTCTTTCTCCCTGTCTGTCTGTCTGTCTGTCTTTCTCTCTCTCTCTTTTCCTTTTTTCCTCTGGTGCTGGTCATTTAATCTGGGGTAACGCTCTGGTTATGAGTAGCTAACCACTCTACTCCTGAACCACACCCACAGCTCAGTTTCCTTTATATTGATCTGTAAAATCACTGTGTGATTTTTCTTTTATTTTGTATGCTTTCTGCTTTTTATTTTTTTATTTTTCTATTTTGAGACAGGGTCTCACTGTGTTCCTCTGGCTAGCCTAGGTCTGCTCTGTAGACCAGTCTGGCTTCAAACTCACAGAGACCTTCCTGCCCTGGGATTAAAGGCATTCACCACTATGCTTAGCTCTTGTCTACTGTTTTAAGTTGTCCCAAGACCATGACAGAATGGAGAGCTGTGTCATTTGATCAGCTGCTCTCTACTGACCTGCCTCTTTTCTTCTCATCGTTCACATACTATTTGATCTGACCTTTAAGTGTTCTCTAGCGTGTGCGCTGTGTAGTAATCGGTGTGTCTCTGTTTTCAGCATGGTCTTTAAGTGTTCTCTAGCGTGTGCGCTGTGTAGTAATCGGTGTGTCTCTGTTTTCAGCATGGTCTTTCTTCCCAAAGGTTGCGGGCAGAGTAGCCGATGAAAGGGGTGCAGTGCTGGGCCATGAGGTGGGCTACTGTATCCGCTTCGATGACTGCACCGACCCACTGGCCACCAGGATTAAGGTGAAGTGCTCAGAGTGACTTCTAGGGTGGGCTAGGGAGGGGACCGGGGACGTTCGTCTTCTGTGAAGATCAGAGTTGTTTGAATGAGCCCTTGAGTTTTAGCACAGACGAGAACACAGAAGTAAGATTTATCCCTGGTCTAGGCTTAGGAGGTTAGTGCTTCGCCCTTTGTATGTCCACTGCTGATGGTGTGAGGATGCAGAGTCCCCTTTTCCTATGTGTGTGCTGTAAATACAGAAACAAAGCTGTGCAGACAAACTCAGGGTGAACTGGTGTAAACTGGTCCAGAGTGGGATTCATCATGGCTGACTAGTTAGAGCTCTCTGAGTCATGAATTCTGTCTCAGCCATACTTGACAGAGTAGCTAAGAATAAAGTAATTAGCATAGTGGTAATTGGTAGAAATCAGTTCTACAGAGTCTCCTGCTACCACTATGCTAGAACCACTGTTGGCTACTGCAGTGGAGCAGTGAGCAAAGTGCCCTGATGAGATGGAGTGAGGGCCTTAGCCCCGGTGCCTTCCAGACTGGAACATAGCAATTACAACTGTTCAGACAATCGAAGTCAACACTGTAGCCATTTGTAAGTAAAGGGACCTTGGTCTAGCTAGGGTTTCTGTTGTTGGGATAAAACCATGACCAAAAGCAACTTGTGGAGCAAGGGGTTTGTTTCAGCTTCCATCATCCAGGGAAGTCAGGAGGAGCACGAGGCAGGAACTAAAGCAGAGTCCGTGGAGGAATGCTGCTTACTGGCTTGCTCAGCCCGCTCTCTTACACACCCAGGACAAAGTGTTGAGGAATGCCCGTGCCCACAGTGAGCTGGGCCCTTCCCCATCAGTCTTCAGTCAAGAAAATGCTCACATACTTGCCCACTGGCCAGCCTGGTGAGGGAATTTTCCCAGTTGAGGTTCCTCTTCCTAGATGACTCTAGTGTGTGTCAGACTGATAAAAAACTAACCAACACAGACCCCGTTTTCCAAATTTTTGTTACCCATGTTATCAGGTAAAGGGATCATGGGTTTATGCCTTATTTGTAGGTAAGCAGTTACACTGGGTGGGTGTCTCTTTCTGGGTCCATGAGAAGCTCTGTCTGCTAGGACTCATTGTAGAACTTTTCACTTTTGCTTTTGTGGGTGACATTTGGTACCAGGGCTAAGCAAACTATCTTAGAAACATATCCTACTCTTAGAGTCAAGGGGAGATGACACTGAGGGACATGCTTAGCCTTGTTAATGCACTGACTTTGTTTTGGGGTGAGAATAACAGCATTTTTATTAGTGTTCATTAGTCCCACTTAATTTTAACTGTAACTCGGTGAAATAGTTGTATCACGAGATTTGATGGGTGAGGACTGAGGCTCAGAGATGGCAAGCTCTCAGGCTGGGCTTTCACAGCAGGTAGAAGTAGGGCCGGGCAGACATAGAAGAATAGGCTCTGTCAGGCCAGGGTGACTCAAGCCCACGCTTTCTCTGCAGCTCTGTTGGTGGAGGTTGAGGTTGAGAAGATGCTGAGGAGTTGTCCAGATTCACAGCTCATTACCATAGTAAGTGATGGTAAACAGAGACTCACTGTAGACTCTTCACTGTTGGCCTTTGATGCCCATTCACACAGCAGCTAGGTCAGGTAGCACAGAGATGGTGTTGAAAGGTCTGCAGCCCAGTGTGGGATCTGTTTGTTTGTTTGTTTGTTTGCCAATGTTGAATAAAGCTGCTGGGATGTCTCTCCCTGAGCTGTCTGGGATCACTCTTGCGTGTGAACAGGGATTATACTTAAACTTGCACCATCAATGTAAATACATTTCTCTATCTTTGTATTTTTATTGTTTTAGTTCCTTACAGATGGCATGCTGGTCAGAGAAATGATGGTGGATCCACTGTTAACAAAATATAGGTAAGCCTGAGTTCCTGTGAGTCCCTAGTGTTTCCAAAATGCGCTGTGCACTGGCAGTCAGTAGGGTTAGCAGCTGAGATCCGGTCGTGAACAAACAGGCCCGTGCACTTCTGTCACCAGACCACCTGCTGCCTTGTCTTTGTTCATCGTGCCTTTGACAGGCTCCAGGAATTGTAGTGACTACAGGACCACAGCCCATAGAGATGTGACTAGCCAGTGTTGGGACCTCCTCACCCCCCTTTGCATTTTGCAACGCTGGGGATGGAACTTGGGGTCTCATACATGTTAGGCGAGGGTCCCACTTCTGCCCTCTGGACAGTGTTCTGTTGAGTGCCATACACAAAGTCCAGATGAGGGCTGAGCTCTTCCTGCCTCTTAGTGTTTTTGCCCATCACGGGGAACGCTAGGGCTACCCCACAGCTTTGGGATTCGAGACACGCTGTCCCACTCCTCTCCCTGCCTGGCACATGTCGTTCACAGCTGTCCTCTGTCTTTGGCTGTTCTCGTGGCTTAGCATTGTTGAGGTGCCTGGGCTTTGTTATCTAGAGTGTTGTGTGGGGTTACAGATCATACATACCAGTTAGAACCAGCTGTCAAGTTCTGCTGGAATCCCGGGTGGGTAGTGAAGCTCTTTGCAAATAGTGTGCTGTCATTATTCTCACTAAGGATGTTGAAATCACATTCTATGTGGGCCTGACATCATCGGCAGAGAATGACTTCGGTTTTCTCTTAATTCGATGTCATTACATGAGCGCTGAGTACCCAGAGGTCTCTTTGGTGGTCGGGGTGGAATTGCGTGGGGTGTTCCATGCTCACTGAGAGCATCTCTGATTCTTAGTGTCATCATGCTGGACGAAGCCCACGAGAGGACCTTGTACACGGACATTGCCGTTGGCTTGCTGAAGAAGGTACCGCTCCAGCACTGCACTCTGCTTTCTAAGTTTTGCATTGCTGCCTGGCTAGGAAAGTAATTACAACAATTTAGAAAACCAGCAAATACAGAGTGAAAAAATTTCCCATCATCCTGCTCGTTCTCAGAACCACGAGCCGAAGGTGGTTGTGTTTTTCTCCCGTCTGAGTCTGTCTGTGTATATGTTTTGACACAGTGGGATTGGCGGATATGTGCTAATTTGTATCTTGTACTTTTAGTACAAGGAGAATCAGATCAAGATCATTTCTCTTCACCATGAAATAGTCTTTGAAGACATTATAATTGTTATTTTAAAGATTTTATATTTATGTTGAGAGTAAGTGTAAGTCTGCGTACCACATGCATGCAGGTGCCTGCAGAGGCCAGAAGAGGGTATCAGGTCCTCAAGAGCTGGCGTAACGCGTCCTTGTGACTTGCCTGATGCGGGTGCTGGGAACAGAAGCTCTGTAAGAGCAGCCAGCGCTCCTAACCCCAGAGCCACCTCCCAGCCCCCGAAGAGTCTGCGCAGTGGCTGCTGCTGTCTGCCACATCCTTCCTGTACTGTTAGGCATGAGTGTGCCTAGGTGTCTGTCGGGCCTGTGGCAGTGAGCGCTCTGTAATTAAATGTGCCTCATTGCTATTTCTTTTCTCTTTTTAACTCTTCAGTATTCAGAAAATATTTCAAACATACCCAGAGTCATTTATAATAGCCTTTTTGTTCATTGTCTAGTTTTGGCAGTTAGCTCCACTCTCATTTCTCCCCTTAACATTATTATTATGGCTTTTTTTTTTAATTTGTTGTTTTCTCTGCATATAATCCTCAATGACAAGAGTCTAAAAAGAAATGGTAGATTGGGATGACCAAGAACTACAGCCTTGGGAAGACTGCCTGGGTGCAAATTTTGACTGCCAGATAAATGCCTCTCCAAACCAGTGTCTGTGTGTCTCTGTGTGTCTGTATGGGTGCAAGCCTATATTGTAACCATTAGCTACCTGTGCGAGTTTAGCTTGAAATTGTTGAAAGGGGGATAAAATAACTCTTTGATCTTTGCATGGGCTCTTCATGGCCACATGTGGCCCGTGGCTGCTGCCTGGAGAGGGCAGCCTAGGAGCTGCTTTTTGGGGAGGTCTGCTGGGCAGACCAGTTGGATGTCATAATTTGTCATAGGGCTTAAGTAAGGCAGCCCAGATCTTAGGATGACATCATACATAGAGCCGTGTACAAGTAGAAGGCTGCCCCTCAGACTGTGTCTGTCTACAGTGAGGTGACAGAAGGTGGGCTAGGTCTCAGATGCTCACCGCCTCCTCAGCCTTGCGTCTCTGTGCAGTGTACACACTGATTGGCTCTGTATGGCACACAGCTAGGAAATTATAAATTGCCTTGGTTGTTATCTTTTTCCATTACCTATTGGCCGATGATCAGACTTTTGATATGTATGAGGAGTGTTCTCACTAGGCTCTCCCTACCAAGGACTGAGTAGTAAGAGAACAGTGCTGCCCAGGCTCTGCCAGTGTTGAGCATCCTCACACAGCTGCTCCTGAGTATGGCAGATATCTGTGCCATGCCCGGGGACCACATTTCTTTGAATAACTGTTAGCACACCAATTGCTATCTTGGTGCTACCACTTGTTATTTATGGATTTTTTAGTCTACCTTTTCATATTTCTGAATGTGAATACATGTGAGAAAAATGTTTATTTTTAATAATTTCAAATTCAGCCCTTAAATTTAGGGTTAGAGTTAGGCAGTGGGTTAGGGTTACAATTAAATTTTAAATTCCTTTTATATTTTGCACAACATTTTTACTGGGTCATAATTTAGCAAACTCTGACATTTTAGACTCAGGAAGAATTGTCTACATCACACTGACTCTTGACATCATCAGTTGTACCATCCCTGTCTCACGAATGAGCCTCCTTTTTGCCTTGAGACAGGGTTTCTGTTTAGCTCTGCCTGGTCTCGAACTTGTGACCCTCCCGCCTCCTGCCTGCTGGAATTTACAGGCCTTGTCACCATGCATAGCTAGGATTGCAGGATTGAACATTTTTCCACTGTCACCATTATTTCTCGGTGCCTTCTTTTTCAGATTCAGAAAAAGCGAGGGGATCTTCGCTTGATTGTGGCCTCAGCCACTCTGGACGCAGAGGTAAGGGCATCTCTCTCCTTCTGCCTAAACACTGGAATTGTCAGATATTCCCTTGGGAGTGCACCTCTGGCCAAAGCATGTCTTCGGCAGGACGACCTGCCTCTTTTGGGTCCGTGTGGTGCTCTAGATGTCACATGATGCTCCTTCTCCATGGTGGGTAGACGTTAGCCTGTGCAACCCAGGGAGTTGATGATCACCAGCTTGCCTTGTCTCTGTCTCTGCTGTCCTCTTCCTGACACAGGCAGCTTCTTTTTAGTTACTGCTCAGTGTGAAGCTATATTAATTGAATTTATTTATGAAAATTATATACTTATTTTAATTTTTTTTTGGTGTAAATGAAGTTTCTCCTCTAACATGTAGTAAATTTCATGTTAAGTGTTTTTTTTTCTTAATTGTTTTTCCTTTTTGTATGTGTGATGGGGGTACACATGCCATGGCTGGAGGTCAGAGGTCAGCTTGGAGGTCAGTTCTATCTTTCATGTGGGTTCCTGTGATGAAGGTCTTCAGGCTTAGCAGAGGCCTTTCCCAGCTGAGCCATCTCTTCATCCCTATGTTTTTATATGGCTGATTTGCTCTCTTGATGACGAATATTTTATTTAAAAAAAAAAAACAGTTCAACTAATCTCATTCTTTTGGCTGCTTGCTGTTTATATATTCTAGACAGTGAGCCTCCTGCTAGCTACAGATGATCCATAGATCCAGGAGTCCAGGAAGGAGGCACATAGATAGGTATTTGCTATGTTAAGGTGCTGAGGTAACCTAGAAGGCTGCTCTTAACTCCAGCCAGCTGGGACTGTCAAGAACTTGTCACCAAAGAGATGGCATTTTAGCAGGGTTTGAAATAAAATGACCCTTTCTTCATGGGCAAAGGGCGAGCCGAGCTCCCTGACCATGTGGGGGCCACGAGGAACCCTGAGTACTATAAGCTACCAGAACTCTTTTTGCCAGGCTCCACGGGGTACTTCATCCCCAGGGATGCTCCATCCCCAGAGGTGCTCCATCCCTAGGGGTGCTCCATCCTCAGCCGCTGCTCCATCCTCAGCTGCTGCTCTGACGTCATCTCCTACCACTCTGTCTGGTGTTCTCTGTTTATCAGCTCCACTGGTCCCCTTCCATTCTTCTGAGGAAACCAGGCTTCTCCTTGGCATGAGGTAGGGTTTTCTCTCAGTCTGTTTTTCTTTCAGACATGTCTGTGGCTCTTCCAGCGTTCTACTCTGGTCCTAGAGAACCCCCTGTCTGAGAGAGGCTTCCTTTCTGGCCTCACCCTGCCGCTTCTGCCCTCTTGCACAGCTTTGACTTGTGTTTCAGTCACACCGATTTCTGATGCATGTTTAGGAGTTGCCTGTGTCCTTGAAGACTGGGACTCTGTCTTACTCATGATTTTATCCCTCTCGCCTTACGGTGTAGGAGCCAGGGCAGTGACTTGCCCATATGTGGGACGCAGGAAGTTCATTCTTGTGTTAGGTAGAGACCCAGGAATAGTTAATGGAGATGCTGGTCAGGAACCAGCTCTTTATGCCAGGGGAGATGTGGTGAGGGCCTGGCCCTGGCTTGTTCTTGTGTCTCCCTATGGGTGGAAGAATGCAGGCTGACTTGGTGAGAGGAGCCTCCTATGTACCCGGGCTGGCCTGCCAGCTTCCCACAGGCTGTGGGAAGGCTTCAGGCTGCCCACAGTCATCTCTGCCCATTGTCCCCATGCTTTAGCTGTCATCTCTGTCACCACGATGTATGCTGGAATGTTCTCTGGAGGTGTTTTAATTTTGTTTCTGATGCTGATGACATATTCTGGCAAAAAGCAACCTAGGAACAGCAGCATTTATGTCCTCAGAGAGAAATGAATGCAGACAGATGTTGTGGGAAATATTAAGGAGCTGCCACTTCACTTCACTTTAGCTTACCTTTTTCTGCTCCTTTTAAAGTTATTAACATAAAAAGAAGTTTACTCTTATATGTATAGGTGTTTTGCCTGCATGTATGTCTGTGCACCATGTGTGCTCAGTGCCCATGAAGCCAGGAGAGTGTGCCCGATCCCCGGGGACTGGAGTGACAGTTAGTTGTGAGCCGCCGCGTGGGTGCTGGCGGTTGAACCCTGGTTCTCTTACGGCACTTAAGCCAGTGCCCTTAGCCCGGGAGCCAGCTCTCCAGCCGTACATTTTCCCCATTCGAATACAGTCAGAGTGGTGCTGCCCGGGATGGGCTTGAGTCTTCTCACAGCCTTACTGTAATCAAGGCGGTCCTTCCTCCTGACAGACACGCCCACAGGCCAACCTGCTCTGGACACTCTGCTGACTCTTTCTCCCCTGGTGATGGGAGAGCGCAGCAGGACCACCATTGCAGGAACCTGGCCCGCCTCAGCTCCTGTCCTCTGTGCTCCAGTTGCACGGATCATGCTGTCTTTTCACGTCCATCTTTCTTTCTTAAACATTAGGAACGGTTATTTTCTAAACAGGTTTAGTTGTGGTGAAAGTGTAATTAATGCCCACGTTTACTCCTCCCGACTGGGCTCGCTGCTAATGGACAAGTATAAACTGTTTATTGCTGCCTTCCTTGTCTTCTTTTAAACTTTTATTTTTGAGATGATATACTTACATCATTCCCCCTCTCTTCTCTTTTCCTTAACCCCATAGATTGTCCTTGGTCTCTTTCAAGTTCATAACCTTTTTTTTCCCATTTATTGTTGATCACATGCATCTCTGTATATGCACATATATTCCTAAATGTAACCTGCCTAGTCTGTATGTTTCTTGTGTGTGTGTTTTCATGGCCGAGCCTTTGGTGTTAAAAAGGAGCCAGAGGTGGAGGGTGTACCTGTCTTGGAAGAAGACTGTCTCTCCCACCCTCAGCACTCCTTCCTTGCCTGCAGTTCTTTGTGTAGGGTTGAGGACTTGTGGGCTTTCCCTGCCCATGCCACATGGCTGTTTGTTGTCCCTGTGCAGCTTATGTTTAGGCAGGCATGTTGCTGAGACATTATGGATATAGCTTCTGATATTACCGGCCCTCTCCCTCTTCCACAGTGTTCTCTGAGCCTTATGTTCTGAGTGTCTTTTAATGTGACGTAGAGACTGGAGGACATTGCCTCATGCGGTTCCATCTGTAGTAGCGGATGTAGATGACCTCCGGACACCTTTTGTGAATTGGAAGGCAGAACCTAGATTTGTCATTCCCTGCTGTGTTTTGATGTAGTACATGTAAGTACATTAGCAGTACTTAACTGGGCTCAGGCTGAGCTATAGGTCATTCATTCCACTCTCCCTTCCTTCCTTGCCTGGACATCCAGTGCCTTCTCCCAAGGGAGCTGTTGAAGAAAGACAGCAGCTATGGGATCCCCTGGTTAGGATGTGGGATGGGTAGATGCAGGTCCGAGAGCGTGTGGAATCTGCAGTCTTAAGTGAGAGGAAGAGGATGTGAGTGGGCTGAAGAGGTCTGGAGTGAGCAGGGGCAGGATATGTCTTATTTAGCTTTTGTATATGGAAGACCAAGGGTGCCCAGGAGCCATCTTCTCACTCAAGTTGCTGTGTCTAAAGGTGATAAACTTGATGCCAAACTGTGTGTGTTGCTGCTGTCAGGCCACCTGCTCTGGTGGCTGACCCAGCTGACCCAGCTGGTAGACGAGAAGCCAGTGTCCACAGAAGGCAAGGGCTCCGGTGGTTGCCCTGGTTGGTTTAGCCACCCTGTTTGTAGAAGCTCGGTTAGCTGAGCGGTTACATATACAGCAGGTGTGATTGCAAAGTGTCACTTCACCCTGTATGACATTCTTCTACTTGAGCCTGTCCACATGATGGAAGCTAGGTTTGCAGACAGTTCCTACTGTTCCGTTGTTTTGTCAGATGTCTGATAACTTGTAGAGAGATTAATTTCCCTCTTCCATCAGTCCTGGCGAAGGATCCTGAGTCCCCTGGGGTCAGAGCCTCGCTGGACCAGTTTGCAGGTTGCAGTCTTGTTGGCTTGGGAAGGAGTTGGTCAGGGCATGGACATGGTTCTTAGAGCTCTCTGTGTGGACCAGGTGGGAGCAGCTCCCAGGACAGGAAGCTGGAGTGGGCCGACGGTGGCACTGCACGTTCCAAATCATTCCCATTTCGTTTCACAGACTGCGCCCCTTCCTCTCCATCTTCTTGTTCCATTTCTTACCCGGTGTTCATGTCATTGTGACCCCAGCATCTGAAGCTGACTCAGATTCTTCCAGGTGAGGGGCTGGCATCACTTCCTGTGTCCTTGATTCTGCCTCAGGCCATCTCTTACTGGCCTTTTAAGAAAAAAAATACATTACTGTTTATTTTATGTGTATGAGTATTTTGTCTGCATATATATCTGTGTACCACTTGCATGCTTAGTGCCCATGGAGGCCAGAAAGGGCCATCAGATCCCCTGTCACTGGAGTTAGAGAGTTGTGGGCCACTGAGCTATCTCTCCAGCCTGAGTTTTTGGCTTTTATCTGTATTTTCCAAATGCAGATAAAGGATAAAAACCTTAGAGTGTAGACCTTGTGTCTCAGTGCATCCAGAGTGTCCTTACTTGTCAGCTCTCCCAGCAGCTGGGGCTCAGCTGTCCAGTCCATCCAGGAAAGCTGCTGTGGTCCTACCTCACTCCTGGTTCCACATGGCCTGGTGCTAGCTGTGTTCAGCACGCCCTTCTTAAAGCCCTCTTCCTTCTGGAGAAGGACCCTGCCGTCCTGCTCTTCCTCCTCCTCTCTCACCTCCTCCTAGGGATCTTGAATCTCCACTCTTTGTCTTTAAGGCTCTCCACTCCTTCCATGGCCCGTGGCTCAGTTGACTCTGGGTGTTGGTGACAGTCTTGACTGTGTTACTTGTGTCCTGTCTCTGAGCTGTCTGGAGTGTTTAAACTTGGCTCTGGTTGGGTCTCTCCAGTTCTGTTCCAGCCTTTCTCGTGGTCATAGTAATTCAGGCCCAGGATCTCCATTGCTGAGCACATTGCTTTATTAAGAAGTGGCTCTGTCCTGTTCTCTGTTCTCTGTGCACATGATTGGAGAAGACTGTTTATGCTCTCAGATGGCTTGAAACCTATTGGAAAGTTACAGTAAATACATAGCAGAGACACACCCAGTGTACAAGAAGTGTACCTTTGTGAACTGATAACCTTGCGTGATTAGTTATGTGGTTTCTAGATTAGCTATCTATCCCTCAGTCTGATTTAACCTGTACCAAATTTGAGCCACACCTCATTTTCAGCTAAAGAAACCACGGAGGATGGGGATAAAGTTACCACAGCTATACATCAGCTGAGGTTCGTTGAAGTCTAACCTTTATTTATAATCAAACCTTTAGCATCTGCCATTGACATTTCCTCTGCAGTTTCAATAAGAGAAAAGTAAATTTAGCTGGCTGTGGTGATGCATGTCTTTAATCCCAGCATTCAGGATGCAGAGGCAGGAGGATACTGAGCTTGGGTTTAGTCTGGGCTACGTAGAGTTTCAGGTCTGCTTGAGTTGAGTATCAAGACTTTTGTTGTCTTCAACAAATGAAAGCTTGTGGGGAGATGGCCTGGTGGAGCCATTAAAAAAAAAAAGAATTTTGTGAATGTAGAAAATCATTTTGTGTGATGTGATAGTTTACACCTGTCATCCCAGTACTCAAGAAATGGAGGCAGGAGGATCAGGGGTGCAGGGCTAACCTCAGCTATTTAGTGAGTTAGAGCCCAGCTGGACCACATCAGAGCCTGTCTCTAAAATAAAACAAGCTATTCTGCAGTGTGCACTCTTGCATGTCTGAGTCTTGTGATCCCACTTACCTCTGCCAGTTTTATATTTTCTTTTTTTCTATTGATTACTGTAAACCATCTTTCTTTTTTTTTAGTTAATGTGAATAATATTTATGTATTTATTTATTTTTAGAAATTTCGAGATTTCTTTAACCAGAATGAGACCAGTGACCCAGCCAGAGATACCTCTGTGACGCTCACAGTGGAAGGACGGACATTTCCAGTGGATATCTTTTACCTACAAAGGTTTGATAATGTTTGATTCTTGGTGATGGTGATTTGAGACCTCAGCTGTCATGCAGGATAATAGGGAAGATCATCTGCCTCCATGGAGGGGTATGGCTCAGCTCCTGATCCTGGCAGAATTCGGGACGCTGGACCAGCATCACTGTTGGAGATTCAGAGTTTGATTCTCCTGCTCACATTTACATGCATCTGTGGCCGTCAGTTCAGGCGGAGAGAGTCAGGTGGGCCGATGGGAGGTGGTGTGGCAGTTTTCTGAACTGGGGCTCTCCAGAGCGCCATCAGTAAGGGAAGCAGTGCTGGGTCTTTCAGTCCCTTACATCCTTAACAAGAAGACTTAGCTCGAATTTTTGGGAGAAGTCCCTTTGAATAAGAAAGGGGGCGTTCTAATTTACTGTATCTAGTTACTGGGCCTAGTTTAGCACCTGATAACTCCAGAGCTATAAACTTCATCTTTGGGCTCTTCTGGCTGGAGAGAATGTCTGCCATTTCCATTCACTCAGCCCATTGGTGCTGGCTGGGAAGATGATGGGTGTGCTCTGATGGTTAGTTTCTTATCACCTTGACACTAGCTAGCTCACCTGAGAGGAGGAAGCCTCAATTGAGAAAATGCTTCCCTGAGTATGGGCTTTAGGCAAGCCTGTAATGCAGTTTCTTCATTGGTTATTGATGAGGGAGGGCCTAGCCCTTCGAGGGTGGTTCTGGGCTTTAAGAAAGCAGGCTGAGCAAGCCATTAGGAGCAAGTCAGGAAGCAGCCCTCCTCCATGACCACTGTCTGCATCACCTCCTAGCTCCAGGTTCCTGCCTGTTTGAGTCTCTGTCCTGACTTCCTTCAGTGATGGATTGTGACTTGGGATATATAAGCCTTTCCTCCCCAACTTGCT
This sequence comes from Mus caroli, assembly GCF_978045245.1. NCBI lineage: Eukaryota > Metazoa > Chordata > Mammalia > Rodentia > Muridae > Mus > Mus caroli. Next base: position 20,755,557 of record NW_028227257.1, on the reverse strand, counting down.
TTTTGTCATGGTGTTTCATCACAGCAAACAGTAGAAAGGCTAACTTGGGCAGTGGGCCTCTGCTCTGAAACTGAAGCCCTTGGTTTTCTGAGACTTGGCATTTTTGCATGCTGAAGATAAATAATTTCTGTGCACTTGCCATTAGCCTCTTGCTGCTTTACTCGCCTGCTGAGGCAGTGACCACAGGTAAATTTGCATAGAAGTATCAAGACTCAATCCAGCAATAATGCAGGTCCAGCTTCCAGAACATTCTATCTTTTAGAACGTTCTTTATTTCTTAGGAAATATAGCCCAAACCCATTGTTTACATGTAATTATGCATAGAAGTGCTACATTTAATGCTGTTCTTTTCTTTCTTGTGCTGGGGATTGAACCTGGGACCTTACATGTGTTAGGCAAGTGCTGTATCATTGAGCTACACCCTCAGTTATTGGTTGCTGCCCTTGGAAATAAAGGAGTGCGTATTTATTTTACTTCTCTATATGCTAATTACCTGCCGGGCTGGCCCAGGTTCACTCTGATGAGGTTTGGCTGCCAGGTCATTAGGATAATTGATCTGTGATTAATGAGCGTGTTCCAGTGATGATCTTTTTCCTCATACATTTTCCCAGTCCTGTTCCAGATTATATCAAGGCAACTGTGGACACCGTGGTAAAAATTCATCAGACAGAAGGAGATGGAGACATACTAGCCTTTCTTACTGGCCAGGTAACTCCACCCAGTCCCTCTGCACAGACATGCTAAGACAGCACAGAGTTAGCATAAAGGCTTGTTCTTAGTCATTTGGTTTTTTTCTTTTCATTTTCTTTTTTCTTTTTTAAATGTATTTTAAAATTTTGTCTACGTGCTTGGTTCCTGAGGAGGCCGGAAAATAGTGTCAGGTCTCCTGGAACTGGAGTTAAGGGGTGATTGTGAGCTGCCATGTGGATGCTGGGAACTGAACCCAGGTCCTCCGGAAGAGCAGCCAACTCCTTGTGTCATGTTTAATTGTATCTTGTAGTTGTTAAATTGCATGAAAGAAAAAAAAAATTACTGGTTTGACGCCATCTAGTGGCCTATTGGTCCTCTACCATCCAGATTGTGAGGGGTCATTAGCTCATCCCTAGTCTGTCTATAGAGGGTTAATTGAATTTTTTAAATTTAAATTTTATTTTATGTGTGTGAGCCTTTGTGTATGTATATATACCTTGTGGGTGCAGTGGAGGCCAGAAAAGGGTGTCAGATCTGTTGGAGCTAGATATACAGATGATTCTGATCTGCCTGTGCCGGGAACTGAACCCAGGTCCTCTGGAGGAGTGGCTAGTGCTTTTTACCTCTGAGCCATCTCTCCTGCTCTGCTAGTTCAAATGTATTCGCCGATTTCAGAGTAAACTAGGTTCTGTGTCAGTGGCTGCCTCCTTTGCCATAGTTGATGGTGCATTAGGTACACTGTGCTTCATGCGTATTGCAGTCTCATCCTGTGACCAAAAGCTTGGGCATCATTTCCCAAGGGGCCTAAAGTTAGGAGTGGGTCCTTTGATTGTGACCTCTCTCCAGCTCATTCTGCAGGTACAGCTGAATCAACCAGAACACTGTCTTAAGGTTGTAATGCCGCTCCAGCCACCTCCAGCTGCAGTCTTTCCCACTGCCCAACATCTCCTATAGTTAGTATCTGTCCTCAGGAAAGCTTTTAATGATTTCATAGGTAACAGCTTGCCCATATGCACAGCATGTCCATACACAGGGAATGCTGTTTACCGCAGGCCATAAAAGCTGTGTAAAGATAGTCATTTAAAGACTTAGGTGTCTATGTATGTCATCTATGTGCAGCGAGTGCAGGTGCCTGTGTGCAGGCCTGAAGAGGGTGTTGGATCCCTGGAGCTGGAGGCACAGGCAGAGTGAGCTGCCTGACATGGGTGCTGGGAACTGAACTCTGGTCCTCTGCAAGAGCAGTGCAGCCTCTTCACCACTGAGCCATCTCTCTAGTTCCTTGTTGTTTTATTCATGGGAACTCTTCTATTAACTACGGATGGTTTGGTTTTACTAATTAATCGTACAGTCACAGAGCCTCACTCCTTTGACACTGTCGTTTGGTAGCATTTGGTAAAGTGTCATCCTGAGTGGGTCATGGCAGCACAGCAGCTTCTGAGGGTGACCACAGCTAAGCCCCGTTCCAGCGTTAGCTCCTTCAGTATGACGGCTTGACGGCTTCTTCGCTTTCTGGTTCCGGGTTTAGGAAGAAGTAGACACTGTTGTGTCCATGTTGATGGAGCAGGCCCGGGCGCTGGCTCGCACTGGGATGAAGAAACACCTCCGGGTTCTCCCCATGTATGCAGGACTGCCTTCTTTTGAGCAGATGAAGGTGTTTGAAAGGGTGTCACACAGTGTCAGGAAGGTGAGACTCCTAGTGACCAGTGGTCCTTGCAGCCATTGGTAATCACATTGGCTCCCCTTTGTGTTGCAGAATGTTGTCTTTGGGGTGTGTGTGTGTGTTAGTCTGTGTTCATGTGTGTATTTGTGTGTGTGTGTGAGAGTATTCATGTGTGTAAGTGTAGACACATGCCACAGTTTGTATGTGAAGGTCGGAGGAAAACCTTTTTGAGGCAGGTTGGTTGTTGCTGTGTCTGCAAGGCTAGCTGGTCCACAAATGCTGGGGCTCCCCTCTGCCTCCTCACTGTGGGGATTCTGGCATTACAGACACATGCTACCCTTGCTTGGCTTTATGTGGGTTCTGGAGACTCAGGGCACACGCACCGCCAGCATTTTACATGCGGAGGTATCTCCCTAGACCCTGTTTATTGTTCTAATTGAAGTGAACTTTGCTAAATAGGCGTTTTCTTTCAAATCTTAGGTCCATGGTTCTATGCAGTAGATCTAAAATCTATGCTGTAGTAGATAATGTGCTGTGAGTATTTCTAAACCTGCCCAGAAGGGCCACTCCAACAGTAATTGTCAGAGCAGGTCACCTCTTGTAGCTTTTCTTTGTCTGCTGAATAGTGTTCACAGCACATTATTCCTTATCCTCAGAGACTGTCATGGTAGGTTATGTTCGGCCAGAACTAGATAGAATTACTAACCATGGTTCCTAAAGCATTTGTTAGGAGTATCAGTTTGCCCTTAAAGCCAGTTTTAAATCAGGTAAGTCTTTAGCCTTGAAATTAGGTTGGGGATGGGTGTGGTGGCGAGACGAATTGGATGGGAGGAGCCAGGGGCCTGACTTCTGCCTCCCCCTACCCCTTGTCCTTTCCCCTAGATGAGGAATACACGCGGGGTGGCTCAGAGTGCAGAAGCTGAGGGACCCAGTCCCAACTTAAGGCCACCTGGTATGGAGCAATCCAAATCCGCCCAGTCACACAAGAACTGCTGTCAGCCAGGCTGCAGGCCTGGATTCCACCTGTGTGTGTGTTGCTGTGTGCCTTGCCCTAAGTTATTTAGCTTCAGATTTCCTAGCTGTAAAACATTCATAACTAAACATTTTTATTACATTTATTTATGTGGGGTGGGGCAGGGCACATATGTGTCCTGTGTTCACATATGTGTCATGTGCACACATGGAGGTGAGAGTGCACATGCAGGAGTCAGTTCTTCCCTTCTAGTGTGTGAATCTCAGGGACTGAAGTCAGAGCCATCTCACCTGCCTCCGCAATAGCTTTTAGATATAAAAGTAGGAAGATTTTCAAAGATGATTTTATAAAATGTAAAGGTTGAAAAAAGTGTGTGCATCTTATATACATGTCTCCAGCTACGTTAAACCCGGCAGGGGCAGCTGGCAGGTAGCCAGAGACTTGACTGGTGCACAGTAGCTGGGCCCTCTGTCTCCAAGCCCCATGTACAGTGGCAGCGTTGGTGGTATCTCCTTCCTCTGTGGTGGTTCTTTCTGGTCTGAAGGGTTGGCCAGTTCCTGTCAGTAGGTCTGAGTTTATGTTCATGTTTTAGTGATATTGTCTCTGGGCAGCCAGTGTGAAGGGGAAACTTTGTTATACTATATGATGTATAATATATAACATGTAGCATATAATGACACAGCATATACTCTTACGTATATCCCAGTTGTGCTTTTTCCCTGGCACCTGTTGCTCTCTGAAGTTATCTGCTCGTTAGGAAACAGACATTATTGAACTTCCCATGTGCTCAGTGTGAGCTTCTAATCTCTTTGTGTTTGGATCCTCCTTGACAACCCTGGGGGAAGCGGTGGTCATACTATGTGCATGAGAAAGCAGTGCTCAGGAGCTTGGGGAAGCTGTGCATGGTTATAGAACTGGAACATTTTCAGCCAGTGTACTGATCTCATGCTCCTGCCTGGTAGCAGGATGTTTGAAATAGTAACATGTCTTTAGGATTTTTAAACTTACTTAAAGTGGAAAGAACCAACTAATTCTCTTTCTCTTTTCGGTAGGTGATCGTGGCCACCAATGTGGCAGAGACTTCCATCACAATCAGTGGCATTGTGTATGTGATTGACTGTGGCTTTATGAAGCTGCGAGCCTACAACCCCAGGACAGCTATTGAATGCTTGGTGGTGGTACCAGTGTCTCAGGCGTCAGCCAATCAGCGGGCAGGACGTGGTGGGCGCAACCGCTCGGGAAAGTGTTATCGCCTTTATACAGGTGTGTGTGGTGTTTCTTAACAACTTTGGATTTTCTTAGAGTCGCCTGGGCTTTGGATCCCAGGGCAGACATTTGTCCCTCCTGGCAGAACTCACCGTCAAATCCAGCTCTCCCAGGGCCCCCACCACTTCCTTCCTTCTTTGCTAGGACTCCCCAGCTGGCTCAGTGAACCACCTCCTGCCTACCACCTCCATTCTAACCTAATGTTGGGCCTTGTGTCAGACCCCTGAGCATAGACTTGTGCATCAAGCATTGTCTTTCTGCTTAATGGGCTGTGTTCTTACAGCTCCTGAACCCAGTGGCACCGCCCATCAGATCCCCGCTTGCCTCTGCAGAGTTCTCCTGAGAATCATTCATGGATGGCAAATAGTTGGCTCAGTCCTATATCACAAGCCTTGCTAACTTCTGAGGGCACAGAGTGAAATTCTGGTAGACAGTTCTGGCCTTTAATGAGCTTTCCTCTCAGCCTGCTGGCACTGGCAGGCACAGGTACCATGATGTTCCAGAGCTGCTGTCTGTCTGTCTGTCTCTTTCACTGGGAGTGGTTTTGAGATATCCACCACCCCCACTGCCCATGCCCACAGAGCTCACCTTCCTGCCTTCTTAGTGTGCAGATGGAGTTCGAAGTCATTAATGCCCTCCTGTGTCCAGCACCCACTTACGCTGTCTTTCCTTTCCTCTTTTACGCGGTTTCTCTTTGGCCCTAGGGATTAGTGGGGCTGGACGTAAGTGTGTGGGTAGACTCGGGACATGAAGGGGAACCTTTAATTCTTTGAGGAATTGCAGAGTTGTAGGTATAGTAATTGTGTGTCTAAGGAATTATTTATTTTTGAGGCAGGATTTCTCTGTGGAGCCCAGGCTGGCCTCAGCCTCCGAGATCTCCCTACCGTTGCCTCTCAAGGTCTGGGATGTAAAGACAGGCACCACCATTCTCAGCAATATTTTTAGTTTTAGGTAATTTTATTTTGTGTGTTGTGCCTGCATGTCTGTCTGTGCAGCACATGTGTGCCTCATGCTGAGGTGGTCAGAGGAGTGTTACTGGAATAGGAATTGCAGGTGAGTCTTGAACCTGGCACCTCTGCATGTGCTCTTAACCACTGAGCCATCTTCTAGCTCTAACTCAGATGATTTTTTTAAAGTGGAAATGGACATTGGCATTTCGTGTCAAAGAAGCCACGTGATAAGATATGGACTGAAGCTGGGCAAGTGTATCTGGGTGGAAGGTCACTGAGCCCGTAGTCGTAGCTGCTTTAGCAAGGGCGTGGTTGGGAAGGACCAGGGACAGTAAGCAACGGTTAGTGCCCACCCTTCAGATTGCCAGCGGAGTCTTCAGAGCCTGCAGCTCTTCTTTACTCAGATAGTTTGGTGTTCCAGAACTTTCCAAGGCTTCTCCTTAGGTCCTCTGCTCTCACTCCTACTCTGCCTGGTTCTCAGCTACTCTGTTCTTAGACACGTGATCTGCTTCCCGCTTTGCCATGCATACCTCTGATGCCTTGGGCTTGTCTGTCTTTGTATCTTCTCAGTGAGGCCAACCTTTCAGCTAGTGACTTGTTTCTGCCTTGGCCAGTGGTGTGTCTGGGGAGTGTGGTTGTCCTGGTAACAGCACTGTAACCAAAAGCTCCTCCTGATACTCTTGGCAGCTCCTGTGTAGCTTTTCTCAGTTTCTGCTCATCTCCTTCCTGAGCCTCCCATGGTCCACGGCAGGGGCATATGTCCCTCTTGGACCTGTTTTTTGGTCTTGATCCAGGTCCCTCCTACCTCTGAAGTCCCCAGGGGCATTGCATGAGGCTTCTGCCCCTCTTGACCTATGCCCCTCACTCTGGGGCCTTTGCAGCTTACCTGTGTCATCACATCTTTGTCTCTGAGCATCAATACCTGCTTCTCTCAGCATCTTCTCAGTGGGGCCAGCCTCTCAGCTAATGACTTGTTTCTGCTTTGGCCAGTGGTGTGCCTGGGGAGTGTGGTTGTCCTGGTAACAGCACTGTAACCACAATGTTCTTAAAGCTAAAGAACTTCTTTCCTTGCTTGCCATCTAGAACCTTCCCGCTAGACCCATGCATTTGGCAATTTATGTTACACAGTCCAGAATATTGGTTGTCTCTTTTCTCAGGAAAACCTTTCTAAAGTTCTTACGGATAGTAGTGTTTCTCCAGGAGACTTCATTTTCCTCTCTAGTTAACTGCAGCCTTCTGGTCTAAATGGAGACTGCGCGATGCTTGTGTTTAAGGAGGGTGTGCATCTGTACAGCGGTCAGTACAGCGTTGACTTACATGGGAGGGTTTGGCGTGTAATCCATAGGCTTTCTGAATACACAGGGAAAGTGATTTCAGAAAAGCCTTCCTTTCTCCCCACCCTTTGATCTGGTTTTCATAAAGTCCTCCCCTGACTCTCTGTCCTTCCCCTCCTCCCCCATCTCTGTGCCTCGGGGTGCTTCTCCTGTTTGAGGTCACCTTTTGTTCCTGTGGGACATGCAAGTACAGGATCCTGGGTGTGACTCTGCATTTGGCTCCTTGATTTAAAAACTAGGTTTGTATGACTTCTGCTCTCTGTGATGAGATCCTTCCTCAGAGTCTAGGGCAGCTTCGGTGATTTATTTTTACATTTTTCTTTGCTTATTTTGCTGTTCTTGCTTCCTTGAAGTGCTCTGCCTTATGCAGAGTGAACAGCAACTGGGCCTGAGAGTAATTACCCAAATGCTTGCTACTTTCATTTTGCTGACAAAAGCATTTGAAAAGCAATGTTTGGAAGTAAAGGAAAGTGCTTTTGTAAAGAGATACTGTTCAACTGTCTATTCTTTTGAAGTAGAACGTATCATAATGTTGTACATCTGGTCCCAGAATCCCAGAGCTCTTGTTCAAGGTAGAGAAGGTGGACTCTGCCGATGTACAGGTGCATTTGAGTGTCACATTTGATCTGTTTCTGATTTCCTATCCTTAGAGGAAGCCTTTGACCAGTTACCTCAGTCCACCGTCCCTGAGATGCAGCGCAGCAACTTGGCTCCCGTCATCCTGCAGCTGAAAGCCCTAGGGATAGACAATGTCCTCAGGTTCCACTTCATGTCTGTAAGTCCTGCTTCTGGCTGAGGGGCTCATGTGGGTATGGTGGAAGGACACTGGTCAGGCATGCCATCTTTCTTCCTCACGTAGCTGAAACACCTTATGCCGCTTGGTCCTATCCAGGGTGTGGGGCAAACTGGCATCTAGGCGAGCCAGAATTCTTCCTCTGTAGCTCCTGTCCTTTTTCCTTGAAAAAGACAAGTCACTGGGTAGCTACAGGACAGCTTGACCAGTGCTCAGAGAGACAAGGAGGGTGGGGAGTCAGGACATAGTCTGTGACTGGGCCTGGCTGGAGAGTTCCAAAGCTTGGGAAGGACCCTGTGGCCCTTAGTATCTATGATGATTTCCTAAGGCAAGTTACAGGAGTGGAATCATTAGTTTTCTGTAGGCTCTGATGCATGGCTGCCTGGCTCTCCTAGGCTCCCCTCAGCAGCTTGCAAGGCCTGGCCTGCGTGCTCAGATGAAATGGTGGGTGAGTAGGGAAGGTGCTACAGCCATTATTCTTGTAGAGTTTTTTGTTTTTTGTTTTTTAAAGTTTATTGGTCACTTTATAGTCCATATCAAAATTTAAGCTTATTTGTCTGTTAATATTTGTTAGTAATTTCCACAAGTCTGCTATTAAATAGTAAAGTTTGACTTCACTCTAATGTCATGTTTTTGGCAAATATACATATATGTCATCTGCCCACTTATAGAAAAGTTGACTTCTTTGTAGTGTGACATTAGCTCGGGATTGTATAGTGATCTCAAGTGCTTACCCTGGAGCTCCTGTGAGTACGAGCGACAGAACAGGACTGCGTGCCCGAGGAACCCAGGGGCACTAGTGTGCTACTTTGCCGTCCTGTTACTTTCTCACAGCAGAGCTCCAGATTTGCAGTGATTCCTTGGCTCCCCTGAGGGTAGGTCCCACAGGGTAAAGTCTATATATATAGCCAGTCACCAAACCTTTTAAAGATTTGACTTTGTTTTTTGGTAAACAACAACTAAAAGCAAGGACTTAGTTTAGCCTCTGACCCTGCCGTCAAGTGCTCCGAAGCCGTCTTCAAAGCTTCATCTGTGAAGTCGAGTTAATTCACTCTTGAGGCTTAAAGTGCTTCTTGTGCTGCAAATTCAGGAGGCAAGCAGTTCAGTCTGGAAAGGTGCTGACCTTGTCAGCGGGCTAACTAGGAAGAGTCCCTTGAAAGGTCTACTGATGTTTGACACCCGTGTGCTCAGGGCTTTGGAGGGAAGGAAAGAGGCGTCAGTACCCTCATCACAGCGCATAGTGTGAGCCTGCCAGCGGGCTAACTAGGAAGAGTCCCTTGAAAGGTCTACTGATGTTTGACACCCGTGTGCTCAGGGCTTTGGAGGGAAGGAAAGAGGCGTCAGTACCCTCATCACAGCGCATAGTGTGAGCCTGCCAGCGGGCTAACTAGGAAGAGTCCCTTGAAAGGTCTACTGATGTTTGACACCCGTGTGCTCAGGGCTTTGGAGGGAAGGAAAGAGGCGTCAGTACCCTCATCACAGCGCATAGTGTGAGCCTGCTGCCCTTTGCAGCATCGGTGTCGTCTGCAGTGTTAGCGATTTCACCATGTCACTAGCTCACCATTGGCGGGGCTGGGGTGGTAGAAGCTGGTCCTTCCTCAACCTGTGCTGTGCTGTAGGGTCTGCAGCTCCAGGTACAGAAGGCTGAGAGCAGCTTAGGGAAGTGAAGAGGCAGTTAAAGTAGGGGCCCTCCCTGCTGAGGGAGGGGAGGGGGCAGCTGCAGAGGTGCTGCCCAGGAAGCTACAGAGGTGGAGGCACATGCCAAGGTACTAGCAGTGCAGAGACTGGGCGGCTGGAGTGGGATAGAGCGAGAGTGAGCCAGTGTGGTCAGAGAAACTAATGGGAGGCCTTTGATGTGTTTCACAGCCCCCGCCAGCACAGTCGATGGTTCAGGCCTTGGAGCTGCTCTATGCTCTTGGAGGTAAGCCTGTTTCTCCTGTGTTCACCTATATGATAATGGGTAGCTGGACTTAAATTAGCATTCTTCAAGTCTTTAAGAATGTGATTGGTCCTCCCCATGTGTATAATAAACTCTTTGGTGACATTTACTCTATTGAAATAGAAATTAGACACAAGTAACTCATGGCCTGTCTTAGGGTTACTGATGTAAAGAGACACCATGACCATGGCAATTCTTTTTTTTTTTCTCTTTTAAATTTTATTTTATTTATATGAGTACACTGTAGCTGACTTCAGACACACCAGAAGAGGGCATCAGATCCCATTATAGATGGTTGTGAGCCACCATGGGGTTGCTGGGAATTGAACGCAGGACCTCTGAAAGATCTGTCAGTGCTATTAACCTCTAAGCCATCTCTCCAGCCCATGACCATGGCAACTCTTATAAAGGAAAACGTTTAACTGGGTCCGGCTTATAGTTCAGAGGTTTTGCTCATTATCCATGGTGGGAAGCATGATGGTATGCAGGCACACATGGTGCTGGCAAGGCAGCTGAGAGTTCTACATCTGGATCTACAGTCAGCAGGAAGAGAGTGAACCACTGGACCTAGCCTGAACATCTGAAACCTAAAGTCTACCCCACAGTGACACACTAACAAGGCCACACCTCCTAATAGTGCCACTCTCTATAGGCCTATGGGGGCCATTTCCATTCACCACCACATGGCCAATAGGATAATTTATAAGGTGTGGCAGAAGCTGTAGATTGCCATCACCAGGGCCACACGTCCTAGAGACACCCAGTTCTTGTCCTCAGACCCCGTTCCCTCTTCCAGCTCCATGCTGAAATGTCGTTCATTTCCCCCCTGAGTTCCTGTGGGAATTGCACAGGTAGCAGCAGTACTGTTTGGGCAAGGGCGCTCTGTGCTGTGCAGGAAGCCCCCGTGGTTCATTTGAAAACACAGTATGTATCTTAAGGTAGAGAAAATGATGTCGGCTCAGCAGATACTGTGTCTTTTATGAGTGGTAGCCTCTTGGGATGTTCTGTGAGTATCGAGTTTGTCAGTAAGTTTTAGTGGAGGTTTTGCCCTGAAGTTTTGCCATGAGTATTTTAAAAATAGCTTTATTGAAGCATAGATCATATACCATGCAGTTCACTCCTTTACAGTTTTCTGTTCAAGGGCTTCTGTTGTCATAGGGTTGTGCTGTCTTTAGTACAATCCAATTTTAGAATATTTTCATCGTTCTGAAATGTGTCTCTTAGTGCTTACTCTCTACTCCTGTCCTCCTCAGCCCCAGGCAACCACTAAGCTGCTGAGTCTGTGGCTCTGCCTAGTCGAAACATTGCTCAGAAGTGGAATCTTAGGTTGTCTCTGGTGGGCTGCTTCTTTCACGTAGCTCTTTCTAAGGTTGCCCTTGGATCGCTTGTTCAATGGGGCATTTACTTTTCCTGCCGAGTAATGAATGTCCCAGAGTGCGGACCTACTACATAGTGATTTTCTTTTTCTGTTCATTAGGTTGTGGGTGTTGTGAATTGCTTCTTTTTGGCTGGTATCAGTAATGCTGCTGTGACTATTAGCATGTGGGGTTTGGTGGATATCCTCCTGCCCCCCAACTTTCTCTACATTTGATATTGTTTGTCTTAGCACAGCTGACCTAGGGGATATGAAATGGTGTCTGGTAGTTTTCATTTGCATGTCTTTGATGACTTACAATATTGAGAACCTTTCTGCTTGTTTGCAAGTCAGTGTGCAAGACTAGTTAGTGTGTCTCTAGCTAGACTCTCTGTATCTATAGATGAGAATTTCCTCCTAGGACTCCCTTCAGATACCAGGAATCTAGGGATGCTCACTCCCTGCTGTGTAAAATGGCATGGCATTCGCACATAACCCACACTTCTTCTCATACGCTTTAAGCTATCTTTAGCTTTCTCATGCCTGTCACAGTGTAAACACCGTGCCATTGGTTATTATTCTGTAGTGCTTAGGGAACCGTGACAGTAGAGACTGTGTGTGATTGTTCAGGCAGTTGTTTTTCTCACATATTTCACACGGCAATTGGTTGAATGTAAGGGTATGGAATCCATAGACAGGGAGATGGACTGTATAGTGCCCAGCAGTATGTCAGTTCAGCTTGCATGCTGGCATCTGCTGCCTCTACTCCTGAGTTGGAGTTCTTTGCATGCTCTGATTACAGATCTCCTTTGTGATCATAAGTACTGGAGACTTAAATATTGGAGGTGTGGTGTGCAGTCCCAGTTCACACCTTGTTGCTTTTCTTCTGCCTTTTGTGCTTGTGTCTTCATGTCTAAGGACACAGTGATGTGGGTCTGGGGTCCTAGTTCAGGGGGAGGGTGTGTGCTTGGTGTGTCTGAGACCTTGAGTCTTTGACATCCCAAGCACCAGCAGCAGCCGGACAAGCAAAGGGAAGCAGCACTGCTGACTCCTTACCTCTGACTCACAGGCTTGAGTTTGTGCTTTGTTCGGCCGTGCATGCGTGCTTGCGTGGTGCGTGCGTGCGTGCGTGCGTGCATGGAGGGAGGGAGGGAGGGGAAGGAAGGGGAGGGTGAAGCCCCCATTTTCATTATTTTCATTTATGATATTTAAATTTCTTTCTTTGTGAAGGAATCATCAGTTGTGGCTGTAAACGCTCACTCTCCACCACTGAGAGAGGTGTTAAGCTTGAGACATAATATCAGCCTGTAGTGTGTGTCTTGTTAGGGTTTCGTCCCCAGCTTTCAGCGTATGACAGGGGTGTGTGAACTGGGGAGCAGGGAATGCTGATTCTGTGTTGTCTGTCCTCGGCAATGGTTGTTCTGAAAGTCATACAGCGGGCAGACCGTCCTCACTGATATAAACATTCTGGAGGGTGTTGGGGACACCCAGATTTAAAAAGGACAATTGTATTGGAACAGAAAGGACTTAACTTTTCTGGCTCATCCCAAGCGTTTGGAGCACTTATTTTGATTGGTGAAGCTATTGATTGTCTGTATCTTGGGGTTCTTGGGAATCTTGTGCCTACTAATGGTGCTTGGTAGAGAGGTCTGTGGGAAAGGTGGAGGTGGTGGGGGAAGTGCTGGAAAGATGGAGTAGTTTGTCTACTTCAAGGGGCAGAGGGTCAGGGTCAGTTCAGATCCTGAGTGTTCAGCCCCGTGATTGCTCATGTGGTGTGAGGATGCTGGACTTTTGAGGCCTATCAGGTCCTAGCTATGGAGTGAGATCCAGAAGATGAGAAAGCAGGCCCGTGTTGTGGGAACTGAGGAGAGCAGTGAGTGGTCTGCAGTGACAGAGGCTGCATCTGTGCTTCCGGCTCTCAACCCCACAGAGGGCCCCACAGAGGGCGGTTTCTGTGGAGCATCCTGTGGGGAAGAGAGGGAATAGGAGAAGTGCAGGCTGCTAGAGTTCCTTAAAAGCATCATTTAAACTGGGGTTGAGCTCAGCTGGCTTCCCCTTTTCATGTGCAGCCCTTTTGTCAGGCTGCGCTCAGGAGCAGTGAGTCATCTTCTTTTCTCCCAGCTACCGCTCATCTGCAGCACAGTAGTGTAGCCTCCTGACATCTTCTGTTCTGCTCGCAGGTCTGGACAAAGACTGTCGCCTAACTGAGCCTCTTGGCATGAGAATTGCAGAGTTTCCTCTGAACCCCATGTTTGCCAAGATGCTGCTGGAATCAGGTGGGTGGAGCCTAACGGCTCCTTTTGAGTTTATGTTGGTTTCTCTGAATTCTGTGCATCCAGGGAGGAGGGACCAATTGTGATTTAAAAGTGGCAATAGTGGTAAAGTGCTTATTTTTGACTAATGATGAAATGTGTGTTTATAAGATACAGTGTGATGTTTGATACGTGTATAGTGGAAAGCTTCAGTCAAGGTAATTAGTGCATCTAGTATGTTATGGACTTTCTTGTAGCAATTGTACTATACACCGTACTGTGTTACCATAGTGTCAGATCACTACAACTCACTCCTCGCCTGAAGCTGTGTCCCTGAAGCAACATCTTCCATCTTTATTGCTCACCCTCCTACCAGCCTGGACCAGTTCCTTTTTACTCTGTTCCCATGAGTTCCTAACCTGTACAGTGTGTGCCCTGTGCCTGGTCTGACACACTCTACTGCCATCCTACTGTACAGTGTGTGCCCTGTGCCTGGCCTGACACACTCCACTGCCATCCCACTGTACAGTGTGTGCCCTGTGCCTGGCCTGACACACTCCACTGCCATCCCACTGTACAGTGTGTGCCCTGTGCCTGGCCTGACACACTCTACTGCCATCCTACTGTACAGTGTGTGCCCTGTGCCTGGCCTGACACACTCCACTGCCATCCCACTGTACAGTGTGTGCCCTGTGCCTGGCCTGACACACTCCACTGCCATTTCACTGTACAGTGTGTGCCCTGTGCCTGGCCTGACAAAACTCCACTGCCATCCCACTGTACAGTGTGTGCCCTGTGCCTAGCCTAGCACACTCCACTGCCATCCCATTGTACAGTGTGTGTCTGGCCTAGCACACTCCACTGCCATCCATGATGTCTTGGATGATAGGATTGACTTTTTTAAAGATTGTGTAAAGGTTACACCACATGTATCATGGCGCCCTTATCCATCCCTCCGCTGATGCACAGGAGGCTGCTTCTGCATTTTTGTTTACTGCAGTGGACACCAGAGTGTGGGTCCCTTCTGCATACCAACTTCAGTTCTTTCGGGTGTAGCCAGAGGCACGGTTTCTGGATCATGTGGCCACTCCGCTTTAGGTTCCTGAGGAACATCCATGTATTTTCCAAAATGGCTGTGCCAAGACACCATCATACCACGTGTCACAGCGGCTGTGTGACAGCACTGTCATGTAGTATACAGGGTTCCAGTTTCTCTGAATAGTTTTTTGAGCATATGAGTTAGGAAAAGGTCTGTTTCTTTACTTAGAAACATCTTGACCATACAGAACCTGTTTCTCTTTCTGGGAAAGGTGCTGTTCATATTTTAAGTTTTTGTCTAACTGTTACATCGAGTGGTAGTTTATGAAGGCATGTGTCAGAGCCAGCAAGGTGAATGTTATGAGTGAGGGACCACCTTCCCTGAGAAACAGATTCTAAGTGCAGCAGGAGCAGAGTCCCCTGTGCCTCAGGCAGGGAGCTGTGGGGAGCCAATAGGAGTGCAGTTTGCTTGGTCTGGTGTCCTTGTTGGTGAGCTGTTACAGAGCCTGTTCTCAAGAGGCAGCAGCAGCTCTGGATGCTGTCCGGGCCACCCCAAGCTACAGGCTTTCCAGAGTTGAGCAGTACTTGGGGGGGGGCAGGCTACCCCCCAGGTGGGCTGGGAGCAGCAGGACAGCTGGAGGACCACAGCCCTGCACTTCCTCCCCTTTCCCTCGGTGCTTCCCCTGGACGCCAGCTGTTCACATGCCGCTGATCTGTCCTTGGTGACAGGCCAGTGTGGCCTCATCCTGGCTGGCATCAAGAGCTCTCAGCCTTAACACTTCTGGGAGGAATCCTCAGTTGAGACACGTGGGACCATCCGTGGCACCGTAGTTCTTATATATGAGAGACTTGAAGAAAAAAGAACTATAAGATATAACCTTATTTATAGCACACTACAAGGAACGCATTGGGAAATGCCCTTCTCTCTCTCCTGTTGGTGCACTGTCTGTTTGCAAACATACTTTTCATGTTTTAGGGAACTTCGGCTGTTCTCAAGAGGTCCTGAGTATCGCTGCCATGATGCAGATCCAGAATGTCTTCGTGTTCCCCTCAAACCAGAAGTCTCAGGCAGTAAGTCCTGCTTCTCCCCAGCTCTTCACACTGCTCTCTGGCACATTCTTGTCAGAGCTCAGTTAGAAACTGCTGAAGACAGTGGTGTAAAAGAGCCTAGCTTGCACTTGAGTAGGTATGCTGTGTCTCATGGGAAGTATACCTTCTTGTACACATGGAGGCAGAGCCTGTCACCCACACCCAAGTGTGGCTGTAGTTCTGAAGTTAATGCGTCTGTGTCTTTGCCGTATGTTTGTGTATCTCCTCCACCCCAGGGAACAAGTGACATTATTCAGAAACTTCTCCACAGAAAGAATTCAAGGGTGTGTCTGAAGGGAGCTCAGGAGGTGTGAACAGCGTATGATTGTAGGACATGAGAGGTCAAGCTGTCAGCCCTCCTGCAGTGTGCCAGGTCCCTCAGCACAAGAGGGTCATGGAAGTCAGCTTCTGAATGGAGCTTTACTCTTCACAGACTCGAGTGCACCGGAAATTTGCTGTGGAAGAGGGTGACCATCTCACCATGCTCAATGTATATGAAGCGTTTATCAAGGTAAGCACAGCCACCCTCGGGGACACTCCACAAGCACGCACGCATGCACTATGATGAGCTAGGAGCAAGGTCAGAGGGTAGTTCACACACACACATGGCCAAGAGACTCCTCTGCTTTCCAGGTAGGTAGGTCACCAGCCTCCCACTGGAGATTCCAGTCTCCCGCTGCTGGAGAGGCTAAGGGAGGTTTCTTTTCCAAGTGGCTGACAGCCTCCCAGTGCCCCACACTCACTGTGCTTGGCAGGAAGGGTGCATATGAATGGGAAGTTCTGAGAACCACTGCTGTGTGGGCTGAGTCTTCAGAGACCTCCCAGGCTCCCCGAGAAATGGCCAGTGAGGCTTGCGTGTGCCTCCTGGGCAGCCACTCAGTCCCATAGTAATTTAACACATCTTAAAAAAGAGAAATAGCAAGGTTTGTTCTACCAGAGACTTGAGGATGGTTAGTCTGTAAATGAGATACAGACTGGGTCAATTAAAATCCAGGATACAGGCACAGTGTGTTGTTTCCAAGGCAGAGCGTCACACAGAGGGCGTGTCTACAGATCTGCCTTGTGGAAAAATCCTGTGTGAATTACATTTTTAAAATGTAATTTAAACATTTAATTTAAAACATAATTAATAACACATTTAAAATTTTTTATTTGAAAAACTTCTCTCCATGGCTTAGAATGTAATTTTAGATGTACATTGCTCTGCAAAAATTTAAAACAAGATGTTATTATTGGACTCAAGAAAATAGAAAGTTAAGCATCATTGGTAGAAAAAAAATCCTAGTTTCAGTACAGATCAGGATTTGATAATGATTATTTCTGAACGTGTTGTAGTTTAATAAGATGAGAGGGAACGGTAACAGACTGGCCAAGAGGCACAGGAAAGCAGAGCTGACCCTGCTGTGCTGTGCTTAGGTTGGCCTCTGCTTGCCCCTCTGTTCTTACTGCTTGGAAGTGTGGAGAGTGGCATCGGGGAGCAACAGGCAGATGGCTTGATTGTTACCATCTGCTCTAGAGATAGGGGTTGGGCAGGTCTCATCAGACCAGAAAGAGGGGAAGAGAAAGGATTTGTGCTGATGGTACTGCTTCGGCTGTGGCTGTGTCTGACATGGTGAATGTCTCCTCTGTGTGGCCTTTTTGCAGCACAACAAGAGCTCACAATGGTGTCAGGAGCATTTCCTGAATTACAAGGGTCTTGTCAGAGCTGCCACTGTGAGAGACCAGTTGAAAAAGCTCCTCATCAAGTTCCAGGTGCCCAAGGTGTCCAGCGAAGGTGGGTGTGGCCATCCCCTGCCTGTGGCTCCCTCCCGCCCCCGCCCCGTTCTGTCCAGTTGCATTCTCAAGTTCTTTCGCTCAACTGCTAGGAGGCCATGCGCCTGCAGCCTTTCCCATTCTGAGCTGCAGGCTCATTCAGTGGTGAGCATATGCCTGGTGTCTTTCTGGATGGAGCCATTTTTATTTCTGTGGGCTGTTGCTCCTTCCTCCGAATTTTTTTTTTTTTTTTTTTTTTTTTGGTTTTTTGAGACAGGGTCTCTCTGTGTAGCCCTGGCTGTCCTGGAACTCACTTTGTAGACCAGGCTAGCCTCGAACTCAGAAATCCGCCTGCCTCTGCCTCCCAAGTGCTAGGATTAAAGGCATGCGCCACCACACCTGGCTTCCTCCGAATTTCTAAAGCTCATGAAAATGCTTAAAAATTGTTAGCTCCTATATCATTGCACATATAACTAATATAATGATGGTTGTTGCAGAAAATTTACTTTTTTCTGGGACAATGTCTCATGTCCCAGACCTCAGACTTATTATACAGCTGAGGGTGACCTTAAACTTCTGCTCCTCCTGCTTCTGCAAGTGCTACTGTGTGCATGTGTGTGTGTGCGCATGTGTGTGTGTGTGCCTGTGTGTAGTGGGCACATAGAGTTGAGTCTTTTCTTTTGCCATGTACTGAACTCAGGTCTTAAGGCTTGCCTGTAATTTCTTGCTGAACCATCTTGACAGCCCTGAAAAATTACTTTTAAGTGGATAGTATTCTTAGGTATTACATGAAAATTGCATTTTCTTCTCAGGTGAGAGTGTTATTAAAGCAGACACTGCCACATGTTTAGCTTAGGCATTCTCCAAAGGTAAGGTAGAACTGTGGCAGATGGCCTCCCATGGAGCATTGGTGGGGGAGCCATTTGTGGAGTCCACAGTGGGTTGGACCATGTCAGGGTCTCTTTATCTTCCTTTGTTTGAGGTGGGGTTGATGGTGTCCTTAGTTTACAGAGGAACCAGGAGGTCCTGGGAGGGGTTACATGACCTTCAGGGTGATACAGCTTTAGCTAGCATGGCCAGAGACCAGGAGCCTTCTAGGAAGTGGCACACTGAATTCATTCAGCACTGGAAGCCTCCTATGCCACAGTGCCTGTTGACATTTGCTGACAGCATCTGCTAGGCCGGGCAGTGTTCTCAGTATGTCATGTGTTCATTTGCATCGTGCTTAGCATTCTGGGAAATGTGGGCTACGTTTATCTCACATATAGAAGGCTAATAACGAGTAGGCTAAAGGTAGCCTTGAGAGCCAGGATCCAGGAAGTTCTGTTTCATTTTGCTTTTATAGGAAGAACAAGTAAGTGATTGAAAAGTGACAAAAACTTGATTCTCTCAGGCTTCATGCGGACAGGAAGACTGTGACGTCAGGCTGGAGGGCCTTTTAGAAGTGATGTGTAGACTGGTAACCGTGGACGACAGTGGCAAGTAGCAGAAATAAATGCAGGGAAGGGGAAATGAGCAGGGCTTGTCCAGGGTGCCATGTCAGCAGGAGAGCCTCTGCCTAGAGTCCTGTCGCCTGGCAAGTGAATGACAGCCTCTCGTCTGCATCTGTGTGCCTTCTCTTGTCACTCTCACTGCCCGGGGAAGGGCTGTGGTGGATTAAGTCTTCCAAATAAGAGGAATGGAGTATTAAGGAGCAAGATGTTACGGAGCTGAGTTTTGAGGATCACAGAGTATCGTAATAAAGAGTTTCCACCCTTTATAAAGTGACCCTGAGAAGAAAGTGCATGCTATGTGGGATTCTGAACGGCTGCAGAGAGATTGCATCTGGGTGGGTGGTGGGGCAGAAAGCAGGCTTGAGGCTTAGCAGCTCTGCTAGGAACAGTAATGACAGACAGGCCAAGCAATTACCTGCAAATCAGAATGCATCTAGGAGGTTGAGGAAATAGTGAGATGTATTTTCAGCAGTTACATAATTAAAAACTAAGTGTATTTTTAAATGACTTTATTTGAGGCTATTTGGCAAGTGAACAAAGGATTAGAATGTTAAAATTCACCAAGAAGAAATAAAAACACACAAGTAGTAATTAAATTTATAAAAAAAATAAAACAATGTAGCCTTCTTTTTGGACAAAGTCTGCCGGAAAGAATTCAGTAAAATGATTTTTTTATATATTGTTAAGAATCCTGCAAGGCTCCCACCTATAGGGAAATGTTTGCCCTTGTACTGTACTTCACCAGAGCTATCCATAAGTATGTTATGTATCACTGAGAAAAGAATGGCTGTCACTGTGACTGTGTCTTGACTTGAGTGAGTTAAAATGGCTCAGAATTGGTGAAGTAGGGGGTATTTTCAGTCATTAAAACGTAATTATCCCCTGCATGATAGTTTAGAATTCATCTCATGGCTATGAGCGAGTGAATGGAGATGCTTTATTCATGACAGATGTGTTTGCTATAACAATAGAAATGTCAGTTAAAAAGGAACAGAATGTTTGGGAGCGGTGGAGAACTGCAGACTCTCTGACAGCCAGAGACAGGGCAGTGTGCTTTCATGGTGTGTGTCCTAGGGAAAGAAGGCATTTCTACAGTGCTCTGAGCTCACCAGCCATCAGTGGGGCAGCTTCTTGGGTCCAGTCATCTGTGGCCTGGGATTGAAGAGGCCCTAGTTACAGAGCAGACCTGCCTTGTCCTTCGCTACTGCTGGGGAAAGATGCCCCCTCAGATGTTGGGCAGTTATCAGACATGGGAGACACAGGGCCGTGTTCAGAGATGGTTTCAGGTGGGTTGCAGAGGGGAAGGGGAGCTGGCCTAGATCATGTGCATCACAGCCCAGGGCCTGGCATGTGGAACATGGGACCAGTGCTGGGTCTCACCAGGCGTCTGTTGCTGCCTTGTGTAGGTGATCCGGATCCAGTCCTGAGGTGCATCGTGTCGGGGTTCTTTGCGAATGCAGCCCGGTTTCACTCCAGTGGAGCCTATAGGTAAGGAGACTCTGAGGTGATTTGGTGAAGGGGACAGAAAGCTGCCCCTTGTGCAGAGATGAAAACCAAGCAGCTTTTAACTTAACATCATCATCATGCCCGCTTCCAAAGCCTGGTGAGGCCGGCTGCCCAGCTCTCGGCAGGTTCTCTGTTCTCTGGGAGTCTTACTCCTTAGGGTGTCCGTACACAGTGATGGTGTTGGGGTGACCGTGGCAGATGTACATTGCAGGTGGGAGTAGCCATTAACTGACGTTTCTGGAGAAGTCATTTTTCCCAATGCGTTATTCTTCACCCTGTCCTCCATTTCGGTAGGGTGCCAATAGTAGTTTTTACTGTAAAAACTACAGCATAGTTTAGTCTGCTTTTCTCCAGGCTAAATATCCTGGTTCTTGGAATTGTTACTTTAAGTTGGTTTCTTTGGTCCCTCAGGCTCATTGTGGTCATGTGACTTCTGCACCTGTTCAAGGTGTAGCTGTCCTTGTACCCATTTCACAGGGTGGAGTCCAGGGCCCGACACCTGCCAGACAAGTGCTCTACCACTAGACTTCACACAAGCTATGTTAAGTTTTCTTTCTCTTCCTGGGGTCTTCCTTCTCACTATGGCTGGCCTAGAACTTGTGATCCTCCTGCCTCAGTCTCCTCCACCCCCCCTTCAGGGGTTGAGCTTACAGGATTTTGGCACCAAGACTAGCCACCTTTTTTGTGTTTAGCAAGGGGACAATCTAAAGGCTTTCTTCTATCTCCCTTTTGGATTTCATACATTATTTTGCTGTTAGCTTCCTCCCCTAACAGGAATGTTGTTTCTTGTTATTTGAGATTCCTTTTTCTAGACACTACAGAATCTACTGAGCATTAAGGAAAAAAGATGTGTGTGTGTGTGTGTGTGTGTGTGTATGAGTGTAAGAATGTTTTGTCTACATGTATGTGTATCACATGTGTGCTTGGTGTCAATGGAGGCCAGAGGGTGTCAAGTTCCCTGGTCTCTTGGAAGATAAGCAGTGTTCTTAATCTCTGAGCCATCTCTCCATCCCCACTGAGATCGTTTTTAGTTTTGGCAGCCATATCTGCCTCATCTTCCTGGTATGGCACTGTGAACTTGGCAGCATAGCCTATGGCCTCTCTGTGGTGTGCACTGTTACTCCAGACCACATGCTCCAGTCATGACTCCCATGATGCTCTTGCCCATTACACAAGCCCCGCTCCCACAAGGTTGAGCTCCTCCGCAGTGACGCTCCCTGTCAGCATTCTGATTATCCCTTTTTCTTGACAAGTGTCAACTATTTCTGTGTGGGTAACCTATTTCATGGGCATCCTCAACAAAAGGTGCTCCGTTGGAGATTCCAGGTCAGTCATTCCTCTGAAGTGAATTTATTGCCAGCCCACTACCATTTGACAGAGAGTGGGACCCCAGATGCTGTCTTAGGGTGCTGGTGATGAGCCCCATGTGAAATGAGCATGTGGACTCAGTATTGACATTCTAGTCTGCTAACTTTTATGATCTGTTCATAAAAGTGGCTGGCTGTTTACTTTTGAATCAGATTGAAACATATAATTTGGAATTAGAAGTAAGTGCTCTGCAGGAACTGGCGTGTGTGAGCTTGCTGGGCTCAGTCTCAGCTCCTTAGGGTCCTTAGTGTTTAGTGTCTAACTTTGGGTAGTAGGGAAGTCTGTTAAAACTCAGAGTTTCTGTTGTGAAAGGGAACTGTAGAAGATAATTATTTTGAAAGGGGAATCTATAGAAGATAGACATGGACATAAATGTGGGTATTGTGTTTTCTTCCTGTGGAGGCTGTATCCATATTTGCTCCCCACTCCCATACTGAGGATGAAGTCCAGGGCTTGCACAGGTGAGGCAAGCCTGTGCTCCTGAGCTAACCCTGACACCTTCTTAATTCAGCAGGAGACAGGTCTTTCTGTGTTGCCCAAGTTGCCCCCAGCCTGAACCGGAAATAGCTGACATTACATCTATGCCCCTCTGTGCTGGTCTGGTTCCTTATTTTGCATGATTTATTCTTGGCTTCTGAGGTGGTAGTGGTGGTGGAGGTGTGTCTAGAACAGTGGATCTCAGCCTTTTACAGGAGTCACACACCGGAATATTCTGCAGTATGATTCATAACAGTAGCAAAATTAAAGTGATGAAGTAGTAACAAAAGTAATTTTTATGGTTGGGGGCCACCACAGCCTGAGCCGCTGTGCTAAAGGATTGCAGGAGTAGGAAGGTTTAGAACCACTGCTCTAGAGAGTCGTGCCTTGTCCACAGAAAATTCGGTCTTCATACATTTGGGGGAGGGGGTTGTATTGTGGGAAAACACTTAAATGTGTACAGGATGCAGGTTCTTACAGTAAGTGGATACAATGTGCTTCACACAGAATTCTTGTGTCTCACAAGGACTATCCGTGATGACCACGAGCTGCACATCCACCCTGCCTCAGTCCTCTACGCAGAGAAGCCACCCCGCTGGTAAGCCCCTCCCCCGCTGGTAAGCCCCTCCCCTGATGGGAAGCCCCTCCCCCGATGGGAAGCTCCTTCCCCCATGGTAAGCCCCTCCCCCCGCGGAGCTTGGCCCTGCTCATCTCTGGGTCTCCAAGCCTAGGCTTGCAGTATAGGTGCTTCCTCCGCGGTGTTGACTTTGGTGTGCTGGGTTGCCAGGGTTTGTACTCTTGTCAAGGGTCCCCTAAAGGAAGAGAGTCCTCCAGCTACTGCTGAGCTGCCTTGCGCTGTGCTCAGGAAGATATTCTTTTGAAAAATCTCCATGAGTATTGATGATTACTTCCTCCCTCTTCCTCCCAACAAAGTACTTTTGTTGGTGACAGAAGGATTCTGGGTTGGGGGCAACTTGGACAGTTTGTCTTCTGCAAAAATAAAAAGTGTTACAAGGAGCAACAAAGATGCTCACTGTGACCACAGACTGAAGGCTTCCTGCAGCAGGCACAGCGTGCAGGGATGACTTAGAACCCAGCTGAAGTCTTATTTACCAGGAGAACAGATTGAAGCCCCGAAGGAGAAGCTTTTCTGAAGGGCTGTGGTATTGCAGTGTGTGTGCACTGTGTGCTTTGCTGTGGGATGGCACTGAAGGTGCTGGGAAGCCAGGCTGTACAGGTTCTCATGGAGAAGCTAACCCTTGTTCTGGACCTGGTGACTGACATTTTTTAGGCAGGACTGAAAGACATCCACACCTAGGAAATAGGGTGGCCTAGCTGTGGCAGCATGAAGGAGGTACCTGTCTTGGGGGCCTGGGAATGAGCTGACAGTGGGAATGAGGTGACCAGGGCTGGTTCCATCTGCAGTGCTGGCTGGGAAGATGGGCGGGGCAAGTGCAGCAGCAGGAGATAGCACGGATACTTTAAGGTGTGTGCACAAGTCACGCAGTTATACCATGCTAATTTCAGCTTGTAGTTTGTGTTTATTTCTGATTTCTAATGTATTTATATTGTATTTTACAAAAATATGGATCGACAAAGGTTAGAAAATTTAAAGAGAGCAACACTTGGCTCTTTAGGAGCTGAAAGAACAGCACCCTGGGGGAAGACAGGCATGTGTGGTGAGCCGTGGGAAGGACAGTCTGGGAGCTCCGGTGTCAGGACCTCGTACCCTGCTCTGCCCGCAGCAGCCTCCCCTGGAACCGCTCGCACCCAGCCCTCCTCAGTCGGAACCAACCGGGGTGAGGTGGGGGCGGGGGACTCTTTAAACAAGTCCTGGCAGTGTTTCCGATGTACTGCAGTTGACCGAGCTGTAGCCAGTCAGATATAGAGGCTTCCTAGGTGGAGTGTGGCAGTGGTGCTGGCTTTACAAGGGCGTCTCTGCTGCCGTGAGAAGACAGAAGTCCATGGGCACCAAACTGCAGTGCCGCTTTCCTCTCCAGCTCCCTCTCCCTCCATCCCACCCCCATCTTCTCTCCTACCTCACTTCCCTCCCTCGCTCTTCCCACTCTCCTTCCCTCCCTTGCTGTGTTGGGGTGAACCCCCAGGCCTTGAGCATGTTAGGTGACTGTTACATTCCCGCCCTGCCTCCTCCTTCCACCAGCCCCGATTCCTTAACTGGTGTTTGAGAGACAAACTGTGTGGCTTTTGTATTTATAGTTAATTCTTCAGAAACTAGTGTTTACTCTGCGGATTCCTGAGTCCAGGGCTTACAAAACATCCCTTGCTCTTAGGTTTGTTACTGGCCCTCGTAAACTTTTAGATATGTGTTTTTTCCTCTTTAAGATGTAATTGTGTACAGTGAAAGGTGGGCTTTGACAAACGTGCAGGCTCCACACCAAAGTATATTTAAAATGCTTTCATTGCTCTGGACAGTCATCGTCTGGGTCTTTATAGTCATTTCTAGTAACTTTCAGAACAGTTGAGTCCATTTCTGTGCTTTCTAGTTAAGTCGTTTAAGTTGTATTCAGAGTTCTGTAAGTGCAGACCACGATCTAGAAAGTCCTTGGTGGATAACTGCAGAGCCCTGGAAATCATACAGGATGTGGAGTCGCCTCCGAGGCACACTGACCTAACAGCTTGGGCCAGCAGGTTGAGTAAACAAACAGCTCGTGTGTAGAGCCGCACACCCGGGTGGAACTGCACACCCGGGTGGAACACACCTGCTGTGGTGAGTGCAGAGACGGCTTGTGGGTCTTGTCATTGTGGGTCTCATGTTTATTCTCTGTTTCAGGGTTATCTACAATGAAGTAATACAGACCTCCAAGTATTACATGCGAGATGTGACCGCCATAGAATCTGCTTGGCTGCTGGAGCTGGCTCCCCACTTTTATCAACAAGGAACGGTAGGAATGGGTAGCGCATGGCCCTAGACAAGCAGTAGCCTCTTCATAGTCTTCAGTCTCTGTGTGTTTTTCAGTAGTACCGTAATCATTCCCAGCTCCCTCCAGCCCCCCCAAATCATCACTGTACCCCAGAACCTCTAAAACCACCTTCACTGCCTTCATAGGCAAGTGCAGTTACAAACAAATCCTGCAACCCCATAAGAAAAGGCTCTGTAGTCCGCTCCATGCTCTCCCTCCCCGCATTGTTGGATAACAGATTTAAGGTTTCTGTTTTCCATTCATTGCCCCAAAGTCCCTGCCTCCTTCTGACATGACTCAATTCAAAGACGGCCAACCGTGGGCCAGGAACTCTTCAGTCTGTACTGTGCTCTCATTAATCAATTTAATCAATTAATTAAGAAATTGAGTGAATTGCAATGGTAAGTTATTTAGTGTAATTATTACTATGTGTGTGCGTGTGGGGCTGGCAGTTGAACTTAGTGATTGCTGATGACTGTAAGCTGCCTTGGACTTATTTTCTCTTAGTACATTTTAACCTTTGTTCCTTTAAAAAACTTATTTTACTGCTTTTCAAATTAATGATTTTTTTAAAAGTCCTGTAGTTTATTTTTTAATGGGCTTTGCCTCCTCATGGTTGATCTTGAATTAGTACCACACTGCTCAGCTGTACTGTGAGGAACCTACACCAGGTTGCTGGTTTTACCAAATGGCTTTTGTGCTTTGTTGGTCAGTCTCTTATTTCTGCACGTGTTTATACTATGTTTGAGGGCAGTCTGAGGGTATTGTTTTTGAACAGTTAGTTGTGTCTCCCACAGATTACAGCATAGAGCCTTCCTTCCTGTTGTCCACTGTGGCTGTGTGGGTCCCTGCCTGCAGACCCTCCTTTAGTGTATCTTCAGCGCCCCCTGTTGGTGAGCACCCCTGCTTCTTGATTATTTGCAGGAGTACTGTTTCATTTTTATTTTTGAAGGCTAGTTTTTCTCCATGGAATTCTTCCTTGAATGAGTTTTGTTGCTGTTTCTCATCTCTTGCATCTGTGTGCAGTGTCTCTGTCCTCTTCAGGCCGTCCTGGGTTTGCAGGGGGTCTTGTTTCACCCCTGTAGCTGCTCTTGAGGTTTTTTGGTTTTTGTTTTTCCTTTTCCAGCCATTTGACCTATGAGATACTTTTCTTCCTATGTATCTTTCTCAGAGTTAACTGAACTTTCTAGATCTGTGAGCAGATGTTTATAGTTATATTAGGGGAACATGGGGTTTTCCCTTTAAATCTATATTTTTTTCTGCTCTGATCTTGGCCCTCTGAACCTCCAGTCACACACACGTTCTACCCAGCACTTGTTTGTGTCTTATTCATCACAAAGGCTCTGGTCTTTTTTCCCAAACTTCACTTGGACAGTTTCTCAGTATTACTGGTCGGTTCTGCAGGGCCCCATTGGCAGTTAAGCCATCGGAGGGGTCCTGGGCACCTCACTTTTCTGTTCTTGTATTTGATTCCTTTCTGCCTCGTATTCTCTGTGCTCATTTGTTACACCTACCTTTTTCTTCAGATCTTTGCATACATGCACACGTGCGCGCGCACACACACACACACATACACACACCCACACATGTACACACACATGCTTTAGAAGCCACTTAACTCAGCATGGCTGTCACTTCAGCCTTGATTGGATTTTGGCCAGTCTCATAACCAGACAAGCTTCTCTCGTCTAGTAGCTTCGTGTCCGTGTTTTACGTTCACTATTATAGGTGCTGTGTTAACTGAATCTGAAGTTTCCTTTCATAGGTGATGTCAGTTTCTTCCTTGCTGAGTTAGTTTATGGCTCATAACTGGATTCTGCTGAGCCTTGATCTCAGTCTTTAATGGGGCAGGTCTTAGCCATCCATGAAAGACATACCTCCTCTTCCTCCTCTTCCTCCTCTTCCTCCTCCTCCTCTTTCTTCCTCTTCCTCCTCTTCCTCCTCCTCCTCCTTTTTCTTCTTTTTTATTATCTGATCAAATGTCAAGGATTCTTGGTGATGTCTGTGCACTGGTCCATGAACAGTGTCCAGCTGTGTGCAGACCTCCAGCATATTTCTCCAATAATGGTTCTCTGCTACTCTTAGAACTCCTTGGTCTACACATTTCATCTTGGTGTTCAGCAAGAGACTGGCATAGCCTAATGTAATATCTGCTCTAATGCCCTATTTTGTGCATTTCTCAGCAACCCCAAACCCTCTTCTTACCTGTGTTGTTTCCTATTTAGAATTTATTCCCCTGTGCAGGAGTTTGGAGAGTTAGGCAGAGACCTGGGATATATGTAACAGTGTGTTATTCAGGGTTCTCTAGAGGGACAGGACTGATTGAGTGAATGAGCGAATCAGTGTGTGTGTGTGTGTGTGTGTGTGTGTGTGTGTGTGTCTGTCTGTCTGTCTGTCTGTCCTATCTATCTATCTATCTATCTATCTAAAGGGAATTTATTAGAATGGCTTATAGGCTGTGGTCCCGCTAGTCTAGCAATGGCTGTCTACCAACAGAAGATCCAAGAATCCAGTAGTTGCTCAGTCCACAAGGCTGAGTATATTCCGGAATCCTGAAGAAGTAGACTCTAATGCCAGTGAAGGAATGGGCTTGTCAGCAAGAGCCAGCAGGCAGAGAGAGCAAGCTTTCCCCTCCATGTTCTTTCTACAGGCTGCCAGCAGTGTGGCCCAGATTAAAGGTGGATCTTCAACCTCAAAAGATCAGATTAAAAGTGGGTCTTCTCACTTCAAATGATTTATTTAGGAAAAGTCCCTCACAGATGTGCCCAGCTGCTTGGGTTTAGTTCATTCTAGATATAGTCAGGGTGAGGACGGAGACTAGCCATAACAGACACTCCCCTGTGTCCCCTTTTTCAAGGACTCTGCTTGTGGGCTTGGGTACCAGTATGTATCAGAACACAGCTTAGCTTTGTGGTCAGACCCTAGCACCCAAAAGTAAAGGAGAAAGTCCATGTGAGTCCTGTCTTCTTTGCTTTCCAGATGTTTGCTAAAAGTAGCTCCAGATGTTTTAGTACAGAGTTTTTAGTCCAGCTGTTGTTTATAGCACAGGGGAATCTGAGTTCCATTTCTCCGTCAGGGCGACTGGGCTGCACAGTGAATCCAAGCTGAGATTGGTCTGATTGCTTTGTGTCAAATTTGGAAGAGTTCAGCCAGTCCTGCTGGTGTGCTCCTTTAGGTCCAACTGCTAGGGACACTGAGGCAGGAGGTTTATTTGAGCCCATAAAGTGGAGACTACCCAGGAGTCCAAAGGAAGTCTGACAGGCAGACTATGAGTGGAGAGCAGAGCGGGTGCCTGCAGTTAGGCACAGCCCAGCACTGCCCTGGCTCCCCTGAGGCTCCTGAGAGTAGAAATGGTTGACAAACTGAGTTACTTTTCCTCCTCAGCTCAAAATTCATTTATTTAGGTTAAGGGGCAGACTGTTTCAGAACATGGAAGAAAATGACAGGGTCAGCGATCTGTCTCTTCTCTCAGACTTCTGCCATTTAGCTCATCACTAACACTGTGATGAGAGTGTTGGGAAGAGCTGAGGCCTATAGAAACCATCCTTGTAGAATGACAGCCTTGTTGTACTACGGGTTCCTGAAGCTCCTTCGGGACAGCTTGCTATGTTTTCTGATTGAGGTCCAGAGGTAGAGCTGTTTCCTCAGGGACTCTCCAGGTCCCCAGGGGCTGCCCACGCAGGGCAGGTCTGCTGTGCTGGACGCTTCAGGTGTCAGCATGCTGGGCCTCCTGCACCTCCAGTGACTTTCTCTCACTTGTTTTCAACATTGCTTTCATGCTGTAGAGGCCTGGAATGGCTCAAGTCAACTTTGTTTATACTCGGTGTTCTTTCCAGTGAAGGTTACCAAAACTGCCTCACAGGCAGATGGTGTCATCGCCCATCCTGGATAAGGCTACACATGTCCAGGATTAGTTTAGGGTCATATCTGGTGAAGAACAGAGAGGAAAGAAACCATAGAAGCAGTAAATGCACAGATTTGCCTCAGAGAGACCATTGTGAGCAGGGAGTGATGCCTGACTCACTGCGTGAGGACCTGTGCTTGCTCTCCCAGGCACAAGAAAGCCTGGAGTCCGCCATTTCCTTGGACCTGGGCCTGCCCCTCTGTCAGGGCACGCCGTCATTGGTAGTGTGCTGTTTTCTTTCAGGGCTTGTAGCTCTCTGGGGAACTATGAGGTCATGTGGGTGTGCTAGGACATGGGGCTTGGGTCCTAGCGGTTGGGGGTGCAGTGTCCTCTTGGGAAGAGTTCCTGAGTGCTAGCTTGGCTCAGGTTTGGGTCTGTACTTCGCTGGATCACTTTATTGATGGGTGACAGGACCCCCTCAGTTGGTGAGGAGAGGTCCCTGAATAGAAGCTATGTTCATACATTCTGCCTCAAACACTTATTTGAGAACGTATAGTAATTTGGCTTTATGATACAGAATTTTTATCCCCCAGTCCTGCCAACTGATGCCCGTGGCAATGTAAGGAAGCTTCAAGTGTTTGTGTCTTTACTGTCTCTTCTCCTGCAGACTGGATACAGCCTTTCTCGGGAAGTGTGTGCCAGACAGGAGACTTGACTTGTGGGGGCTGGGCTGGAGCCTGCTTTCCCTGTCTCACCACCCCAGTGATGTTTCCTTTTCTCTTGCAGCACCTGTCACTGAAAGCCAAAAGGGCCAAGGTCCAGGACCAGTGAGTGGAGCTCACGTGTGGGGATGCAGAGTGTGGCATCCGTCCTTCGCGTCATCTCGGCACCAGCTCAGGTGGAACAGGCAGACAGTCCGCTGTGGGCTACACCCTGCTCATTAGCTCCCCTTTCTGCTCCCCTCAGCATTGGCCATCCTCACTGGGCCCCAGAGGAGTCTGAGCATGGCCAGCGTTCTGCTGTACTGCGTGCCGGCCAAGCAGGAGTTGGCTGAGCCGTGCACTGGGCCCCGTCTTCACTCTCAGCAGCCTGCATGCTACTCCAGTAGGCACAGTCCTGGTCCAGTTCTGTGGTGAGGAACGTGAGCTGCTGAAGGCTGCAGGCCGTGTAGACAGGGCTCTCTTGGCCTCCTGTGTCTTGCTTGCTGTGGCCATAGTTGCTGACCCCTGAGGTCAGCTGCTGCTATGTGCGTTAAGTATAAAAGGAAATGCCGGGCATTTCCATCAAGATCCCCAGAGCTGTGCGAGGCACAGGGGCTTCCAGTCGAAGCAGCTTGTTCCTCCCCTCTGCCCGTACGCCTGCCCGTCTGCAGTGGGAGACAGAGCAGTGACAGGGGCCACTCGGGACTCAGCCCCTGCCTTTGCTAGTCACCTGCTTTGCAAGTGGACTTCGCTTTCTCTCCGATCACGATGCCACACCTGGGGCCAGTGGCTGGGCAGCAGTGAATATTCACCAACCTCGACCCATGGGGCTTCTCTTTAGCAGGAACTCACTACAGTTTAGACGCCCTAAACTTGTGTAGCTCAGGAACATAACTCTTGTATATTTCTCTTTGTTTGTTTGCTTGCATTCTTGCAAGAACACAGGCAGCTCCCGGGCTCTGTTCCCACTGCACCAGGGTTGCCTTGCAGTGACAGCGATGGCACTTCAGCACACGGCAAGACAGACTCTCCCGTACTGTTTCAGTGACGTTTATTTTAACACCGTAGCTTGAAAGTTTATTTTTGTACTGGTCTTAGTTTGGATGTGTCACTTTTGGCACCAAACCGATGTCATTTTTATTTCCCTTTTATAATGTGTAAATAGCTGTGGTAAGTTGTTAAACGTAGTAAATATTTCTACCTGAGGGAACATGTTTCTCCTGTCTGTGGGTCTTGCGTTCTGTATTTTAAGATGGTCCAGTTAATTATTGCAGGGGAGGCCTGACAGCAGCCGGGGTGGGGTGCCCATGGGCAGAGCCCCGTAATCCATGACTATGTGTCTGAATGCTCTCAAACCGGATTCAAGCAAAGCGTGGGGCATTGTTTAAAGGAAGACCCAACCGAAGAGGTTCTGATCTCACCAGCTGGAGCCTGCCTGCTGGTTTTTACTGTTTGTCATTTGTGTGTGCTGGCAAAACACAGGTGCATACACGGGGACACTTTGGGAACCAGAGGTTAGCCTTGGGTCATTTCTCAGAAATGGCCCATCTTATTTTTGAGACAAAGTCTTTCACTGAAGCCTGGAGTTCACTCACCCAGTCAGTGAGCTCCAGGGTCACCCCTCCCCACCCCCCACTCTACCTCCTCAGTACTAGAATTACAGGTATGTGCTGCCATACCTAGCATTCTACATGGCTTTGTGGAATCAAACGCAGGTCGTCTGCCTTGTATGGCGAGCACTTTACCAACAGAGCCACCTTCCAGCCTCTTTCTCTTATTTTTTTTTATTTTGACCTCCCCACCCCTTTTTTTCTTATGTGTTGGCTTGTTTTGCTTGCATGTTTATCTGCATGCCTGGCAACCATAGAGTTCAGAAGAGAGGCCAGATTCATTGAAACTGATGGCTGTGAGCTACCCTGTAGATGCTAGGAACTGGACGGACATGGGTCCTCCGCATGAGAAACAAGCATTCCTAAAGCCTGATGTTGTTTTAGTGTTGTGTTGTAGTGGGTGGGAGAAAGTCTAGAGGAACTAGATCCTCAAATTGGATGCCACAGATCTAAAATGAGTGGCCGTGCACACTGCAGGTGAACAGACAGAAGCAAGCCACCTTCTCTTGCCATGTCTGTCTCGGCGTGTGTGGTCCCAAGTATCTAGTCTGCTCCATAGCCCTCCGTCTGGATAGTGGAGGGCTTTCCTTCTGGCTTTGTCCTACGCTACACTGTGTAATAGCCCTTTCTGGGTGGAGGCAAGCTCTCGCGGTCATGAGATCTGCGGGTACAGAGTCTGGGAACCGTGGTCCCAGAGCCACATTCATGCATTTCCATGTGTGACCTGCGTGGGGGCCTGTGTCCTGTTTCACAGATGATTTTTCTGTGGATTGGAACTCCTGCTTCTGTCTGGTTTGTGGGGCTGTCAGCACATGCTGCTTGAGCCCTTGGACTGTGTGTGGTGTGGGCTATGAGAGTGGAGATGCTTGTCAGCAAGGAGCTGGGAGTGGACCAGGGGGAGCTAGGCTGACAGTGATGTTGGGTGTGGTTTATTTATGTATTATTATTTTATAATGTTCTTGGGGGAAAATAAATGCCAACAATCTTATGTCAGCCAGCCAATTAAAAACCAATACAACATGCAAACAAAACCAGGGTGAAATCCTGGAGCCTGGAAACTGCTGGGCGTGGGCTGTGTGGACCGTGGGCCAGCTGGCATCGACACTGAGTGCCAGCACTCTGGGAATGTAGTCCCGGTGCTGAGCAAATGGGTTTCCAGTGGACTTAGAGCAGTGTGGGGCTGTAGGTTCCTCGCTAGAGAAGTTTCTGTTACCTGGTCTTAGGCTTGTGTCCTCCCAACAGGGTCAGATTGAAGATTTGCACTTTTCAGTGCCATAACTGGACTTCCCTCAGCTTCTGACTCCTGGTGAAGCAGATGGTAGAACTCCAGTTAGCTTTCCCTTGAGGTTTCTTAAGTCATGAGAGCTGTAGGAAGCCAGTCATACCCACAGAGTATTTGCTGGGACTTGCTGACAGGTTCCTGAGAGGACGCCGTGGATCCCAGGTCCTCAGTCGTTGCTCTCTCCAGTGAGTTGGTCTGATGTGGACTGAGTCATGGAGCGATATCTGATTCTCTTGGGTGGTATCAAATGTGTTCAGGCCAGCCTTCCTTGTGGCTCCCAGGTCCACAGGTCCCCTAAGCCTTCTGCTTCCACATTCTCTACTGCTTTCACTCCCTACTGAAGGAGTAGGGATGTGCGCTTAATCCCAAGAGTTTCCACAGCCAGATGAAGGAAGACCCAGTTCTTCCTACTGCTGCAGGCTGCTGAGGCCTCCTAATGCCCTAGTCACTGGCTGTGAATACAAAGGTCCCTGCTCTTTGTTGATCTCATTTGCTGGGTAAATCAGCACTTGATCCAAAGGTAGCCAGAGCTCCTGTCTGCATCCTGCCCACCTTTGTGGCCCCTGCATTTGGACACCTGGGACCCTAAGGGAAGTAGTGGCAGACAGGGACTTAACAGCCATAAAACACACATATACATACATACATAAAAGCTTTTTTCTTATTTGCTCCCCACCCCATTCTAATCTGGTTCTTCTGTTTATTTTTCCTATGTGTGCATGTGTGTGTGCACCAGGGCACACTTGTGGATATCAGAGGATAACTGAGTTTTGGTCCTTACCTCACCTTGCTTGCCAGGCTAGCTGACCCGCGAGCCTCCGGGGAGTCTGCCGTGAGAGTGCTGGGATTACCGATGCACAGTACCCTGGCAGCTTTATGTGGGTTCTAAGGATCTGAACCCGGTCCTCACACTTCAGGGCTGAACGTGTTTACCTCCTGAGCCACCTCCCAGCCCTTGTTACCCTACTTCAAGGTCCAGTCTCAGGCACATGTGGAATGTTTGCTCCGCCCCTCAGCTGCTGTCTTTATCTCCCCCCCCCCCCCCAACTTCTGTGTCATTTCCCCGTAGCATGAAGTTTTTGGTAAAAGAACATGGTTATTAGATTTATTTTATACTGTTTTAACATATTCTTTCATAACATTTATTTTAGCTGTTAGGTCTTTGTCACTCGTTTCTTTTACTGGAACACTGAAGTACAGAAAGGGTCTGTATATTTTTGTCATGGCCCTGTAAATATTTTGTTCCACTTAGTATGTGGGATTTGAACCAGCAGTTCACTTCCCATTTTCTCTTTTCCCCCTCTCTTCTGTCTTAGCTGCGCTGGCTTTAGGAGTTGGCAGGGGCCTGCATGGAGGTCCAGAAGCTGGAAGATGGCACCTGCAGTGGGGTGACACTGCCAAGGATTAGGTGTCAGAAGCCTTCCTGCAAGTCAGTGAAAGATGACCTCAGTAGGAAATGGGCAGAAGGCTGAGCAAGTGCTTCATACAGACAGATCAGGAGACCAGAAAGCCAAGTCAGGCTACCACCAGAGAAACTTGCTAAAACAGCCATCGCATCCCTTGGTATGGTCAGTGAGCAGACCGTGGTCGCCTGTGTGTGGGCAGAGTGGAGGCCACTATACTGGTGCTAATCTTTATCAGCACATCTCAACAAGTGTATGCATGCCCTATGGGCTCAGAATGCAGAGTTCGCAGCAGGTGTGTGCCAGGGTGCTCCCCACAGAGTGACTTGGTGGTTGGGGGAGGGTGTGCAAGGACAGTATAGAGGATGACACTGAGGTGTGCTGTGAGGTACACTTTCACACTGCATACAGTAAAGGACTTGGAAACAGCTGAGTGGGAAAAGTGAGAGACAGATGTGACAGACAGAGAGCACAGGCCCATCAAGGGCGGTGCTGAGATTGTAGAAGAAGGGACAAAGCAAGGAATGCTAAGATCCTAAACAAATGTGTGGAAGGGGGAACCTCTTGGGGCTGCAGAGATGGTTCACTGGGTAAGCGCCATGCTAAGATCCCAGCACTCACATAAAGAGCTAGGCAGGGCTGCACACAGGCCTGTAACCCCAATGCTGTGCTGGGTGGAGACAGAAAGATAGTTAAGGTTTTTTTTTTTTTTTTTGGTTTTGGTTTTTTGAGACAGGGTTTCTCTGTATAGCTCTGGCTGTCCTGGAACTCACTTTGTAGACCAGGCTGGCCTCAAACTCAGAAATCTGCCTGCCTCTGCCTCCCGAGTGCTGGGGATAGTTAAGGTTTATGGCATCTGGAGCTACCTTCTCCGGTCCATGTACAGACAGCTGTACATGTGCACACACATGCACTTGCCCACAAACAAAGGTATACACACCCTCCTGTCCCTGCTCATCTGGACGGTGACTAGCATGTGGGACACACATTCCTTCTGACCTGTGGGCTAGGAGATCATAGGATTGGCTTCAGTGGTCTGTTTGCTCCTGAATCACTGTTCAGTTTGGCAGGAGTTGTGTCTACTGTGGATGGAAGAGCTGGCAGTGTTTACAGGCACAGCACAGTGTTACAGTATTCAGATCTCTCTCTCTTTTTTGTGTCTGCACCAGCAGGGTGGAGTTAGTTTCCACCTGTAGTCTGAAAGCCAGCAACAGCGGCAGGGCTGGCACTACCCTCTGGGTAGGAGTGAACTCCCCGGAAAAGCCTTTGTCATGTCCACGCGTAAACAGACCGCTGGCACTAATGGGAGCTTGTGGGGTTTCTATGGACCCAGTTTCTCTCTCTATGTTTCCAAACAGGAGGCAAGAAAATGGATGGTAGCTTCAAGATGGAAGTAATGCTTAAATCCGCATGGACACCCAGCCCTTTGTCTGCTGGCCCCGAGCCCTAACTTTCAATAAAGGATAAGTTACATATAAGAAACACTCATTTGGTTGGGTGTTTTGACAGCGCACTGCCACTGGCCATAAGAATCAGGCACCTAAAATGTTCCCTGATGATCTCAGTAGTCACCGCCATCCCGACACGGTGCCCTGGTTCCCGTGCTGCGGTTCAGCTTTTGGTCCTGTGGATTAGATTTTCCCAGAATTTCATCATAGAGTATTGTGTGTCCCATGCCTGGGTTGGTTATCTTCATGGTTAGCTTTACAAGACTGAGAATCGTGTGGCATGCCTTACTGTGTCTGTGTGAGCATTTCCAGAAGGCTTTTCCTGAGGAAGAAAGGCCCACCCTAAATGACGGTGGGAGCATCCATCTCGTGGACTGGAGTTCCAGACTGCATAAGCAGAAAGGGGCTACGCACAAATGTTCATCTCTCTACTTCCTGACAGGATGCAGCTTGCTTCCACTCCATGGGCTGTGAGTCAAGTCTCCTAAGTTGCTTTTGCTCAGTATTTTATCCCAGCAAGGAGAATAGCAGTGTTCAGAAGTCCCAGGTTTAAGTCCCAGACCGACAGTTACTTTGTAAACCTTGGCTCCACACTGTTTCTCTCTGGGTCAGGTTTCTGTCTGTCAAGTAAGGAGGATGGCAGTATTAACTTCCCCTTCATCCGTTTACACTGGTGCTACATGGAGTTTCAGAAGCCCTGGCCCAGAGTTTGCTAGGTAGGCAAGACTCCCTACTACCTCTAAGTCCAACTGTGTCCTAGAAGGCTACCGCTGTCCCTTCCTCTAGTACCTAAGCCAGACTACCTGGTGCCAGGCTCTTTGGGTCCCCAGGTCTCCTTCAAGGAGGACTTAAAAAAAATGGAGAGAAGACATCCAGGAAAGGATCAAGTGCAATGATGGGCCAGTCAGATGGGTAGAAGCTAGAGAGAGCTGGGGCTGAGCAGAGGGAGCAATATGTCTGGGAGGGGTTCCCAAGGGCCCGTAGTGAGGCCCCCCTGGTCCATGCGATGATGACACCAGATCTTTTGTGGGGAACACTTCCAAGTGGGGCTGCTGGTCACCCTGGGCAAGTGATAGCTTCGGGACATGCTCACACAGACACACAGGAACAAGCCTTAAACTGTATCTGGTCAGACACATGGATACTTATCATACTAAGTGCTTGTGTATGAGATATAACTGTGTGCATGTTACACACACACACACACACACACACACACACACACACACACACACACTGCACTCATCCTGGCAGTCAGATAAAATGTTCCTGTGCAGTAGGCCTGAGGAATACAACCCCTGCTTCTGTGGCTCTCACATGCTGGATCAGGCTGCAGCCCACCCTTACCAGGGATGTGGAGGTTCTGATCCCACCCCAGCCTCCATCCATCTGCTAGCTCAACTTCTGATGCTGCAGAGCGGTACTGTGCTGCCCTCTGCTGGCCAGTAGGAGTCACTACTCGCCCCTTTCCTGGCCGTCCAGCAGATACGGAGGGACAGGGGCAGCTAAGGAACAATTTCCCCTTTATTGCATTCATGCTTGTCACCCTTCCCTTGCTTGTAAGTACTCAGATTTAGAAATGGGAGTGTTGTCAGTATGAGGACCTGAGTTCACCCCCAGAACCTGTGTGTGTGTGTGAATATGCTAGGTGTATACATGTGTATACATGTGTATACCAGGGCTCACTGGCCATCCAGTCTATACTATTTACTCTGCTCCAGGCTCATGAGAGACACTCTCTAAGGAGGTGGACAGCATTCTGAGGACAGCATTCTCATTTGAGCTTGCCCTCTGACCTTCATGCATGCCTGTCCACACATGCACATGTGCTCATACATGCAAGAAGCTGGGGCCCAGTAAGTCAAACCATGTCACTTGAGGCGTCTTCCAGCTTCCTTTCTACGGCAACCCCCTCACAGCCAGCCACCCACTGTTGCATCCGGTCCAGGGCTATTCTTCTCAGTCACCTTTTCTTCCGCAGGCACAGAGGGACCAATTCTGAGCTCCAGGCGGGAGTATCAGGGCTTGGTGGGATTAGGGCACACGTTTCAGGAACCAGCTTGTTCAGACCCCAAGGCCAGCATGGAGAGCTGCCCTGGTGCCTACGCATGCTGTGTTTTGCAGAACAGCTGCAGACTCCCCAATGGTCTTCCCATGAAGAGGCAGAGTTGGTCTGTCACCCCTCTCTGGGTCTTGCAGGCTTGTGACTGTTTTGATTCATGGAGGGATGTCAAGTGATGCTGTCATGTGACAGAAGGTCATTGCTGGGACCCCAAGGCACCCCTGTGCCAGGCCAGTAGTATAATACTAGAATATTGTCAAGACCAGTCTCAGAAGACCTCAATGTCAATCATGCTTTCCTGCCCAGGAGCTAGAATATCACTGTGGAAGTGGGTCCCACCCAGTCCTTTGAAACCCAGCCCAATAGGCCCTCAGCAGGCAGGAGCACACCCATCCTATTGCCACTGCCTAATTCCTGACCATCTATGATGATGACAAAATGTTTTGTGCCTACCAAGTTTTGGGGTGCACTGTAGGGCAACAATCGAGAGGGGCATCAAGCTGGTGTAGGACACTGGACCTGGAACCTGGAGAACTCTGCTGTTCTGGGGGTGGCGTGATCTCTGGCTAACTATCCCAGAGCTGAGGTGTAGCCTCCTGGGTAATTCCTAGTCTCATTCTGGGGATATCAGTCTGCATAAGCCAAGTATACACTGATGTGAAAGCACAGTTTTGTGCATAAGCCATGACCTCTGAAGGCTCTTCCAGGTCAAAGCGACACGTTGGCATCTGGGGTTGCAGAAAATGTCCACAGACAACTCAGGACAGGTGCAGCTCTGGTTAAAGCTTTCTGTGTTGATGTGTAGGCCTGCGCAGCAGCGTTCCCTATACCAGGCCCTCTAGAGTTGCTCAACCTCTGAGTCTGACCTGTCTGCAGCATGGATGCCCTGGGCATGCACTTCACCCAGAGGCCAGCAGGGGTCGCTGGTACTCCGTGTTTGTGTGTCTGGAGCTGCATAGGCTAGAAGCCAGACTTGTTTTACCGCCCTAGAGTTAAGGCCTGCCCAGATCTGAATACCTCCTCTCTCGAGGAGCCCTAGCACATGACACTGCCACGAGCCAGGCCCTTATCAGCCGGGCCTTTAATCTTCAGCAGCTCCTAGAGGGTAACCTCTATAACCACAGCAGAAATCTAAGCCCACCAGCAAGCATTTGCTTTTACTGCCTGGGGGGTGGGGGGAGGCTACCACAGAGCAAAGGGCAGCAGGTGGAATGAAGGTACCTTGGTGGGGTGTCCAGACCATTCCAGGTCTGTCCAGTGTCTCTGTCCATCAAAGATGCCCTTCCTGTAGTCTTGAGGGGCAGAGAATTTGGGGGAGTGGCCCCAGCGACAGGAGGCCGGGCACCTGCCCAAGAGTCTTGCTTAAAGTTGTGACTGGAGGTAGGAGAAGTGGTTCAGTGGTTAAGAGCATGTCCTGCTTGCTCGTCCCGAGGACCCAAGTTCAATTCCCAGTGCCCACATTCATAACTGTATGTATAGCTCTAGGCCAGAGCCTCTGTGGCACCTGCACTCATGTGCACATATTGCACAGGATTAAAAATAATTAAAAACATTTTATTGATTGTGAATCTCACATCGTCACTCACCCCAGTTCCACTCATCTCCGTATCCCTTCCTACCTGCCCTCTGCCCTTGCAACCTCCCCCACAGAAGAGAAAAGAAAAGACAAATCGTGGCGTCTGTAGTATGTTCCTTGTCCACACATCCTTACTTGCAAATGTTTATTGCAATGAGCCATTGCAGAACCGTTGGTCTGGTTCAAGGCCTCTGGCCTCTGCTACACTATCAATACTGGCTCCTCACGGGGACGCCTCTCAAGTGGTGGGGCCAGTTCTCCCACGCTCACATCCTCAGGGCGGACTTACCTGCAGTGTTGTCCACGGGGATGGCTCTACTATGCTGCTCAGGTAAGGTGCAGGACCTGCTCTCCTAAGCACTGGAGCCAGTGAGGGACAGGGACAGCTCTCTCACTCTCATGAGCCCAGAGCCAGGTCTCCTGGCTGCTTCAGGTGGCAGAGGGTGAGAGCATAAGGGCACTTCTCCCTTGCCCATGCCAGCACACGACAGATGAATGGTAAGGCCAGTTCTCCTGCACTCATGCCCTTGGGATGGCTCACCTGAAACCCTCCCCCAACCTGGCCCAGCTCTACTGTGCTTCCTGAGTGAGGGCTGGGCCTTATTCTCTCTAGTGCTGCACCTGGTAAGGGGAGGTGCCAGCTCTCCTTGTGTCATGCCTTCAGGGCCAGCCCTTCCACAGTGCCCAGACAAGAGGTGGGACCAGCTCTGCACAGCCCTCAAATATCAACATGGGTGCAGACGAGGGATGTCCTCCAAGCCTTTGGTGGTAACATACCCCCTTTGCTGCAGGGTTGTGGACCCAGACACAGTCCTTGGTGCCAGCACAAGTGTCTTCGTCATGGTTTGTATTCCTGCACAAACATCATGACCAAGAAGCAAGTTGGAGGAAATGGTTTATTCAGCTTACACTTCCACATTGCTGTTCATCACCAAAGTAAGTCAGGACTGGAACTCACACAGAGCAGGAACTTGGAGGCAGGAGCTGATGCAGAGGCCATGGAGAGGTGTTGCTTACTGGCTTGCTTCCCCCGGATTGCTCAGCTTGCTTTCTTATAGAACCCAAGACTACCAGCCCAGGGATTAAACCACCCACAATGGGTCCTCCCACCCTTGATCACTAGTTGAGAAAATGCCTTATAGCTGCATTTCCTCAAGGGAGACTCCTTTCTTTGTGATAACTCCAGCTTGTGTCAAGTTGACAACACCAGCCAGTACAACAGGCCAGGACCCCACCGTGGTCCCAGGTGGCATCACCAGCTCCGTACATCAGGCTGTTCCTTATTATCCTCCAGTCTCCAGTTCTGCCTCTCTTCACTGTGCCCACATCCTTCTGTTTCTCTTTCTCTTCCATCTCTCCACCACTGACTTGCTTCTCTAAGTGGCACCTGGGGTCTCTGAGTGTCTGGGGTCATCTCAGAAGTGCTATGCCCCATGTACTGGTCTGGTCTCAATTTTTAAAAATCTTTTTTAAACAAAGCTATTATCAGTGCTATAATCTGATCCAAGGTGTCCCTGTGCGGAGACCACAGCCACAGCTTAGGGGTGGCTTTTGCTCCAGTTGTCAAGATGCCTTGTCCTGGTTTTAAAACTGACTTTTGAAGCAGTTCATGGGATGAAGTGGCCAAACTAAAGAGCTTTCACTGTGCCTGATGGTGGTACATGCTAAACAAGGAGTAGCAGAGGTCCCAGCTGTTCGTTCCCCCAGCCCATCTGCAGGTAGAGGTACAGCCAGGGCCACTCCCTCCTCCCTTGGGAAGATTCCTGACCTCAAGCTGAGGAGAGTCAGATGTGGAGGAGAGCCAGGAATGTCACAGGAATGATGCTCAGAACATCAGAGGGGCCCCAGCCTTTGTGCCTCTGGCTGTGGGGAACAGATTTTTGACCAGGGGCAGTGTCTCCCAACCCCCTGGGCTGGTGGTCCTGGGTGCTCTACAAAAGCAGGCTGAGCAAGCACCGGGAAGTAGTATAGTAAGGTGGCACCTCCACGGTCTCTGTATCAGCTGCTCCCTCCAAGTGCCTGTCCAGACTTCCCTCAGCGGTTGGCAGTGATGCCGAACTGTAAGCTAAGACGAACCCCTTCCTGGACAAGTTGCTTTTCGTCATGTGTTCTCCACAGCAACAGAAACCCTATCTGAGACCGAAGTGTGACATGAGTTCAGGTCCCATCACCTATACAAAAATCTGGGCATGGTGTAACCCCAGCACCAAGGACACAGAGCTCCCTGGAACTCATTGGCAAGACAGCCCAGCTCAGTTGACAAGTCCCAGGTCCTAAGAGGAGACTCAGTCTCAGAGATCAAGGTGGGCGGCTCCCGTGGAATGACAGACAGGTTTGATTCCTGGCTACCCCACTGGAATGCATATGTGTGCCGAGGCATCTACATACACACGTGTCTTCCTGGGTCCACACACACCCCTCCCTCAGTTACGGAGGACGTCAGTGGGCTTCTGTGGGTGCCATTCATCTCTTGCACTATTTACTGTTTTAGGAATTAAGACAGAAAGGTTAATGACCCTCATTTATAATTTATTTAGAAGAGCTATAATAAACGCATGTGAACACAAATAACATTTTTATGAGTCACCTATATTTTCCAACACACAAAATGCCCAGGGGAGGAAGTGTGCCTGCACCCTGTTGCAGGAAACAGCTGGGCTTCCATTTTCTGCAGCCAAAGTTTGGCATTATCACCTGCTCCTGGAACAGTACACTGAGAGTTCAAATGTTTTGTTGTCAGAGGGAAAGAGAGACAGAGAGATAGACAGACAGACAGAGACAGAGAGACAAAGACAAAGAGAAACAGAGACAGGGGGCAGGTTTTGTGGACTTCCTGGAAAGGTCTGTGGACTCCTAGAGTCCCACTGTGCAGTCTTCAAGAGCTTCCACTGTACGTACAAGCTGGGTAGATTCTTTTATTTAATATTTTTTCAGTACCTTTTGTTTCTCTTTGGCTCATCGCCATGTAGCACTGGCTGGCCTGGAACTCACAGAGACCTGCCTCTCCCTCCCGAGTCTAGGGTGTTTGCTACCATGCCTGATTTTTACTAGATTTTTTCTTTATTTCAGAGATGGTGCTGATGTGTAATGTGCTGCACAGGGAGGTCTAAGGACCACTTGTGGGAGTCAGTTCTCAATTTTCACCACGGGGTTTCTGGGGATTGAACTCAGGTCAATAGACTTGGAAGAAGTGACCTTTACCAAGAGTCGCTTTATGGATGGATGGATTTTTACATTGTCCAGGTTTTCAAGTGAGGGACTTAAGTAGTAGTTGAGGTAACTTGTCCAAGGTCATGAAGCTGGACATCTGAGTCAGAATGGGAAGAGTCACCGAGAAAGGCCTCGATTTGGAATGCACAGCCCAGCACAGAGCCTTGGAGAGAGGTCTCCCGGAAAGCCTGAAGCCTACAGTGCTGTGGAATCTGGGTCTGCAGTGAGGGGCGGGGGGACTTAGGAGGGACCCAGGGATCAGTTAGTCACCAAGTGGTCCCTGTGACAGGGCTGGAGATGGCAGCTGGCTGCGGAGGCAGCCTCTGGCTGGAAAATCAATAGGTGATCAGCGGTCCAGGGGCACACTGTTCATCAGGTGTGAGGGGAGGCAGGGCAGGGCAGGGGGGGCCTGGGAGGAAATATCACTGACCCTCAGTAGGATTGATCAAACAGCCAGACACCCAAGGCCAAACTCACTAATAAAGTGAGACATTCAGCTCAGCGCGGCGGCTGCAGGCTGAAGGTCTTAAAAAAACCGCTTAGCTGGGGAGTTCCTTGCTAAACTGTCTTTGTTTCTGGAGGCAACTGGGAGGGAGGGGGTATGTGGGGGGAGGGCTGGCGCAGCCACTGCTTGCCTGGCCTCCCTCTTGGTGTGGCAGGCTTGGAAAGCAAAGCACATGGAGCACAAGTGGCACGGGCGTATGAAGGTCCCCAAATTAAAGCATGAGGACTTATATGCACTCTTTCATGTACACACGTATGGTACTACGTGTGCAAATGTGTTTGTGTACGACTGCATGTGTGCTGATAGAGCAGATGGCATTTGCACACAGCACAAGTGCGCAGCACACTCGGGTGCCCAACTGTGCCCGGGCGTGTGTGCGTTTGTTTACCTGCCACCACGTAACACATGCCTCTGAGAGAGAAGAGCACTGGTTTCTGGGGCGTTCGTTCTTCATGTGCTCAGGCTGACCTCCCTGCTTCCTCTGCCCGTGGTCCCAGGGATGCAACATGGATTCGAGAGTCTAGATAATTACAGCTTGGGAGGATGGATGGAGAAGCGGGGTCCTGGAAAGTACATCTAAAGGGCCACACTGTTCCATAGAGAGAAATAATGTGCACTTGGGAGGTAGGGAGGAGAGGAAGTGAGAGGCCCTTGTGGTGGGGTGAAAGAACGCTTTTGTGAATAAGTTTACGTCA
This sequence comes from Mus caroli, assembly GCF_978045245.1. Taxonomy (NCBI): domain Eukaryota; kingdom Metazoa; phylum Chordata; class Mammalia; order Rodentia; family Muridae; genus Mus; species Mus caroli. Next base: position 20,712,366 of record NW_028227257.1, on the reverse strand, counting down.
TACACATGTATGCACATGACGAGAGAGAGACAGAGAGAGAGAGAGACAGAGAAGACAGGGAGGGAGGGAGGGAGAGAGAGAGAGAGAGAGAGAGAGAGAGAGAGAGAGAGAGAGAGAGAGAGAGAGAGAGAGAGAATAGAGAAGGAAGGAAGAGGAGAGGCCTGGGTAGTTGTGGGGTACTGAGATATTAAGGTGTGATGGGTAATGAACTTACTATCATCTGACATTCATGGAGGGATCCAGTAAGAGACAGAATCATTTCTGAGAATTCCCTGCTTGTTGGACTGGGTTTTGCCCACTGTTCCACTGTACATTGGCATGGGCTGTTGGCACATTAACTTGGTTTGGATTGAATAATAGAATTATGTATATCAAGAGCTGAGTTTCTTATATAAAATGGAATGTAAAATGGCTTGGCAGCACCTGCCTGCAATCCCAGCACCCAGGAGAGAGAGTTGGGAGGAACGGAAGTTCAAGGCTATCCTTTAGTGAACTGAAATCAGCCTGGGACACCTGAGACCCTGTCTCAATTTATTTTTTTCTTAAGGAATGTATTTGTACATGGAAGATTTTACAAAGGGTCTCCCTTGTGTCATCTTCTCTAACCCTAAATACTGCTACGATTCCTATCCATTCTTTTGAAAATGTCTTTGGAACTCAGAGCTTTAATCACTTGCGAAGTCAGGTGACCAATGAGAAACAGACAGGACTTGAGCCCAGCTGCCTGATCTCCAGATCCAGGACGGTCCTGTCCTTTCAGAGCCTGGGTTTTGCAGGGCAGGTACGTAGACCATGGCTTAGACCATGGCTGCGTCTGGGGAGGCCTCTCTCACCATTGTGCCTCTCCCTGGTGTCGGGCAGGGTGTTCAGCTTACACCCATTCTGACCCTTCATTCACCAACAGTTCCAGACTCAGTGCTTATCTCAGAAGCTCGACTGAGCTCCGTCTGCACGACTGGTCGCTGAGGATCACGTGGATCCATGGGAAAGGGCTGGGAGGACCCGCCGAGCTCTGTGAGCTGACTTTAGGATGTGTAGCTCTTACATCCTGTTTTGTTTTTTTGTTTTGTTTTGTTTTGTTTTGTTTTTTTAATAAAATCCTGGAGCAGCAGACTTGCTGAGAACACTCGAGGATCTGAGCCATGAAAGAAATGTAAAACTATATTTTCTTCATATGCGGTCCATGGGCCACCAGGGTCAGTATTATTACCAGGAGCCCGCAGACATGCAGGACTCTAGCGTAGTCTACTGAACGATACCCTTTGAGGCTGGGCCCAAGGAGTCTGAATCTAATAATGTCTGGAGTCATTCTTTCCCACATTCTAACCAGTGCCTTTGCATCTGCTGATTCATCATCTGGCTTGCCCTCCCTCTAGAGCTTTATATGGCTCACATGTCTTTCTTTTAAGTCTGTATTCTGATGTCACTTCCTGACACCTTGCCTAAAACAGAACCCCTTTCTCTTCCACCCCTCGCTCTGTTTCATGGCTTACCTCTACCACATGGGTACTAACTAGATGCACGTGAGTATTGATACATCATATTGGGTACTGTATTATCTTTGATAGCCGGTGTGTTGTATACGCTATGTGACTTAACCAGTGCCCCGGACCACACAATCCATACCTGTCATTATGCTTTTGTTTGCTCCTTTTGGCCCTTAGCAGAGTTGATCTTTGGGAGTAGGGCTTGCCTGCCTTAGTCCCTGCTGTACCTCAGTGGCCAGAAGCTGGCTTGGAGAGGCTGCTGTGGGGGAGGGGATAGTGCTTACAAAGTGCCCAGTGCATTCTGTGTGTGTGCTGAGGGCCATGATCAGAGCCTAAATGTAGCATTCATGTGGAAAGGAGTCACATGCCCACAGATGTGGCAGCCCTTCCTCACCCCAAGAACCAATGAGACTGCCATGGGGTGCCCAGCCAGGCCTCTGAGATACAGCAAGGGGACCAGGCGCCCTGCCAGAGTAGACATGTTTCTTAGATGCTAGGCACCGGTGAGAACTAAGAGACTCATGCTGCAGCCAGCTGCCCTGTGGTCTATTCTCACTCTTGGTCAGACAGGTTCAAGTTTGGTCAACTCCTTGTGTGGCCATCGAACAATCAGATCCTCCCTCTGGAGGACTAAATGAGAGACCTAGAGGTCAGCAGGTAGATGGCCCTTGTATGGAAAGTGTGAACAGGCTCCTGAGGGTCTGGGATATGGATCTCTTCTGCCCCTGAAAAAGCAGTGGTCCCGGTACAGTGGAGGCCCAGGGGCAAGCCTTTGGGTTAGCACATTCTCATTCCTGTGGGCATCATAAGTGAAGAAGACAGGAAAGCTTAGGGTTGGGCTCCAAAGCTTCTGGGTGCACCTCTTTGCTTTGTTAGCTGGCTTTAACACTGGCGATTGATACATGAGCTTGCCTGGAGCTCTCTCCTCAATTGGCAGCAACTTAGTCAAAAAATGGCAAAGCAACTGTGGTCCAGAAAGGAGAAAGGATCCAAAAAGGGAAAGAGGCATTATGTGGGGTTCTGTGTGCAAGACCCTGAGCCCGAGAGAAGAGGAGAGACTAGTGAGAGTTCATAGCATGGATGGTCAAGTCGGTGTGGTGATCCTCTTTTGAGACAAGGAAACTGATACACGGAATGGCCCAAAGCCTTGCTGCAGTCAGAGGTGGAGCTAAGTGAGCTCAACTCTACTCTGAGCGCATTCCCTTCCTGGTACTGCTTCTGGGAGCTCAAGAAGATTCAATGGAGAGTGTCTTATGCCTTCAGCTGGCATTTGGCAAATGTCCACAGGCCATTTTGGTAGAAAAACTGGAGCAGTACCCACTGGCATGGGAGCAATCAGGCAGGCCATGGCAGCAGTGTGGGGACAGGATGGTCTTGACTTTCTGTGAGGAATGGAGGCAGCCCTGAGGCCATTATGTTGTCAGACATAAAACATGGGGAGGCGTGTGTGTTTGCTTGAATGACAGTGTTGCAAAAGACATGTCCACTTAGCACATGTGATTGTGGGACCCAGAAAGCGGCTCAGTTGGTAAAGTGCTTGCTTTGCCAGTGTGAAAACCTGAACTTAGATTCTGAGAACCCATGTTCAAAACATGTTGGGCACGATGCCCAGGGGGTGTGGGAACACAGAGACTAGTAGATTCTTGTGACCTACTGGCCAGCTAATCTAGCCTACTTAGTGAGCTCCAGGCCAAGGGAAAACTTTGTTTCCAAAAAGGTAGGTGGGCAGCTCCTGAGGAAGTTTGAAATTAACCTCTAACCTCTACACACAAAGGCACACATACCTGTACCTGCACATAAATGAACATGTGAACACATGCACACACAGACAGCAGAACTTGTGGCTATGACCCCTATTTGGAAAAATGGTCTTTAAGATGTCGTTAAACTGAGGAGCTCAAATGGAGCCATGGGGTGAGCAGAGTAGTCCTAGATCCAGTGTGGCTTCTGTAGGAAGGGAGATGAAGACACAGGGGCGGGGCACAGAGGAGCAGGTGATGCAGAGTTGGATGCAGAGAAAAGTGTGCACTTACCAGCCTGGGCACCATGACAACCAGAAGCTCAGAGATGGAAGAGAGTTGATCCCTCCTTAGGCACTTCAGAAGAACCCCATCCTGCTGGCACCTCCAGGACAGGGCTGTATGGGAAGATGTGCCACTTATTTTATGCCACCAAATTTGTGGCAATTCATTATAGCAGCTCTGGAAACCCAAACTGGGCCAGTAGGTAGGAGCCTGTCCCTGGAACATCAAGAGTTGTGCAAGTGGAGTTCACCCCCTCCCTCAGCTTCCCTGCGGGGGGTGTAGGACATTAAAAGGACAATCCACAGCAGGGTGTTAAGAGTATACTGGGCCATATGGGAAGGAACAAGCAACCTCATGGATATGGCCATAAGGGAGTTTAAACAGCCTATATATAAATGATCTTTGACTTACAATGATCCAACCTCAAAGGGTGCAAACCTGGACCCAGTCAGCAGAAACTGTACATTAAAGTTTGAACCTGGTTACTCCCTTGGGATACCTCAGCTCCCTGGCATGCCTGTGATCATGATCGGAGGACCTGAGGCTTTACAATATGCTGTGGTTAACCTCCAGTGTTCCGTTACTTAGACACAAGCCAGGTAGGTTTGAGGTAAGATATTTTCCAGCTATGCTGGGTTTATTGGGATGCAACACTGCTGTAAGATGAATATCTCTAGCTGAACTTTAGAACCTCATGAAGCTTCCTTCAGCTCTGAAAAGTCCCCATGGATGCAAAGAAGAGTTAGAGGACGGGCTGGAGAGAGGGCTCAGCAGTGCAACCCTCGCCGCCTTCCCAGAGCACCTGGCTCAAAGCCCCCCCACATCGGATGGTTCAAAGTACCAGTAGTTCCAGCTTTGTCTCTGACTTCTGAGGATGTTCTTACACACACACACACACACACACACACACAAAAATAAATAAATAAATACAAGATAACATTTCAAAAGAGGCAAAGATTCAGAAAGACGAAGGACCTAGGGTTATTCACTGCGGTGGTATCTAGAGCCTAATAGAAATGGACAGTCGCTGAGAGGAAGTGACTCTGGAGGAGAGAGAAGATGAGGGACTGGGGCAGACAGAGGGACAGAGGCATCTCCTGTGCTCTGGGGACCACCCCACATCACCCTGCTCCTGTGTTCTGCTGATACAGGCTTTTCCCCTGATGCTGGCTTGGACCTGATGCTCACCACCCACCAAGGCACAACATCCCTCAGTAAGCCAGAGTGCTTCCCCAGCCAAGAACCCACTGTTCTGAATTCGTTCAAATCAGTTTCATATTCTCTTCCAGTTTCTGTGCCAAGAGCTGGTGTGGACAGAATCCATCACACAACCGTGTGGTGACCGTAACTGATTATCCAGTTGGAATGAAGCTAACTTAGTGGGTTTTTTTCCTTTTTCTTTCTTTCTTTTTTTTTTTTTTTGTATCTTTCATATTGGCAATGAATCTCAGTGTGGGTCTGAGGGAATGGCACACTTATGTGTTTATTAAGGAAGCACAAATTGGTACAGCCCCCGAGGAGAGCAATTTGGAAGTGACACAAGATACACAATGTGTGTGGCCATTTAGGGCTTTTTACAACTCAGGTGAACAAGGCATTTATGTTTTTGTTTCTCTGTAATTGAATTTGATTTCTGTCTCAGTATTCCTGCCCTCCTCCCCCCCACCAAAGATACACAGCCTCCATCAGAAGGCAGAATTCACCTAACCCAAGACCTCCTTGGCCCACAAGGGGATCCTCAGTCAAGTAAAATCTCTCTCCCCTTTATCTTCTTGATGGGAGGGAGTGCTACGTGCTTAGGTGGGAAGTCTGTGCTAGGTCATGACTCCTCAATTGCGGGATGGTACCGGTGAAGGTATCTGTGGGTCAGTACTGAATTTGCCAGGGTTGCTTGCTCAGCAAAACTCTTTTCCATACCATTTCTCGGATCATTTTCTGATGCACGGACCCATTCAGTTCCTGCTTAGTGTTCCTCTGGGGCATCCCAGGCTATCTTTCTATCCCTGTCATGTCCATCAGGACCAAAGATAGGAAAGGAGACCCAGGTCACCCCTACCTTTAGATACCTCAAATTATCTGAGATACCACTCCACCACCCCAGATTGAATGCATTTCCAAAACAAACTGGTACACATAGAGAAACTCCGGTCAATTCATTACTTTCCTCTAATCCTGACTCTGCTTTTTCTGCCTTAGAGTGTTTTCTGTGGTTTAATTCCTGTAGTGGTTTGAACATTGCCTTAGGTTGTTTTTGTCAACTTGATGGTAACTAGAGTCACCGGGGAAGAGGGAGTCTCAACTGAAGAAGTGCCTTCCTTAGGTTGGCATCAGGTTCTGTCTGTGAGGAATTGTCTTGATTGATGATTGATATTGGAGAGCTGATTGCACTGTGGGCAGCACTGTCTCTCAGCCATTGAGCCTGCGCTGTCTAGAAAAGTGGGCTGAGCAAGCCAGGGAGAAAAGGCCAGTAAGTAACGTTTTCCCATGGTGCCTGTTTCAGTTCCTTTCTCTAGGTTTCTGCCTTGAGCTCCTGCCCTGGCTTCCCTAGATGATGGACTGTGACCTAGAAGCTAAAATAAGCTCCGCCTCTTCCAGTGGCTTTTAGTCATAGCGATCACAGCAACAGAAGACTAACTATGACAACAGGGACACTCACATGACCCAAGGACATCTCACCAGGCCCACCTTCCAGAGTCTCACTACCTCGCAAAGTCCCCCACTGGAGACTTTAACACACAGGCTTTTAATGGGACATTCACCAGAACTACACAGCGCATGATACCTAACTCTTAGCACTATTGTACGAATGTATTAGTTAGCTGTTCATTGCTGTGACAAAATGCAGCATAGAAACAATGTAAGACAGTGAAGATCTATTTTCACTGTGGTTCCAGAAGGTTGACGGAGTGGTTGGCCGGTCCTGTGAGCTTAGGCAGTGCATCATGGCTGTGGGATTGTGTGTGAAAGGTAGTCACTATCCTGTGGCAGACAGGAAAAGGTGTGAGGGAAGCAGAAAGGGGCCAGGGTTTGATCCTAATGGCTTACTTCCACCAACAGAGCCTCACCTCCACTTTTTACTGCCCCCCAATAACACTATCAATGTGTTAACCCATTGATAAGGCCAGAAACCTGAGGATCCAATCACCTTCCTGAAGCAAGCCTGCAATAGACTGAGCTGTGGCGGACATTTCGTATTAAAGCTATCACAAGTTTAAATGAGGCAAGGGACATGCATGCTTAGAGCTGTGCCTGACACCAGCGTGCCAGTATTTGCATGCATTATAGAAAGTTCTAGAAATCGTTAGCAGTACTATCTTACGGGAGCAAAGTTAGGTGTACAGGAGAGACATGCACATTTCATTATATATTATCATTCATTATATTTCATTATATACACACACACATATATATGTACACACACACATATATATACACACACACATATATACACACACACACATATATATATTCACTTTTTTTTGCAAAAGTACAAACAAGCACTTGTATTTAGAAATTAAATTCCCCAGTTGTCTTATAAAAATCACTAATTTAAAAGAAAATCATACATTTTTGGGGAAATGTTAAGCTTTGCAGCATCTAGTGTAGAATACAAGATATGACAGGTGCTCATCTGTCTCCTGTTCATTGCATGTATGTCTGAGGTATAGCTAATGGGCAAGCCTGGGGCTGGGGCTGAGGCTGGATGTGCCCGGTCTCTTAAACTCCTGCTGGACCCAGTAGAGGGACAAGTCACTGTTGTGGTCCTCCAAGTCCCCCTGTGTCCAGCACCTGCCCTGGTTACCCTGGAAACAGCCATTTATCGAGTGGAGCCATCCCTAACCTGGCGCAGAAATTTGTCCTTGTATAATTATTATTACTCTTTGCATTTCCTTTCAGATGAGTAATGGGGGAGGGTCTGGGGTGGGAGGATGCAGGGCTGAGGAGCAGTGATTTGTGGGGTGGGCAGCTTATCTTTGAAAGGATAACATTCATCTTTCTAGAAGCCCAAAACACCTTAGTGGAGACAAATCTGGCATTTGCTGTGTGGATCTGTTTGCCCTCTCTCACAGGGATCTGAAGTGCGCTGACCTGGTGTGTTTAGGTGGGACTCAGGGAGCAAGAGCGTATGCATAGTACACACAGAGTGAGCAGGGCCCTTTGAGAGCCTGGGTCCAGAGCCATGAGCCCGTGAGCATCTGTGGCTTTGTGTGCTCATTCTGTGTGGCACCCACCACTGCACACATTTCTGTGTGACAGAATGTTAGCCTAGGTGTGTCTGCTTGCATGCCTGTGTCATGGCATGGATACGACAAGTAAGAGAACTCTATGTGTGCGCTTAGGATGGACACACAGCTGTGATGATGTGTCTCCCTGTGAGACAACGTGTCTCTGCACAGTAAGCCCTGGCACCAGGCTTTTCTTTGCAAGCCTGGGAGCCCATGCATTTGTGAAGTTGACCTCTGAGCACATTGGCATGAGAATGGAAATAAAAAAAAATAGACCCTAAAATTGAGCTGCTGCTTAAGCTAGAGGCCACTGGGTTAAAGACATGTAGAGTGGGTAACACATGGGAAGTTTGTACACCCTGTGACTTTGGTAGCTAGGTAGCCTGCAAAGATATTGTCCCCTGTGTCCCTGCCACATCCATGCCTTTGGAACATGACTTTGTCTGTTTTGCTAATAGAAGGTGAGATCCACTTCTGCCTTATCACAAGAGTGCAGCCAAGACCAGTGAGTAGCCCTACCTGACCTGCAGTTCACCAGACACATGAAGGATCCATTGCCTCAAAGACTGTGAATAGCAACTGTTGCTCTGAGTCTGAGTGCTGGGTTGATTGTGTGTGTGTGTATGTATCTGTGTGTCTGTGTGTATATGTGTGTGTATGTATATATGTATGTTTATGCGTTTGTATCTGTGTGTATGTCTGTGTGTATATATGTATGTGCCTATGTGTCTGTGTATATGTGTGTGTATATATATATGTGTGTGTGTGTGTGTGTGTATGTGTGTGTATATATATGTATATGTATATATGTATATGTGTGTGTATATGTGTGTGTGTGTGTATTTGTTGTTCCTTGGGACATTTCTCGGGAAGTATCCACCTTATTTTTTAAGACAGGGTTTCTCTCTGGAACATGGGGCTCACTGATTTAACTACGGAGGTTGGCCAAAAGGGTTCTGCCTGACTCTCCCTCCCCAGCTCTGGGATTATAAGAACATACTACCGTGTCGATCTTATTTGCTTGTTTGTTTATAGACAGGGTGTTAGTGTGCACCTCTGCCTAACCGAAAAATTACCATGTAGTCCAGGTTGGCCTTAAACTCCCAGAAATCTACATGCTTCTGCATCCCAGGTATGGGGTCAAAGGTGCGCATCTATGCTCAGCTTTTTATGTGGGGGCCGGGATCAAATGTGGATCTTGCTTGTGTGGCCAGCACTTTCTGGCTGAGCTGACTCCCAGCCCACTAGGCTGATTTTAATGTGTTGTCGTGATAACTTGTGGAGGATAATAACCAAAACTGGAAGCTAGTTCAGCCCACACTTGGGAGAGAGTATATGAGGTATGGATCTGAAGGACTCTGGTCACCAGGGCTGTCTTAGAGGTACCTAAGACTGACTCTTTCTCTGTCTGCCTGTCTGTCTGCCTGTCTGTCTGCCTGTCTGTCTCTCCCTCTTTCCCTCCTCCTCTTCTTCCTCTGATAGACTGTATAAGGTCAGCTTTGCTTATGGTTATGATGGCCAATCTTGGTCATCAACTTGATTACATCTGGAACAAAGTAAAACTCTGGCAGTTGACCGCACCTCTGAGGGTTTGTTTTTTGACTGTATCATTTGAGGTGGGAAGACACACCCTAAATCTGAGCCACGCCTCCTGGTGGCAGCTAAGATAAGGGACATGGAAGAAGAAATCTTTTGCTTTTGGCCTGCTTGACCTCACCTTTGCTGGCAAGTTCATCTATGCCGTGGCTGAAGTATTCGTCTGCTGGTATTAGAACTTACTTCTTTGGGATTCTGACATAGGCTGAAGACCAGCCTGTCTTTATAAATCTTCCTGGACTCCAGCACCAGACTGGGACAGCTAAGACATCCAGCTTCATGGGCTGAACAATTATCAATTCTGTTCCTTTAGAGAACTCAGGCTGGATGAGAGAGCAGGGGGCTGTATTCTCTGGGTCCTGATGCTGCAGCCAAGGCTCTTTTCTCTATGCAGGAGGTTCTTTCTTATAGACCCTAAAACCACCAGCCCACCATGGGCTGTCCCTCCCCATCAATTACTAATTAAGAAAATTTGGTACAGACTTGCCTATATCCTGACCTTATGGAGGCATTTTCTCATGTGAGGTCCCCTCTTCTCAAATGACTTTAGTTTGTGTCAAGTTGACATAAGACATGTCCCAGCATGTCTACCTACCTCTGCCACCTGAGTGCTGGAATTAAAGCCCATGCCGCCATGCTGGGCCTAAATAAATAAATAAATAAATAAATAAATAAATCTTAAAGTGATTATTGTAGGTTCCAGATAGGTCATCTGTGACCTTCGGGAAGGCCAGGTCAGAGGACTAGGCTGAACAGAGTGTTGATGTACCCTCATGCCCACTTCTGAGCAAGTGTGTGACTCCTCTGTCTGTACCTTGGCTTCCTTTGTCTTTACAGGGGAACCCAGCAAACCCTTTCCCAAACCCTCTCGTGGGCTGACATTATCAGAGCTGTGACAGCCCGGTCTTCTCCAAGACCCTGTCCTGCCCCAAAGCCCTCAAGCTGACCCTGCTGGCTGTATCTGATGGATTCTCCCTGTGCCTTTGTTTCCAGGGGAGTGGTAACCAGAACCACATAGGGCTGAAGTAGGAGAGAGGTAGTGGGGTCCTTCCACTGCAGACTGTTCCTGTTCCTGGCTTCAGGTCTCAGACTCTGGTGTCATGCCCCTTCCCCACCTCACCCCTCAAGCAAGGACATAAGGTTCTTACTGGCACAAACAACATGGTGTCTCCCCTCCTGTTGGTGTCATCTGTCCTGCCACACCACAGTCCCTGAGATCTGGCTCTTTAGGACCACAGTGGGCCAGGCTGAGAGCAACTTCCTGCATGATCCAAGTTACTATTTTCAGAGCAGAGTTGGAGTGTTCGTATGGCGTGCCTCCCTTGGTCCTACAGGAATGCTGTATAATCCGTGTGCTGGGGACCTCTTTCATCCAAGTGGGGTCAGCCTGTACCACCTTACCCCTTCATTAGAAGAAGAGTTTGAGCATTAGCTGAGGCAGTGAGGTGAGGCGATGTTTACCTGAGAGGTCTGTCTAATGGTGTCTTTGCTGAGGCTACTGTGTGCAGTTTTCTCCTGCCTTTCAATGCGCTCTGTCTCTGGGGGAGATAAGAGTCATGCACTTGCTCATCCACCCACCCATCCACCCACCCATCCATCCACTCATCCATCCATCCATCCATCCATCCATCCATCCATCCATCCACCCATCCACCCACCCATCCACCCATCCATCCATCCACCCACCCATCCACCCATCCATCCATCCATCCACCCATCCACCCATCCACCCACCCATCCACCCATCCATCCACCTACCCATCCATCTACTCACCCATCCATCTATCCACCCATCCACCCATCCACCCACCCATCCACCCATCCATCCACCTACCCATCCATCTACTCACCCATCCATCCATCCACCCACCCATCCATCCATCCACCCATCCATCCACCCATCCACCCATCCATCTACCCATCCATCCACCCACCCATCCACCCATCCATCCACCTATCCATCCATCCATCCATCCATCCATCCATCCATCCATCCACCCATCCACCCACCCATCCACCCATCCATCCACCTACCCATCCATCCATCCATCCATCCATCCACCCATCCACCCACCCATCCACCCATCCATCCATCCACCCATCCATCCACCCATCCACCCATCCATCCACCCATCCATCCACCCACCCATCCACCCATCCATCCACCTATCCATCCATCCATCCATCCATCCATCCATCCATCCACCCATCCACCCACCCATCCACCCATCCATCCACCTACCCATCCATCCATCCATCCATCCATCCATCCATCCATCCATCCATCCACCCATCCACCCACCCATCCACCCATCCATCCATCCATCCATCCATCCATCCATCCATCCATCTACCCATCCACCCATCCATCCACCCAACCATCCACCCACCCACCTACCCATCAATCCATCCATCCATCCACCCATCTATCGATCCATCCATCTATCCATCCACTCATCCACCCACCTATCCATCATCTATCCATCCATCCATCCATCCACCCACCCACCCATCCATCCACTCACCCACCCACCCACCCATCCATCCACTCATCCATCCATCCATCCATCCATCCATCCATGAAGCACCCTCTGGTTGCACAGTGGTTTGGATTCTGGGTGTGACCACTCTTCTTCAGGTCAGAAGAATTTTCTGCTCTCCTTCCTGCCTCCAGTCTAAAGTTTTTAGGGAAAACAAAACCCAAACAAAACCTTACTGAGCTACAGACATTTTAGGTTAATGGGATAATGACTTCGGGCAAATGTATGTTCCTGTGTCACTGGCCCCCAGTGAGATACAGAATGTGACCTGGGAAAATCCCCTAGGTATCCTTTCACTCGTTAGCCACCCACCCCCACCATTATCGACCACTGACTCAGTCTTTCTGATTGAGTGGCATTTATTTTTAATTCTGTGTCCCTTTCCATACCCAAATAAAACAGTTTTCATTTTTCTGCTGTCTATATCTTTCAAGAATTGCTGAAAGTGGCCAGATTCAACACAGACACACATGCGTGCATGCACATGTATACACACAGAAATATGCTCACATACATATACACAAAATATACATATAGACAAACATGCGCATGTATGTACACATGTGAGCTCGCACTTGCACATGCACACACACAGACAAACAGACACACAGACACACACACACACACACACACACACACACACACACACACACACACACACTCACCATTTTGCTCCTTCTGTTCTCCCATCAGAGATCAGAGTGAGAGCCAGAAGACAAAAATCAGAATTCTTGCCCTGTCTCAAAAGTAAAAGGGACAGATTAGCTTCTTGCCAGCACACTGCAGTAAATACATTGTCGTTTTTATCCCCCGGTGAATCATGGTCTCCATTTCTCCCGTAACTATTATACAGTCTGCTGGCATTAGATCATTTTTTGGTAATTTTATTTTCACCAATTGTTTTATGAAATTTTTGAGTTTTATGGACACTAAAACAAATCTAGCCTGCGAGTGTTATAGCCCCTTAAATCATCGACAGGAAATCTCAAGGTTCCTTCGGACTCGGGTGGAAGGAAGCGTTAGGGAAGAAAGATTGCCCCGAGCTTATAAACTGAGCAAAGCCCAGAGATAGGTTTATAAAAGGGACATAGATCACCACGGGTGAAGACTCCTGTGTACAGCATCCCCTGCTCAGCTCCTACAAGAATAAAAGTGGACTTTTATTTAGCAGAAACACTACAGCAGTTGGGGGCAGAATGCATAGTTCTTGCTTGCCATCTTCGACACCCTGTCTGTTTCCCCAAGTGCGCTATCCAGCAGCTACCTGGCTGACCACATTAGGGATGTCTCATGGAAGCCTGGCATTCTCAGGGCGTCTTCACAAAACTCCCACTTGTGGTCACAAGTAAAAGGGATCACAGAGATTCTAAGACATGTGTTAAAAAAAAAAACACCCAAAACAACAGCAACGGCAGCACAAGGTGAGGGTAGCTAAGAGGATTCAGAGAAAGGCTTGCCTCACCAGGCACTAAAGTGCTCGATAAAGCTATTATCATAAAACCAGTATGTCTGAGGCGTGAGGCTGCATGGACAAATCAATGGAATGAGATAGATCGACCTGAGCGGGAACCTCGGTCCACGGAAAATGAAGGCTCGGATCAGCAGAAGAGGGATCGCTACTCAGTAAATGCCACTTGTAAATCTGCTTATTTGGAAAACAGTTCATTCAGATCTTGATTTTATTCTAGAGTCGAAAAATAAAACCTACACGGGTGGAAGTAAAAGATAACTAATAAAAGACTAGAAGAAAGTATAAAAAGAGAAAGATTAGCTCTCTGGATAAAGAGGATTGATCCACAGCCGTGGATAGAATGGCTAAGTTATTTAGTCTCTAAAAACCATGACACTTCAGGACACTACAGTGGATAAAGGTGCTCACTGCTAAGCTTGCTGACATGTGTTGGATCTCTAGGTCCTACACAGTGGAAGGAGAGAACTGACTCCTACAGGACTTTTGTGTGGGCATCGTGGCATGCCCAGGCCCATATACAGACAGACACAGAATAAATAAATACATGTAAAAAATATTGAAGTACTTGATCTCAGTTCTCCCAAGGAAAGACCAAAATCAAAACCATGACCCAAAACCAAAGGGACAAATTCTTTTGGATACATATGACAGCAAAAAGTATGTCTAATAGCTGATTAAGAGTATCACTCATGCTGTTAGAATGGGCAAAGGGTAACCCTTCAATTAAAAGAAATCAGAGCTATTTTTATGTGTATGAGTGGTTTGCTTGTATGTGTGTATATGTGTACATACATATATATGTATGTATGTATATATGTGCGCGATGTGCATGCCTTGTGCTTACAGAAGCAAGAAAAGGATTCCCTGGAACTGGAGTTATGGAAGGTTGTGAGTGGGTGCTGAGAATTGAACCGGGGTCCTCTGGGAGATCAGCCAGTGCTTTAAACTGCTGAGCCATCTCTCCAACCCCAGGAAAACGTTAAAATTCTCACAATCACTGCAAATATCTCCTTCTGCAGCCACACTATTGTGGTAGTTAATTTTACACACTGGTATGACGGGACACCCAATGTGTGTTGTGATCAGTACCATATTCTTGGTGTGTGAGGGTTTTTCTGGGAGAGACTAACATTTGAATGTGTGGACTGTGCAGAGCAGATGGTCTTCTCAGTGTGGGTGGCCTCACTCAGCCAGTCGAAGGGATAACTAGACCAAATGTACAGGGGCCTCTTATGAGTAAGGGGCTCTCCTCTGCCTTGGTGTCACTTGTTTTTGTCCTGCCTTTAGACTGAGCCAGTAGCTCCCTGAGTCTTGAGCCTGCTGGCACTGGAGTGGATCTGATTCCCCCATCTGTAGCTTGCTGACTGCATATGTTGGGGCTTGGTGACCTCTGATAGTGTAATGAGACAGTTCCGCATGCCAAACCTCCCTCCCTCCCTCCCTCCCTCCCTCCCTCCCTCCCTCCCTCCCTCCCTCCCTCCCTCTCTCCCTTCCCCCTTCTCTTTCTCTGTGTGTTTCTGCAGGGACTCTGACTACTGGTTACAAAATAAAGAAAGACAAACTCAAATTTCATGGCCTGCTACTTTCCCAAATACCTCTGGATACACCAAGGATTCTCTTGGTCCCCCCACATTAACACCCTTGTGGACTTTCCTATCAGGAAAAACCTCTTTGTTTCTGCAGCTTCCTCAAACACCAGCCCCTCTTGTCCCTCTCACAGTTATACCTTGAAAGGACCTCCAGGATGTGTTTTTCCCTCCCTGGCCACCATCTGGCTTCCCTGCCAGCTTCCTTTGCCCTCTGACTCCCACCCCAGGCCAGGGTGGTTATTGTAGCTGTTTTCTTCACTGCTGTGTTAAAATGCTCCAGTAAAGCGTTTTAGGGAAGGGGACATATTTTGCCTCACAACTGAGGGTCCATGATGGCATGATGGTGAGGGCAGTGGATGCAGGATGGAGAGACTGGAGGAAGCTGAGGATGAATGATAGGTGCCACTGGCTTCCCTCTTTCCCAGTTTTATTCAGTTCAGAGCCCTTACTATGGCTACATACCAGGCGGATCTCCTATTTTCAGTTCAACCTCTGTAGAAACTCCCTCACAGACATGCTTAGAAATGTGTCTCCTAGGTGATTCCATATCCAGTCAAGTGACTCTGTTCCTGTCCACCCTCTAGGGGGCGCCATTCACAAAGCTTTGCATAAATGTGATCCTTGATGGGCAATACTGCCCCCTGCTGGAAATCTATGGGGCATGCAGGGCTGTCTGTAGTAACAAGTATGCTTGACTGAAAACAGGGTGGAAATGACTTAGCAGAGAAAGATGGCTCGAGTCAAAGACCCCCTGGCAAGGGTTCCACCAAGCATTCTAGCCCCACTGTTGGAAGGTAAAAGGACACAGGCCCATCTAGTTCCTGGCTGGCTGTCTCAGGCAGGGAATTCCAGCTCTAGAGAAGTGGCTCTCAACCTTCCTAACGCTGTGGACCTTTAATACAGTTCCTCGTGTTGTGGTGACCCACCCCCCAACCATAAAATTATCTTGTTGCTACTTCAAAACTGTAATTTTGCTACTGTTAGGAATCATAAGGTAAATATCTGATATGCAGGATATTGGACATGCGACACCCAAAGGAGTCACAACCCACAGGTTGAGAACTGCAGCTCTAGAGACACAGGCTCCTGCTTTTTTTTTTTTTTTTTTTTTTTTCTTTTTTACTTTCTATTGGGTCTTTGTGAACTTCACATCATACACTTCAATCCCACTCATTTCCCTGTCCCTTCAGATCCATCCTTTGCCCTGCACCTTCCTCCACCCACAAAACCCCCAAATAAACAAACAAAAGGAAGAAAGGAAGGAAGGAAGAGGGAGAGGGAGAGAAAATGAATGAAAGAATGAACATCTGGCTGTGGAAGCCATAATGTGTCCCACAGAATATACTCTTTTGTCCACGCATCTTTACTTGGGAATGTTCATTGCAGAGTCATTGGTTTAGTTCAAGGTCTCTGGTTTCCAGTATAGATCCATCTATACTGGATCTTCGTAGGGACTTCTTTTAGATATCTTCTTGTTGCTCTGTGTCATGGAGATCCTGCAGTTTGCAAGACCAGCCTCTTCATATTCTCTAGCAGTTCATAGATGGGGTAGATATTGGGTTGGGTCAACTCAAAGCCTGGATCTGGGTTTGGGTGGTGGTCAGCCCTCCAGTTATTCCACAGCCACGCTACCAGGGCCAGCACTCCAGTACTGTCCCAGCTAGTTTACCCAATGTTGAAGCCAGCCAGGGATGGGGCCATCTCTTCCACTCTCATGACATTGGGGCCAGCTCACCAGTGCCCACACCACCAGGGCTAGCTCTGCTGTGCTGCTCAGGTGAGGTGCAAGGCCACTCTCCTGAGTGCTACTCCCGGCAAGTGGTGGGGCCAGCTCTCCCAAGTGCTGCAGCCAGTGAGGGCTGGGGCCAGCTCTTCGTACAGCTCTGCATAAAGCTCTATGTTCAGCCCTGTGTAACTCTTGGGCATCAACATGGTTGCAGGCAGCAGTCCACCAGGGATATCCACATGGCCTTTGGTGGTAACATGGACCACGGACATGGAGATAGACCCCTGCCGATGCATGGCCACAGACCTAGACATGGGTTGGGACTTTTCCATGACCTCAGGTGGCAGTGCAGGCTTCTCACATAAGCTGTTTCTCACCACCTTCATGTTCCAGTTTTAACTTTCCTCTAAGAGCTCAAACTGTTCATCTTCTCTTCCTCTCCCATCTCTCTACCACATACTTGAACACTCTAGCAGCGCCCATGGTGGATAGCTAGGCCTTTCAGGTTTATTCTTTTGGTTTAATGTTCTGCATTAAGTATGTGATGCTATCTGGTTCACATCTTGCAAATCTGAGCAACACACCTTGTTCTCCAGCTCATCTAATTCTGAATGTACAAACCACGGACCCTGCCACATAGAGAGGGGACAGGGCCTACCCTGTCTAACCCTAACCCTACCATCTGATCTGGGTCACCTGGTGTCACACTCTGACATTTGTGCCACAGACACGGGTTGTCTCTAGGCTGTTCCCTTCCCAGCAGCTAGAACGAATATTTGGAGACTAAAATTCATCACTGCCCTGGCTTCGAACCCCCATATGGTCCTGTGTACACACAGTGAGCAAGTGGCTGATGCTTTGCCAGGCCTTGCCTGGATCCATCTGTCTCTCCGTTCCCCTCACACCACTCCAGTCCAGACAGCCACACTGGCATCATTCAGATTTCTGGAACACTCAACCTTTGGCTCAGGGCTAGGAGTTTGCTTCAGCCATGTATCTTAGTTTGTTTCCTGTCACTATAACAAAATGCTAGAAGCTGGGAAATCTAAAAGGGAAATGGGTTTATGTTGGATCACAGTTTTGGAAGCTGGCAAGCCCAAGCTTGGGGTTGTCACATTTGTACCATAACAGGATGATGATGTCATGTGGCAGGGGCAGGAACAATTATTGGGAGGAGTGAGTGCAAAAGAGGACACACTTGGAAAAGGTCAAGAGAAAGTGCAGGCCCTTGAGGGCTAAGATCACATGATCTGATTACCTCCTTGTAGGCTCCACCTCTTAAAGATATATACTAAGCTTCCGGTGCTTTTTTGATTTTGAGGTATTCCACTTCTCAAAATCCTTACACTGGGGACTCAGCTTCTAAAGCACGAGCCTTGGGGACAAAACGTACATCGTAGCAATGTGGCTTCTGTCATGGTGGCTCATCCCCATGAAACTGGCTCCTTCCATGGGTAGACTGTGTATGTCTTTCATTCCTCAACCTTGTCTTCTGTGGGTGTCATTTCTGTTGACCACTGCAATTTGACAGTTTCTAAAACACTGACCTATCAGTGTTTGCTTATTGTGTCCTGCCTATCAGCAGCTAAGCTGTGGGAGGGCACACCCTTCCTGTGCATCGTGTCTGCTCAGCTCCTAGCACAGTGCTGAGCGCATAGCAGACACTCTCAGTATGGATGTGTTGAACTGACTGAGAAGGCAGTCGTGAGATAAAAATCACCGCAAAATGCTGTGGGGTATGAAAAGTTTCCGCTCCCTCTGTTCTGTATTTTCTGACATGCTGTTTCCAGCAGCGGCTATGGCATGGGACAGCAGGAGGGAGGCTTGGTCTGGCAGGGACCAGCGGAAGCTGGATATCTGCGGGGGCGGGAAGGGGGGGGAGAAGGAGGGGCTGCAGAGACTATTTTGGTTCTTAGGTGATGGTTTTGAGTGCCAGCATCTACTGGGATCACCTGGGGATCCTGCTAAGTTACGATTCTGAAGCTGCCACCAAGACAGGGTCCCCTGGGATGAAGAGGTCTCAGTTGTCAAGTGATGCTGATAGTGCAGGAAGTCTTCAGGGCAAACGTCACTGCATGCTGGAATCATGTGGATTCAAGGGTACTACCTACAAATTCTATTGTAATTGCACCACACACACACACACACACACACACACACACACACACACACACACACACGCACACACGCACATACATACACACGAGTACCCCTGATGGCATAGCATCTTACATTATACATAATTGGGACAAAGCAGATACTTTGCTGTTGCTTATCAACAATACTTTTAGGAAGGACACTGCATTTTTTTTTTCCTGCAAAACAAAGTTCTGCCACAAACTTGCCTGGGTCATGGTGACCTAGAAGAGGGTCAAACTCTTTGAGGACAAAGCAGATGAGGGCCCACCTCCTGCCCACCTCAGAGAGAAGAGGGGGCTTGGAACAGTGATGAGCTTGTGGCTCCCCAGCATGAAGAAAGGCAGGTCCCTTGCCTTCCCTTTGTATGGTGAATTGCATGAAATGATGACATTTATTTTAAAGGATACCAAGGGACCAATAGTTCTCTGGTTCATCTGCCTTTCCACCATTAGGAGCTCTATAAAAAGTTCCAAATTTATCTGGGTGGGATGGTTCGCTCCCATAGTTCTAACAGCTGGGAGGCTAAGATGGAGTTGCTGAGGCCAGCCTGGGTTACAACGAAGTGAGTTTCAGGTCAATCTGAGCTAGAGTGAGCCCCTGTCTAAAAAAAAAAAAATGAACAAAATACAAAGAACTGAAACCAAAAGAGCCAGTGTACTGGCTGGTTTTTGTGTGTCAACTTGATACAAAAGAAAGGAGCCTCCCTTGAGGAAATGCCTCCATGAGATCCAGCTGTAAGGTATTTCTCAATTAGTGATGGGGGGAGGAGGGACCATTGTGGGTGGTGCTACCCCCGGACTGGTAGTTTTGGGTTTTATAAGAAAGCAAGGTGAGTAAGCCAGGGGAAGCAAGCCAATGAGTAGCACTCCTCCATAGCCTCTGTATCCACTCCTGCTCCAATTCCTGCCCTGTGTGAGTTCCTGTCCTGACTTTCTTTGGTGATGAACAGCAATGTGGAAGTGTGAGTGGAATAAGCCCTTTCCTTCCCAATTTGCTTCTTGGTAATGATGTTTTTTGTAGGAATAGAAACCTTGACTAAGACAATCAGTGTTCCTCTCCTAAGGTTCAACATCGCCTAAGGCACCATCATTACAGTATGTAGAGCAGGCCAGCCTCAGACCCACAGAGATCTGCCTGTCTCTGCCTTCCAAGTGCTGGGATTACAGATGTGTGTTGGACCACGTCCGGCTGTTCTCTACAGTTTTTTGTTTTTTGTTTGGCTTGTCTTTTTTTTTTAGCTTTATTATTATTATTTTTAGATATTTTCTTTATTTACATTTCAAATGCTATCCTGAAAATTTCCTATACCCTCCCCCAGCCCTGCTCCCCTAAGCCAGAGTCTACATGGGTCTCATGGGATGAAGCCAAGGTGCAGTGAAACTATTTCTGCCAGAGGCTCCGAGGAAGAATCTTTGTTGTCTTTTCTAGAACATTCCTCATCATCTATTTTAAAGAGTCCATCTTTCAACCCGTGTCTCTGTAGTATCACTTCTGCTTTGGCCCATGTGGTGGTTTGAATGAGAGTGTCTTCCACAGGCTCAGTCATTTGACTGTTCCCTTCCCAGTTGGTGGTGCTGTGTAGGGAGGTGGTACAGCTTTAGTACATGGGGGGGGGTTGAGCCTCACTTAGCCTCACTCCAGTTTGACCTCTTTGCTTTGCATTTGTGGTTGAAGATGTGATTTCCCAGCTTCCTATTCCTGCTGACAGGTCTGCTGTCTGCTTCCACGCCTTCCTGTCATGCCAACCCTATCCCTTCGGATTCATAGGCTGCAGTAACGTCTTTCTTCTATTAGTTGCTCTGTGTGTGTGTGTGTGTGTGTGTGTGTGTGAAAGAGAGAGAGAGAGAGAGAGAGAGAGAGAGAGAGAGAGAGAGAGAGAGAGAGAGAGAGAGGGTTTCTTTGTTTAATGGCCCTGGCTATCCTGGACTTGCTTTGTAGACCAGCGTGCTGGCCTCGAATTCAGAGATCAACCTGCCTCTGCCTCCCCAGTGCCAGATTTAAAGGGGTGTGTCATTACATCTAGCTCCACTTGTTGCTTTTGGTCATGGTATTTTATCACAGAAACAGAAAAGTAGCCAATGCAGTCCACAGGGGCCACTGTCAGAGGCAGGCCCCGGAGAGCTTGGAAAAGATGAATTTGAGGGTTTGCAAAGTTGACTGGGTATTAGCTAATATTGGAAGGCAGAAATATGGCCACGGGAATGAGTGGAAGTCCTTGGGGTTAAAGAGGTGGGGATCCTTGGAAGCAGGGTGATGGGTGGTTAGTCTAGTGGAAGGGGGCTCTCTCAGGATAATGGCAGCATCTAGGGGAGTGGAAATCACACTGAAGACAGAAGGTGATGCAGGGCTGTCCTTATGACAGTTACCTGACCTATCTCACTGGCCATTTGCTCAGAAGTGCCCTGAGATCTCTGTCTTGAAATTCCTAATAATTTTAGTTTTTGCCTCTGTGTTGAACAAGGTTCAAAGGGACAGTGGCAGAAGGCCTGGGGCTTCGGGGGCCTCTGTCTACATAGTTCTGCCTCTACCATGGAACCCCTATCCCAGTCTTAGGCACACTTTCAAGTGGAACAGTTGAGGGGACTTTAATGAAAGCACTGTTTGAACATGTGGAGGCAGGGTGAGGGGGCATGAGATAGCCCAGTGGCTGGGCTGGCTTCTGTGGATGGCTTTACCTATGAGGTAAAGAGGCCAGGATGGAAGAAGCTGCTGACCTACTGTTCCCCTTCATGCCTAAGGTGGAGCATTGGAACTCCCCAGTGTCCTCTTCACTCTTTTAGGTTTGCCTGTGGCTCCCACAGGCTGAATCTAGTTAGAATTCGTGGGGGTGGGGGGAGGCTGGGGGATGCAGCTCCTACTGACAACCTTCTTGGTCTCCCACTGGAGAAGATGGTGAGAGGAAGTGTCACTGGTCAAGGTAAGAACTTGGACTAGTCAGGTTGGGGGAGCCTTGCAGAGCCTGTGTGGGTCCTGGTGATACTAGGCCAGTGGAGTCTAGGGAGGCTTGGTGGGTCTTTTACAATTTGGTGGGGTTCTGTTCCTTCCTCCCATAATCCTTTCCTGCCCAGGTTGAACTGGTTGGTTGGGGAGCGCCCTTGGAAACTAGAAACTTTTGTGGGTCTGTCCTGTGGGACCTGGATGAATCCCAGCTTACGCCTTGTCTCAGACTGCTTTGGCTAGCCTTGGTGAGGGGTGGAGGAAGCGTCCTCTCTCCCTTGGCCTGGACCAGCAACAGCTCTGTCTCGTGCTGTCAGGGCCTCCAGGATGTGACAAGCGGCAGATGGGCCTCTGATCAATGGACCCCGTCCCTCGGCAAGGACGTGGGGCCAGGGCAGGATGGGGGAGTGTTGGCTAATGGATGGGCCTGGGAGCCATGATGGATGGGCAGGAAGGAGCTGCCATTTGTCTTGGGAAGTGAGTGAGTTCAGGAGTCGGAGAAGGGAGGGCATGGATAGCGTGGAGGGTGGAGGGGGAGGAGGGGCAGAAGCAGAGCAGAGCAGGGCTGGGGAGGTGAGGGTGAGGGTACTTCGGCTGGGGAGGGGCAAGAGGAAGTCTTCCTGATTGAGTCAGAGCTCCCAGCCCTGGACCAAAGGGCGCTGATAGTCAGGAAGTCTCGCAGCAGCGTCCAGGGGAAGTAAAACCCAGATCACATGCTGCCTCCTGCTCTCATTCAGGGTGGTGTCAGGTCTTGGCATGATGTCCCTAAGTATCTCTTCCATCAGCTGCACCTCCTCCTTGATGTCTCTGATCTCACCTCTGCTCCATGGTGTGCAGCTTGGTGGCTTATTTTCCCTCCATCCCTAAAGATCTTTGCTGCAATCCACTGGGAGTGCCAGGTCACCTACCTGGGCCTGCTCCCTAGGGTCACACATCCACCCGCTCTGCCCTGTCTCTGTCTCCTACAATGTGTCCTCACCTGTTTTTTTTTTTTTGTTTTTTTTTTTGACGTTCGTGTTGTAGAAGCTGCCATCTTGGGTGTCATTTGTTTGATGGCTAAACTGTAGATGAAGTGAGGACATTGGACATTAACTCTTCTATCTGTGGCATGTTCCCAGGCAAGACTAGTTATGGGTCCCCAATACTTGCTGTGTGTGTAGATGAAGAGATTCAAATTCCAGCCCTGTCCTAGTTCACAACATCAGACCACACCAATGGCCTCAGAGTCTTCACCCACAGGATAGGGGACTGTCTTTTCCAGAGATTCCTGTGAGGACTTCCCAGGGCAGTGTGTACCAGCACAGGGCTCAGCATCTTCCCAGGGCAGTGTGTACCAGCACAGGGCTCAGCATCTTCCCAGGGCAGTGTGTACCAGCACAGGGCTCAGCATCTTCCCAGGGCAGTGTGTACCAGCACAGGGCTCCAGCTGCTGAATTCTGGAGAGATAGAGAATGCCTGAGGCTTTTGGTTGGGAGATGAACTGCCTTTTACTGAAGTCATCTATCAAGAAATATAAACTGGGGTTAAAGACAAGACAAGGTGTTGCCCTAAGGCCTTCTTAAAGCTTTAACAGTGAGCCACCAAGCCTGAGCACTTGAGCTAATCCCTGGGACAACATGGTGGATGAACAGAAAGGACTCTGGCAAGTTGTCCTCTGACTTCCATATACCTAACACACACTCGCTGATTAAATGTAATAAAAAATAAAAATAAAGTACTCAGAAACAGTG
This sequence comes from Mus caroli, assembly GCF_978045245.1. Lineage (NCBI taxonomy): Eukaryota > Metazoa > Chordata > Mammalia > Rodentia > Muridae > Mus > Mus caroli. The sequence continues at coordinate 20,688,901 of NW_028227257.1, read as the reverse complement.
AGCAGAGAGGAGAGAGAGAGAGAGAGAGAGAGAGAGAGAGAGAGAGAGAGAGAGAGAGAGAGAGAGAGAGAACCTTCAATGGGAAAGGATGTCTCCTAGCCACATACATTGTAGACCCATGGAGATTTGAAAACCGCGGTGTCTATGAAAAGCTCATAGGCTTGTACTAAACTAACAGTTTACTAAAGGTTACAACTAACTGTTCAACATGGAGACCGGCTTCTGAGTCCCCCACTGAGAGACAGTGGAGCCCTGGACACAAGCTTAGAAGGGGACAACTAAGGTCCGAGGAAGGAACTGGCTGCCAGGAGCTCTGGGAAGTCACTCTGGGAGCTCATCCGGTGTGTGGCCATTCTTTGCTTTGGAAGAAGATAGGTCAGAGCTGTGACTGGCTGTGATTGGGAGCTACTGAAATACAGGAGTGACTAGTGCCTCCCATGTCTACCCTCTGCACAGCATCTCCTGTGGGCATGCAGTCCCCTTTCCAGCCTTTATGTTGGGTGAGACGGTAGGAGGCTCTGTTCACTATGAATTCACCTGCATCTGGCCCTGACCCAGACACATAGGACCAGATGTGTCCCAGTCCCACCAGCCCACATTCCTAATCCCAATGTGGCTGTTTGGAAATAGGGATTTGGGGAAGTCAGGAAGTTAGAGTGAGGTCATGAGGGTGGTACCCTGGTGGCCTTGTAAGAAGAGGAACGGAGAGAAGATTTCTTATACATTCCTGAGTAAAGGGTAGGTCATGTCTAGGGAGTATATTGAAGTAGGCTGCCCTCAGTGAACCCCAACACGTGGGCGTCACATAGTTGCTTGAACACCCAGTTCCAGGTTTTACATGGTTTTCTAAGCCCCTAGTCGGAAATAGTTTGTTATTTAGCCATAGTTGAGTGTTTAGTTACTTTTATGTCACTATGATAAAATACCCAACACAAATGATTTAAGAGATGAAAGGTCTACGTTAGCTCATGGCTTCAGAGGGTCTCCGGTAATAGCTTGGATCCATGTGCTTAGCAGGACGTCATGACTATAGGCATGTGTTGGAGGAGAGCTGTTCACATCATCGTCGATTTAATGTCCTGTTGGTGTGATAAAATACCTTGACTAAAAAGCAACCCAGGGGAGAAAGCATTTGTTTTGCTCACAGTTCCAGGCCATAGCCCGTTACTTGGGGGAACTGAAGGCAGCAGGGACTTGAAGCAGCTGATTACATCACTTTCACAATCAAGAACAGAGAGAAATGAATGTACATCACTTTCACAATCAAGAACAGAGAGAAATGAATGTACGCATGGTTTGGGCTCAGCTAGCTTTCTCTACTCATACAGTTCAGGGCATTGTGCCTAGGGATTGGTGCCGCCCACAATGGGCTGAGTCTTCCCACATCCAGTAATCAAGAAAATGCCCCACAGGTATTCCCACAGGCTAACCTGAGCTAGATTAACCCTCACTGAGACTTATTTCCCAGGTGATTTTGGGTTGTGTCAAGTTGACAAAAGCAACCAGATCATCTTCAAAGGCTCTCTTCTGGTGACCTACTTCTTTCAGCCAGGCCCTGTCATGTTAAGATCCCACTCTCTTCCTCTGGCTGAGGTATAAGCCTTAAGAGGGCATTCCAGATTCAAGCTAGAGCACTGAATAAGTCTCTCTCTCTCTCTCTCTCTCTCTCTCTCTCTCTCTCCACTCTGTCTCTGTCTCCCTCTTCTTCTCTTCTCTTCTCTTCTCTTCTCTTCTCTTCTCTTCTCTTCTCTTCTCTTCTCTTCTCTTCTCTTCTCTTCTCTTCTCTTCTCTTCGACAATCATGGGTATCTGGCCTTGCTTCTATTTTGTTTGAGCTGCTGTCTCTCTGTTGCTCTACTGCATACTCCAGGCTAGCCCATGCTCTTACAGGGACTCTGTCTCTACTTTCTGTTTCAGCAGATGAGTTCAGGGATTGCAAATACATGTTTCCACATCTAGATTTTTACATGGATTCTGAGTTTGTGCAGCAAACACTTTATCCACTGAGCCCTCTCATCTAGCCTGTTTCTAATGGGATGAGGGGTGTGTGTGTGGGGGGGGAGGGGCGGGCAGCGGAGAAAGTGCACTTTGAATGTGGCAGAAATGGAGGAGATTGTAGCCAAAAAGAAACCATGATCAACTAGAATCCAGGACTGTGATTTCTGTAGACTATTCTCTGAAGAAATAGTCCTGTTTTCCTTTGCTTTTGATCTGAGCTGATCCCGTGACTTGGGATGCTGGCAAGTTCTACGGGGGACTGAGAGGTTAGAAACCACCCCCATGGCCATTGGGGGATGGTAACTTAGTGCTGGTGGGTCAGCCATGGAGGTTGGTCCCGGGGTTGTGGGCCTGACTCACCTGACAGAAACAGGTGGGAACAGTGCCAAGAAGTGAAGTTGAGTTTTGGAAACCTTTAAGTAAGATATCATTGTATTAAAACATAAGTTCGTGAAACGGCACTGTATATATTTCTCTGTGGATTTACAGGTCTGAGTGCTCATGTGTGGTTGTTTGGGTTCCCGTGTGTCAAATGCATGGTGTGTAAGATGAGCCTAATGGAAGAGAAAGGTCTGACTTGGAAATAGGGTGATGTCTTAGGCAGGGCAGAGGAATCAGGGAGGTGGAGAAAGAGTAGCTCTACTCCCCAACAGCCCCCACCTTTTTTTCTTTTTGAGACAGGGTCTCTTTATGTAGGCCAGGCTGGTCTTGAACTCACAATCCTCCTACCTCGGCCTCCTAACTAGTAGAATTACTGACATGTGGCTTATTTATCTCCACTTATTTAATGGTGAAACTCCATATATACAGCATATGTTTTGAAAAACAAGCCTCTGGCCTCTGAGAGCTGGGAAAGGGACTGTTCATGTCGAGGCCCCTGAGTCTCCCAGGTGTGTGCCTTGCTTCCCCACCAAGCCTCCAGGGTCTCCTTGCCCATGCATCTCTCTCAGAACCCTGGCGGTTTCATCGTGTTCTTGCAACCTGCCTGTGAGTGAGGTGACCCTTTGCCTAATGCCCTCCAAACCCCCAAGGATTCTGGCTGCAAGGCCTTGACTGTAGCACAGGGTGTGTGTAACCTCTCTCTTGCCAACTGTCTTCTAGTCCCCACATCTCCCGGGACCATCTTGGTGACCTAATTTGCCCCCTTCCAAAGAACTCTTCCTGCTGCCTCTGCCTGAGTCAGAGAGAGGCAGATACATTAGTCTAGCATTTATGATATCCCTCAAAGAGGTCTCCGGTTTAAAATGCAAGAGCGTCTGTGCAGGAGATGCCCTCCTCCTTCTCCGCATCCTCCTCTCTCCCTCCCCCTGCTTGTCACAGGGGCCCATTTCTACCCACAGTGGTGATGGTTTATTACAGCTTACTTCCTGCTGTGAGTAAATAAGTTTGTCTCCCTTTAAATTCCCCGGGCAATTAGGGGGAGGAGGACCAGTTCTGGATTAACATTTATTTCTTCAGACCGTTTATATGAGGCCATTTTCCTGCTGACAAATCGTGGGCCAAATTGTTCTCCAGAAAGTCTGTCTGAGGCAAAGGCATCGTGATTAAGCGGCCTGTGTAAATTTGGGGTCGTAAATCCTTTTCCTGGGTGGCTGGGATTTCTTCCTAGCACCTGCCATCAGAGGCTCAAAGAGATACTAATAAAAGGGCCCGGCATGTGCACCTGTTCCTGGGTTGTTAATGCTGCAGCTACAGAGGGAAGATGGGAGGGAGGTAGCTTTTACAAAACAGTCTGGCTCCTGGTCTTGGAGTCACTCTGCCTTGTCAGGTCAGGGCCAGTCAGTATCAGGACCCAGAGGTGCAGCTGGCCAGAAGGGTCCAGAGCGGGAGCAGGGGCTTGGCCTGGAGCTCAGCCATTGTAGCAAGGAGAATCCCCTATGAACAGCCATGAGCTTAGGTAAGGGCCAGGGGTGAGCAGGGTGCTCATGGATCTCAGGTGTGGCCTGCTGGACAGATGTCATCGGTGACGAGAGACAGATGTGAGGCAGCAGGTAGAGAGCTGTGAGCACTGAAGAGAGAGTGGGCAGAGCTCTAGGGCTCAGGATGGAGCCCTGGCCATTGACACGTCATCTCCTTGACTTCATCCTCTTCATTGTCCTCCCCTCCCTCCTCCCCCATCCTCTCTATTCACCATAGGAAGTTGATGTTCTTCAAATAGGAGGTCAAAGGGTAAACTCACTTGCTCTGTCTTCAGACATCCCCAGCAAGGGACAGAGATGGTGACAACTCTCCTGAGGCATCGTGGAGGGGCTCAGCCTTTTTAGACACAGACTCGAGCTCATTCTAGGCGGAGGAGGTCTGCAGGCATTTAGGAAACGGCACACTGCCATGCATAGATGGCCCGCCCCTTTCCCTAGTCCCAGCACAGAAGCACGAGCCTCTGGCTCAGTCCTCAGAAAGCCCAACTTGAGGGCCCACCCCATGTCTCCATCCCGGTTCCTGTCTCTCATGCCTTCTCCAGCCCAGCAGGCAGGCCCTGGGCACAGAGACTCCAGGGCAACCCCAACCCCCGTATATCTTGAAAGGCAGTGGTTACGTGATCAAGTGCTTGGTATCTGGGCCAAAATGCCCAGGTTAGACCCCAGCTTGCTTCTTCCTAGCCATGTGGTCTCAGCCAAATCCTTTGCCTCTCTTGTTCCTGTTCTGGAACATGAAGGAGACAGTGGTGGCTTGCCACCTGTTTTCTTGCTGCCTTGTTCCAGTGGGAATGAATAGGCTTTATGTATTTGCCTGGGGAGAAGAGAAGTAGGGTTGTCTCTGACTTTTGACACCTTATTGGTGGATCTTAACCCAGGGATGGGTACAGTATTAGAAAAAAGAAAAGACAGGAGAAGATCCCTGGTCTCTGAGAGTCTGATCCTTGGGTCAAGACAAAGCAAGGTGTTTGGGTCAAAGGTCTCGGACCTAACTCCTTACCGGCAATCCTGGGCCACTGCTGGGGTGGTGACTGGACAATGGATAATATCTGCCTGCCATGTTTCTCTGTCTAGGGCTCTTGTTGCCAGGGTTGCTCTCACAGCAGCTTGGTATTCAGTCTCTCAGTTCGGGTATTTCTTGGGTTAGCTCCCTTGTTACTTGGGTTATTTACTTGGGTTAGTTACTTGGGTTAGTTACTTGGGTTAGTTGGAAAGGAAGGCTCTGCTCCATCCTCTCTCCTTAGCTGGTGGGCTGCCATCTTCTCCCTTTCCCATGACATCTTTCCTAGCTTCTTGTATCTGTGCCCACATGTTCTTCTCCCATAAAGACAGGGACTCTGGTAAGTAAAAGTGTAGACTAATGGCTTCCGTTAAGGGCAACACCTCTGTAAAGATTCTGTCAGCGAATAAGGTCACACTTGGAGATGGCCAAGGTTACAGTTTCAACACGTGAAGGTTTGGGTATGAAGTCAGCTCCTAGTACCTCCCACCAGGCTGACTAAAGACAGGAGGGACTGCTATTCTACAGGTGAAGATTCAAGGCTGCCGGAGGTTGAACTGGTCCGGTAGTGGAGCCAGGTAGGAACAGGTTTACTGGGTTCCTGAGCCAGGCTCCAGCCAGACCCTCCCTGGTCACTGCAAGGGCAGAGAGCGGACTCTTGCTGAGGCCTTCCCTGTATGGCTTCTTCCCTGAGTCTGGTTAAGGTCCTGCTGACTTCAGTGGCAGGGTGGAAGGCTGAGGGGACAGGGGAGATTTCAGTCTGGAGTTTCATTATCTGGGGCCTTTGTCTCTCTGTACATTGGCCTCCATGGGTCTCCATCTTATTACCCAGTCTAGGTAGATTTTTGCTTGGCTGAGCTGAGATCAAAAAGTAATTTTTCTTTTTGAAACAGCCAATTAGAAATTCATTTATTTTCACATTACGGACATTTGGCAAAAATTTCTTTGGCAATTTAGATCCATTTATATAGTCTGCATAAAGGGAGACGGTAAGGCTGAGGCAAAAAAACCCATGAGGGCCCCAGGCAAAAATTAAATGCAGAATCATGTATTAGAAATGAGATGTATTTACTATTGTTTTTGAAAATTAATGGTGCATTTTTAGCTTTTATAATGTAATTTAATGATGCAATTCATCTAATAATAATAATAATAAAAAGAACACATTTGCACTCAGTCACAGAGACCTTCTGGGGCACAGCGCGGAACACCTTGTCCGTGGGTAAGGGTTAGAGAGAAGTGCTCGGGGCCTCTCTCTGTTAGACAGAACAGAAAAATAGTCTGCGTGCCGATGTGTGTGTATGCTGTGTGTGAGTTCTCTTCAGGCGTATCAGTGGAAATCTAATAAAAAGAACATTTCCTTTTTCTATACGGATATCACTGTATAGGAGCAGCCGTTGCTTCTAGAATATTCCAGAATGTTGACTGTCCCAGCCTGCTGAGCTGGGATTCTAAGACCCTGGGAGTGGGAATCATAAATCAGCTTAGAGCTGTATGTGGGTGGCTTCCTCCTGGGCTCTGGTGGTGTGCAGGGTTGGGTGAGGGTTTGGGGTGATAGCGTTTCTTAGGGCATGTCTAATGTTGCTTTGAAGGAGGCAGTCACACTTACTGGGTCCAGGGTCCCATTGGTCTCTTGGCTCCAAACACCTTTCACATTCATGGCAAAGTGGTGAATTTCCACATGCTGTTGGTCTTATTGGTGGGTTATGGTTAGACAGTGTCCAGCTGAAGGATCAGGGAAGGAAGAAACTGAGAGGTAGGGATGGGTAGGCAGACCCTAAACCAATCCCTGGCTTGGGACAGACTTTGGGGGTTGCTTGTTGTTTGAACCTAAGCTGCCAAAGTGGAGTACATTCTTTGTCTTCTTCATGGTGTGTTTCCAGCCCTACAGTGTGTCATGGATACTCATTAGATGACTAAATATATATGTCTTTGGAATGCTGGGGATAAAATCCCAGGCTTTGTACATACTGGGCAAGCCCCTCTCCCTGATTTGTATACCTGTGACATTTTTGACTGGTAGATTGACTGATCCACCCAGGATCAACACATTGCTTCAGCACTGAGCTCACCCTCTCTCCGGTTCAGTGAGGAGATAGTTACTGTTACTATCACTCTGTTCCTAGGAGGCTCTGCTGGCTCAAGTTCATTAATGCAAAGAGAACAGGCTCCTGTCTGTTCTACCTGTGAGTTCTGGCTCTTAACTGTACCAGTACATTCGATGAGTGAATAGACAGATGGGTGGAAGAATGAATGGATGAGTGGATAGAAGAGCAAATGGGTGGATTAATGAAAGAATGAACAGGCATATGGAAGAATGGATGGATGGATGGAAATGTGACTGGTAGGAGGGATGGCTCTTCTTAGGGTTGCCCAATGAAGAGTCATGACCTGAGCTCAGATTTTTTTGATTCCAAATGGAGAACTTCTTTACTCCACCCCCATTTCCTCCTCAATAGGAAGCTGTGGACAGAAGATGTCTCTGTGATTACAGGGTGAGGGGGTGCAGGTCATCAGGGTGGAGGAGACCAGTCGACAGCCCCAGTCGTCCTCTGGATGCCAGGATTCGAGAGGAGGTGAATCGAGTTGGGTGCAGAGTTCTCCAGGGGCTCAGGGCCTTCGGTGTGCTCTTTCATTTAAACATCTACCATGTGCCTCAGGGAGTTGATTCTCTCAGCTGTGAAATGAGGCTGATCCCTCGGTTGTGTCTCAGCTGGTATCCTGGTGGCGTGAGTGGACAAATCCATTCTGTATCCTGGCAGGTACTCCCCCACACCTTCCCCTTGGTGTTCTCCACCGACAGTGAGGTCCCCAGATGCTCTGAGACACCCTTTATCAGCTGGAGACAGTCTATATATCCGGATGCTGGGAAGCTAAACTCGGATGCTCCTTGCAAGAGTGCTTTAAATGGAGGCAAGAAGATGCCAGGCACAACTTAAACCACACCTGTGCCTCAAGCTGGCATCAACTAGAATCAGAAAATCTCTTTTCTCAGGGCTGGGCCATAACCTTAGACACACTCACCTGGAACTCACACAGTGGGTGCCATGATGTGTGCGTGCGTGTGTGCGTGCGTGCGTGCGTGCGTGCGTGCGTGTGTGTGTGTGTGTGTGTACATGAGCCCACTGTATCCTTCCAGTACCCCTGTTCAGCAAGGGGTGAACCTTTCCTCACTCTGCAGAGGCCAGAGAGGTCACAAAAGATTGCTCAGGGTTACACCACTGACAGGAGGCAAAACTAATAGTGTTTCCTTAGGTTAGAACTCAGCTGTTCAACACCATGGCCCTTCTGCCTCTATGAACGCATATCATGAAGATAAAAAGATACTTAGGCATGCATATGAGTATGCACCTAAAATCAGAGGTCCATGGAGTGAAGTAGAGATGTATTATAGTCATAAGGCTCCTCAGACATAGATATATACACATATGCTCACAGGCTTTTATACCCATGCATATACTTGATACGCATATACAGGTGTATATGTAGGTATGTATAGCCACATGTAACTCCACACTATAATCACCCCCTTACCCCCACTCACTTCCATAACATACCTCCACATTCATTTCCACGCCCCTCTCACGCACCTGCACACATGCCACAGTAACCACACAGATACATAACACGTGGACACATTGCTATACATGAATGTACAAGATCTGCACAAGGAAGCAGCGCTGAACATTCCCTTCCCCACCCCCAATTAAACACCGGGATGCCTGCGTACTCAGGTGGACACTCACACCCTCACAGATGAGGACACACGTCTAAGATACCCCCACGTATATAGAGGGCCCCCCCTTCCACACCCTCAGGCACCATGATCCAATTTAAACAGAAAAGGAAAAAAGCAAGTTGAAAATTGGAGGGGATAAAAAAAAAAAAAAGAAGGAAAGAAAAAGGCTTCACAAAGTCTGAAGCTAATAAGCTGGAAGTGGGGCCTGTGCTCCACGATATCAATAACTCAGTATTGGGTTTCCAAAAAGACATCACATAATTTTTCAATGAGAAATCCATGAGTCCGGAGATGCTGTTATGGTGTGAATTACAATGCGTGCGGCTTGTCAGCCGTCCCTGTCAGCACTTTCTGGACGCCTTTGAGGGTGGGAGGCGCTGCTGTGGCAGCGGGATGGTTACTGTTATTATTATTTCCTCTCTTTGGAGCCTCAGATTAAGAGCACAGAAGCAGGTGGGTCCTGGCCGCCTCCTGCCCTCCCCAGGTGTACCCAAGTCCAGTCCTGTGCAGCCTGATGGCTTCCTGAGCCTGGCTCTTGGCTTCCTCTCTGCTGTCTTGAGGCCTGTTCTGAGACGTGATGACTTTTGGGGACCAGGACCAGGGGATGTGGGTGTGGCTGCTGTCTGGGAATGAGAATGCTCTGCACATCTGTCACCTGAGGGGTCAAGAGCAGGGCCTGTGGCTGTCTTCTCAGGCCACTTGAGATCAGATTTTAGTTCAGGAATGAAGGGATCAAAAGCCTTCCGATCGTAGAACTCTACTAAACTTGGAATCTGGGAGGCCAAGAGGAGAAGAGACCTTGGCAACTAGATATGGTGCTGGGATGGATTGTGGGAAATATGTATATGTATGTGTATATGTATGTATATGTATATATGTACGTATAGACTATATACATAGTAAATGGTGACTCTTTCATTTACAATGGAAGCAGGATTCTCCAAGTGGTCACTGGTGCCAGCTTGTGAGCCACAGGGAACAGAAGACAGTAGCCTGTATTTAGCTACAGAGGCAGCCCTGCTGACTGAACACTTCTGAGCTATTGGGGCTGCTGGTTACACAACATTATTGAAGCAGGAATTTGACAAATGCAGGGTCCTGTTTTGTATACTTCCACAACTCTCTGGGCTCAGCCTATCACTGAATGTGTAGAGGTGAGTGTGAACGCATTTAGCTCCAATGTGTGGAACTTCCTTGGCCAGTATGAGACACACAGGCTTAGAGTGAGGTTCTCAGTGTCTAAGTTCAAATCCTGGCTCTTCCTTTTGCTGAGTATAGTTGTAGGTAGATTATCTAACCTTCCTTCTGCTTCAGTACCCATGTGGTAGGGTTAGTCCCTTGTTCCTCTCTGCAGTGATTGGGATCGAGGGCTTTGGCACGGGCATATCTGTTTTGCATCATTCAACTCAATATATCTGGATCACTGAGAGAATCATAAAACCTGTTTAAAGTTGTACAGTGAACAGATGGTAAAGCAAGGATTCAAAACTGCCTCCAGACCCTGGGGACATCACTCCTGTGCAGGCAGGGCAAGGGAGAGACAGGGTGAGGACCTCCCAGGCTTCCATCTGTGTGTGGAGTGTGGGGCACACTTCAAGGTCACACCTTGTTCTCTGGGACAGAGTTTGGTTTTGGAAGCACTGCTTTTTGGTTACAGGGGTTCTGAAAACCTGTGGATGAGAAAAGACAGACCCATGGTTGGAGGACTTATCATGGAGTGTTAGATAGTCTATGACCCAGTGAGGAACGGCCTGAAAGAGAAGCATACTGTGGAAGTGACAGGAGTCAGGGAGACAGGCAGGTAAAAATAAGCCACCTGGGTCTGAAAACTATTGCCAGGGGAGAATTCATGATGTGTGAAGTACATGTAGCCAGTTGTCCTTTGTATAAACTCACATACCCACATCACAGGGCAGGGAAGGAGTTTTAGTAAAGAATATTGGATATAATGTTCTGTGGTTCCGGGGGACACTGCCCTTTGTTCGCATTCTGGTGACTTCTCACATGTCTCTTCAAGGATCCAAGGGGGAAGGGTCTGCAGAATGGATTTGGGTATGCTGATGGTATCCAGGCATTTGCCCTGTGGAGCTGGGGACACAGGCTTAGGAGGGAAAGAGAGGGCTGGCTGGGTGCAGAGGTTTGGTGATGCTCTAGCTTCTTGTCTTGTGCCCAGGGCAAGAGAGGTCACCTCTTGATGCCTGAGCCATATATCTATGCAGAGACACAGTTCAGACTGTGAGGATAGATGGTGTTGCCAGCACCATGGTACACAGGCATCTGTGCCATGGGGCGCAGTCACCTTGTCCATGGGTGTGGCTGTCCTGTCTTTCTCTTCCTTAGAGACTCTGAAGTCCCCAGAGCAGGTTTTGCCTAATCCTACTTTGCTGGACATACCACCACCATTGCATATTGACATTCATGAAAATTTTGTCTTAGAGAAGGGCTGGACAGTTTCCAGTTCACACCATGATAATTTGTCTGTGGGCATCTATGTGTCTGGCCCAGGCAGATTTTAGTCCTGTCCAGGGTAGGCCCACGTATAGTCACACAGGTTATGCCCTGCATGTCCCAGGAGGGACCTTTTCCAGGGTAAGGTGATCTGAAGTGCACCAAGAGATGTAGACCATATTGATTTTGGGTTTGGAAGGTGTGGTGAGTGCAGAGGCCCTGGGGCAGGAAAGAATTGCTCGTTTAAGGAACTACAGGAATGTTACTATGGGTGAAGGATCAGAAAGCTTCAGGAAGCACCCGGAGGGACCTCCTTTCAAGTGGCTGCTTGTTTCCAGATGAGTCCCTACAACAGGAGCCCAGTTATAGGAACTTGGGGTCACCAGAGCTAGGGGAAGCCTGGTAGAGTAATAAGGCTCTTACTTAATACTTCTATTGAGCTACCAGAACACTTCATCAGAATTTCCTACGAACTCCAATAAAGCTGGAGAGAATCTGGTTCAGTACTTGAAGGGCAAATTCTACAAAGGGAAACCAGTGTTGAAGTAACTATAGCTCTGTGCCAGTGGACTGTCCAGTCTCAATCCTGTGTGTCAGAGAAGCCTCAAGCTGCAGCATCTGGCTGGTGTGGTCCATACCATGGTGCAGAGACCAGGTGCCTTCCCTCTTGTAGCTTCAGCATCTCTTATGATCAATGGACAAGGGCAGATTAGAGAGAGAGAGTGTCCGGTAGGATGTTTGCCAAGTCAGTCTTCTGCATTACTTCCTGTCATCTTTTATTCTCTGGAATCCACTTACTGGCCATAACCAGTTGCAAAGTAGACTGGGAAATGTAGTCCACTCTGACATTCTTCACACAGAGGTGGTAGGGGCTGCTGAGCACAGCCGCTCTTGCTATGAGCCTTTATCTTTGGACCCAACAAGAGCATTGGATATCACAGTTGCCATGTCCCTACTCTGACCAATAAAATCAAAACCTCTGGGTACCTGCGTAATTGCAAGTGTCCAGGACATTCCGGCACGAAGCTCCCTGAGACTGGGCGTCACGCATGTGGAGAGAGGAGCTTCCGGGACTGTGGTTCCAGCAATGCTATTGTTCCATGAGCTCCATGGTCCTTGTGACAGGTGGCGGGCTGCTTAGAAATAAGATGTTCGGCTATGCTTTGACAGAACAGAGAAAATGTAAGAGGCACTTTGGCTGCAGAGAACAACTTAATGGCCCCTCCTAGTTGAGAAGGCGAGGGTGGGAAAAGGTGATGACTCCTTTTCTCAACTTGAGTGGAATCACGAGTCTCAGGAAACAGCTTGAGAGGGTGCAGATGTACCATGGTGAAGAGTTGAGAGAAGATATGAAGCAGAGGAGGATGGGAAGGAGGGAGGGAGATGAGGAGGGAAGAAGAAGGAAGGAGAGGGAGGTAGGGGGACTGTGCTAAGCACATAGAGAAAGCATGAATAATGAGAAATACTCAGACAAATAATGGACAAATGTCCTCTTAGGAAACATCATGTCCAGACTGACACGGGACATAGTTCTCTGTTCTGTAATTGTTCATTCTGAAACTTTTAATAAGACTCTTAAATACAACAGCTTTGTACTAATGGTCACTTGAAAGCATGGCGAAAGTTTATGTTAGAGTTCTTATTTGGCTTTTGGCTGGAAAAAATGCTTCTGACTAATGTATGCAGCCAGACCAGATGACTTATTACTGGATAAGCTAGTGACACAAAGACGCAGGCTCAGAAGACAGTCTCCCTCTGCAGCCACTGTGCTAGACTGCCTCATGTTCTCCCTCTTCAGATGGATGGAGCATGCTCCTGTAGAGCTCCTGGACCTCTTCTTTGGCAGGCATCACTAACACATCCTTGGGAAAATCCTGGAGGGCCCCAGAAACTGCTCCTTGGACCCTTAGGGCTCCTGATCCAAGCAGTCACCATGATAGGGTAGAGGTGATGTGAGAACCTCACTTCTGCTAAAGGGTCAATGGAAATGCAACACATGGGATTATTACAGTCCCCATCCAAAGCAGTTACGCATCTTGTGCCCTGGGGATGGAGGAATGTCCCCTCACTTTCGAGGTAGCCACTACTGATCTTGTTGATATTTAGAGGCTACCTTTTCTCTGTGGGGTGCTGAAGTCTTGCAGAGAAGGGTCACTGACTCCTGGGTGCACCACTGAAGAGTGGCTAACATGTGTGGGGGGGTCCCACTGAGTGCTGCTTTTCTCCTGATGCTGGCCTCCCTTGTTGAGTCTGAGGCCTCATCCCAGTCTGAGGGCTCTTCTTTGCTTTGGAGGGTCTATGGGGCTGCCAGACTCAGCCAGGCTGCGTAGAGACACATCAGATACACCTACAGGCAAAGTAGAGCCCAGGGGGTTGTTGCCTTGATTGTCCTACTGTGGCATTAGCTAAGGGGTTGTTGCCTTGATCGTCCTACTGTGGCATTAGCTAATTTTTTCTTCCTCCATAGTGTTCCTAGTTACAGCTGAACTGCTTTCCCTAGGCTCCTCCTTGGCAACCCCCACAGAGTGCCTTTCTCTCAGAGCAAAAGGGTGGGGATGGGGAAGGGTTGGGGGAGGGGGAGGGGGAGGGGGGGGGAGGAGTAAGAATCATTCAGAATGAGGCCTAGGCTTGGGTTTCTGTCTTGACTCATTCCTTCCTCACAGGGTGAGCGTGGGTAAGTCACAGACTTCCTTGAACTATCCTTTATAAAGGGAGGGCACTACCCCTGCTGGGATCTGGGGATGATTAGCAACTGTCACCTCTGCTGCTCCTTTTTTTTTTTTAATTTTTATTTTTTGTCAATGTGACCCAAACCGGAGTCATCGGGTGGGGTGGGGGGTGGGGTGGGGTGAGGAAACTCAACTGAGGGAAGACTTCCATTAGATTGGCCTGTGGGTGAATGTGCGAGGCATTCCCTTAATTAATGATTGATGTTCGAAGGCCTAGTCCATTGTGGGTGGTGCCATCTTTGGGTAGGTGGTGCCATCTTTGGGTAGGTGGTCGGGGCTGTATATGAGAACAGGCTGAGCGAGCCATAGAAAGCAAGCTAGAAAGCCTGGTTCCTGCCTCAAGTTCCTGCCCTGACTTCCGTTCACGATGGAGCACAGGCTGTAAGCTGACACCCTTTAGGTCATGGTGTTCCTCACAGCAGCAGAAACAGACCAGTGCAGAACTCTGTTCTCTGAGGGACTGGGGGTGCCAGCCCCTCCTTCCTTGCTCCTCTCCTTGCTGCTGCCTTCTGAGTTGTGCCAAGGTGGAGAGGGGGCATTAGGCTTTGTGTGTGTTGAAGGGAGACTCCCTACCTGGGGGTGCTTCAACTCAGCCCTCCCTCATCTGTTCCAGGAGGGTAGGCTCCCGACTTTCTTTCAGCAGACTCAAAACCCATGTAAATCAGGATCGGAGCACCTGCAGGCTAAGGAAATGCTGTTCCGAGGGCTGTTTTATTTGCCAGAGTGTTCAGGGGCCTGGGATTGGCTTGTAGTCTCTCCTTAGTGCTTCAGGAGGGTTTGCAGCTGAGGGGAAACAGGGCTGTTCTGATCTTCTGGATGACATGGGGTGGGGGCAAGGGTTCCCCTCCTGGGCACCTTTGCCCAATCAGTACCCACACCCACGGGAGGCACCCCCTCTTGTTCAGTGTGCAGAGGAGCAGCTGCTGGTGGTGGGCGGGTGGGTGAGGGGCAGTGGGCAATAGCTCTCTCACGTTCTCCGTGGACACCCCAGAAATCACCTCAGCAGCTGGGAGACTCTGTGTTCCTTCCCCCCTCCCCCCCGCCCCTCTCCCAGCATCTTTTCGGTTCCCTTTCCGAGCTTGCTTCTTGTTGCTTGTGTCAGCACTGAGTGGCAGGTGTGCTAACTCCAGAGACGGAGCTGTGCCTGCTACAGCTCTGGAAAGACAGTGTCTACCGGAAGAGAGTCAGGAGTTAGGTGAGTGCAGAGAGCTGATGCGAAGGATGCTGAGGACAGGTGGGAGGCACAGGGTGCTGTGCAGCCATGCTTGGTGTAACCCAGTGGCTGGCTCCATCCTGTGGTTGGGTGGAGGGGGACGATCCCTAAAGTTACTGAGAAAGCGGGGCCTTGCCTTCCTCCTCCCCACTCCTCTTTTGCTTCCTTCCATCTCTCCCTCTCTTTCCTTTTACTTCTCCCTCTTCTCACCATCACAAAGGAGTTAGGAGCTTGTGCAGTCTCCCCGGCTGGAGGTAGCTGCAGGGACTCAGACAAGGACCTGGTTTCTAACAACTGTTCATCAGTTGTCATGTGGATGGAAAGTCTGAGGCTCGTTGGGAGGAAAGTCAGGGCTCGTTGGTTGAGAGCCTGGCTATGCGTACACTGGTCAGAAATCTCTGGAAGGGAAGAGGATTGCCTGGGCCATGGTGGCGAGGGCACCCTGAGTAGGAGGTACAGAGACGGGAGGACTGGAAAGGATTTGGTTGTCTGAAGGGAGAGCAGCTTTGGGATGTGCTCATGCAACCCTTAACCTGCAGGCATGCTGTATGCGGGACGCCACGCTGACCTGATTTATCAATCAACAGATGCCCATTAAGCCCTAGTGCTGGGTAGCTATTTCCTCTGTGTTCAGCCTTTCCGGAGTTGGGGAGGGGTTCCCAAGACTCAAGAAAGAGAGATGTTTCCAAGGCGTAGGAAGCTCAGGAAATCACGAGATTCACAGGGCTCCTTGCAGGGAGAGAAAAACAGTAAACACCTGCTGGCAGAGGAGACTGGGGTGGGGCCCCGCAGGAAAATTGGCAGGGAGCTTAAGGGATGCAGCTTGCGTGAGCTGTCACTCATGTGCGGTGGGCGTTCCCATGAGGCTGCTGCCTGAGAGTTACTCATGCTCCTTCTGCAAGCAGCATCAAGCCAGTGAGCTGGACCGGAATTGTGCTTATGCTCCGGCATGGGTACCCTATCTTGAGCGAATCGATGTTTGTTCATCTCTTCCTGGGAAAAAGTCACACAACACCCCACCATATATGCCAATCACTGGGAGTTCAGTGGAGAATAGACAGTCAGGCTGAGATGCAGGCTCCTGATCTAATGGAGAAGGCAGACAGTGAACACAATAAGGGACAAACCTGGGGCCATGTCTCTGCTCCTTGCTGCGTCATATGATCTGTAACTGTCCAGCATTCTTGGCTCCCAGAGTTGATCGTGCTTGGGGAGGTACCTGTTTTGGGAACAGAACTGTGAAGTAGCTAGCCTATAGATGTGATCTGGGAAGGGTGGTGTGGAGATGCTGAGCAACGGTCTAAGGTCACAGCCATTAAAGGTGTACAGTGAACCCACAAATCTCAGGCATAGGCAGTCTGAGCATTACATCCACACATTCTGGAAGTCCACACAGGACCTCGGGATAAGAGAAATGCAGGTACCTCTCCCTAAAAAAATGGGGTTGTACAAATCTGGGCACTCACTTATGGGGTTCAGGGTAGTAGAGAAGTCTTCAGAGAGGTGAGAAGTCATATAGGAGGCTCTTGGGAACTCTTCTAGACTGTCTGGTTAAGGGAGGACAGAAGAGTGAAGAAGAGGGAGGAGGGGCGGAGAGGGAGTGGTTGGAAGAAGGAGAAGAAGAGAGAATGAGAGGAAGGGAAGAGGAGAAAGAGGGAGATACATGGGTGGGTGGGAGAGAGAGAAAGAAGGAGGGAGGGGAGGAGGATGGAGGAGGGAGGGGAAGAGGGGGGAGGAGGGGAAAAGGAGGAAGGGGAGGAGGGAGGAGAAAACAGAGGAGAGGAAGAAGCACAAAGAGGAGGAGAAGTGAAGAGTAGGAGAATTCTCTAACTGCATCCTACCTTCCAAATCTGGACTCTGGCTCCTTTCCCCCTGAATCCCCAGCACCAAGGCCCTGGGACTCCTGTGTGAGCCCCCTGAGCTGCCATCTATGTCATCTTTGGGATTGACCTCTTGAGGTACTTTCTTCCAGGAACTCTTGGTGTTTTGGACCCAAGTCTGAGAAACTCTGCGGGCTCCTCCTCTTGCTTCTTTCTTTCCTTCCACTTTGGCTCAATTCATCGAGATGGTGAGCTGTGCTCTTCTGAGGTCTATGGCACCTGGGCATAACTTTATTCCCTCCATAAGAATAAGGATCCTAGGAACCAAGAATAGTTTATCAGTGGAGATGGCACCTCCAGTCATCACACAGGCTGGCCACACGATGGCGCCATGGGACCATCAAGCCATGGCCAGCCTCTCCTAGGTGCCCTGCTTACCCTGGTGGCATTTCTGTCTTGTAAGTGGTCCACTGGAACCAAGAGTTTTCTGCTCTGTTTGGTCACTGTCACCTTCTCATTTCCATCCATGAATGCACACCCTCATACACAAGCACATATACACACATACACCCACCACACACAGAACACACAGATGCAACCACATAGTCACATACCACATGAAGATCGCACACTCTAAACAGACTACACATATACACAGTCTGCATACAGACCACACACACACATGGAGCCACAAACACATGCAACCACACACATCAGACTGCATGCATACAGACACATACATAACATACCATACAGACCACACATACACAATTGCACACACTACATAGCATATTATACATACCACCTTAGCACCCCAGAGGGACTTGGGGGAGGAATTTAGAGGGCTCCCTATTTTCTCAATCTCCTTCCCTACCTGCCCCACTCCCTCCACCTCTCCCCCCTCTTTCCACTTCCCCCTCATCTCTGTTCTTCCTCTCCTTCCTCATTTAATGTATCTGGGCAGTGACTTGCGTCCTGATCTGCCTGGCCAGATGGACCTTGTTTGCCCACATGGGGTCCCATATAGGTCTCTTGTCCCACAAGCTCTCAGCCAGAGGTGACACAGGAAAAGGTTGCCTCAGGCTCCAGGACCCTGAGAAGGAACAAGAGCTCAGAGCTCTAGCCAAACATGATGCTGACCACTGACCAGCTGACCAGCGTGCCTAGTGGTGCCCTTTCAGACATGGTTTGGAAGCTCATGGTGCCACCAGAAGGACCAGGAGAGAATGGCTCCATGTGGCACTGACTGGGAGAAGTGACCAGAGCGAATTTTAGGAGTGCTCAGAGATCTGTGGCGAGTTAGAGTTATAACAACTGTGGCGGATGAATGACACAGGGAAGGGCCATCCTGCCAAGTACTTAATACCTAGGGCCATCCTGCCAAGTACTTAATACCTAGTCGCTGTGCTGGGCCCTCTGCACAGGTTCTATGTTTTACTTTGATTACCTGGTAGAGCAGGTAGGGGGTGAGGTTCATAAGCCAGGACTGGAGGCAGACTCTGTTTTAAGGCAACAAAGCCCAGCATACAGGCAAGCTAGGCACATTTGATTTTAGGGCTGGAGAGGAAACCCCACCAGCTTACTCCCGGTTACACAGGGGCCATTGTTGCAGGCTTTTTCATTTCTCAGCCATTGTTTTCCTGTTGGGAGGATTGTCCCGCAGCTGACGTCGGAGCCTGATTTAATGAAGCAATAACCAGGGAAATGACTTCCAATTGATTATTAAGCATTTGTTTATTAGTGTGCGGTATCTCTGACCCCAGTAGCTGTTAAGTAGTCATTAAATATCAAGGAAGATGGTTCTGTTTATATATTTTGTTTATTTACCGTCATGAAAACATCATTGCATCAATTAAATGTCGATTAGGGGGCCTGTGATTTGAATTAGATTATATACACAGTGTCAAATCATTTTCATGTTTCCGAGATATAATCTATTTTTGTTTTGATATTTGGTAAGACTCCTTCTGAGTGTTAGGGGCTGAGGCTGCCTGAGGTGATGCTGGGCTTCAGCGCCCTTCCCCGTCGCATGTTCCTTTCTGACTTTGCAGCCTGGGACAGTGTGAATGTGGGTCTGTTCAAAGTGGTCATTTGTGGAGGGGTTGGCTAGTTTGCCGCTGTCATTTTTAGTTTAATTAATTTTTTTTTGCTCCTTTCTGCCTCCCTTCCTCCTTCCCTCTCCTCCCTCTCTCTTTCTTTCTCTGTTTGTGTGAGCATGCATATGTGACTGCATGTTTGCGTGTGTGTGTGTGTGTGTGTGTGTGTGTGTGTGTGTAAGTAAGCCCCTAGTTGATAATAGGTATCTTTCTTAATTGCTTTCTACTTTATTTATTGAAACAGGGTTTCTGGAGAAACCTGGTGCTAGCTGAGCTATGCAGCTTGCCCCAGGCATCCCATCTCTGCCTTCTAAGGGCTGGGATATAGGAGGCTGCCATTGTCAGTCTTAAACATGGGTGCTGGAAATCCAAACCTGGGTCCTCATGCTTGCAGGTAAACACTTCAGCCACTGAACTACAGTCTCTTTAGCCCTAAGATAGTTTCTTAAAAACAAACAAACAAATAAACAACAACAGACTCCAGCAGTCATCACAAATCCTTCGGTGTTTCTCTCCAAGGTTGTAGAACTGAGTTGCAGACATGAAACTAAACTCTAAAGCCAGAGACGTTGACATCGGCAATGTGTCTTCTCCTATCATAGCTGAGAACGGTCTTCACACACAAATTCTTCTATCTTAAACAATGGTTCAAAAGAAAGTTCAGAGGGTACCAATTTGAGAAAACAAACAAAAATACTTATGAGAAACACCTGTACATATTTTAAAACTTAGTTTGGAACAATGAACATAAATTCTACATTATTTACCATGTACATGATTTTTTTTTTATAATATGTGTATATGGTGAGATGTTCAATGAGCTTCCTGACCATTTGTGTCTTTTGTTTGAAGCACAGGAGGGTCAAACTCAATGCTCTGTTCAGGCAAGGCAAGCTGGTACCTCTGAACCAAGAGCCCAGCTCTTCCTCTTTGCCCTTCATGGAAGAGGAGAAGGGACCACCATGAGGGATCCTGCTTGAGTTGTGCCCATCAGACTGAGAAGAGAGCATCCTGTCTCCAGATTCCTCCTCCTGTTGTATATATGTGGGTGGTGGGTGCAGGGTCTGCCCTGAGAACAGGGAGACCTGGTGTTTTGGGGGTGGGTGAAGCAAGTTACTCTTTCTTCCTCCTCCATTTCTCATGCCCAGGCTATCCCAGAGAGAGGCTGAGGAGGCCCACTGTGGATGCTGGGTGGGATAAGCCCTTTTAAGGGTCACACACAGGATAGAGGGGGAATGGGGACAGGGGCAAGCCAGCGTCTGGTTCCTTCCGCTCATCAGTCACTTCAGGGTAGGGGCAGTCCTCTGACCCAGGCCAGGGCTTATGCAGGGATAGAGAGAAAACAGAAAGGGTGAACGGAGAAGGTAGTGAACTGTTAGTTTAGGTCAGTCATTTGTTTGTGGAAACATCTCTGGACATCCGTCTCCTCTTACTTGGCTGTTTTTTTTTTTTTGTTGTTGTTGTTGTTGTTGGAGGAGTAACTGAACTTTTCTGTCCTGTGGCATCTTCATGAGTGAATCCAAAGTGGACAAAAGCCAAAGTATTTGGTTGCAAAGACACCATGCTTGTCCCTTGTCCCTTGCCTATCCAGCTGGTGTTGCCACTGCAGGAATCATCTTGCTCCATGTACACACTTGGAACCTACTACGTTAGGATCTGGCCAACCCCACCCTCAAAAAGCCAGTCCCCAGCTGGCCAGAGCAGACACTAGGAATAGGACTGTCTCAAAAATCTGAGGCTCGCCAGTGGGTGTTCAGGTTCCACACGCCTGAATTTCATCTAAGAATGAGCTTTAGACAAGACCCCTATGTAATTCTGTGCCACAGGCAAGCCAGGATTAAGTTAGGTTGCTGAGAAGCCCAGGGACTGACAGCTAAGGAAGTGCTCTGGACTGGTTATGTTGGTATTGCTGTGGCACAATGTCCCACACAAAGAACTTAAAGGAGGGATGGATTTTCTTGGCTCCTGGTTTCAGAAGGGTCCATCCATGGCAGCTTGGCTCCATGTTCTTGGGCAGAACATCGTGATGGCCGGGATTTGCTGGGGAAAAGGCTGCTTACCTCATGATGGACATGAAACAGAGAGAGAAAAGAAGATGGCCCAACCACTAGTCACTTTCTTCTATCAATTAGGTCTCATGTCCTAAGAGACCAGAACAACCCTATCATCTGGGGACCAAGTGTTTAACACATGGGCCAATGAGGATGTTTCTTACTGAAATCCTATCAGCTTGCTCTCAGAGCTGGTCCAGTACCTGTGTGAGATGAAGGAGGATGCTTCCTGGGCTCTCACTGGCTGTCCTGCCCTCAGCAGCAACCATTGGCCATGCTTTGGTATGAGTGCATAGTTGAAAGGGACTCAGTGATGTCCGTTCATACTGCTCTGCACTCACACCTCGCATCTCCAGAACCTTTCATCGTTTAGCAACCATCACTCTGTTTCCTCTCCCTGTGAAGTTGACCTCTGTAAGCATCTCCTATGAGTGGACTCACATAGTGTTTAGACTGCAGTGTCTCAGCACAATGTTCTAAAGGATCGTCCGTGTTGTAGTATGTGGCAGAGTTTCCTTTACAGGCTGTGTAGTGTTCAGTGGCATGCACATGTATATTTTGTGGTTTGTCTGTGCGCTTGTCTGTTAATGGACATCTAGCTTGCGTCTAGAGTTTGACTATTGGGAGTGATGCTATAGTGAATGTACGTGACTCTCTGAGATTCTGCTCTTCACTCTTTTGGGTGCATGCCTAGATGAAGAACTGCTGGATCATATGATGATTCTATTTTTAATTTTTTTGAGGAGCTTATTTTCCACAGGGCTGCACCAACATCCTTGCCAAGACTTATTTGGTTGTTGATAGTACCCATGAATGTGAGGTGATGTTGATACATTTTAAATAAAGACACTATCAGCTTTGCTGTATAAAAATGATTCCAAAAGCTCTGGGTCAACACAGTTACCATCTGCTTAGCGTCCCAGTTCTCTGGGTTGGCAATGTGGGCTGAGCGCAGCTGAGTGCTTTCTTCTGGCCTTGGCCAGGCTCTGGGTGTCTCAGGCTGCCTGTGGGCTGGCTTATCTGGGATTCCTCCAGCCTGGATGGCTTATTGGTATTTTCTGTCACCCATCTCTCATCCCATAGGCTGTCCCAGCTTGTTCCCAGGAGGGCTGGGCGGAGCTCCAGAAGGACGAGCTGAAGCTCGCTCAGAGACAGAACACCATGACTTCCTCTAGATGTTGTCTGTCAAAGTGTCCTGGGAGGACAGTCCAGACAATCCAGAGAAAGTGGGGGGATTCTCACCACGTCTTGGGGAGGTCCCCACAGGATTGTGAGTGTGGGATAGTCATTAGCAACAACAACAACAACAACAACAACAACAACAGCAGCAGCAGCAGCAGCAGCAGCAACTACTACTTCGTCTTAGGATTATTTTGCAAACTCTCTAGAATAATGTTTCATCAAGTTTTCAAAGAAGACAGCAGTTTGCTCGGCTGGGCTCCTCCCACTCGTGAGTCTCAGAGGTGGCGATTCACACCTGCAAAATGAGACTATTTTGAGAACTGTAGAATCAAGGCCATCAGCATGACCTCACCTTGAAACTCCCCCCACCCCCTGACATCCATGAATATTTCCAGAGAAGTGATTCTTTCATGCATGAGCCATAGAAGCTCAGGCTTTAAGTCCCCAGCCATGTGTCACACCCGGCAGCCTGAAGGCTGGTTCTGTTCGTGGATTCTTATCCTGTCATCATGCGTTTGGTTATCTGTACCTTTTAAAAGAGGCCACTCCCGACTCTCTCCCAAAGCCACAATGGCCAAGGAGCCTCCCACAGGGCTCCACAGTCTGTTCAGACTCAGAAAGCAAAAGCCAACTGGGAACTAACAGCTTCCACAGCTTAGCCCTTTTCTATCTGGATAGATACAGAGTTTGGTTAGATCTAAACAGACAGAGCTGCTGCTGGAAGTACATGGGAGGTAGATATGCCAGCTGTCTCCTGAGATGGTGAGTCAGCTCCGGTGGCCCAGCTTGGAGAAAGTTTGCTATTTTATTATTTTGATTCTAGTTAAAATAATGCTACATAACAGAGCACATCGAAGCTGTGGTCAGTGGCTAGAAGCATCATGCTTCTTTCCCTCTGTGTCTTGGGGTGGTTGGGGACTCAGCTGACCTTGGCTGGGCCATTGTGTGATTTCAGTAAAATAGACTGGGACTATGCTTTAGTCAGCTTTACCTGCCAACTTGACACAATTTAGAGTCACCTGAGAAGGGGATCTCAATTGAGGGTTTGCCCAGATCAGACTGGACTATGAACATATCTGTAGAGCATTATCTTGATTGTTAACTGATGTAGAAGGGCCCAGTCCACTTTGGGTGTCACCATCCCTAGGCAAGTGGCCTGTATAGGAAAGTTAGCTGAGCATGAGCCAGAGAGTGAACCAGGAAGCAGAATTGCTCCATAGTCTTTCCTTCAAGTTCCTGCTTGAATTCTTGGCCTGGCCTTAGTGATCAACTGTGACCTGTGAACTGGAATAAACTTTTCGCTCCCCTATGTTACCTTTGGTATCAGTGTTTTTTTCTTTTCTTTTTTTTCTTCCTTTTTTTATCATAGTAACCAAGAAAACTAGAACATCCCAGCTCTGCTCCACAAAACTACGATGCCTGAAGTATTTACCATTGGCTCGTCACTGAAATAAGGTGCTGGTATGTTGTGTATTGTGATTTTAGGGCAGAATTAGGAGTAGGGTAAGAGGACCCAGGTTTTACAAGTATGCTTTTGGGGTGCGGTGGAGGAGGCAGTCTCTCACCCAGAACTAGAGGATGAGTCTGAGGAGTGAGGCAGAGGCAAGGGGAGAGATGACTGACAGAAAAACATGAACAGAGATGGCATGGGGCTTCTGACTTGTTCTGCCTGGAACCTCGGGTGAGGTGGAAGCTAAGGGAAGAGGCTGTGGATAGTGCTGGCTGCATGCTGGGGTTGCTGCCTCTCAGGAAGCTGATATTTATAGCAGTGGCATGTGCTATGCCGGCTGCTAATTCCTCTTAGGCCTAGACTCTATCTGCATTTTACAGGTTTGAAGCTGCATGCAGCCGCAAGGAACTGTCATGAACAGAGGCGGAGATGTTCTAGAAGGAGATTCAAGCATGCCTGCCACCCACTGTGGGTGCTGGTTAGAACATCGGAGTGTACCAGGACTAACCTCATGCTCTCTATGGTATGGTATGTGTTTCGGGCATATCTCAGTCCCAGATGTTCCTGTGGCCACACTCAGTTGTCACCTGCTCTGACAGCTCCAGCTTCTCCCTCTTCACCACTTGTCTGTCTCCACTTGTATAAAGCCATCAGTGTGTTCTGAAAAGCAACTCTTACAAATCTCCACAACACACAGTAGGGCAGCTATGCTCACATGCTTATTGTGATGCAAGAACATCATTCATCCCTTTAGCACACGGCACAAACTCTCTAAGAGGTCACACAGCCTCAGAATCCTGCTCAACACAAGCTCAGCATCCTGTTTCTTGTCTTTCATCCAGGGAAGAAGGTACAACATCCAGCATCTCCACGACTTTCCACACAAACCTAACCACAGTCTTCTGTTGGCCAGCATTTTCCCAACTTTGCCTTTAACCTGCACTTCAAGGCAATTCAACAAATGTTCATTGAGAATGCAGAGTTTCAAAGTGCAGGATGAATCCACAGTCTGGGTGCCCTGAGGCGCTCACATGGTGATGTGTAAGATTGCTGACTTCAGCATCCCCTGGATAGGCAGTGTAGAGTGGGCAGACTCCAGGTGGACTGGACTAGGTCTTTCCTACCTGAGATGGGGCCACACCTGAGTGTGGCTATGTAGCTAAGACCTTAGCATCTCAGACTATTGGAATGGCTGCAGCTTGAGGCAAGAAATAAAGTCAGGATTTTGTCAAGCTGCGATCAGAGAACATGGTTTGAGAAATGGGTATAGTGTCAGGTCTCTGAAATGTTCTAGAAGGGCAGTGCATTCTTGGACTCTGGCTACCCATGGTCTCTAGGAACAGTTGAGAAAACAAGCTGTCTAGCAAAGAATTAAACTCTCAGAGGCTCAGTCCTCAAAGCAAGAACGGATGAGGGAACCTGAGGCAGAAGTTCCTGACTCTGGCAAGATGGTATGGATATATTGGGACTTCTGGGATTCACCAGGTTTTGAAAAGACCACTGTAGGAAACTTGTGGCTGAGTAGTTTTCTTCCTTCCTTCCTTCCTTCCTTCCTTCCTTCCTTCCTTCCTTCCTTCCTTCGATTGATCTATTATATATATATATATATATATATATATATATATATATACACACATACATATATATATATATACACATACATATATATATATATATATATATATATATATATATATATATATATATATATATATATGAGTACTCTATCTGTATGTATACCTGCATGCCAGAAGAGGGCATCAGATCCCATTACAGATGGTTGTGAGCTATCATGTGATTGCTGGAAATTGAACTCAACCCCTGGAAGTGCAGACAGGGCTTTTAACCACCCAGCTACCTCTCCAGCCCCATAGCTGAGTTTTCTGGTCTATCTCACACCAACTGGTGCTAGCCAGGTTCCTGGTCAGGACCAGGCCGGAGAGTCACTTAGTATGACAGGTTTATTCTCTTGGAAAAGTACCTAGTCCTGCAGCCTAGCCACAGAGCTGTCTCTCTGCAAGGGCTGGCAGCCACACACTGTCCCCAAAAGGGATACCTCATGCCTGAGAAAGCTTCCTTTCCATGGACATTTCTAGAGTTTACTAAATAGATGAGAGAGAGAGAGAGAGAGAGAGAGAGAGAGAGAGAGAGAGAGAGAGAGAGAGAGAACATGCATGCATTCCAGCCCCCACCCTGTGAACAGCACACACATAACACATAACACTGCTTCATCAGGATCAGTTTGCAAACTTATTTCTTTAGGATGAAGAGAGAAGAAAATTATTATTAACATATCAATGGCTCCTCCATGCTGAGAAGGAGATTACCAGGAGCACACACAGGCACCCAGGGAGGGACAGACTCTATCTTAACCATGCCCCGTGTCTCTTTCTTCCTCGCCCCACCCCCGCTTCCTTTTATTTTATTTTATTTTTTTTTCATTCCTCTAAGCTTATTTCTCTTGAAATTTCCACCTTGTGGCTGTGTACTGCTGACTTCACATTTGCTGCAGTGTGAACTCCACATCTGTGAACGGATGACAGGAAAGATTAATGGCCCTGCTCCCTTCTCCTTGACTGTGGGCCCAGCTAATGAATAAATAAATAAATAAACAAACAGAGCTCCAATCCCCTAAATAGAGACCCAGAGCCGGGGAGAAAACCGCGTTTTGCTGAATCCATTCTTTGAGGAAAAACCCAACCTCTAATGATCTCTGATTTACATAGTCGGCAGTTTTTCACTAAACATTTTACAAAGACACAAAAGTTTGGGGTGGAGGGATTACCCCCATGCTTGTGCCAGACAGAGGCAGGGGGTTCTGACAAGGCCTGACAGCGACTGGTACAGAGCTGGGCCGGTTGTGAGTGAACAGATTTCCCACCCACACTGTCTTAGGCCAGGGACCCTTGTGCAGTTTGTCAGTGAAAGGGACAGTCCTCTGTGGTCTGAGGGGTCTTTCTTGGGAGCAAGGGTTGCTGATCATCTGCCAGTTTTAAAGGTCGTCAGCTATGAGCAGAGGGAGCTAATTCCTTCCTGTAGTCCCTCTCGTCCCCAGTTCCTGTGTAAGAGAATCTCAGACTTGAGCATCTTCAAATTGAGCGCGTGTACAGACAAGCAGGTGATCTCACTAGGGTCAGGATTCGCTGTCAGTAGGTTCCTGATGGGGCTGTGTTCATCAGTAGCAACAAGTTCCTGGGTGAGGTGAAGTGAGTGGTTCAGGGTCCGTGCTTAGACCTGGGAGCTGGGCCAGCCACTGTAGCTTCAGTGCCAAACCCTCCTCTGGGGCTCCTGTGTGAAGCTTCCTACCAGCTCCAGCCAATGACATGGTATGGATCTGCTTGTGCCACATCCCTCAGTCTAACATTACATGAGCATGCTTTCCAGATCAGGCTTGGAGAGTCTGCACATACTGAATGCGTTTAGAAGTCACCTTTCACCTACTTATCTCACCTTTAACCAAGCCCACTTTTTGGATTGGAAGATGCTTTAGTGACGTGGCCTGATAGAGGAGCAGGAAATCCAGTCAACAAAATGTCTTCAGGCCCAAGGTAGGCTGCCAAAGTCTGGGGTTCAAAGAAGTATCTTCCGGAGGCACCTCACAACGTGTGCTTCTCTGTAGAGCCAGGACCTTGAAGGCCAGAAGGCATAGATACCACTTGTCAACCTGAGCCTTCCTGCCCCTGGTAGGCAGCTCACTTTACTCTCATTGACAAGGAAACAGGGGTGAGGCCAATCCAGCAGAAACTGGAATAGGGAGTTCTCAGTGCTGGACAGCTCCCTGTGTTGGTGGACCCTCTGGCTCAGAAAGATTTGGCCCAAGGAAGCCAAGCAATGTTCAGGTGGGCAGACTTGAATTTGGCCATTTGGTGGTGAAGGAGCATGTACGTCAGGGACCGAAGCCCTGGCTGTCTGCCCTTTCTCATCACCCAGGCAAGATGGCAGACTCCTTCTTATGTTTGCTTCCTAGGTGTAAGTCAGCCTTTGAAAACCCCGAGCCAAGCTGGCTGATCCGGTACAGCTCACCTTACTCCCTGGGTCATCCTTAAAGCTCCCGGAGTATTCTATAGACCCCACTCACTTGCCAGAGCCTCTGGCTACTCACCTATAAAATAGGGACTGACTACAACACCTCCCTTACAGAATGGGGGGTGATGAGCAACAGCACCCAGGCCAGGCTCATCACCATCATAAACACCTCGTACCCTGACCTGCGGTCGCCTTTGAGTAGCCTCGCCTTCCCTGGGCCCTTCTATGTTTCATCTGATCATTTGATTTGATTACCTCCTGGCTGTGCCAACACTGGGCTCCCCGGGCTTTAGTGTCTACTGTCTCTGCACCTTATGTTGACCTTTGTTAAGGAAAGCAAGACCTTGACCTTGAAGCCACCCAGAGGAGCACCCAGAGGTCCCTGCTTTGTACAGCTCTGGGGGTTGGTGCAGTGATGGAGCCAACTCAGACCATGCTTTCTAAGGCTCCTGGCGTGCCATGACCCTCAGACATACATTGCTATGCAAGGAGATAGCAGACATCCCTCTGCAAGCATGTGAGATATTGCCAGAGAGAATTTCTGCTGCTTTTTTCTGGGAAGGCAGAAGTGCACATCATTTATACCTCAGGGAAGGACCCTTTGCAGTGCTTGATGAATGTATCAGCATCTGGTGGCTGCTTCAACAAAAGGCCACAGATAAGCTATCTTCTGACTGTTCTGGAAGATTGAAGTCCAAAGCCAGTATCACTGGGGCTCCATACAGAGACCTGATGGGACAATCTGTGGGTTGGTTACCTCTCTTCCGATCTCCTCTTGCTAGCTGCCTGTGTTATTTGGCTTGAAGTTGCACCTCTCTGACCCTTGCATTCATGACTGTAATGTCTTCCTTCTACTTGTATCAAAATTTCTTCTCGCAAAGGTATTGATGAGAGAGAATTTTTGGGTCTATTTAGATA
The DNA here is from genome assembly GCF_978045245.1 of Mus caroli. Lineage (NCBI taxonomy): Eukaryota > Metazoa > Chordata > Mammalia > Rodentia > Muridae > Mus > Mus caroli. Next base: position 20,660,316 of record NW_028227257.1, on the reverse strand, counting down.
ACTCAGGAGGATCCTCACATAGAAAACTTCTTTATCTGATCTTGGCTTCAGTGTCTTTTCTTAGAGGATGAGGCTCTGGTGGCCTTTTCTGGAGGGAAGCTCTGTCCATCTCAGTATAAAAGTAACTAGAGGATAATCCCAAGGTTGGCTGGAGAAGAAACACTCCTAGTTGCCTTGACCCAGTGGGTAAAAAGTTAATGTTGGTCTCTGTTGTGTGACTTTTCCTGGGGAGACATTACCCCAGGTAGAGAGGGTGCCCACACCTCAAGGGAAGGATTCTATTACCATACACATATTGGTGAAGTAGTAGTTTATCATGGTTATTTACACTATTATGGGCAACTTGAAGGCAGCCACACCCCTGAATCCCACCTCAGCTAATTGTTTTCCATCTCTATCTCTATCTCTTATCTATCTATCTATCTATCTATCTATCTATCTATCTATCTATCTATCTATCTATCTATCTATCTATCTACCATCTCTGTCTCTGTCTCTGTCTCTCTGTCTCTGTCTCTCTCTCTCTCTTGGAGAGGCTTGTGAACTCCTTGAGCCTCCCTCCTTTAAGGAGGGAATGTTAGTAAGTTCTCAGAGGGTCTCATGTGGGCCATTAACACTATTCTATTCCAAGATGCTGAAGGCCATGCCAAACCCCAAGGAGCAGCGCAGTTCTCCTGCATGAACTTCTAAAGGGCCCTCGACAGATCCAGTGTCATTTGTCTATTGCAGCGAACTCTTTAGCAGCCCACTTCACACCAACATTTTCCTATTCTTGCCTAACCTTGCAGTCTAACCACCGATTCCTGGAATCCTCTCCTAAGTTAACTACATGGCTTCTAATTCTTCTCTCAGGGCTTGCTTCTGGGGGCCCCAGTGTGAGAAAGCCACCCAGCACCAACTGTCTTCATCATATCACTATCCTTCAAGTTCTGAACTCTAGGTGTATGCTCTAGACACCTATGTGGATCTGTGGATGCAGTGTGTTGTGTCAGCAACCAGACTTTCAGGAGATACACCTTCCCCTGAACCAGTGAGTACCATAGCCCCCTCAAAGCAGATATGTAATATAAATATAGAAATACAACCTGCTGTGTCTATTTAGCCTTGCTTCTATGTGTATGTGTGTAAGGCTGGGATTGGATAACCAACTAGGGGGTTCCTTCCTGGGGAAGACCGATCCTTTCTCTTGAGGCACTCATTAATTACCTGTAGCTTTTCATCTAGGGCTGGGGCCTTTTGAGATTCCCCCATCCACAGTGACATGCCAACCGGTGTTGTCACCGTGCAAGACTTGTTTGGGCAGCCATATGGTTGATATGTCACAGGTACAACCTCCTTATCATATGTAGAAGACATAATCTTGCACCAGTGTCCTGATCCTCTGGCTCTTAGAATCTTCCCCCCTTCTGTGATGTTCCTCGAACTTTATATATGGAGCTTGCATTGTAGCTAAATCAACTAGGGGTTGGGCATCCCACAGCAAGTTTTTCTCTATATTGTTTTGGGAGTCTCTTGGACTCCTCTGGCCAACAACTTGAAGGGAGATTTAGCATGTCTGGGTTTTCTTTGCATGCCATTGGGTTTTTATTAGAGAGTCTATGTCTCTTGAGGGGAGCATTATTATCCCAAGTGGTGTAACTTTATTTAAACCACACACACACACACACACACACACACACACACACACACATGCACACCTGTATACATATGATTATGTATTATTTTAGGTAAACATAAACTAGTATAATTCCTTATGGCTTTCATAAACATCCTTAGTATTATTTACTCCTGTTCCCTCTGTATTGTCCTTCCTCCTCTTCCTCAGTGTAAGCCCTTCTCTCTCTTTTTCTACCCCTCCCCCATCATAGCACCTGTGTCTTACTATTCTCCTATCCAGAGCTTTTTTATTTTATTTATTTTTATTTACATGTTTATTTACACGTGTGTCTGTCCCTGTGTATGCATGTCTGTGTGTGCAGGTGAGTAGACTGAGAGGGTATAAGATGCCCCCAGAGCTGGAGTTATAAGCAGTTGTATGAGCTGTCTGATGTGAGTGTTGGGAACCAAATTCAGGTCCTCTATCAGAGCAGAAAAAGCCTTTAAAGAGCCAAGCCATTTCTCTAGCTCCCTCTTTCTAGATTATGTATATTAGAGATTCGCCCAAGCCAGACCTCTAAGCAAGCCTGTAAGAGCTCCCTCAGAGCTGTCACTCCTCAGCAAGCAGTAGGTTGTTCTGCCCTGGCCTCCCCTTCCTCCTCTGCTGCTCCACATGGCTTCCTACTTGACTACGTGCTCTCCTTTTGGATCCTCAGTGCAGCACCAACTGACTTTCTCTAATATGTCTGCCCATGATGGTGAGATGCCATTTCCTTTGCCTGGAACAAACAGATTTATGTACATACAAATTTTCAACCATTTATGGAGGCCCATGGGCACAGTTGCTGGCTTTTCCTTGTGTCTCCCACTGAACCTTCTGTCCACCACAGGACAGACAACTCTGCAAAGTATGTATTATCTGTAGACACCATACATTTATTGGCATCTGTCCTTTGGCTTCTAGAGAAGATCTACTTAGAATTCCCACTTTGTATCTAAAGTTTGTCCTAAGCCCTCCCAACCTTTCTGCTCCCTCTTTTTAGAGCTTATAGGTTAAGTGACACCCTTGCTTGAACTGTAAGCACTTCAGTGTCTGATGAACTCTTGGGGACTAACATGAAACTCAGCCACTTCTCTAAGCCTCCTGATCATCCCATCACGTGTAAATATGTTGAGAGCAGAATTCAAGAGAGGACCAGGGAAATATCTCCTTCAGTTGCCACCGAGTCTATCCTCAGGGCTTCATCCTGTATCATTAGCGTTCTCTTCCATTTCTCTTCAGCTTTCCCTTTCCTCTCTTCCTCTTCTTCAACTCCACACTCTTCTTCTCAGCACTAAAGACTGTCTTCCAGGTCATATACAGAGAATTCCTGTTATTTCTCCTTTCTGAGCATGTGGCATATGGTGGCATGTCTACCAAGACAGTAGCTGAAGTTTGCTCACCTGTCACTTCTGGATTCTTGTCTATCACCATCAAGGCCCTAGAAATCACTAGAGGACAAGATGGATGGAACGACTCCCTGTCTGTGTTGCGGGGACAGCTATGAGGAAAGTCTCCAGCTTCTTAGTACGTGTCACTTGTTCCTTCTCCCTTTTCTTCATATCGACCAGTCACTCATTCTTACCACTGTAGAGCCCCAGCTGCTGAGGACTAGGGAAGTCTCCAGAACCTGTGGTTTTTCCTCACTGAGAGCTGGCTATCAGGGAGGCAGATCAGAAAACTAAGAGGAAAGGGTGTTTGGGAGCAGAAAGATGTCCATGGCTCACTGTAACGTTGGGTTGGGGAAATGTTGCCAGATGAAGCTCGCCTAGCAGCTACCAGCCCATAACACGTGGGAGCTCATCTTCTCACCTCCTGACCTAGCCTGAGTCTGTTGCTGTGATGAAATACTGATGGGGAGTGTCTTAGTCAGGGTTTCTATTCCTGCACAAACATCATGACCAAGAAGCAAGTTGGGGAGGAAAGGGTTTATTTGGCTTATACTTCCATGCTGCTGTTCATCACCAAAGAAGTCAGGACTGGAACTCAAGCAGGTCAGAAAGCAGGAGCTGATGCAGAGGCCATGGAGGGATGTTCTTTATTGGCTTGCCTCCCCTGGCTTGCTCAGCTTGCTCTCTTATAGAACCCAAGACTACCAGCACAGGTATGGTCCCACCCACAAGGGGCCTTTCCCCCTTGATCACTAATTGAGAAAATGCCTTACAGTTGGATCTCATGGAGGCATTTCCTCAACTGAAGCTCCTTTCTCTGTGATAACTCCAGCTGTGTCAAGTTGACACAAAACTAGCCAGTACAGGGAGGAAAGGGTTTACATGGCTTTCTGTTGGGGGTTTGGTCTGGTGCTGCTATGTATTCAATCGCTAAGTGTAGGCTCCCCTAATTTGGTTGCAGTCCCTTTGAGGAAAACATTCTCACATACACTAAATATATGTCATGTAAACTTTGCTTAACAATCTTCTCATACTGGTTAAATAAAAATGGCTGACAGCCAGTTACTGGGGAGAATAGAAGTAGGCAGGGCTTCTGTTATAGGGCTGGGGGGTTGCAGGTAGGGACCACGAGGAGAGAAAGAGAGAGAATGAGAAGGAGAAAGAAGATAGAGAGAGCTGGAGGTTATCATTAGATGGGACGGATCAGAAGCATGTGGCAGAGAGAAGTGTCCCCTGGGGACAGACTGAAGAACAAAAGCAGCCTGGGCCAGACTCCAACAGCAAGTAACTTGGGGAGTGCAGTTCGGAAACAGCTAGTATAGCGGAGAAAATAGTTTTTAGGGGCAATTTCAGCCTAGTAATTGTGCTAAAGCTGATTAAATAAACAGATAGGCCTCTGTCTTGATTATTGGAGGTTGGTTGGGTTATATTAAGAACTAATAGAGTTATTAAAAACCTTACAACTACAGCTTTCATCTTCCAATCACAGACACCACTGAGGTAAGCCCAGGCAGGAATTCAGGCAGGAGCAGAGGGAAGAACACGGCTTTCTGGCTTCCTTTCTCCCTGGCTTGCTCAGCTACTTTTCTTAGACACATCCAAAGCTCATCTGCTCAGGTGTGGTACTGCCCACAGTGGGCTGGGCCCTCCCACATCAACCGTCAATCAGGATAATGTCTCACAGGCCAATCTGACGGAGACCATTCACAACTGAGATCCTCTCTTCTCAGATATGTATATATAGGTTTGTGTCAAGTCAACGAAAACCAACCAGCACATCCCCTCCGCTTGTCACATGTGACTTTTCCCCAGGGTCACACTTTTAATCTTCCTCTCCAGCATCTTTGTCCTAGGTCAGGTGGCCAGTGCTTATGTTTCTGTTTTAGAGATGGGGATACTGAAGTGTAACGATCTCAAGGCAGAGGGATGTAAACACCAGCAGCTCAGCGCCATATGTTTTAGAAAAGCTACAGTAAGGCACAAAGCAGTGACTGGCCCAGGTACCTGAGAGAAGGATGGTGCACCATGCTGACCATTGCTGTGTGAGTGCATCAAAGCCTGTGTATTCCAGGTATCATTACAACAGAGGCTGGCCCTTGAGCCCAGCTCTTTCCACTCCTGTGGTCTTTCCAGCACACCACATAGCTCACTTGATGTCTGGCCATATCAGAGGAAGGTTGAGGGAGTCGCCTCAGGTGAGATTAGAAGGAGACTATCTGTTTTCTTACCTAAAACTCCCCCATCACAAAGAGGTCCTCCCCCATTACTTTTAAAGACTACATCTCATGTATCCCAGACTGCCTTGCACTCATCAGGTAGCTGAGGCTGGCCTCGAACTCCTGCCCCTGCGTCTACCTCCTGAGGGCCAAGATTCCATGTATGCTGTACTTCACTGTTTGCTTTAACATCTTCCTCTCCTTCTGTTTTGTCTGTGAGGGGCTGGGAGAAGACATATTTCATTCCCCCCAGTTGCCGTGATGGTGGGTGATACATATCTACAGAGTTTGTTTTCTGTGTGGCAGGGAAGTAGTGTAGGTCTAATTTGGGGGCCTGCAGAGGATGTCAATGTGGACATGGTCAGAGGTCGAATGATTCTATCGATTCACTTGTTCTTTGTGCCATCTTAAAAGTGTGTCATCAAGTGACAGGCAAGCTGATTGTGTCTGTTAAGATCCATCTGCTGGAGTTCCTGCCCTGGCTTCTCTTAGTAGTGACTGGGACTGGAACATGAAAGCTTCGTTCTCTACCTTAACAGATATGTACACACCCACGCCCTCACACCTACACACTAATACTCATTTCTAGGTGCCAAATACACATAGGCTTTGGGGACAGATCAACCCCTTAGTTCTAGGCCTTTATGCAGGATCTGAGGGTTTTGGGGGCAGGTGGGTGGGTGGGTGGGTGGTAGGGAGTGGGGATCTGAGCTGTCACTTTGCATTGCAAAGCCTCTATCCATAATGCATAAAGGGGCCTCTGCGAGTGGCCACAGCCTCCTGTCGTCCTGAGGCTCAGGGAAATTAGACAGCTTCAGAGCCCCTTATGAAAATGCAATGTATTACCGCTGCTTTTTTGACTAGTGAATTATGCATTCGAGAGCGACAAATTCCTCGATGCGGCCTTTATTAGGTGCCCAGAGTCAGGTGGGTGACAGTGAGGCCTGCCAAGCTCTGACAGCTTGCTTGATAACTTTTTCTGACTGTGCTTCCCGGAGGTGGTGTTGATATTATGTATTTTCCCCCTCTCTCATTTTTATCAAAACATTGATGCTGGAGATTATTGCTCTATTTATGCATTTGGAACCTCTTCCTGGGTCAAAGGGCAACATCGTTTGAAATGACAAAGGCAACCATGAAGAGCTCTCTCTCTCTCTCTCTCTCTCTCTCTCGCTCTCTCTCTCTCTCTCTCTCTCTCTCTCTCTCTCTCTCTCTCTCTCTCTCCTCTCAAGCCTATCTATCTGTCTCATGTGTCTGCAGCTCTGGCATTCTCTGTTTTTTAAAGACCTGTCTATTTGGAGGAGCCTGCTCCTTCCTGCACTTCAGGCCTTTAGGTGCAAAGCAAGGTGGGCCAGCTCCTGCCACTCTGTCTGCAAGGAGGGACCTGTGACAAAGCCCAGGATATAAAAACTCATCTTCCCTGGGGTGGGAGTTGGGGACTCATGGAAGACTCTTTCCTGATAGACCAAGCACCTCACTTCTTAGGTTGGCAAAGAGCACAGGCTATGGTCTAATTCTGGCAGGGCTGGGTAAGCTTTCTTTGACCACTTCTAAGGATTGACAGCCCCCCAACCCTTGTAGGGGGCATGGACTTTCTTTCCTAAGATGTTTCTTGCCCAGCTACCTGGGGGACCTTTCTAATGAGACCTCTGACCACATCACTTCCCTGCTTAAAAACCTTCCATGGCTCCCCATTGCTTACTGGCAGAATTTACATTTCTGAACCTGACCCAGAAGGTGCTTGAGGATCCTGACCTACTGACCTTTCCAGCATCCTCATCAGATATCCCTAGCTGCACTCCCTCTGGTCTACTCAGACTTTGGAGGAGTACTTTTGTAACTCCCAGAGCATGCTGGGAATTTCTGGCTTTGCATATGCCACCCCCTTTGCATGCAAGCCTTCTGCTGGTCTCCTTCACAGACTCCTGTCTGTCTTTCAATGGCTCAGCTTCCCTGTGTACATTAACCTCTTCCTTGATTCCCTAGGCAGATTTATGCCAGCGTGTGTTAGTATTCTATGATACTGTAATTAAGCAACAGAGAAAAACACATCAGAAGGAGGAAAGGTATATTTTGGCTCATAGTTTTGGTTCACAACTGCTTGGCCTGTGGCTCTAGGTTTGAGTGGAGGCCAAGTAGTCTAACAGGGAGCATTCAGTACATCAAGGCTGCTCACCTACAGGGGCCAGGAAGCAGAGAGTGAGAGACCGGAAGGGGCCAGGGACAAGGCCCTTCAAAGTGTTTTAACTTTCTTCAACTAGGCCCCATCTCCTAATAGTTGATTAAGCTATGAATTCTTTAATGCATGGATAGAGTTATCACCTGATGTGCTGAGCATCTCCCAGTAGCACCACCAGTGAGGGCCCAAGCCTTCATTACACATATGTATGTGCCTTTGTGCAAGTGGGACGTTTCACATTCAAATCGATGCCCAAATCCATTGCGCTTGTGGATTTAAAAGATTAAAATTGCAGTTTCTTTGCATGTGTGCACCCGTGCATCAGGCATGTGTGGGTCACAGTGCTTATGGAAGGCCAGAGGACAGCTCTCTGGAGTTGGTTCTCTCCTGCTATTTTGTGGGGTCCAGGGATTAAACTCAGGTCATCAGGCTCGCACACAAGCGCCTCTCCCCACCGAGCCATCCTGCTGGCCCATTAATGTGGGCTCATTGTCCTTGCCACTCTCTGTTTTAACATACTACCTAGCTCACTGTTGGCGACAAGGGAGTGAGCGTTGGTTGTGCATGATGCTGCGTTACCTAATGTTGGATTTTCAAGTACTGATTTTCTGTTCTAGCCAGACACTGATGGAGCCTGACACTTGTTAGCAGTGTCCCTTTGGACAAGCTAACCTCATGGCTCTCAGCTTTTCATTTGTAAAGTGTGCATAATGGTAACACTGACTTTATGGAAAGTTAATGACAACTAAATGGGATGATACGTGTTCAGTGTGTCAGGGACTGCTCCTATGACCAGAGGGTGGAACACAGAAAGCATGTCGCAAGCAATGGCTATGGTGGTGGTGGTGGTGATGATGATGATAATGATGATAGTAGCATGTGACAGTATTGGTTACAATGCATTATCATATGCTAATATTATGTAAATGTACTTATAATAATATAAGTATTGCTAGGATTTTTCACATTACTTGTTCTCCTTGAACTGCCTGGGCCTCTAACTTTCCCTGGCTGCTCTGCCCAACACTTGGCAGATGGGATGTGGATCATTTTAATTAGGTTTTATTGGGCTGTTATATGGGTCATAATTGTGGCCATTATTCATTTTCATGGGGGCTGCTGACACAGCCTTGATTTAGACATACTGATATCTTGATGAGATGAGTCCCCATGTCAAAGAGGTTTCTGTTTGAGAAGTAGGGGCTGTGACAGTAGGGTCCTTCTGAGACCCCCACCACCACATGTCCTAGAGAAATGATGCCAGGGTGTCCATCGAGAAAGGTACATCAGAGGTTCTTCTATGTAGGCACATTCCTATGAAGGTAGAACCATCTATCCCAGTTGGCCATGTGCTCATTTCTTGCCCTGAAATTCTCATCATCCCAGACAGTGTCCTTCACATAACAGGCACTGAAAAAATATTGTCTGGATGAAGCCACCCTTCCATGTGTTCAAGAAGCCCTTGAAAATAAGTATGGCTGAGCACACAGGGTAGATACTGGCTCATGGGCCCAGCTAATAATTCATAAGGTAGGGCCTTTAGGAGTGATTGATGTCTTCCCTGAGAGACTGGCTTACTTCTCTAGGAAATACATTGCTTACTAAGACGGTGGGTGCTGAGAGCTGGGGAGGTGGCTCACTTCATAAGGTGCTTGGAATGCAAGCATGAAGACTTCAGTCTCAGTCGCCAGCTTCCACATTAAAGCTGGGCCTGGTTGCATGCATCTGTAACTATGATGCTTTTGGGGGGTAAGACAAGCTTGTTGGAGATTGTTGGCCAGCCAGTAGCTCATTAGAGAACCAGCAAGCTCCAGGTTCAATGAGAGACCTTGTCTCAAAAGATAAGGTAGGATAGGGAGATGGTCCAGTGGGTGAAGTTCTTGCTGTGCAAAGTGCGAGGACTTAAGTTTGGATACCCAGAACCCATGTGAGTTAGTGGGCATAGTTGTATCTATAATTCCAGCTCACCTACAATCTGGCAAGAGGAGAAGCAGAGACAGGAGAATCCATGGATGCTCATGGTCCATCTAGCATGGTGTCCACAATGGGGAACAAGTGACTGCCTCAAACAAAGTAGAAGGTAAAGATGGACAGCTGAGCTTGACCTTTGACCTCCACACATGTGCCCTGGCATGAGTACACTCATATGTTCAAACACTCATGCATGTTCAGGTACCTACACATGCACAAACACACAGGTGCACAAACACACAGGCACACACAAAGGCACACATACTCACATACAAGCACACACACATGCACAGGCACACACACACACACTCACACACAGGTACACACACATGCACAGGCACAAACATGCCAGGTTGTCCATTGAGAAAGGTACATCACACACATCGAGAAAGGTACAGGCACACACATACTCACACACAGGTACACACACAGGCACGCAAAAATACAAAAAATGAAAAGGTGGAAAGTTGTAGTGGAAGACATTCAGCATAAATGGTCTGGTCTTTGCACATGTGCGTGCACATGTTCACATGCATCTGTACTGCATACGCACACACACAACACAGAGAGAGAGGAGTTGTTATAAAGACAGTGTATACTTTCCCCATGTCTTCCTGGCCCAAACACTTCTAGTCTTGCCTGTTACCACCTTTCCACTTCTCTGAATAGAAATAAGACTTTCCCTGGAAGCTGAGCAGATGCTGATGTCCTTCAAAGCCAAACCTCTTTATAAGATGAGCCAGTCTCAGGTATTCTGTTATAGCAACAGGAAGTAGACTCATACACAGAGAGATGCACATGCAGACTCAAAGCTCCCCTTTTCCCAGCTATCTGAATCAGCATGCTCTTAGGGTCGGCCCAGATATATTATTGCTTAGTAGCAGCATACACACACACACACACACACACACACACACACACACACACACCTTTGGCAGGGAGAGGTATTTCTCCAACCTCTTGATTTTAGGCTTGCTCCCATGACTCTCCCTGGACAATAGACATTAGCCAACTTCCATTGAGAAGCAGCTCCTGTGTGATCTGCCTCACACTTATCTTCATGTTCACTGGTGACTCACTTTCAGGCAGAGCTGGTCCACAGGGACCTCAGCGAGTAGACACGGAGCAGACTTGAACCCAACTGATGGCTGAAGCCACATTTATCAACCTTTCAATTTGAAGCAGAACCCTCCACTCCTCTGGATCCCAGCCTCATTGAGCTGAGCCTGGTCTATCTGCAGACCAGGAGCATGAGACCCAGGGCTTGTGACTGGGAGTCTTCAAGTAGGTGTGTCATGCTGTATCCATGGAGCATAACTGACAGACAGAGCTAGGGGCAGCTCCACCATTGTGGGTTTCATATACTGCGGCATCTGCATGGAATGGTTGGGATAAAGATGTCATCATTGCAAAGAGATTGAAAAAAGTTGGGGGCTTTTGAGTAGAGGTGAGAAACCTCCAGATAGGTGCCTCTCCATCGGAGGCAATTTTGATTCCAGAGGGGGTCTTTGGAGACATTGTTTTGGTTGTCATAACTAGAGGGGAGGGTGCTGACATGTACAGAGAAGAGGCCAGGGATTCTGCTCAGCACATTAGCATGAACTAGACAGTCCCTACAAGGATGTGGTCCATAATTTCAGTCTTGCTGAGGTTGCAAACCCTGTCCTGGACTACATGAATCTCTGTTATCCCTTCATTTCTCCTCTTCCTCTCCCCTTCCTACCCTTTCCCCTTCTTTTTTTTCCTCCTAAACAAGATAGATATATGGCTAGCCCTCAAGGAATTTATATTGAGTAGTGGAATCTCTGGCAGGCTAGGTGTAACCAGTGAGATAATGATGATAAATGCTTGTAGCCTGCAGCAGGGGAGAGCATCAGAGGGGCCACCTTTAGGTGAGGAAGAGCCTGAGGCAGGAGAATCCAGCCGACTGTCAGTGGAAGAGAGTTTCTGACTTTCAGGAGTCACAGGTGCAGAGGTACCAGGGTGGGGGAACAGACTAATGTGTTCTAAGAAGCAGAGGAAGGGCCTGTCTGATGCAGTAAAGATGGGGTACAAGGTACTGGGAGATTTCTGTCATGCCCAGTTGGCTGGGGAGGTCCTTGACAATGCCTGTGAGCCCAGGTCTTAGGGTCATGAGACTGAACTTAAAGCCAAGAAGTCACCTTCAAAGCGACAGACTTTGGGAGGTGTTCATTTAGATGCACGAATCCATGGAAGATTTCAGTTAGAATGTCCCCTAGGAAAAGTGGAGTGTGACCTCATCATATCACATGCCCCTGCTCAGGTGGCCATAGTAAAGCAAGGTGGTCTACCCTCTACCTTCAATCCTATTGCTTCCACACCAGCATCCTGCGCAAGGCCTTGGTAGCACTGAACCCACAATGGGGCCATTCTCATTATGTGGTCACCTGACTATTGCTGTGTTTAATTGATCACCTTGGAGGGGTCTGCTGCATAGAAGGTGCTTAATAAAGCCATGCTCAATGAGCCACCTAGTGAAGGAGTGGAACACAGTAAAACGATGTCCCATAATGTCTTGGTGAGCAATGCATTAGCCCTTGCTTGAAGCTTAATTCTTTTGAATTGTAAACTTGTAAGTATCTTGTAAACCTGACAGTATCAAAGGATGAATTGTCTTTCCTCCACAAATTCATTGTTGATGTTCTCACCTTAGGGGCTCTAATGGTAATCTTATTTTTGTAGATATAGTCTTTGTAAGTTGGAAGGGGGCCTTTTAGGTGGGTCCTAGTCCAGATGGCTTGTGGTCTCATAGAAAATGTTAAATTTAATCCCATGTGCATATTTGCAAATATATACCGTCTCTCTCTCTTACACACACACACACACACACACACACACACACACACACACACACACACACAGAGAGAGAGAGAGAGAGAGAGAGAGAGAGAGAGAGAGAGAGAGAGAATACAAGAATACCATGAAACAATTAGGGTAGAGATTGGGGTGATGCCTCTATGACAAAGCATGTTGCCCATTGTTGGAAACACCTGATGCTCAGGGAGTGATGCTTCCTAGCATCCTTAGTAGAAACTATGCTGGCTAGTTTTATGTCCACTGGACACAAGCTAGAGTCATTGGTCAGGAAGGAGCCTCAATTGAGAAAATACCTCCATAAGATCCAGCTGTAAGTCATTTCCTTAATTAGTGATTGATGGCAGAAGGCCCAGCCCATTGAGTCATCACTGGGCCCTGGGTTCTATAAGAAAGCAGGTTGAACAAATCAGGAGGAGCAAACCACAAAGCAGCACTCCTCAATGACTTCAGCTCCTACTTTTAGATTCCTGCCATGTTTGGGTTTCTGTCCTGACTTCCTTCCTTGGGTTCCTGTCCTGATGATATAAAATGTGGCAGTGTAAGCCAGCTAAGCCCTCTTTTCCTCAACTTACTTTTTGGTCATAGTATTTTATCATAGAAATAGGACCCCTAACTAAGACAAGTTGGTACCAGGAGTGGGGTATTGCTGTGACAGACCTGATCATGTTGTTTTTGGGAGAACTGTAGAAGGATTTTGGAACTTTGGCTAGAAAAGCCATTGAGTGTTGAGAGCTCAGTGGGCTGTTCTGTAGGAGCTTGGAAAATATGAATGTTGAGAGCAGTACAGTCTATGGAGGCCTGGCTTGTGAAGCTTCGGAGGGAAGCAAAAACTCTACCAGGCCTTTCATGTGAAGAATCTGCAGCTCTGGTCAGCTAGGACTGAGGAATGGGCTGAGATTTAGAAGAGACTGAAGTTTTCTGGGAAATGTTTCCTCAGAAACACAACACAAGAAACTGTGTTCCAAGGTTGTACCTTCTATTGGCAGTCAAACTTGGAAAGAATCATCTTGGTGGTACTGGTTTTAAATGTATGAAATGGGCCATGGAGAGAAGCTGAGGCTTGGCACTGTGTGGCAGGGCTTGAGTCCCTGAAGAGAGGTCAGGAGAGGCTATTGGTGAAAGTGCAGTCCTTCTGCAGCAAAAGGCCCTAGCATTTGGAGATGACAGTATCAGGAGAAAACCACCAAGGATGGCATCAGGTATAAAGTGGAGCCAGACTGAGCCTAGGAGACAATCTGTGTGTGGAGCCAGAGAAGTGACCCGTGACTTTGGAGGAGAGCCCAGAAGACTGTGAGTGAATCTCAGATAATAGGACATTGGGTTATTTCTACTTTTGGAGTTTGGTTTTTGATTTGATCAGATCGTGACTGTGCACTGGTTCTTCCCTCTTTAAGTAAAAAACGTATTGAATTTATTTTTGATTTGTATAGGATTCCACAGTTGAGAGACTTCAGATTTTAAAGGGACTGAGTTTTTAGTCTGTAGAACTTTAAATATTTGAAATATTCTATTATGTGAGATCTTGGGGGATGACTAAGAAAGGAAATACTGCGGCTTAATAGTGATTTGTTTGTGTGTCAAGCTGACAGGGAATCCATTGTGCTGGCTAGTTTTATGTCAACTTGACACAAACAAAAGTCACTGGAAAGGAGGGAGCTTCAGTTGAGAAATGCTACCATAAGACCCAGCTATAAGCCATTTTCTTAATTAGTGATTGATGGGGGAGGACCCAGTTCACTGTGGATGGTGCCATCTTTGGAATGCTTGTTCTGGGGTCTATAAGAGAGCAGGCTGAAGCCATGAAGAGCAAGCTAGTAAACACCACTCCTCTGTGGCTTCTGCATCAGCTCCTGGCTCCAGGTTCCTTCTTTCCTTGAGTTCCTGTCCTGACTCTCTTCAGTGATGACCTAAGATGTAGAACTGTAAGCAAAATAAACCCCTTCCTCCCCATCTTGCTTTTTGGTCATGTGTTTCATCACAGCAGTAGAAACCCAAACTAAGACAGAAACTACTCTTGCAGACACCTTGATTGTGACCTGGGATGGAGGGAGGTGGGTTTCTATTATTTGAGCCATGTTGTCTGCCAGCATTAGGGCAATCCAGACAGTGGAGACAATGAGCCTGTTTTGGGGGCTTGTGGAGAAAGTTGTCCAGGGCCTGCATTTGATAGGTAGTGGACTAAGGGGGCCTGAGCTGGGCCTGGGGGAGGGAGGGTTGGACTAAAGCCCATATGCTAATTCTCATTCCCCTTCCCCCTCTAGTAAGGCTATAGCAGCAATTGCCAGTCAGTGCTGTGTTGGCCTAGGACCCTTACCTCCATCCTTTCATGATGTGTGTGTGTGTGTGTGTGTGTGTGTGTGTGTAATGAGGCTATGAAGCAGTAGAGTCTGGGAGCCAGCAAGACCTACTCCCTTGGAAGAGACAGGAAAGTAGCAGGTTGGCTACACTTCTTCAGCTGAGCCTCCATCCCTAATTACTGCCCAGACCAAGCCCCTGGGCAGTTTTGGCCCAGCCCATCTGCAGCTTCTGAGAGGCCCAGGATCCAAGCCAAGTGTTGGCATGCAGGTCCTGTGGCCAGTGAGCAGAAAGAGGACTTTAATTAAAGCACTAATTATGCTGGCTCTCTACTGGAACGTTCATAGCCTAGCCTGGTATGGAGCAGGATTCCCTCTTCATGTGGATCTTTAGAGCATTCTGTGTCTCCAGGATGTGTACTGTGAGTCCATGGGCTTGTAGGTATGGATTGTATGAATGTGGGTGAGTTTCTACATGTATGCCTTGCCTTTCTTTCTGTGTGCAGGTGGGTTATGTGGTAGGACCACAGTCACGATTATATGAGGAGAAGTGGATAAATAAAGTGTTTATGTTTGTGTGCAAGCTTTTCACCTATGCCTGGAGCCCTGGTGGTTATACAGGTGTACGTGTTGTGTGTATCCTGGCCATGGTGCAAGTGTGTGTGAGTGGTGTGTATCGACAGCATTGGGCTTCTGGAAGATCTTATCAAATCGTGGAAGAATGTGGAGGCTTTTGGGGGAGGGTGGAGAGAGGCTGATCTCTGGGGAGAGGATGCTGTCAGTGAGGGGCGTGGCCCTGCCCCAAAGTCTCACTTCCTTATGTTAGATTAATGAGGGAGCCTCCTGTAGTAAGGTAGTTCAGCAATGGAGCAGGCTGTTCAGTCTGGTGCACAGGGAGATGGTTCCACAGAAGCACGGTGCTTCCTGCTGTTCACTCAGCTTCTTGAGGATGCAGGGTTAGAGGTGGGAGCTGGGTGGGGAGGAGTGTGTATCTTTACATTTATGTAGGAAGAGGAACTCCAAGCAGTGTTTCTTGGGGGAGTTGAGCAAGATTGTATGGGGATGGGGCAGGACAAAAATAGAATAAGGTTTCTTTTAGCTGCAAAACAGAATTCTTAGGTTGTAAATTCCAGGTGAGTTCAGGGCTCTGGGCTGACAAATAGAAACTGTGTGATGTTTGTCCTCAGAGGCACTGTGGTCTGTTGGGATGCTGGAGTGATGAATACAGGGAGTTTTGAGAAGGCTCAGTATGGACAGATTGAAGGGCCTGGGATGTGCCCCTGGGGCTGTAGAAAAAGGATTGTGAGCTCTTCATGTGTAAGGAGAGGAAAGAGACTGCATTGGTCTGAGAAGTCCTCAGAAAGTGCATACAGACAGACAGCCCTCTGAGTGGCTAGCTGGAACAGGACAGAGTGACACAGGAAACATCAATAATCCATGTCATCACTCAGAATACCAACAGAAGTAACTTAGAAGAGGGAGGATTTGCTTTGGAGTATGACTTTTGTGAGTGTATCATGGCAGGCATTGTAGTTTGGCCTGTGGTGGAAGAAGTTTGTGGCTTGTTCTCATCTTCAGGCAACATTCAGAGGGAGGGAAGGAGGGAGAGAGAGAGAGAGCGCATAAGTGAGAGAGACAGAGAGACTGGGTCTTTCATGGGCTTTGAAACATCAAAACCCACACCCAGTGACACATTTCCTCCACAGGGCCACACCCCGGAATCCTTCCCAAGCAGTGCCACTAACCGGGGAATCAAGCATTCAAACATGAAGCTATAGGAGACATTCTCATCAACCCACCACAATAAGCTTAAACTTGCATTGTCCTTTCTCTCACCATCATTTAGACAATTTCTTAAGGCACAGGAGCCAGAAAATGCAGTGTTTCCTGAGTACTCTTGGCTAAGATCCTTTCTTGAGAGTTCCTGAAAAAGTCCCCCCCCCTTTTTTTGGAGGGGGGAGGGATTATCCAACAGGCAGTGGTAGGAACTGTGGCTAATAAACAGCTTGCATCCCACAAATAATCCTGGAGACCCTATCCCTTAGCTGCTTTGATTGTGAAGCAGGTGAGGTGTTTCATGATTTTTGCCACGTGGAGGACAAGAGGTCTTTGGCCAAAATGGCTTCTTGAGTTACCTTGACCTACCGGAGAAAGTCCTGGTCAGGAGCTTGAAATGTGTGTTGACATTTTCTCCTCTTTAAAGAGCACCTTCCATGAATTCATTAGTTTCTAAAAACACCAAGAATTCTAATGATGATAATAATATTCTGGGATAGCAGTATCCCAGATGGCAATGTCTGAAAACTAAAACCAGAGAATATCTCAAGGTGAATAGGTGATGAAAGATGGTTCCCTTTGGTGGTCAGAGAGTGCAAGGCATTCCTCAGTGTTCTTATAGCTCCAGTGTGGGCAAGGATGGGGTGTGTACCCAGTATAGCTGTGTATCAGTATAGTTTCTGTGCTCATTATAGTTTGATTTCTGTTGCTGCAATAAAACATTGACCAAAAAGCAACTTTGGGATGAAGGGCTTTGTCTTAGAGTTTTGTTGCTGTGAAGAGACACCATGACCAAGGCAACTCTTACAAAGGAAAACATTTAACTGGGGCTGGCTTACAGTTTCAGAGATTTAGCCCATTATCATATATCAGGAAGCATGTCAGCATCCATGCGGACATACTGGAGAAGAAGCTGAGAGTTCTACATCTTGATCCAAAGCCAGCTAGCAGAAACTGTGGAGCAAGGCTTCTTACTGGCTTGCTGGTTCACTCCCCACTTTCTGCTCAGCTACATTTCTTATACATCCTCAGGTCCCCTGATCATATCAGGGAACTGCTTGCAGTGGACTAGACCATCCCACATCAATTAACAACCAAGGTGATGCCACAGGCCTATCTGATCTTGGAAACCCCTCAGTTGAGACACCCTCTTCCCAGGTGACAGTTGTATTAACAATAAAAACTTACCAGAGCACCTATCACCCCACCCAGCTTTTGTGACAAGTGGGTGGCTGAGAGGCATGACTCCCAGTTTGAAGAGAAGACAACCATAGCCTCAGGTGTTCCACAGGCTGAGGAAGGCCACACAGATTTTAAGTGCCACATTAGCACCTAAGCAGCTCTGGCCACATGACCAAGAGCTCAGCCATGAGGTCAAAGAAGAATGTGGGGTAGAGGAGAGGGGGTGGAGACCTTTTGGGGCACTCCAGGTCAATGGGGACGGGAGGGAGACAGAAGCCCAGTTGGTGCCCTAATGCCCCAGCCACATGGCCTCCCTGCATCCTGATTCTCATTGATGGAGTCTCACCCTCAATCCATTTGAGGCTTCCTCTCAGGTTGCATAGGGTAGGCTGGAAGTGCTACAGGTTAGTGTCCTGGGAGACAATGACCCAGAGTTGGAGATAAGTTCCCTAGAGACTCAGCACCTTGCTCCTCCAGTGCGATAACCCAAGGTTTGTTAAGCTGTCTACTAGAGATTACCAGTGGAGGGAGCCCTGTTGCCTACAGGAGTCCATGGCTCATGGAAACTTCCTGCACTGGCAATCTTCCTTGTCCCCCTGCCCAGCAATTGTGCTCTTTCTGAAAACACCTTCCAGATAAGCTACTTGCTTTGAGATCTTGATCTTAGGACCTACCCTGTGTGGCTTCTGGCCCAAGACAGACATTCCATGGCTATCTTCCAATTATAGGAATCAGCCAATAGAGCTTATAAAAGGAAATAGTTATGGGAAGCCCGTGGCTGGAACAGTGTGGTGATACTTACAGTGGATCACTTCAGTGGAGGTTTTGGGGGTGCAGCCCCTGAAGTGTACACACACACACACACACACACACACACACACACACACCAAGTACACATACTGTGCACAATACACATATACACCCTCACACCCCTTATGAACACACATACACACCACACACAGAGATACATATCACATACAGATACATACACACATATGCACACATACTATAAACATGCATATCATATATCCATCTATAACACATACTGCACACCATGCACACACACACACACCATGCACATACATACACATTATATATATAGACAGATACAAACCACATGCAGACATAAACACACATGCATATGCACACACACATATTTACCACACACATCATGTGACACATATCATCCACACACCTATTACATGTGCACACCCATTCATATGCACACCATGCATGCACACATACCATGCATACACATACACTCATAGAGACAAACACACACTATATGCACACATGTGTACACACATGCATATGCATGCACACACACACACACCACACACAGAGACAGATACATATTACTCACACAGTACATACACATGCACATGATCACACATAAATATATACACACCATATATAGACCAATCACATAACATACATATACATACAAACACACATACATACACATATACATACACCATGCATATAACCTATACAGTTTCTGGGTACTGAGCCATGTGCAGGCTCCATAAGTCCTTCCCAGGCACGGGAATAGGTGGCTCCTCAGGTGTAAGTCTGGAATCCAGGTGGATAGTAGGAGTGTCAGGTGACTAAGGACACAGGAGGTAGAGCTCATATAAAACAGTGTACCAGGGTCAGGAACACCTGTGTCTGAATCATAGCTCTGCCCCAAGTACTGTGTGATTTTGAGGAAGTTGCTGCTCTTCTCTGAACCTCCTCAGCCTCTGAGACTCTGGTCTCTTTGGGATCCGTGTCTGATCCGTGGCCTCTGTGATGAGTGAGATGAGTTCACGTTACTGAAGTTTTAGGTGCTGGGGGAGAGCGTCACGTCTCTCATCCTTGGAGCATGGACTAGCTTTCTTCTTTCCCTCCATCAGGTACGGATATACTATACCACAGAGCAGACTTTAGCTGCCTCTGGAGAAAGCACCAGCTTCACTTCCAGCTGGTTCCAGGAAGGCATCATCGTTGCATCGGATGATCTGTTCATCCCGCACACCATCAGCCCCACCACTGATCTTGGGTTTGTGAAGCTACACAGGGCTGCCTGTGACTTACTGTCTTCATTAGAGTTTTACTGCTGGGAATACACACCATGACTAAGGCAACTCTTATAAGGACAACATTTAATTGGCACCGACTTACAGGTTCAGAGGTTCAGTCCAGTATTATTAAGGTGGGAGTATGGCAGCATCCAGGCAGGCATAGTGCAGGAGCAGCTGAGAGTTCTACATCTTCATCTGCAGGCCTCTAGGAGAAGACTGGCTTCTAGGCAGCTAGGATGAAGGTCTTAAAGCCCATGCCCACAGTGACACACCTACTCCAACAATTGTGCCACTCCCTGAGTCAAGCATATACAAACCATCACACTTACCTTCCCTAGAAACCTGCTAGGCTAAGAGACTGTTGTCATGGTCCACATGGGACACAGGGCTTTGATTAAGCACAGAGGGTTTGATATCTCCAAATGGTATGAGAAACACTGGAAAGACAAAACAAAACAAAACAAAACAAAACAAAACAAAACAAAACAAAACAACACAACAACAACATTCAGCGCAGAATATCAAGAAGCAGCTGGAGGAATTGCTTGTTTTGAGCTGTGTGGCCAGCTCCTTACACGCAGGCTCATTCTGTCCTCGTGGAAATTTGCCTATTTTGATTGCCCCATTAGTTACATCTTCTCTGAAAACCAATGTTCCCATTTCACAGCTGAAAAACAGGACCACACAGATGTTACATGTCTGCCTTCCAGATGAGTTAGAATGCCTGTGCTGCAGATAATGAAAGTTCTCATTAAAACTGTCTTAATCAATGAGGTAATTTATTAGCTTGGATACTGAGATGTCTGGACACGAAGGTGGTTCTGGGCCCAGTTGATTCAGGGCCATTCTATCTTCTGCCCAACATCCACTAGTGTATCAAGGCTGCTCTGTCACTTTTGAGTTCTTCCCACTTCTAGAAGCTGTTCTTGGGAGGTTATTTGTCACCTGTGTGGCAGACACTGCCATGTGCTCTTACAAACTCATGGACAGTGGTTGAGACCCAGGGAGTGGGCCAGGTCTTCTCAGTTTGGCTCAGGGTCAAGGGCTCCACTCCCTCCTTTATGCCTCCTGACCACAGTATAGGCTTTAGCTGCCTCTTGGGGGGAGCTTAAATTCCAGCTGATTCCAGGAAGATGTCTTTGTCTTATGCTGGGTCCCACTTGTGATGTTTAATCTTGGCCATCACCTCGACTGGACTGACAGATGCCTGGGTGAGAAAAGTACACTTCTGGCTGTATTTGTGGCCCTGGAGAAGGCTGACATGTGGAAGAACCACTGAGTAAGTCCTGCCATGCATATGGATAGCACTATCCAGTAGGCTGGGGCACTCGATGGAACAAAAGAAGAAGCAGAGAAAGTTCCAAGTCACATATGAGTGCCCCTCTAAGTGGCTGTCATGGCTGTCACCAGCTGTTCACCTTAAACTCTAGCCTCTTCAGCCTTTTGCTATGGATTTATATCGAGGGCTCTGGGGAGAATTCCAGGACTCTCTTTTGGTTTGTCTGGTTTTGATTTTCTGTGACAGTCCCTCTATGCAGCTGTAGATGTCCTGGAACTCACTATCTAGATTAGGCTGGCCTTGAACTCACCGACTCCTGCTTGCCTCTGCCTCTAGAGTGCTGAGAGTAAAGGCCATGACAGTCAACTTTCAGATCACTGTCCAGTCTCCACGTGGGCTCTGTTGTTGGCCTTCCTTGTTCTGAGATTCCATCTTCTTGGGTTGAGAATTCACTGCCTCTCCAGTGCGTGGACAGCCACTGTTTGAGTAGCTAGCTTCCAATGGTATAATCTAAGAAAAAAACCCCCTATGATTATAATCCTCTGTGAGTTTTTCTATTGTTTTTGTTTATCTAGAAAAGCCTGAACGAATACACCACCCTCTCCCCTAGTCCAGAGAGGGCCCATCTTGGTTCTGTGAGAAGACTAGGATTTTGGGACACTTTAGGACTGATTCCCAGTGACCTTGTGCTTGATTGAAAAGTGTCTGGGTAGGATGTTGGGCATCTTTGCCATTCATTCATAATTGTACCCACTGCAGAAATGTTTTGGGGAGTACAAGAGAAAGATTCTGAGATTAAATTAGTAAGAGGTGGAGGTTGGAGGTAGGCTTGGTGGATGGATGGTGACAGGTAGGGACGTATTGAAAGCCTGACTCTGACCTCAGCTTCTTGGACACCAGGTGCCTGTGCAGTCAGTGTATGAGAAAGCCTTCTCAGTTGTCCAGCTTCGCCATCTCTTGAGTGCCAAGAGTGCCCGCTCAGTGGGCAGAGTCCCAATTGCTTTCCAGCTTTGTTGGTGGCCGTGGGGAAACCAAGACTCAAGCCCTGGTCCTTTCTTTTTCCTATTCTAATTCTCACAATGATTCAATAAGCCTCTTCATTTCAACTCTTGGTTTACTGGGATTCACCAAGGCTTTCTAAGGGGGTAACAGATAAAATATGGGTTTGGAGCAGACCTATATGTAATGTTTTAATTTGTCTTTCTGCTACTGTGATACAATACACTGACAAAAGCAAGGGAGGAGAGGTTTATTCTGGTTCACAGTTCAAGGGTACTGTCCATCATGGTGGGGAAGCCAAGGAGGCAGGAGCCTGAAGGAACTGGTCATAGTGTATCCACAATTAGGAAACACACACACACACACACACACACACACACACACACACACACACACAGATAGAGAGAGAGAGAGACACAGACAGACACACACAGAGAGACACACAGAGAGACAGAGAGATACAGAGAGAGACACAGAGACACAGAGAGACAAAGAGAGTCACACAGAGAGACAGAGAGACACACAGAGAGACAGAGAAAGACAGAGAGAGACACAGAGACACACAGGGAGAGAGACACACACAGAGACAGAGAGACAGAGACCACAGAGAGAGACAGAGAGAAACAGAGAGACTCACAGAGAGACAGAGACAAAGAGAGGCAGAGAGACAGAGAGACAAAGAGAGACAGAGACACAGAGAGACACACAGAGAGAGACACACAGAGACAGAGACACACAGAGAGACAGAGACACACAGAGAGAGACAGAGAGAAACAGAGAGACACACAGAGAGACAGAGACAAAGAGAGGCAGAGAGACACAGAGAGACAAAGAGAGACAGAGACACACAGAGAGACAGAGAGACAAAGAGAGACAGAGAGACAAAGAGAGACACAGAGAGAGAGACAGAGAGAGACAGAGAGACAAAGAGAGACACAGAGAGACAGAGAGAGAGAGACAGAGAGAAGCAGAGAAAGAGAGACAAAGAGAGACAGAGAGATACACAGAGAGACACAGAGAGAGAGACAGAGAGAGGTGATGATGCTCAGCCCACTTCCTCCTTTTTATATAGTCCAGGCTCCCAGCCCAGAAGACAGTACAGTAGGCTCGTCTTTCCACATCAACGAACCTAGTTAAGATACCCTCTTCCCAGCCCCAGGATTGCCCTGAAACTATTACTCAGGTCATTCTAGATCCCATGAAGTTGGCAACTGAGATTTTTCCATCACATCTAATGTTGCTTCTGTAACAGGTAAACACTGTTGTCTCAGAAACTCAGCATGCTGAAGTTTATTTTCTGTTCACACAAGTTCAGTTGGTTGCCGAGTATTTTCTGTTCACACAAGTTCAGTTGGTTGCCGAGTCAGGGGAGGTTCTTCTTCACAAAACCATTCAGGGATCCAGGATGACAAATCCTCTGTGCCTCTCAAGATCCGCTGGATGTCACAAGCCAGAGCTTTAAGGGCACGCCTTGGAAAGGCTAGTGGGGAACTCCTGTGGGTGTGGTCTACCTCCTTCTCTCCTCCACTAAGTGAAGCATGCACAGCTGTGTGGCTATGTATAACCTCAAAGGGGAGTAGAAACTGGGATTTTAAAGGCACAATGGTTTCTTCCATGCTTGATTTTTGAGTCTGGAATCTGCTACACAATTTATAAAATGTAAAATCCCTTATTATGACTGGGCCTCCATCTCCTAGTTAGAGATGAGGCTGCTGACAATCTCTAGGTCAGTAATTAGCTGTCCTGGATAGTTTTATGCCAACTTGACAGAGGGTAAAGACATATGAGAGGATGGAACTCCATTCCTCCATAAGATTGTAATTAGTGATAGTTGGGGGAGGGCTGGGTCCTGGGTTCTATACAAAAGCAGGCTGAGCAAACCATGAGGAGCAAGCCAGTAAACAGCATCCATCCATGGCCTCTGCATCAGCTCTTGCCTCTAGGTTCCCACCAGGGTTGAGTTCAATGGGCTATGACTCAGTTATATTTAAGCCAAATAAACCCTTTCCTCCCCAAGTTGCTTTTGGTCATGGTATTTTGTCACAGCAATAGTTACCCTGAACTCTTTGTGAGGAGGATGTTTGATTCTTTCTTCATCAGGGCGCTGGCCTCTACTGACAGTTGTCTACCTGCTGGTCATGTCCTTTGGGAAGGGCATCCTTGAGAACAAACTCCATCAGAACAGGGCTTTGCAGCTATTAGCTGGTGGGTATCTGTAGGTATCTGGTAACCAGCCTGGAGCCAGTGCTCAGCAGGCATTCAGTGAGTATAGGTAACGAAGGCGCTGTAAGTTTATTTCAATGCCTATGTGCTGAGAGTTACTCCTTTAAAAGTTTTTGCTCAATAAATATCCCTACCTCCATGTTCCATCAGGATGTGGTGGGGGAGGGGAGAGAAAGGAAGGCACAGGAGGGAGGGAGGGCATCTTCCTCCCAGCCCTCCTAAGCCTGGACTATAAATAGTTCCAGTTGGAAACTGACTGCAGATTCCTCCAGCAAAGTCAGCATCCCCAGGACCTCTTCTCCTAGATGGGGACCAGGAGTTCTTCCTCATTAATCACAGCTCTTTAATTAACAGCTCTGAGCCGGGAACAAAAGGTGCTCACTGGGACAACGCCAGTGGGCCCTGAACTCTGGCCGCCTGCTTTTATTTGGTGGACCCTCTGCCTTAGGGAGCATGCCTTGTTGCGGGGGCGGGGGGGAGTAGGTTTGGGGGGCGAGCAGCTGGCAGGCTGGCTGCCTGTCTCAGCTTTGGACATCACCTCATGGCGCTGACTGGACTCAGAGCAATGTTTTTGGCAGTTCTGACGTCCTCAGGCCAAAGCTGACTAATTGGTCTGAGGCCAGGCGGCCGTCATAACTCCCCAGGTGTCTCTATGGGCAGTTTCTAACCGTCAGTCTAGGGAGAGAAGGCTCAGTGGAAGGCACCTGGGCTTGAGCAAAAGCCTGGAGAGGGACCCAGAGATGAACATGGACCATACTTGAGGCTCAGGGATTCTCAGAGCCCTTATCTTCTTGAAGCAGTATCTGTATTGGGAAAGAATCCTACAGTTTTTGACCTTTCTTGGGGCTTCTGATGCTACTCAAGGAATGCTGGGTCATAAGAGCAGGACCCCATCCAGGGGTTGGGGACACAGCCTGACAAACAGGGGCTGAGGCAAAGCCTGACTCAGGGCACTAGGCCTCTGGATCCTGCTAAGTTCCTAGAATAGCAATTATCTCTGATTTTCTCTAAGCCCTGCTTCTTTCCCCCTTCCCTTCTGTTCTTTTGTTCCAAGCACAGACGAAGGACTTGAAACAGCAGGCTTGGTCTTTGCAGAGTCTCATTAGCGTGGTGTTCTTGTAGTTTGAGTCACTTCTCTTCTGACAGAGGGACACTGCATAGTTACCCATAAACCCCCAAATTCAGATTTGGGATAGCCTAGTTTTTACTCTACAAGCTATTCTGACCTGTTTGGAGTCAGCCTCTTGAAAAGACCAAACTTGGGATCAGCAGAAAGGATGCTGGGATTGATTAGTGATGTCTGTCAAGAGTTCAGGAGTGGTAAATAAAACAGATTTGATTAATTTGATGAAGTAGAAAACTGTCATTTAAAATGCTACCCTTGTGTCCCCAGTTTAGGAAGAATCTGGTCTACATTAAATGCTCAAATTCTGCCTTTTTTCTGGTTATAATTGTATTAGCTTTGTCTAGCTCACTAGTCACTGGCCCCTTTTCTCCTTAGAGGTATTTTGTTGATGGATATTTTTGTCTCCTTTTTGAGAGTGATGATGTCAGATTCTAAGTTTTCTGTGGGAAGTATCACTAGGACTCAGGGAGTGATGAGCCTTGGTCAAATGGGTGGCAGCAAATGCCTGTTCTCTGGGCACCACTGTGTCCTGACAGTATGGTGGTTGGCTGACTCTCCTTTCTGAGCCTTGGTCAAATTTTATAGAGCACAGTAATAATTCTAATTCTCTCCTGTAGAGTCCTGAGGATCACATGAGCAAATGGACTTAAGAAGCTTAGAAAATATAAGCACTGAGATGGTTCTGAGTTTCAAGGCTTATGCTTTATCTTCCCCTTTATCCGCCAACCCTGTTGGGGCCAGAGCATACTCTCTCACACCCTCCTTCCTTGACCCCACTCCGTCTCGCTGAAGTTTTACTTCTTCCAGCCCCAAATCTCTAATTTCCCATCTTTGCCACCCACCACCCATCAGTCACTAGATTCTTAGCACCTTCTGAACCCAACCAAGGTGCATGTACTTCCAGTTGCCTCTGTCCGTGGTGCTGATCCACCTCCCTCTTATACACAGGTAGCAGGATCAGAGGTTATTCCTAGGAGTCATCTGGATAATGAGCACTTGACCCCCAAACAATGTTTTCCTCAATCTATTTGAACACTTACACTTATCTGTGATGATCCCTAGGGCATCTAGACATGGGGATTAAATACCCTGGGTATAGAGCCTGGGACTGTGAGAGCAGAGAGCTAGAGACAGCCATTACTGCCTGGGATGAAAGATGGCCTGCCCGTGGGCCCAGGGAGATGCCTCGCAATGCTTCCTAGCAATCGGTGCCAGCAAGTGTTCCAGGGCCACTGCTAAATGCTGGCCGTAAATCTCGCTTAAAGGGCCATGAGGAGCAGCTTCTGGCTGTGAGCATCCCTGCCATTATTCTTTACTAGGCCCTTTTAACCGAGTTGGGAACAGGGCAATATTTTGTTCAACTGTAGCCATCTAAAAGGATCTCAGCACAGTTTAATGGCCGGGGTATGGGCAGCATGCCCCTTCTGGGGGATAGAGGGCCATCTGAGGCCAGATCAGGGGCCATTTGGGTGCATGGAGTCTGGGGTATTTCCAGTAGGGTCTCAACCCAAGTCCATCATATCCTTGCCTGGGTTGTCTACCAATAATCTCACTGACACACACCTACATACATACTACACACATTTTTTTAAAGGAAAAAAAGTTAAAGTAAGATTGAGCACATTGGCCTTAAATAAAATGTATTATTCAAGTTACTTTTACCCTTTAAAAAACCTTTTAAAACACAACTACTAGAATATTCTAGAGGAACCAACTGACTCATATTTGCACTACTGAAGGTCTGGTGATGAGATCCATGCAAACATGAGAAAGCCAACGGTCTGGTCCCTGACAGATATGCTGGGCTCCAGGCAGAGAAACTGAGGCAGAGCACCTCAGTCAGTTTGTACAGACACTTCTGTCTGGGGCAACATGAAAAAGGGGACGGGATGGTGCATGATGCTCACACAGGGACAATGAGTGTCTGGTTGCAAGCTTGTACAAGGTGCTAGCTGAAGGCTTTCTTCCTACCTTCTTAATTTACACCCTGACTTTGTCCTAGCCTATGAGTTGTGGGGTTATTTTAATGGGGAACTTCTCCAACTCTGTCCAGCTAGGCCCTTTGGGTGTGGCGTACCTTCCCCACCTCTCAGAAAGAACACTGTTGCTTATTGACTAGACAGCTAACTTTGCAGCCATCAGCAGGCTGAGGACTTACTATAAGCCTGACCCATGACTTGTATTTCATTTACATTCTTATTTAACCTTCATGTTCTTATTTCAATCTGTTGCTGTGACAAATCCTATAACCAAAGGCAACTTAGGGGAGGAAAGAGTTTATTTGGCTTACACTTCAGGTCACAGTTCATCACTGAGGGAAGTTAAGGCAGGGACCTGAAGCAGAAACCATGAGAAGAATGCTGCTTGCTGTATTTACTTCTGACTTGGTTTCAGACCAATTTGTAGCTAGTGTCTTAAAGTAGCTCAAGCCCATTTGACAAGGGAACAGTGACACCCACAGTGGGCTGGGTTCTCCTCATCTGTAAACAACCAGAACACTCTTCCATAGGCAAATCTGGTCTGAGCAATTCCCCATCTGAGACCCTCTTCTCAGATGACTCTAGGCTGTGTCAAATTGATAGTTAAAGCTAACAAGGACACATCAGAAAGAACCTATTAGATATCTGGTGGCTGTTCACACCATAGAAACACGTTTTCTCCATTAGGCACTTGGGTTTCTGCTTCTATTAATCACTTCCCAAATCTAAGGTACACCTAGCACAGAATAGTCAATAGGTTGTTTCATCTGACATCACTAACAGACTGGTAGTGAGGGCCTAAAGCATTGTTAAGAAGGATTTAGAGGCTGGGCGTGGTGGCGCACGCCTTTAATCCCAGCACTCGGGAGGCAGAGATAGGTGGATTTCTGAGTTCGAGGCCAGCCTGGTCTACAAAGTGAGTTCCAGGACAGCCAGGGCTACACAGAGAAACCCTGTCTCGAAAAACCAAAAAAAAAAAAAAAAAAGGATTCAGAGTTGTAGCAGGAATGGCAGTCATATCAATTAATAATGTTTGCTGTGGACATTATTACATGTACATGCTTGGTCTTTGCTAGTCTTGATCTAAGTTTAGTTCAGATACCGCTCTCAGTGGCCAGACCAAGTACAAGGCACATCTATGTTCTTGACCTCATTTTATGTTATATATACAGTAGCCCATGTGCTCATATGTATAAGTTTTGTCTCATAGGAAGAAGGCAGTGTGGTATGTTCCCAATCTGTGATTTGGGGTTTTAAGCTGTACTAAGAAAGGTTGTATGTAGAATGCTGTTGGTCTGTGCAGTCATACCTCATCTGAGCTCTACACTGTAAAGGGTCAGTGTTAGCAGAAGGCATCCAGAAGGAAGAGAGGTCACAGCTCTGCATTAGGTAGAAGTTAATAGAGTGAAGTGGGGCTGAACTTGCCCATGAACTTGCATCATCACATTCTTCTTGATAATCAATTGGATCTCAGTAATTTGGGAAATGTTAAATAAGTACCTACAAATGAATGTGGACATCTCTTGGTGAACCCTTCATATCCTTATTGGGCTCTCTCTACCCTGCTCTGTATTTCAAGAGGATGACCCTGATAGAACATACCTGTGGTTTCCCTGGCCCCCTTGCTCCTGGCCAGCAGTAGAAAGTCTGAGGGAGGCTATGGTATTCACTGCCACCAAGAGCTCGCCATGTAGATAGAAGCTGAGCCATTTTCATACAAGTATATAATAGATCTTGATTATATTTCCCTCATTGGCACTAATCCTCTTTGTTTCTTCCTTTATTTTTTGGTGGACCAATCAGTCAAATTTAGGTTTCTTACAGAACATGTTTGAGGAATTATTTGCAAGAGCATAGGTGACTAACCAGTGGCTACACCACTGAAGGAAATGCCTGTCTTCATCAGCAACCATCAGTTGCCTTAGATCCTTAGGTGAGGCTTTGTGAACACCTCCTTTTTCCTTTGTTAGATCCAATCTCTCTCTCTCTCTCTCTCTCTCTCTCTCTCTCTCTCTCTCTCTCTCTCTCTCTCTCTTTCTCTCTCTCTCTTTCTCTCTCTCCTTTAAGGTTTACTTTTGTTTTTAAAAGTATTATGTTTATGAAAAATTTCCCCAATTTTTTGAAATGTTGTATTGGTTCTTTGTGAATTTCACACCATGCACCCCAAACCCACTTTTCTTCCCCTCCTCTCATAATCACCCTCCACCCTTGCAATCTCTCGAACAACAGAGGAAAAAAAATCTTGTAGAAGTTGTAGGGTGTCAGAGTGTGTCCTACAGTCAGTTTTTGTCCACACTTCTTTGCTTTGTAGATGTTCCATGCAAAGACTTGTTGGTCTGGTACGAGGCCTCTGACTTCTGTTACTCTATCAATACTGAGGCCTCACTGGGACTCCTCTTGGATATCCTGTTGTAGCCCTGTGTCATGGAGACCATGTGAAAAAGAGGCAGGACTGGCAATCCCACACTTATGCTCTCTGGGCCAGCTTGCCTGTACCTGTGCTCCCAGAATCAGCTCTGCTATGCTGCCCAGGTGAGGTACAGGACCCCGTTCTTGGAAGTGCTGCAGCTGGTGAGGGGCAAGACCAGCTCTACTGCCTTGAGAGGTCATAAAGTGGGAGCATTTCTCCCTTAAGCATGTCACTACAGGGCAGGCAAGTGATGGGGCCAGCTCTCTCATGCCCATTCCTTCAGGGCAAGCTCACCCAGGCTCCTGCCACCAGGGTCACCTCTACTGTGCTCCAGGTCTCAGTTAATCACTAAGGCTGCATTTTCCCACCCACTGCGCAGTGTACCTGTGTTTCCTTGGAGCCTAGCACCCAACAGTGACACAGGGTAAATGCAGTCTAGCTTCTAGGTGTTCTGCCTGCCCCAGTGGCGGTTTCCACACCACAGTGGTGGGGTGGGATGCAAAGCCACAGTAGCCATGCCTAGGAAACAGTGCTCTGCAATGCTCCGCCCATCTGTCTGAACCTTGGAGGGAATGATTGTGATGCCCCACTTAGGGATGAGTATTCAATAAGACTTGTTCTCAGAACCTTGACCAGCTGTGAATCTCTGCAGTAACCCAGACCCACTATGGGACGTTCCCCTGTGCATCTCTTTGTTATGTATTGTAGAGAAAGAAACAGCATCATGGTCATGGTAAGGAGAATACATGAAAAATCTGTCCATAGTGAAGAAGTGTTATCCCTAACCTATATAAATCTCCTTTAAATTAATAAGAAAAGGACAAACACTCTAATATAAAAACGTCTAAAGACTGAGGAAAGATTAAAAAAAAAACAATCTGAATGTCCTACAGACAAAAATGAATTTCACAAACAATCTAAGAAATGCAAATAAAATAAATCATTTGTTAGGGTGGATAGTGATTAAAAATAAAAAAAAAACTGATTAATTCGAGGTAGGAAGGATGAAAGCTTTTATGACACAAGAGCTACATGGACATTTGTGAGCCTTTTCACAGTGTGAGAGAGCTTATTTATGTTTGAAATTCACATGTCAGTTAAATTGGTGCCTCCTGGCTTTCCTGCCTTTCTCAAGCATAAATTGAGGCTTCTACCTCTAGCATCCATCCTAGGTCCTAACTAGACAAATGCACACAGATACAAGCACAGGACTATTTACCACAGTAGTGTGGGGAAAAAAAACAAAACAAAACCAGAAATAAATGTCCTTGTCTCTGTGATACACTGGTGTCTCAGAAAGAGCTCCTCAGATGACGTGAGAAACAGGTCAGGCTATGACAGTGCCCTCTATGCTCAACACAGTCCTGTGGTACAGTGGGGACTACAAAATGTCCTTCTGCTGTTGGGTAGCTGTCTTGGCCTGATATGACATTGAGGGGTTCTTGTTTCTATAAAAAGCATGCTTCATCTTGGTCAGACTAAAGAGTAAAGACTGCCTAACCTAATAGCAGCCTGCTTGGTGTGGTTTGTTCAGCTTGCAGCGTAGAGTAAGGAAGTACTCAAGACCAGTAGATTCTGGAGTCTTTCCCTTTGTCCACTGTGGAACCACCTGCTAAGGTCCCAAGGTTTCCATCTACCAATGTATTGAAAGAGGTCCTTGGTGGATCCCGGGAGACTGAGATGGCCATTCACCATTTCAAGATTGAGACTTTTGTCATCTCAGAGAAAGCAATTGCATCTTTATCTTTCTTTGCTTTGGATGGTCTTTTTTACTCCTGACTTTACACCAACAGGTCTTTGAATTCAATGAACTCAACTTAAGGTTCTATTAGCAAACAATACTCAGTGGGACTGTCCATCATTTAAGCCCTTGGGGGAAGAGCTAAAGAGCAGGGAATGGCAGTCCTGCATGCAAAGTCTTTTCTCAGGCAGACTCTGGTTCTGTGTTAGACATCATTGCTTAGCATGAGACCAAAGGAGAGAAGATGCTGGGAGGATTGGAAGGACAGACCTGAGAGCACAGGGATATGGCTATTATGGAAGACTGGTGCACTGTTCTTGTTAACCCCTTCATGCCCTTGCTGTCTCCCCTAACATTACATCATCAGTATTGACTAGGCTGATAAAGTTCTTTATCTACATTAACCACGACCAGTACCATTTTTAAGCATTATATTCCATTAACAGACACCTGTCCTGGTTTTTGGTTTGGGACATGTGACCCCTGCACCTTTGAATGCTTCATCTCCCCTGGGCCACAGTGTAGGAAGAGAGAGAAAGTTGGTATTCAGGTGTGAGTGTGGGAGAGGAAGGGTGAGAGGGTGGGGTGGATGTTGGGGGACCCCGAGATATTTTCTTTCTTGTCTGTTTTTTCCACCCTATTCCTTTTCCCTCCATGTCAACACCAAACAAGACAGGACTAAAATTAATGGGGAAAGCAGCAATTAGCAAATTAGGTTAGCGGCGTGTTGCCGAGTGGCGCGGCTGCCAGGTGCGGGGTCTCTGGCAGGATATTTATTAGGGCCTGTCAGAGAAGTGACACTTTGATAAATGGAGTTGGGTAATCAGCCCTCTCCGACAGCAAGCATTGTGAGGCCTCAGCATGCGCCACTGAAGAAGCGAGCCTTTGTTAGAATTTTTTTTTTTTAAAATTCACATGTAGAAAATGGCACAACAGCAGCCTACTGTCACAGAGAGTAGCCTCGAACTTAAATCCTGCTGTCCAGGGTATGTCCTGAGGGGTCTTGGTTGGGGTTTCCTCTTGAATGTGCAGTTGGGAAATCATGGTCAAAGGCAACCAGTGTGGAAAAGTCTCCCTGAGCTTTAGAAATGCCCTAGAGTTGAAATGGAAAAATAGGAGTGGATTTTAAAGAATAATCGGGTGGGTAGAGGGCAGCCTCCTCTGGGCTACGTAGTGATGGTGACCACGTGCTAAGGAGCCAGAGTGGCTGGACTGGGATGGGGGATGGAGGTAGAGAAGCTCTGTAGGTTGTGCTTCTTCACCTTTGGGATGGCATTTATCATAGGAATCCTCCCATGGCAAACACATGTAGTGTGTCTCCTCTCAAGTGACTGGCTTCTCAGGTGGATGCAGTTTAATCTTGACTGTCAACCTGACAAGCTCTGAAATCATCTGGGAGGCAAACCTCTAGGCACATCCTGAGGGAGTTTCTAAATTGAGCTAATTGAGGTGGGAAACTCAAATTGTGGATGGCGTCATCCCATGGGCTGGGGTGGGGGTGGGGGGGAGGTCCCAAACTGAAAACCAAATAAAGAGAACTAAGCTGAGTGCTTAAGTTTTTCTCTCTTTGGTTCCAGGTGGTGGGCTAGACAGCCCACATCTAGAATGGATTAGACACCTAACAGCCATGTCTTCCCATCACAATGGACTACTACTGTGATGGGCCATCTCCAACTGTGAGCCTGCCACCATGTATTCTCTATCACGATAAACTGCGTCTCTTTAGACCACAAGTTTCTTTCTGTGAAGTGTTTGGCCACAGCAATAAGATAAGCAACTAGGACAGAATGTAGTGTCAATCCTATCAACAACGTAACCTTGCACCTTACCGCTGTTCAGCCAAACCTACTTCTTGTGGGAATAATCCCTGTTGTGGTGAGGATCAGAAGTACAGGAATCTGTCACAAAAGGATCCTCACTATACTTACAGTGGTTGTTGCTGATGGAACTTTGACAAGGAAGTGATGGAGAATGGGCAAGATTCTTCAGGCAGCCATAGGTTCAGCTCTTGCCATCTTCTCATAAATATGTATTTGGGCTGGGCGTCCTTCTTTATCAGAGGTTAAACACTAACACATATGAAACACTCAAGTTGACCTCAGTGAAGTTGAATTTCTGGTGATGATACTGGCACACTCAAGGGTTCAAGGACAATATAGGATGACAATATTCTCCTGCTTAGGAGTCCTGTTGACCCTCTGGTAAAATACAGATTATTTTCTACAAAAATGTAAACATGAGTTATGCTGAGTTACTGTTCTTCAGTCACTTGCACTATGGACTGTACGTGCAACCATGTTTACATCAGGAACATGTCTTGACTTGTCCCAAACCAATGTAACTCTATTTGGTGTAAAATTTCCTAGATGGTATGAAGTTCACTTCATATGAAATCTCCTACCACCTTGGCATTTAACAGCATGGATTCATCTTGTCCATTTTTAAACTTTATGTAAGGGCAACCATACACTATAAAGTTCTTGTTTCTGGCTTCTTTTCATTCATTATTTGTGAGGGCCATGCATATGGGGCAAGTATCATTCATCTTCTTTGCGGCCAAATATTTCACTCTGTGAGCACATTGCCATTTTTTTTTTAACTACGCTTCTGTGGGTGGGCTTGTTGGAAGTTGTGAGCAGCACTATTTGGTAAAGGCTCTTCTTGCACTGTATCCTCCTTCTTTGCCTCCTACTGCATCTTCTTCCCCCTCACTCTCTCTCCATCAGTTACAAGGACCTCTGTCCCTTCCATAGCCACCAGGCAGGTACACACCTTGGCTCTGAATATGAATCACTTACTTAGCCTGGTAGTCTCTACTCCAGTGATATGGTGGGATCTGGTGGTTGTCTCTATAAATCTATGCAGCCTTTTTCAAGATTTCCCCCTCTGGATACTTTATCTCCAGCTAGCTGTTTAGTGTTCAAATTTGTCAGTTTGTTCTCTTCCACCACCATCTCTTTTTTCTCAGTGCAGTCACCACTGTGGGTCATAACAGACATGTCACTTAGCTGTGGGCCATCCGTGATGCACACATCACCCAGTAACCCCAGGAATATGCCAATTGCCCTTGTCACATCTACTGTGCAAGCACAGAGCCTGCAGAAGGTGACCCATCTAGAAATATCTACAGAAGGAACACTTGTCTAAAATAGAGATAATATCAGTTTTGAGCATAGGGACCTCACCAAAAAGGAACTTAGCATAAATTCACCTGATATCTACTGGGGACATGCACTAGATCTTGCTAAGGGCCTCATTCTTTTACAATTAGTTGCCATCTGACCAGTTAATAAGATCTGGAACTTTTCTTGGGATTGAATTTGAGTCTTTCCTTTTCTTAGAAAATCAATACATTATTTATCTTCTGTACTCCCTAACATTCTCCTTGATTTATCAAAGATCTTTCCCGTGACTTTGCGATGAAATCAGTTGGATTCTGCTGGGTCCCACCCACCTTGCTTGTGATAAAACTTCCAAGTGAGTTTTGCATGGTCATCAGCCTTTTCTGTGCACCTGCCAGGTGCAGAGCGCTGTCCTATGCTCAAGGACATGGGGCCCAGTGGACACTTTCTTTGCTTTGGAGCTCAGGAGTTAGGTGTGAGGGGTGTGATCATAAAGCGTCAGTGGCCTGGTAAGACTGTGTGGGATGGGACCAGGGGGGTTCAGTGGACAGTGGACATGGTCAGGCGAGGCAAGGCTAGGTGGGATGGGTATGGAGAGCTTGCAGACCTTTTTTTAATGTTAATTTTTTGTTTTGTTTTGTTTTTTCAAGACAGGGTTTCTCTGTATAGCCCTGGCTATCCTGGAACTCACTCTGTAGACCAGGCTGGCCTCAAACTCAGAAATCCACCTGCCTCTGCCTCCCAAGTGCTGGGATTAAAGGCGTGCGCCACCACTGCCCGGCTTAATGTTAATTTTTTATTAGATATTTTCTTTATTTATATTTCAAATGCTATCCCCTTTCCTAGTTTCCTCTCTGAAAGTCCCCTATACGCTCCCCCTGCCCTGCTCCCCAACCCACCCACTCCCATTCCTGGCCCTGGCATTCCCCTGTACTGGGGCATATAATCTTTGCAAGACCAAGGATCTCTCCTGCCATTGATGGCCAACTAGGCCATCCTCTGCTACATATGCAGCTAGAGATATAAGCTCTGGGACTACTGGTTAGTTCATATTGTTATTCCTCCTGTAGGGTTGCAGACCCCTTTAGCTCCTTGGGTACTTTCTCTAGCTCCTTCATTGGGGGTCCTGTGTTCCATCCAATAAATGACTGTAAGTATCCACTTCTGTATTTTCCAGGCACTGGCATAGCCTCACAAGAGATAGCTATATCAGGGTCCTGTCAGCAAAACCTTGCTGGCATATGCAATAGTGTCTGGCTTTGGTGGTTGTTTATGGGATAGATCTCCGGGTGGGGCAGTCTCTGGGTGGTCCTTCCTTCCGTCTCAGCTCCGAACTTTGTCTCTGTAACTCCTTCCATGGGTATGTTGTTCCCCATTCTAAGAAGGAACGAAGTATCTATACTTTGATCTTCCTTCTTCTTGAGTTTCATGTGTTTTGCAAATTATATCTTGGGTATTCTAAGTTTCTGGGCTAATATCCACTTATCAGTGAGTCAAAAGTGAGTTCTTTTGTGATTGGGTTACCTCACTCAGGATGATATCCTCCAGATCCATCCATTTGTCTAAGAATTTCATAAATTCATTGTTTTTAATTGTTGAGTAGCACTCCATTGGGTAAATGTACCACATTTTCTGTATCCATTCCTCTGTTGAGGGACATCTAGGTTCTTTCCAGGTTCTGGCTATTATAAATAAGGCTGCTACGAACATAGTGGAAATGTGTTCTTATTACAAGTTGGAACATCTTCCGGGTATATGCCCAGGAGAGGAATTTCTGGATCTTCCAGTAGTACTATGTTTAATTTTCTGAGGAACCACCAGACTGATTTCCAGAGTGGTTGTACCAGCTTGCAATCCCAACAGCAATGGAAGAGTGTTTCTCTTTCTCCATATCCTTGCCAGCATCTGCTGTCACCTGAATTTTTGATCATAGCCATTCTGATTGGTGTGAGGTGGAATCTCAGGGTTGTTTTGATTTGTATTTCCCTGATGATTAAGGATGCTGAACATTTTTTTCAGGTGCTTCTCAGCCATTCGGTATTCCTCAGGTGAGAATTCTTTGTTTAGCTCTGAGCCCCATTTTTTAATGGGGTTATTTGATTTTCTGGAGTACAGCTTCTTGAGTTCTTTGTATATATTGGATATTAGTCTGAGCTTGCAGACCTTGTTGGAAGGTTTCTTTGCTGTGGCTTAGGAAGACAACAAATATTCACCGAGCTTCTGTTATGTGGGAGGTGCTGTGCTGAACTTGTTGGCCACAGACAATATCTTCATGATTATGAAATGTCCCCTTAAACTCATGGATCTAAGGCTTGGTCCTCAATACAACTGTATCCAGAGATGGAGCCCTGTTGCACTGGGAGGGGTCTGACAGCACTAGTAGATCAATGCATGGGCTGTTTAGAGAGGTGGATTACTTGTCAGGAGTAGTTGCTACGAGGAATGTCCTGGAAGGACTCGTTGGTTGCAGATCCCCACTCTCTGCTGCTGACTCTGTGCTGCAAGGAGCTTTGCTCACCATGCACCCCACACTCCCCACTTTAAGGACACAGTCATGGAGAGCAAGAAAGGTCATTGTAGGCACCAACAGAAGTTCCAAGGTGATTTCCACTTTATCTGATTTTTTTCTCTCTCTCTCTCTCTCTCTCTCTCTCCTCCCTTCCTCCTTTTTTCATCTCTTTCTCCCCCTCTCCTATCCCAGGCTATTCTTACGCTTCTTACATTTCTTGCAACCCTCCTGCCTTTACCTACCAACCTACCAAGTGCTACTTGGGTATACCCCACCATACCCAACTTTTTGAGATTTCTTAATTACTGATTTGAAGTCTATTCTTTCGAAGACAGGATCTCACTCTGTAGCTCTGTCGGACTTGGAGCTCACTCTGTTGACCAGGCTGGCCTTGAAATCACAGAGATTCACCTGCCTCTGCCTCCCAAGTGCTGGGACTAAAGGTGTGCACCACCATGTCTGCCCTCAATCCCAAGTGCTTATCTATCAGTCATCTATTCTGGCTTCTGCTTCTTTATGATTCAAGCATGGTATAGTGTGCTACATTCCAGTTTCTTTGGCATTATCTTATTTGCTGGCAGTCAACTATCCAGAGTAGTTTTTATATACTTTTCTGTGTGTGCCATTGGATGACAACACTTGTTCTTTGACTAACAATTTTATTTGAGTCTTAGTTGAATTTTCTCTTTTTTTTTTATTACTCTAGTTATGTTCTCAATTTCACTTACTTTTAAAAATAATTCTTAGTTGATGCTTTTTTCCATTTATTTTTCTGATGTTTTCCTTATTTATGCTCAAATTATAAAGGCCACATATGACAAAATCATAATTCACATCACTCATGCAGGGAAAGAACTGAAGAATTTCTCTGTAAGCTCCGAGATGAGAGCTAGGGGATCATTCCCAACAGCTCCCAAGACACTTCTGGAGTTGGTGGCCAGCACACTGGACAAGAGAAACAGAGAGAAAGCATGGGAGTCAGAAAGAGAGGAGTCAAATGATCTGTGTTTAAAGATGACATGACTTTCTGTGGGGGAAACCAGAAGGTTGCTCCAGAAGCCTATAAAATCCAATTACCAAGCCCATTACAAGCCAGGATACAAAACAAACACACAGAAATCAATCCTATCTCTATGTACTAATAACTAACTCTGTAAAAAGGAAAATTAAGAATATAACACCATTTATGATGATCCATCACAAAGAATCAAATACTATGGTATAAACTTAACCAAACAGGTAATCGAAGCAGCAAAGAAAGAAATGAGAGGAGACACAAAGATCCAGGAGGACTTGTCATGTTCATAGACTGCCAGCTTCATCACTGCTTAAATGCAGTCTGTAGGTTCCACGTCATACTTATCAAAATCCTCAAGCATCAAAATGATGTGTAACAGTGAGACTGTCCAGCCTCCCTGGGGCAGGATTTCTGACTGCATACTTGCTGGTTGGTTCTTGCGAGAAGATGGCATGATGGGACTGGTAAACACCCTGACTCTGGACTCCCTGGATTCTAATGCTGGGACACTACTCACTAAGCTATAACTGCATGCAAGTTTCTCATCCCTGTGAGCTTCAGTTTCCTCATCTGGGAAGATGCAACCCTTGGTTCACACAGTTATCAGTTTGGACAGGATCACATCCGGCACATAAGAGGCCTCCAATAAATAAATATCATGTGCGAATTCCTACAGAGTTCCAAGACTCTTGGAACTCTAGCTTCACATGCACACCATTCTCACCAAGGTCTCCATGGGACCCACACTCAGATGAGCAAGGCAGCTCTGAGCTGTATGAGGGCGAAGCGTATAAATATCACCTCTGCTACCACAAGCAAGTCCATCATAACCATCTCCACCTCTGTTTGCAACCACCTCTACCTCGCCTCTACCACTTCCTAACCTCTGCTTTTATTACCACCTCCCTCTCAACTTCCTCTCTACCCCTGCATCCTGCTTAATCTTCACTTCCACCTCCTCCTCCTCCTCTATGACCTTATCCCCTTCTAAACTGCACTTCACAGTGATTTAGTTCCCTGTATAATCGCCAATGTCTACAACAATGCCTGATGTACATATTTTGCATTTATATACAATTGCTGGCATCCCTTTAAACAGTGGCAGTGAATTCTTAAAATATGCTTGTGTGTATCATCTCAGTTTCTTTTTACAGAAGTTTATGATTTTAGAGGAGGGGCTGAGAAATCCTGCGGACTGCTTGTGAAGTCTGTGAGCTAACTGTTTTCTCACCCACCCCCCTCTGTCTTTCTGTTTTTCTTTCTCTTCTGGGGATCAACCCCTGTGCATGCTATGCATGCTATGCTCTACCAATGATCTATAATCCAAGGCCCCCTTTGTCCTATTTTTAAAAAAGATTTATTTTATTTATATAAGTACACTGTAGCTGTCTTCAGACACACCAGAAGAGGGCATCAGATCCCATTACAGATGATTGTGAGCAACCATGTAGTTGCTGAGAATTGAACTCAGGACCTCTGGAAAAGCAGTCAGTGCTCTTAACACTGAGCCATCTCTCCATTCCCCCCTTCCTGTTTTAAGGGTTGTTAACAAAACAAAGAAGAATATGAGAACTTTGGCTTGTAAGGCTTAGAATAGTAACCTCTTCTATAAAGTGTTAGGTTAGGCTAAGTTGTGCTGCAGCGACAACCTTCCTCCTCCATGGCTCAGCCTAGCAAAGGTTCATCTCTTGCTGAATTAACAGCCACTGTGGGTCTGAGCCACCCTCATGGCATCTGTCTTCTAGGTACTTAACCAACAAGGCTCTTTGCAGTCTGCAGTTCTGCTACCAGAACATTGGGCCTCTTGGCAGTGTGTCAGAGAAAGAGAGAGGGTAGAGAATGCCAAGGAAGCCTTTTCCCATCCATAGGCAGAGGGGAAATTTAGTATGTGCCCATGTGATCCATTAAGCGGATCTTCCCACAAGGCTCTGCCTATCTGCAAAGGGCTGAAAAAGGAGAGGGTGGGATATGTGGGAAGAGAGGGAATGGAGATGCTTAGAGGTCAATGCTATATTTGACCTTTGACGTTAAGGAAGAGCCAAACAGAAGTCTTTTTGGGCTAGTATAAGTTTTCCAAAGCCTATAAGCTTATCTACGACAGCTTTCTTTCCTCCTAAGTTCCTTGTCCCAGCAACAACCTTATTAAACATCTCGTTACTTTGGAGTGGCTCAGACAGAATGTACCCGTGGTTGTTGGCGTGTCTCCCAGAAAAGTCTGTTTAGCTCTCCCTGCCTCCCCATCCTCTGGCTCTGGCCCCAGTGGGGGCGGGAGGTGCCACAGTCTGAGTAACTCATGGCTCCTTTGCCTCCCCACAGTGATGAATGACATCCATCCATCCTGGACCCTGCTGATGGCCCAGCTCGTCCATCATGGCTCAGAGCTCCCAGCTGATGTATTAGTGGCTGAAGAATGGATTGCTCAGAGCTCAATCTACTTGGGAAAGAAACTGAGCCAAATAGTGGATTCAATCGAATTACTTCTTCACCCTGGCCAGAGCTGAGAGCCACTCTGGCAGCCCCTCTTGGGCTCCTGCAGAAATATGACTTGCACTTCCTGAGCCACTGGGTCATTCCCAACTAACTGGGAAGGGCATAACTTTAAAGAAAAAGAAAAGATTCATGGAGGAGATATGGACCAATTGGCTTCAGAATGGGAAACTAGACAAGCTAGACGAGCCCCCTAGTGGGTCAAGACAAGGGTGGATCAAGCTATACTTGGGGCATGTGGCTAGGCTTGGCTTGTGTCTTCCTTCCTTCCTTCCTTCCTTCCTTCCTTCCTTCCTTCCTTCCTTCCTTCCTTCCTTCCTTTCTTTCTTATTTATTTATTATTCACTTTACATCCTGCTCACTGCCACCCCCCCCCCCCGGTTACTCTCTCCTACGATCCTTCCTCTATCCCCCCCTTTCTCCTCTGAGTAGGTGGGGGCCCCCTGGGTATCCCTTTGTGTCCTATTTCTGATGCTCATTGTGAGTTCTTGGGCAAGCCACTTAAGCTCTAGATACCTCAGCTTCAGCTTTACTCGAGTGACTATTGTTAGGATTAAATAAGATATTAGATACCCTTTTTGGTAGGTTGTAGGATCTGTTGGGGCTGGCATATAGCTGGTCATGAGGGGAGGGGCGAGCCTTTGGAAATTACCATACCCAACCCATGGTTCTTGATGTTCTCTCTGTTTCCATTTTCACCACGATGCCAGTAGCCTCTGTCTTATGCCCTTGGGTGCCACGAGCTATTTTGCTATGTTCTCCTCCTGATGGTCATCAAAACCCTCTGAAGCCATGACCCAAAATAAGTATTTCCTCCTGTAATCTGTTTCTTTCAGATGCTGTGGGCACAATGATGCACCAGATTGCATGTTTATTCAACCAACATTTAGTGACGACCACTGAATGTTAAGAAGCATCCTTGGAAGATGAGTGTGAGGGCCCAGATCTTGAGCCATAGCCTGGTTCTTCTCAGACCTCAAGGTTCCAAATGAAGGCTTCAGAGAGTACTTTAAATAAATCACACATGTTTTTCAGCCTTGGAGAGTGAGTGGTGTACCAGTTTTTAGGGGGTTATAGAGCCCTACACCCACACATTTATCTATTTTTGTTTCCTTCCTTGCTCTTAAGTAACTCACTATAAACTTATTTTTACATTGACTATGTCATAAATTAGGTTTCTACAAGACAGGGATTCTCCAGCCATTGATGTGAAAGGACCAGTTTCCCTTTTTGTGTGCATGTGTCATGGATGTCATGGATAGCTTTTGTGACATTGATACAAAGCTTGACATGCCTGAGGAAAAAGGAATCTCAACTAAGGAATTGTCTCCAGATTAAACTCTAGGAGAGTCTGGAAGGCATTTGCTTGATTGCTGATTGATGTAGAAGGTCTCAGACTACTGTGGGCAAAGGAGGGCCTGGGTTATCTAAGAAAGGCAGGGTAGCTGAACAAGCCAGAGGAAGCAACATGGCAAACGGTGTTCCTCTGTGGCTTCCACTTTAGTTCGTGCCTGGAGTTCCTGCCCTGGCTTCTCTTGATGATGGAGTATCAAGTAGAAGCTAAAATGAATCCTCTCTTCTCCAGGTTGGTTTTTTTTTTAAATCACAGCAGCAGAAAACAAGCTAGGACAGTATGTGTTTTCATTTTTCAGTTTATCGTAGACTGACACTTTGATAAACTAGAGTAAAAAATCAATGACTAGAAATGTTAATTATGTTGATTAGATCATTACACATTGTATACATGTATCAAATTGTCTCCACATGCATAACTATTTCATGTCTACAATTGATATACAAAATGCAGGCCTGCTTTCTATTGTTAGAGCCAGTGGCTGTACTGTCAGTCCATCAAAATGTTATTAAGGCTTCTAACTGATTTGTTCTCAGTTTCTGCCATTAGATGTCACAGATCATAATGAGTCTATGGTCATACCTGTCTGTCAACTGCATTTTGAGTAGTATTACAATAAGACCCACCTCAGATTCACAAGGATCACAGATAGGAGGAGAGAAGAGCCAGAGAAAGATATTTTGTTTGTTTGTTTGAGAAGAAAGATACTCGAGTCATTGTGTGTGTGTGTGCGTGTGCATGTGCATATGTGTGCACGTGTGTGCATGTCTGTGTCTGTGAGTGTATTGAGCAGAAGGAGTGGGGACTGTGGGAGGGGTAGAGATCCAGGAAATGAGTGAAGTGATGGAACATGCTGGAGAAGCCACCATAGACAGAATTTCAGGGAGAGAATTGAGGTTGACATCAGTCAGGGGGAACCAATGAGAGAGACTTATATTAGCCAGGAGAGCACTGCTTTCCCCAGGAAGTCATCAGACTTCTTTTCATCTCAGTTCCACAACTCCAAGAAACACCTAGGAACAAACTTAACCAAAGAGATGGGTATGAGTCCTGTTTCAGCTCTCCCTGCATCTTTTCTTTCATGAATCCAGCCACCCCTCGTCTATGAGTATCTTGTTCAGTCCATGTAGATTTGGAGAAAGGACATTACCTCAACTCCCAAACGTGAGCAGGTTACCCTGACTGGAAAGTCAGAGTGCTTCCTGGGACTTTTGTTAGATATATCCTGATAAATGACACTGGTATCATTGCAATATGACCTCTAATGACAAAGTAGAGTAGGGTGGCCATGTACAACCTTCATCACTATGACGAGTAATATTGTTTATCAACTTGATTGTATCTGGAATCAAATCAAAGCCATTACCTAGTCTTACAGTAACTTGTTAAGCTGGGTTCAGTGGATATCCCTGGGAGGCCTGCTCCATTCTGAAGGGAAGCAGAAGAAGACATGCTTCTGGGTGGGTTTGCCTGCTTTCTATTTTTGCCTGTGAGTGCATCTACCCTGTTGCTGTTCCCACGGCTGCCTCTATCCTTCACTGATATTGGAATCCAAATTCCTCTGCCTTATAGTATGGACTGGAGACCCATGGCTTTTCAGGAGTCTTAATGCCTTTCAGAGTCAGTTTGGGAGTGTGTAGCCATCCAGCCTTGAGGCAATGCCATGTTCGTGTTCATAACCTCTCCAGCATGCAGCCAGGCATCACTGGGCTTCCCAGTCTGACTCATATAAGTCAATTTAATATGGCCACCTTGTCACATATCTTCATTCTATTTACGAGCCTATGGGAGCCATTATCATTTAAACCATCTGAGTGAAATATCTTCATTCTATTCTGTTCTTCCAGAAAACCCTAACTGATAGTCCCCTTTAAGGAAAGGCAGCTTACCTAGTGACACCACTGAGGTATGACAGGCAAGTTGAAAGCCAGAGAGACAGACAGACGAGGCTCTGATGACAGTGTTAGTCCAGTTCAGCTGTGATTCTCCTCCTCTACCCTTTTCATCTCCCAGTTATAGGAGCCAACATTGCTATTTGACTTTAGTTTTTGAATTATGTTTCTGTCTTTGGCAACCACAGCAGTAAGATAGACACTCTCATAGTTTAGGAATGGCTAACCATGTGGCGGGAGCCACCAGTTTTCCCTCTTTAGTATCCTATATGGATCTGCATGTCAGTAAGTCACACTCTTCCCCAGTAAGATGAAACTTGGCTTCAGAGTCCCTATAACTCTGCAGTGGCCTTCTGCATACACGGAGGTCGGTTAGCCTCATACTACCACTTTCAGGGCCTTCCATAGGCAGAGACCCATCATACTCTCTGGTCTCATGCTAAAAGTGCTATCATTTCATTGTCCCTTAAGCATCTGAGCCTCTCCAGCTGCTGGGATGCTTCCTCCTGCCACAGGGCTTTTGCACATGCTCATACTGCCCCTTTTCCTTCTTCTCTTTACTCCTCACTTATCTTCCATTCTCAACCCAGCTGCCATTTTCCTTTGAAGGCCTTATTCGTTTCTCTGTGGAACTGATCATGGTAAAAGAGCCAGTAACACAGAGCACGCACATTGCCTAATCCCCACAATGAGTCTTCTCCCACATCGCCTCTTTTAAATCCTCTCCTCAGCCACACGAGGTTGGTGCTATTGGTCTGCTTTATACAAGGTATAATTTCCAGCACCAGGTTTCTGTCTTCTGTAGAGTTTCTTAGTCCTGGAATCGGGTCTATTAGTGTTTTTATGTTGCTTTTTTGAGTCAAAGCCTCACATTGTAGCCTAACTTGCCCTGTAATTAGCGGTGATGCCCATTCTTCAGTCTCCTGGGCCCTGAGGT
This sequence comes from Mus caroli, assembly GCF_978045245.1. Lineage (NCBI taxonomy): Eukaryota > Metazoa > Chordata > Mammalia > Rodentia > Muridae > Mus > Mus caroli. The sequence continues at coordinate 20,615,694 of NW_028227257.1, read as the reverse complement.
GGTTTGCATAAGCCACACTCCCAACTTTTCTGTGGGTTTCTAATTACCTTTCTTGACTCTTCGTATTACTCATCTTTAACACAGTATTGCCTTCTAATTGTTGTTATAGTAGATAGTATCTTTCTCTCTGCTCCCCACCCCCATTTCTCTCCTCCTTTCACCCTACTCAGTCACAGCATCTTTTTCTCTGTAGCCCAGGCTTGATTTGAACTTATGATTCTTCTGCTTTGGCCTCTTCTGTACCAAGATTGCAGGCATGCATCACCCTGCCCCACTTTTAAAACAAGTTTGTTCTCCCCATAGTACGTGAGACTCACCTGCTATATATGTGTTTGTTCCTTGTTATCTCTATACCAGTTCGAGGCCTGATGCAGTGTTAGGGTTTGAATTCCCTATGAAATCCATATAGAAATTTTTGTTGTAAGAGGTGGAAGCTTTGAGAGATGAGGCTGTGAGGTCTTCACTTACTACAGTGACAAGTGCCCTTACCATGGGAGGGGGTAGTTGCCTTGGGGGTGAGCTCCCGAGCCAGCCTGATTCATTCTTGCTCTCTAGTTTCCATGTGCCTGTTTGCCCTCTGCTGTGTTAGGACCTAGCACAAGGCCACTGGCACCGTGCCATGAAACTCCTAGAACTGTAAGGAATGACTTTCCTTTGTTAATAAATTATCCAGTTTCAGGTGTTCCAACACAGCAGCAAGAGCTGGACCAAGGACAGCTTGGCCACTTTGTTTTGGGATGACCTTCACTATCAGTGATGGTTCCCTGACATTCCCAGACCCCTGAAAGTTTGTGTGGAGTTCTAGGATAGAACTAGATTTCAGCCCAGGGCATGGTACCCTGTGACTCCAGGCAGCCTTTCCATTGGTGATCAGAAGGACTGGTGTGCAGAAGGATGAGGGCGGCGAGAGGGAGTGAGGCTAAGTAGAAGTCACAGGGGTGGGGGCAGATGATCAGCACAGCTTGCTAGAGTGAAGCTAGGGCCATAGAGGCTAAGCCCTAGTGGCCGATTTCTTGGATGGTTAGAGCTCAGTTTTAATAGTAGCCTTGGCTGTGACAGAGATTGAATTTACTTCCTTAGAGCCTGTGGCCTGGGTCAGGGTTGCGTGAGGAACGAGGAACAGTTGAATGCATTATTCCACATGCTTAAATACTGCTTGTATGTATGCATGTGTGTATAAAAATATGTGTGTATCTTTGTGTGTGCATGCAAGTGCATGTATATTTGTGTGTGTGTGTGCATGCGCGTGCGTGCATGCTATCGTGGAATAATTTTATGTAGTCCGAGCATTAGTGTGAACCAAGTGATATTGCTGCAAGATGAGCTACTTCATGGGGCTTAACAAACTAGGAAGATGCATGTGGCTCCAGTTCCTCTCAATGGTTAAGTGCCCATGGGTGCTGGTGAATCAGTGCTGCATCAGGCACAGACTCTGCACACATGTTTGTGACATGTGTCCAAGTCCCCAAGTGACTGTGTGTGTATGTGCATGGTGTGTGTATATGATGCAGAAGATTGCCTGGGGCATGTCAGGACTCATCTATTACACTTGAATAGTGACTCAGAGCTGCCAACACTTGATTAGGGGGCCATGCGTCTTCTTCTAAGTGAGTAGAGGGGCATAAACTCACTAGGGAAGGCTTGATCTTTACTTTAGCCCAGGTACCAGTATGTCTGCAGATGACACTGTGTACCCACCCTACCCTTCAGTTCTGTGAACTCAGGAGACAACTGCTTCAGGCTCTTTCCAGGGCTACCTTTGATCAGGTCTGGAATGATTCTCATACAACCCTTGCACCTGCCAGCCTAAAATGCTTGCGCATAGAACCCAACAGGCAGTGTTATTTACTTCTGGGAGACAGGGAGAAGTAGACTGCTGGAATCTCAGCAGCCTTGGAATGGTCCATCAGGCACAGGCAGACAGACAAGATTCACCCATGGTTATAAACCTGACTAGTTGTGTGGCCTTGCTAAAACTCACTTATTTTTCTCTTTGTAAAATTACCTATTCTAATGGCTGATCCATGCTAGAGACCACTCTGCTATGGAGTGAATGAGGGGTATTTCCTGTCAACTCCACAAGTTACTTTGCTGTTTGACAGTATTTGAACGCTTACACATGAAGTGTGGTTTTTCTTGTTCTTTGAATTTGTGTATTTGTCCTTTGAAAATGTGGCTTGTTTTCGATTTAGCAAAATATACTCATGCGGTGGGGGCAGCCCCCCCCCCCCCCAGTTTGGGACCCTTCAGGAGGGAGCAGATGCTCAAGCTGACAAGTTAAATTGTATCAAGAAATAGGACTTGTTTTAACTCAGGGTAAAGTTTGTTACTGTATGACTTCTTTGATCATCCTGCCTGATATGTTCTTAAATGCTGACGTAGTCCACTGATTGCTTCTTATCCATCTATGAAGAATGGACCTGTCCCCATTTCCCAAATGACAAAGTAGTGTAGGGACTTGTGGGTTTATTCATAGTCAGTGTGATCAGCCTTTTGATCAGAAAAGTGATATGTGAGACTGCTGCAGTGACAATTGGGGTTCCCTCTTAAGGTTTCTAGTCTCGCCGACAAAATAATTTAAGAAAGGACTCAAAGGAAAGCCAAGGGCAGTTTTGTTAGAGTTTTAAAAGACTCAAAAGCAGGCAGCTGTAAATCTTGGCAGCTGCCCAGAGAAGGTGGACAGAACAGAAGGAGAGAGAGAGGGGAGAGAGAGAGAGAGAGAGAGAGAGAGAGAGAGAGAGAGAGAGAGAGAGAGAGAGAGAGAGAGAACACTTTGGTTTGCATTAGGACCACATGGAGGTTGACCACATGACAACCACTTAGACAAGCAGTCATTTAGTGGGAAGAAAGAGAAAGGCCAGGGAAAGTATGCTTAGAAAACAAACAGAAGTAAGAAAGTAAACGTTGGGCTTTTTGAGCAGTTTGGAGAGGCTGTCTGACTGAGGAGGCGGTGTGGCTGGGATACTCTGTAAGCCACTGAGTTGGGGGTGGAAATTCTGGGAAGGGAAAGTACCTTATCTCATTAAAGGATAATTATTCCTTCTATCTCTGTAGCATGGCTTAAGGCAAACCCACCTTCCTGAGGGGTCTCTTGGCCAGGAGATTGACCTGCCCAGATAGATGACCTCTTAAGAGGGGAGACCATGACGTGTCTCCACCAAGACAGCATCAATCTTTTAGCTCAGAAGCAACAGCTTTCTCTGAATGGGCTTTTGATGCCTCCATACCAGGACTTTTTCTAGGAGGAGGATTTGTGAGAATCACAGCTTACTCTCAGGGACAGTTTTTGCTAAGTGTTTGAGTGCTTCTTCAGTGAGGAAGAGCAAGTAGAATCTACTATATGGAGAAAAATCCCTGTGTCCTGACTTCATCCAGATAACAAAACCCTGAAGTCAGTGAAGGAGATATAAGATATAACCCCACCCCCAACCAGGGACATTCTCCTAAAAGATTATTTTCATGAAGTTAGAAAGAGAAATACTTGGGGAAAGAGGATCCAGGTGGGGGTTGAGGGAGTAGGGAGTAGGGAGGAAGGAGACGGGAAGGATCAGACTAAAAGCACATATGAAATAGATACCATGGGAATCTATTACTCATATGCTAATTAAAAATAAACCGGGCAAAAACTTAGAGAAATCAGAGAGACGAAAGATGAAAATAATTAAACTGCTCTTCTGCCACCCAAGGATAGTCAACATTTGTATTCAGGCTTCTAAATATTCTCCCTCTGTATTCTTTAAAAGCGATGATCACACACTTGAACTGTTTTCATAATCTTTAGGGCCACTTCACACCGCATAAATGTTCTTCCCTTGGAACTGAATTATGGGTCCCATCATTGTTTTAAATGGCCTAAGAGTGTTCCCTCCTATGATGCCTCTATTTACTTATGAATATTTCTTAGTAATAATGAGCCCAGTATCCGTGGACCTCTAGGCTGTTTGCAAGCTTTTGCTGCTACAAGCCGTGCAGTGAAGACATTCGGGGGAAGATGCATCTTCTGGCACTTGCCTAATTATTTCCTCAGAATAATTCTTTGAAGTGGAATTGCTCGTCAGAAGAAATGTACTTTTCAAAGGCCTTTGTTACATATTGCCAAATTGCTGTCCAGAAGCGCTGCATTAATTTGCAGCCCTAGAGGTAATGCATAGGAACGTCCTCTGCTTGAATTCCACGTCAATACAGGGTATTGTCAATCTCCTAAATCTTTGCTAATTCTAGCAGTGAAAAATGGCCCTTCCTCGTTTCAGTGTACATTTTTTTTAGTCCTCCAAATGTAGAAACTTTTTAAAAAAATATATTTTTTAAAAGTATATTGTTAAATATTTTTCTTGGTGACCCTGTTGTTATTTCTGGAATTCAGAGAATGCAATGCTTGCTTCCTTCTTTCCTTCCTTCCTTCCTTCTTTCCTTCCTTCCTTCCTTCCTTCCTTCCTTCCTTCCTTCCTTCCTTCCTTCCTTCCTTCCTTCCTTCCTTTCTTTCTTTCTTTCTTTCTTTCTTTCTTTCTTTCTTTCTTTCTTTCTTTCTTTCTTTCTTTTCTTCACTCATACATGCATACATGTAACAAATGAGCCTACTATGTGTAAAAGTGACAGCAGAGAACAAGACTAACAATCTCTTCCAGAGCTTGCAGGCTGATGTGTGTGTTTGTGGGGGACTTGGAGCCTCACCTTAGCAGCTACATGAATAAGAATTTGAGGCAGTGACCCAGTTGAAGTCAGTATAGGCCAAGCTATATGGCAGTGTAAGGCAAGGAGGGGAAATCGTTAATGCTAATTCTCTTTATGCAAATTTTGATATTTTGTTCACTATGGATTTTTGCATTCATTATGACACTAAAATATTGCACCATAATATTCGCTCTGATTGTTGAGTCTTCTTGATAGACCTTGAAGTTCCACCACCGAGATGCAGGCCTGCTTATTTCATGCTCATCATTTTCTCTCTTGGTGTGTTTCTGGTTCCTAAGATTTCTGTGAACACACAGCTGAGACCCCACAACCTGCTTTCAGGGTCTGCAGATTTATAAATAAATACTGTTCTGGCCTCACAACCGGAAAGATTTCAAGTCATTCCATTGACCATTATTTTGAGAAATTGCTTTGTGTCAGGCAGTGGGTCAGACACCAGGGCTATGAATAAGTACTCAGACACTGTTCTGGGGCTGAGACTCAGAGGCCGGTACAAACAAAATACCCTGTAATTACCCATCCGCTGGTTCTGTCTGTACAAGCATGTGGCAAGCCATTGTACCTCCTTGTGTACCCATCTTGGTCACCATTTTGAGGAGAATAATGCTACATTTCAACAGTCTTGATTTGATGTTGGAAATCTCAACATAACTATAATAATTACACACTCTGTAAGTTTCCCCCATAAGCCAAGCATGGCACTAGGTTCATGTAAATGTTGGGGCCAATATGGAGGTCACTTTACATATTTACATCAGAGAGAAGCTACTTACAGAGGTGATAGAAGAGTGAAGAAGCTAATTAGAAAAGCTGCAGCAATTCAGGGTTTGAGTCACAATGGGAAGAGACTACATACAGTCTCCAGGGTTGGACAGCGACTACAATCCTTAGAGCTGGACAGCAACTATAGTCTCTAGGGCTGGACAGACTCAGGGGAGGCGTGGAGCTTTTCTAATCTGGAGTAGATGATGGAATCTCAAATGGCCTGGTGCATGGGAGGTACCACCCTAGTGGAGGGTCAGCTATTGCTAGAAATATTGCTCAGGTAGAGAGGAATACAGTGTGATACCAAAATCATTTAAAGTTTTCCCTCCTATTGTTTCCAATCTCCCACCAGAGCCTCCCATTGGTCTACCCTTGTTACTTCTCCCATATCACAGGCTTCCTCTCTCTCTCCCGAATCCCACTTCCTCCATGGGCTCCTCACTGCTCATGTGCATCATGTGCATCATGTGCCTCTCCCTTCCTTCCTATGCCCTAGGCTTCCAGCTGCAGCAGGTCAGTGGTTCTTACCCTTCCTTAGCCCCAGAGAGGCCATGCTGCTCACTACTGAATTCTTATGAGTAGCATTTCTGGGGGTAGGCAGTGCTGACAGCTACCCAAGTCTGTGGTCATAGTCTGACTGTGACTTCTCATCTGAACACTTAGAATTTGAGTTTTAGGTTCTAAGAGCTCCTGTTTTACTCGCCCTCCTTCTCATCTCCATCACTGTCACTGGCTTGCCCTTTAAGCTCCATTCTGACCTCATTCATATCTACACACTTATCTTCAGTCGAGTAGCTCTTCCTGGATCTCCTCCTTCCTTGGCTAATCCAGCCATCAAGGTCATATATGATTTTCATGACTTCTCAACAACATGTCCTGGTCAGCCCTCCTCATCTGTGAAGTCAGAATCAATGTACATTGATGACTTCTATGTTGGTCCCCTGAATTCAGTCGAAAACTTCTCTAGTGGCTATATCTAAGTTCACAATGTTCACTTGCACCCAGAGTGCTGTGGGAGAAAAAGGTCTTGGTGCCTGCAATCAGATGAGTTCAGTTTTAGACTGATGTTAATTAGCTTATAGGTGGACTACCCAGAGACAGAGTGAAAATATAGGGGTGAGAAGACAAGGGTCAAGGGTTGGGGTGACTTCATAGAGGTGGTAATGGTAATGGATGTCTGGAAGGAGTGAGACCTGAACTTGTCCTTTTCATAGTGTACGTGACACCTTTATGAGCTTTGCAGTCTTTTGAGGACTCTGGCTCAGTGGCTTCTCAAGGGTTGGCCCAGTGGCTTCATAAGGGTTAACACACTCTCTGTCATAGGTCTACTGTTAGTTACTTCAGTCACAGCAGATATTGCATGGAGCTAAATCCTGGTCGCTCCAGCTTCAGAGAATGTTTACTGCCAGCTGTGCATTATGAAGGACTAATTGTGAGCCCCTTGCACCTGCTGGTTCCCCTTGTGGCTGGAGCTCAGGAAGGAAGGCAGAGTTATTAATAAGCTTGTTGCTCATTAAAACCAAATAGTGAGGATACTGGCAAAGGGGCCCGGGGTCCAGGTGTGGTGGCAAAGAAGGCTGGCTAGCATTTCTGGAAGCATTAGTTACCATTTTAGCACCTGCCTCCCTTCCTGACTTGTGCTATGGCATTCTGTGGTACAAGAGCTGTCACCCTGAGGAACACACACAAGTCCCTATGAGCTCATGACCAGAAAGAGTCACCTCAATGGAGGAATTGCTGAATCCACACTGAGTTCTGACTGGGATGAGCTGAGGTACTGGCTGGTTATACATGGCTATTAGGCCTAGAAAAGAGGGGACAAGCCCGGTTGGACCCCAGGCTACCTGGACTTAGCAGATATATCTGGGAGATGGAATGGAAATCACTGGAAAATCACAGAACGACAGACCACTGCAGCTTGAAGAGCTCTGGGTAGTGCCCCACTTGGGGTTCAGGTGCAGTGCTGTGAGTATGGCAATAAACTGAGGCACCTGGAACACATGCTTTTTAAATATTTATTTGTTTTTGTGTTTTGATATAGAGTCTCAGGGAGTCCTGGCTGGCCTCAAACTCACTACGAAGCCAAATACAACCTTGAACTTCTTACCCCCCTGCCTCTGCTTTCCAAATGCTAGGATGGCTGGCATGTGCCACTACACCCAGACTTGGTGTATAGGGCTTTAGGTGACCTTCACTCTCAAACCTGTGCAAGTTCAGGAATAGCATGTAAGTGGGGGCCTCACCCTGGTGCAGGACAGCAGGGTGGTGGTTGTTCTTAAAGGGCCACATGGGAATCTCTTGATAGCTTTTCTCAGAGTCTAGGGCAGGTCACTGGATTCCTCCCCCTGTCTTTGCTCTTCAAGGCTTGACCTAGAGGCCCATCTTCCAAGGTCACTTGGGAAAGGGCAGTGATGACAGCTGCCATCAACGTGGCAGTTTGTTATTCTCATTTAATTGTCAAAACACACATTGAAGAGAGATGACAGAAACCACCCTTGTGGTGGTACGTGTGGAAAATGTTGGGCTGGGACATCTGCTTTGTGTCCAGGTTCTCTTTTCTCTGGCACAGTGACCTCAGGCTAGCTGATCAGTGCCACACAGCTTGGTTTCCTTGTCTGGAAATAGCTTAGGTTCTCTGATTTGTTCTCACCTTCAAAATTCTTCTAGATTTTTGCAGGACACCTTCTTATCATGTAAGTGTCAGGTCAAATTTCAACTCCTTAGAAAGGTTTTCTTCCCAGGCAAGCTTACTTAAAGGAGCCTCTTACTTTCTTACCATTGTAATATTTAGCTCTTGACTTCATAGCTCTCATAATGCTCTTTGCCTATCTTAACTTCCTTAGCATCTGTCTACATCATCGGAAGATAAATTCCACACAAGCAAGGATATTGCCTATCTTGTTCATTACTGAATCCACAATGCCTAGAATAGGTAATTGCTGAAAGAAAGCCCCAGTGAATGGGTGATTAAATAGTGGTATTAGGAGACAGCTCAGCAGGTAAAGGTACTTGCTGCAAAGACCGATGAGCTATGTTTGATCCCTGGGACCCACATGGTAGAAGGAGAGAGGAGGTGACTCTTATAAGTTGTCCTCTAAATTTTACACACACACTATGGTATGCTTGCACTTGGCTCTGTAAATAAAAGTGAAATAGAATAAAGTAATTTTACTATACTCAACTTACTGTATTGTTAGGACTATAAATTAAGAAAGCAATCCACAAAGAGGAATTGGCACATCTTAAAACACTCCCTTCTTGAGTCCAGTGGGGAGAGACTTGTCCATGTCCACCAGCTGGGAAACAGTAGCCCCAGCTCCTGGACCTTTGCTGTTACCTTGGATGCATTACAGCCTCCCACGTACATTTATTATAGGACAAAAATGATGAACTAAAAACTTCAGCTTCTCTGGAAAAGAAGGTGTCTTGGAGCTGGAGAGAAGGTACATTATGAGCACTGGTCCATTGTATAACTGTAGTTAGTGACATCAAGTTGCTAGGAACAGGAGAGATAATGAGCCCATCTGGAATGCTGGAGGCTACATTCTGGAGCTAAAATAAGCACATCATAGACCTATGCTATTGTGTGACTTTTTCTGGGGAGAAAGGAACAAATATATATCCCCCCAGATAGAGGATAGAGTACCAATGACAGACCAGAAAAATTATTCAACTCAAGCAATGTGTTGGGGTTGCTTACAGGAGTATGAGTGATGGATCCCTAGTGCCCCTGACTCAGCTCCACTGAAGAGCCTCTAATATTTAAACCTTGGGAGAAACTTGTGAGTCTTCTAAGTTTCCTGAACTTCCTGAGCCCCTTAAGTTGTCTGAGCCTTCTGAGTTGTATAAGCATCCCTGTTCCTTCTAGAAAAGAAAATTTAAATGCAGAGGAAACAACTACATAGTATACAGATTACCTCTACCTTCTGAAGCTATTAAAACCCCGTCACAGATATATGGTATTTAGTGACATTTTTATAGGAGACATGACCAAATGTCTATTCCCTCATATAAAGCACCAGACAGACTAAAAGGATAATTTGACTCAAGGGTAATGTGGTGGACCAATGAATGTCTCCAGGTCTTGTGAATGTTTACTTTTTTGGATAAAGGAATTTTTCAAATTTGGTTAAGAATGTTGAGATGAGGTAAAAATTCAGGGTCACTTGGGTGAACCCAAATCCAAACCATTTTCCCATAAGAGATGGAGGTAGATTGGAGATAGAGGAGGGGGAGAGATGATATGGAAGTAGAAGGAGAGGTTGCAGTCATTTGTCCACAAAGTCCCAGGTGACAGAGCTGTGTATGTAGCAGGTCTTGGATCCTCAGAGAAGTCACACTGGATCATAGATTTGAACCATAGAAACAGGAAGACAATGAACCACATGGATAGCTGCAGGAAGACTTTCTGAATAAAGTAAGTGGCATATACAAAGGCCCTGAATTGAGACTATGTGGTGCATTTCAGGCAAAGTTCCTGGAAGTTAGAGGTCAGAGAGAAGGCTAGAAAATAAACTCAGGAGGAGAGGACTGAGGCCAAATCATACTGGGCCTTGCAGGTCACAGGAAAGACAGATTTTATTTCAAATATATTGTAAAGCCAATGAGTAGATGTAAAGGAGAGAAGAATGTACTCTATTTTATATCTTAAAAAAGAGTATATGCCCTTCCCGTCCGACCAGCACCGAGGTAGCTAGGGCACAGAGTCGGCTGACACCCGCCAGCTACCCACACACCCACCACGGGAGCTTAAGACTTCTGGTGAGTGGAACACAGTGTCTGCTCCAATCCAATCACATGGGACCTGAGACTACATTAGTTAGGGAAGCAGAAAACCCGGCCTGAGTAGGGGCACAAGCCCTTCCGGTTCGACCAGCACCAGGGTAGCTAGGGCACAGAGTCGGCTGACATCTGCCAGCTACTCACAACACCAGCCACGGGATCTTAAGGCTTCAGGTGATCTGGCCACCCTCCCGGCCAGAGGACAGGTCTCTGCCCGGCCCGAGAGCCCTTGGCCTCAGGATCTGCGGTAGCCATCTTGGTTCCGGGACTCCGCTGAACTTAGTCTGCACAGGTGAGAGTGTGCACCACAGAAGCTGACAGCTTCTGGGACAGGCGGGAGTCACAGAGCCTCTGAGGCAGCGCCCTCTTCGAGTTCAAGACATCCGGCCACCCTCCCGGCCAGAGGACAGGTGTCTGTCCGGCCCAAGAGCCCTTGGCCTCAGGATCTGCGGTAGCCATCTTGGTTCCGGGACTCCACCGAACATAGTTTGCACAGGTGAGAGTGTGCACCACACAAGCTGACAGCTTCTGTAACCCGCCAAAGCAACACAGCTTCTGGGAAAGGTCCTGTTTTGGGCCTTCATCTTCGGCCAGGAGGAGGTCCAAACACCAGATATCTGTGCACCTTCCCTGTAAGAGGAGAGCTTGCCTGCAGAGAGTGCTCTGACCACTGAAACTCAGAGGAGAGAGCCTGTCTCCCAGGTCTGCTGATAGAGGCTAACAGAATCACCAGAAGAACAATCTCCAAACAGAGACAACTATAACAACTAACTCCAGAGATTACCAGATGGCAAAAAGGTAAACGTACTAATCTTACTAACAGAAACCAAGACCACTCACCATCATCAGAACCCAGCACTCCCACTTCGCCCAGTCCAAAGCACCCCAACACACCAGAAAAGCTAGACGCAGATCTAAAAGCATATCTCATGATGATGGTAGAGGACATCAAGAAGGACTTTAATAACACACTTAAAGAAATACAGGAGAACACTGCTAAACAGGTAGAAGACATTAAAAAGGAAGCACAAAAATCCCTTAAAGAATTGCAGGAGAACACTGCTAAACAGGTAGAAGACATTAAAGAGGAAGCACAAAAATCCCTTAAAGAATTGCAGGAAAAACCAGACCAAACAGGTGATGGAATTGAATAAAACCATCCAAGACCTAAAAAGGGAAGTAGACACAATAAAGAAAACCCAAATTGAGGCAACCCTGGAGATAGAAAACCTAGGAAAGAAATCTGGAACCATAGATTCGAGCATCAGCAACAGAATACAAGAGATTGATGAGAGAATCTCAGGTGCAGAAGACTCCATAGAGAACATCGGCACAACAATCAAAGAAAATCCAAAATCCAAAAAGATCCTAACTCAAAACACCCAGGAAATCCAGGACACAATGAAAAGACCAAACCTAAGGATAATAGGAGTAGATGAGAATGAAGATTTTCAACTCAAAGGGCCAGCAAATATCTTCAAAAAAAATTATAGAAGAAAACTTCCCAAACCTAAAGAAAGAGATGCCCATGAACATACAAGAAGCCTACAGAACTCCAAATAGACTGGACCAGAAAAGAAATTCCTCCCGACATATAATAATCAGAACAACAAATGCACTAAATAAAGATAGAATACTAAAAGCAGTAAGGGAAAAAGTAACATATAAAGGCAAGCCTATCAGAATTACACCAGATTTTTCACCAGAGACTATGAAAGCCAGAAGGGCCTGGACAGAAACTAAGAGAACACAAATTCCAGCCCAGGCTACTATACCCAGCCAAACTCTCAATTACCGTAGATGGAGAAACCAAAGTATTCCATGACAAAAACAAATTCACACATTATCTTTCCACGAATCCAGCCCTTCAAAGGATAATAACAGAAAAAAAAATACAAGGAAGGAAACCATGTCCTAGAAAAAGCAAGAAGGTAATCCCTCAACAAACCTAAAAGAAGACAGCCACAAGAACTGAATGCCAACTCTAACAACAAAAATAAAAGGGAGCAACAATTACTTTTCCTTAATATCTCTTAATATCAATGGACTCAACTCCCCAATAAAAAGACATAGACTAACAGACTGGCTACACAAACAGGACCCAACATTTTGCTGCTTACAGGAAACTCATCTCAGAGAAAAAGACAGACACTACCTCAGAGTGAAAGGCTGGAAAACAATTTTCCAAGCAAATGGTAGAAAGAAACAAGCTGGAGTAGCCATCCTAATATCTAATAAAATCGACTTCTAACCCAAAGTCATCAAAAAAGACAAGGAAGGGCACTTCATACTCATCAAAGATAAAATCCTCCAAGAGGAACTATCAATTCTGAATATCTATGCTCCAAATACAAGGGCAGCCACATTCATTAAAGATACTTTAGTAAAGCTCAAAGCACACATTGCACCTCACACAATAATAGTGGGAGACTTCAACACACCACTTTCACCAATGGACAGATCATGGAAGCAGAAACTAAACAGGGACACAGTGAAACTAACAGAGGTTATGAAACAAATGAATCTGACAGATATCTACAGAACATTCTATCCTAAAACAAAAGGATATACCTTCTTCTCAGCACCTCATGGTACCTACCTTCTCCAAAATTGACCACATAATTGGTCACAAAACAAGCCTCAACATATACAAAAATATTGAAATTGTCCCATGCATCCTATCAGATCACCATGGACTAAGGCTGATCTTCAATAACAAAATAAATAATAGAAAGCCAACACACACATGGAAACTAAACAACATTCTTCTCAATGATACCTTGGTCAAGGAAGGAATAAAGAAAGAAATTAAGGACTTTTTGGAGTTTAATGAAAATGAAGCCACAACATACCCAAACTTATGGGACACAATGAAAGCATTTCTAAGAGGAAAACTCATAGCTCTGAGTGCCTCCAAAAAGAAACTAGAGAGAGCACACATTAGCAGCTTGACAACACACCTAAAAGCTCTAGAACAAAAGGAATCAAATTCACCCAAGAGGAGTAGATGGCAGGAAATAATCAAACTCAGGGGTGAACTCAACCAAGTGGAAACAAGAAGAACTATTCAAAGAATCAACCAATTGAGGAGCTAGTTCTTTGAGAAAATCAACAAGATAGATAAACCCTTAGCCAGAATCACTAGAGTGCACAGGGAAAGTATTCTAATTAACAAAATCAGAAATGAAAAGGAAGACATATCAACAGATCCTGAAGAAATCCAAAACACCATCAGATCCTTCTACAAAAGACTATACTCAACAAAACTGGAGAACCTGGATGAAATGGACAAGTTTCTAGACAGATACAAAGTAACAAAGTTAAATCAAGATCAGGTTAATGATCTAAACAGTCCCATATCCCCTAAAGAAATAGAAGCAGTCATTAATAGTCTCCCAACCAAAAAAAGCCCAGGACCAGATAGGTTTAGTGCAGAGTTCTATCAGACCTTCAAAGAAGATCTAATCCCAGTTCTTCACAAACTATTCCCCAACATAGAAACAGAAGGTACTCTACCCAACTCATTCTATGAAGCCACAATTACTCTGATACCTAAACCACAAAAAGACCCAACAAAGATAGAGAACTTCAGACCAATTTCCCTTATGAATATCGATGCAAAAATCATCAATAAAGTTCTCGCTAACTGAATCCAAGAACACATCAAAACATTCATCCATCCTGCCAAGTAGGATTCATCCCAGGGATGCAAGGATTGTTCAATATATGGAAATCCATCAATGTAATCCAGTATATAAACAAACTCAAAGACAAAAACCACATGATCATCTCGTTAGATGCTGAAAAGCCTTTGACAAAATCCAACACCCATTCATGATAAAAGTCTTGGAAAGATCAGGAATTCAAGGCCCATACCTAAACATGATAAAAGCAATCTACAGCAAACCAGTAGCCAACATCAAAGTAAATGGTGAGAAGCTTGAAGCAATCCCACTAAAATCAGGGACTAGACAAGGCTCTCCACTCTCTCCCTACCTATTCAACATAGTACTTGAAGTCCTAGCCAGAGCAATTCGACAACATAAGGAGATCAAGGGGATACAAATTGGAAAAGATGAAGTCAAAATATCACTTTTTGCAGATGATATGATAGTATATATAAGTGACCCTAAAAATTCCACCAGAGAACTCCTAAGCCTGATAAACAGCTTCAATGAAGTAGCTGGATATAAAATTAACTCAAGCAAGTCAATGGCCTTTCTGTACACAAAGGATAAACAGGCTGAGAAAGAAATTAGGGAAACAACACCCTTCTCAATAGTCACAAACAATATAAAAGACCTTGGCGTGACTATAAGGAAGTGAAAGATCTATATGACAAGAACTTCAAGTCTCTGAAGAAAGAAATTAAAGAAGATCTCAGAAGATGGAAAGATCTCCTATGCTCATGGATTGGCAGGATCAACATTGTAAAAATGGCTATCTTGCCAAAAGCAATCTACAGATTCAATGCAATCCCCATCAAAATTCCAACTCAATTCTTCAAGGAATTAGAAAGGGCAATCTGCAAATTCATCTGGAATAACAAAAAACCTAGCATAGAAAAAAATCTTCTCAAGAATAAAAGAACCTCTGGTGGAATCACCATGCCTGACCTAAAACTGTACTACAGAACAATTGTGATAAAAACTGCATGTTACTGCTCATCCGGCTGGATCAGCGCCGGGGAAGCGGGAGCGCAGGGTTGCCTGACACCCGCCAGCTACCCACGACCCCCGCCGCAGGATTTTGGGACTGCTGGTGAGTGGAACACAGCTTCTGCTCCAATCCAATTGCGCGGGACCTGAGACTGCATTAGTTAGGGAAGCAGAAACCGGCCTGAGTAGGGCCACAGGCCTCACCTGGCCGGATCAGCGCCAGGGTAGCGGGAGCGCAGGGTTGCCTGACACCCGCCAGCTACCCACGACCCCCGCCGCAGGATTTTGGGACTGCTGGTGAGTGGAACACAGCTTCTGCTCCAATCCAATTGCGCGGGACCTGAGACTGCATTAGTTAGGGAAGCAGAAAACCGGCCTGAGTAGGACCACAGGCCTCATCCGGCCGGATCAGCGCCAGGGTAGCGGGAGCGCAGGGTTGCCTGACACCCGCCAGCTACCCACGACCCCCGCCGCAGGATTTTGGGACTGCTGGTGAGTGGAACACAGCTTCTGCTCCAGTCCAATCACGCGGGACCTGAGACTGCTCTGGTTGGGGAGAGAGAAATCCGGCCTACATAGGGCCACAACCCTCTTCCGGTCAGAAAAGCACCTGGGCAGCTGGGGCGCAGGGTCTGCTGACACTCGCCAGCTACCCACAACACCCGCCACAGGATCTTAAGACTTCTGGTGAGTGGAGCACAGCTTCTGCTCCAATCCAATTGCGCGGGACCTGAGACTGCATTAGTTAGGGAAGCAGAAACCGGCCTGAGTAGGACCACAGGCCTCACCCGGCCGGATCAGCGCCGGGGTAGCGGGAGCGCAGGGTTGCCTGACACCCGCCAGCTACCCACGACCCCCGCCGCAGGATTTTGGGACTGCTGGTGAGTGGAACACAGCTTCTGCTCCAATCCAATTGCGCGGGACCTGAGACTGCATTAGTTAGGGAAGCAGAAACCGGCCTGAGTAGGGCCACAGGCCTCACCCGGGCGGATCAGCGCCAGGGTAGCGGGAGCGCAGGGTTGCCTGACACCCACCAGCTACCCACGACCCCCGCCGCAGGATTTTGGGACTGCTGGTGAGTGGAACACAGCTTCTGCTCCAGTCCAATCACGCGGGACCTGAGACTGCTCTGGTTGGGGAGAGAGAAATCCGGCCTACATTGGGCCACAACCCTCTTCCGGTCAGAAAAGCACTGGGGCAGCTGGGGCGCAGGGTCGGCTGACACTCACCAGCTACCCACAACACCCACCACAGGATCTTAAGACTTCTGGAGAGTGGAACACAGCTTCTGCTCCAATCCAATTGCACGCGGGACCAGAGACTGCATTAGTTAGGGAAGCAGAAAAACGGCCTGAGTAGGACCACAGGCCTCTTCTGGCTGGACCAGCACCGGGGTACCGTCAGCTACCCACGACCCCCGCCGCAGGATTTAGAGACTGCTGGTGAGTGGAACACAGCTTCTGCTCCAATCTTTAAATAGTGACAACGATAACAACTAACCCCAGAGATTACCAGATGGCGAAAGGTAAACGTAATAATCTTACTAACAGAAACCAAGACCACTCACCATCATCAGAACCCAGCACCCTCACTTCGCCCAGTCCAGGGCACCCCAACACACCGGAAAAGCTAGACACGGATTTAAAAGCATATCTCCTGATGATGATAGAGGACTTCAAGAAGGACTTTAATAACACACTTAAAGAAATGCAGGAGAACACTGATAAAAAGGCAGAAGACAATAAAGAGGAAGCACAAAAATCCCTTAAAGAATTGCAGGAGAACACTGCTAAAGAGTTACAAATCCTTAAAGAAAAACATGATAACATAATCAAACAGGTAGAAGTCCTTACAGAAAAACAGGAAAACACATCCAAACAGATGATGGAAATGAACAAAACCATACTAGACCTAAAAAGGGAAGTAGACACAATAAAGAAAACCCAAAATGAGGCAACACTGGAGATAGAAACCCTAGGAAAGAAATCTGGAACCATAGATACGAGCATCAGCAACAGAATACAAGAGATGGAAGAGAGAATCTCAGGTGCAGAAGATTCCATAGAGAACATCGGCACAACAATCAAGGAAAATGTAAAATGCAAAAAGATCCTGACTCAAAACATCCAAGAAATACAGGACATAATGAGAAGACCAAACCTACGGATAATAGGAGTGGATGAGAATGAAGATTTTCAACTCAAAGGACCAGCAAACATCTTCAACAAAATTATAGAAGAAAACTTCCCAAATCTAAAGAAAGAGATGCCCATGAACATACAAGAAGCCTACAGAACTCCAAATAGGCTGGACCAGAAAAGAAATACCTCCCGACACATAATAATCAGAGCAACAAATGCTCTAAATAAAGATAGAATACTAAAAGCAGTAAGAGAAAAAGGCCAAGTAACATATAAAGGCAAGCCTATCAGAATTACACCAGACTTTTCACCAGAGACTATGAAAGCCAGAAGATCCTGGACAGATGTTATACAGACACTAAAAGAACACAAATTCCAGCCCAGGCTACTATACCCAGCCAAACTCTCAATTAACATAGATGGAGAAACCAAAGTATTCCACGACAAAACCAAATTCACACATTATCTCTCCACGAATCCAGCCCTTCAAAGGATAATAACAGAAAAAAACCAATACAAGGACAGGAACCACGCCCTAGAAACAACAAGAAGGTAATCCCTCAACAAACCTAAAAGAAGACAGCCACAAGAACAAAATGCCAACTTTAACATCAAAAATAACAGGAAACAACAATTACTTTTCCTTAATATCTCTTAATATCAATGGACTCAACTCCCCGATAAAAAGACATAGACTAACAAACTGGCTACACAAACAAGACCCAACATTTTGCTGCTTACAGGAAACTCATCTCAGAGAAAAGGATAGACACTACCTCAGAATGAAAGGCTGGAAAACAATTTTCCAAGCAAATGGCATGAAGAAACAAGCTGGAGTAGCCATTCTAATATCTGATAAGATTGACTTCCAACCCAAAGTCATTAAAAAAGACAGGGAGGGACACTTCATACTCATCAAAGGTAAAATCCTCCAAGAGGAACTATCAATCCTGAATATCTATGGTCCAAATACAAAGGCAGCCACATTCATTAAAGAAACTTTAGTAAATCTCAAAGCACACATTGCACCTCATACAATAATAGTGGGAGACTTCAACACACCACTTTCACCAATGGACAGATCATGGAAACAGAAACTAAACAGGGACACAGTGAAACTAAGAGAAATTATGAATCAAATGGATCTGGCAGATATCTACAGAACATTCTATCCTAAAACAAAAGGATATACCTTCTTCTCAGCACCTCATGGTACCTTCTCCAAAATTGACCACATAATTGGTCACAAAACAGGCCTCAACAGATATAAAAATATGGAAATTGTCCCATGCATCCTATCAGATCACCATGGACTAAGGCTGATCTTCAATAACAAAATAAATAATAGAAAGCCAACCTTCACGTGGAAACTGAACAACACTCTTCTCAATGATACCTTGGTCAAGGAAGGAATAAAGAAAGAAATTAAGGACTTTTTAGAGTTCAATGAAAATGAAGCCACAACATACCCAAACTTATGGGACGCAATGAAAGCATTTTTAAGAGGAAAACTCATAGCTCTGAGTGCCTCCAAAAGGAAACTAGAGAGAGCACACATTAGCAGCTTGACAACACACCTAAAAGCACTAGAACAAAAGGAAGCAAATTCACCCAAGAGGAGTAGACGGCAGGAAATAATCAAACTCAGGGGTGAAATCAACCAAGTGGAAACAAGAAAAACTATTCAAAGAATCAACCAATCAAGGAGCTGGTTCTTTGAGAAAATCAACAAGATAGATAAACCCTTAGCCAGACTCACTAGAGGGCACAGGGAAAGCATCCTAATTAACAAAATCAGAAATGAAAAAGGAGACATAACAACAGATCCTGAAGACATCCAAAACACCATCAGATCCTTCTACCAAAGGCTATACTCAACAAAACTGGAGAACCTGGATGAAATGGAGAAGTTCCTAGACAGATACCAGGTACCAAAGTTGAATCAAGATCAGGTTAATGATCTAAACAGCCCTATATCCCCCAAAGAAATAGAAGCAGTCATTAATAGTCTCCCAACCAAAAAAAGCCCAGGACCAGATGGGTTTAGTGCAGAGTTCTATCAGACCTTCAAAGAAGATCTAATCCCAGTTCTTCACAAACTATTCCACAAAATAGAAACAGAAGGTACTCTACCCAACTCATTCTATGAAGCCACAATTACTCTGATACCTAAACCACAAAAAGACCCAACAAAGATAGAAAACTTCAGACCAATATCCCTTATGAATATTGATGCAAAAATCCTCAATAAAATTCTTGCTAACCGAATCCAAGAACACATCAAAACAATCATCCATCCTGACCAAGTAGGTTTCATCCCAGGGATGCAGGGATGGTTCAATATACGGAAATCCATCAACGTAATCCAGTATATAAACAAACTCAAAGACAAAAACCACATGGTCATCTCGTTAGATGCGGAAAAAGCATTTGACAAGATCCAACACCCATTCATGATAAAAGTCTTGGAAAGATCAGGAATTCAAGGCCCATACCTAAACATGATAAAAGCAATCTACAGCAAACCAGTAGCCAACATCAAAGTAAATGGTGAGAAGCTTGAAGCAATCCCTCTAAAATCAGGGACTAGACAAGGCTGTCCACTTTCTCCATACCTATTCAACATTGTACTTGAAGTCCTAGCCAGAGCAATTCGACAACAAAAGGAGATCAAAGGGATACAAATTGGAAAAGATGAAGTCAAAATATCACTTTTTGCAGATGATATGATAGTATATATAAGTGACCCTAAAAATTCCACCAGAGAACTCCTAAGCCTGATAAACAGCTTCGGTGAAGTAGCTGGATATAAAATTAACTCAAACAAATCAATGGCCTTTCTCTACACAAAGAATAAACAGGCTGAGAAAGAAATTAGGGAAACAACACCCTTCTCAATAGTCACAAATAATATAAAATATCTTGGCGTGACTCTAACTAAGGAAGTGAAAGATCTGTATAATAAAAACTTCAAATCTCTGAAGAAAGAAATTATAGAAGATCTCAGAAGATGGAAAGATCTCCCATGCTCATGGATTGGCAGGATCAACATTGTAAAAATGGCTATCTTGCCAAAAGCAATCTACAGATTCAATGCAATCCCCATCAAAATTCCAAATCAATTCTTCAACGAATTAGAAAGTGAAATCTGCAAATTCATCTGGAATAACAAAAAACCTAGGATAGCAAAAACTCTTCTCAAGGATAAAAGAACCTCTGGTGGAATCACCATGCCGGACCTAAAGCTCTACTACAGAGCAATTGTGATAAAAACTGCGTGGTACTGGTATAGTGACAGACAAATAGACCAATGGAATAGAATTGAAGACCCAGAAATGAACCCACACACCTATGGTCACTTGATCTTCGACAAGGGAGCTAAAAACATCCAGTGGAAGAAAGACAGCATTTTCAACAAATGGTGCTGGCACAACTCGTTGTTAACATGTAGAAGAATGCGAATCGATCCATTCCTATCTCCTTGTACTAAGGTCAAGTCTAAGTGGATCAAGGAACTTCACATAAAACCAGAGACACTGAAACTTATAGAGGAGAAAGTGGGGAAAAGCCTTGAAGATATGGGCACAGGGGAAAAATTCCTGAATAGAACAGTAATGGCTTGTGCTGTAAGATCGAGAATTGACAAGTGGGACCTCATGAAACTACAAAGCTTCTGCAAGGCTAAAGACACCATCAATAAGACAAAAAAACCACCAACAGATTGGGAAAGGATCTTCACCTATCCTAAATCAGATAAGGGACTAATATCCAATATATATAAAGAACTCAAGAAGGTGGACTCCAGAAAGTCAAATAACCCCATTAAAAAATGGGGCTCAGAACTGAACAAAGAATTCTCACCTGAGGAATACCGAATGGCAGAGAAGCACCTGAAAAAATGTTCAACATCCTTAATCATCAGGGAAATGCAAATCAAAACAACCCTGAGATTCCACCTCACACCAGTCAGAATGGCTAAGATCAAAAATTCAGGTGACAGCAGATGCTGGCGAGGATGTGGAGAAAGAGGAACACTCCTCCATTGTTGGTGGGATTGCAAGCTTGTACAACCACTCTGGAAATCAGTCTGGCGGTTCCTCAGAAAATTGGACATAGTACTACCGGAGGATCCAGCAATACCTCTCCTGGGCATATATCCAGAAGATGTCCCAACCGGTAAAAAGGACACATGCTCCACTATGTTCATAGCAGCCCTATTTATAATAGCCAGAAGCTGGAAAGAACCCAGATGTCCCTCAACAGAGGAATGGATACAGAAATTATGGTACATTTACACAATGGAGTACTACTCAGCTATTAAAAAGAATGAATTTATGAAATTCCTAACCAAATGGATGGACCTGGAGGGCATCATCTTGAGTGAAGTAACACAATCACAAAAGAACTCACACAATATGTATTCATTGATAAGTGGATATTAGCCCAAAACTTAGGATACCCAAGATATAAGATACAATTTGATAAACGCATGAAACTCAAGAAGAATGAAGACCAAAGTGTGGACACTGTGCACCTTCTTAGAATTGGGAACAAAACACCCAGGGAAGGAGTTACAGAGACAAAGTTCGTAGCTGTGATGAAAGGATGGACCATTTAGAGACTGCTGTATCCAGGGATCCGTCCCATAATCAGCTTCTAAACGCTGACACCATTGCATACACTAGCAAGATCTTGCTGAAAGGACCCAAATATAGCTGTCTCTTGTGAGACGATGCCGGGGCCTAGCAAACACAGGAGTGGATGTTCACAGTCAGCTATTGGATGTATCACAGGGCTCCCAATGGAGAAGCTAGAGAAAGTACCCAAGGAGCTAAAGGGATCTGCAACCCTATTGTTGGAACAACATGATGTACTAAACAGAACCCTGGAGCTCTTGTCTCTAGCTGCATATGTATCGAAAGATGGCCTAGTCGGCCATCAATGGAAAGAGAGGCCCATTGGACTTGCAAACTTTATATGCCCCAATATAGGGGAATGCCAGGGCCAAAAGAATGGGAATGGGTGGGTAGGGAAGTGGGGGGCGCTATGGGGGACTTTTGGGATAGTATTGGAAATGTAATTGAGGAAAATATGTAATAAAAATATTAAAAAAAAAAAAGAAACTTTCTATCCACGTAATACTTGGAGAAGCAGGAACCTTATTCTGAGTTACTTATAGGAACATACCTAAGACATCTGCATCACTGTAGTTTCCTCCATAACATTCAAGAATCTCTGCCAAACGGAATGCTATCCTATAATAACCATGTGTTCCTTACAAAGTCCAATTTAGGGCCTCATGAGTGGTGAGTTGTTTGAATATCTCTCCTCCTCCTAAGAGGGGGCATTTCAATCTGGGAATGCCCCTCAACAGAGGAATGGATACAGAAAATGTGGTACATTTACACAATAGAGTACTACTAAGCTATTAAAAAGAATGAATTTATGAAATTCCTAGGTAAATGGATGGACCTGGAAGGCATCATCCTGAGTGAGGTAACCCAATCACAAAGGAAGTCACACAATACATACTCACTGATAAGTGGATATTAGTCCAGAAACTTAGAACACCTAAGATATAAGATACAATTTGCTAAACGCATGAAACTCAAGAAGAACAAAGACCAAAGTGTGGACACTTTGCCCCTTCTTAGTATTGGGAATAAAACACTCATGGAAGGAGTTACAGAGACAAAGTTTTGAGCTGTGGCGAAAGGATGGACCATCTAGAGATGGCCATAAACGGGGATCCATCCCATAATCAGCTTCCAAATGCTGACACCATTGCATACACTAGCAAGATTTTGCTGAAAGGACCCAGATATAGCTGTCTCTTGTGAGACTATGCCGGGGCCTAGCAAACACAGAAGTGGATGCTCACAGACAGCTATTGGATGGATCACAGGGCCCCCAATGGAGGAGCTAGAGAAAGTACTCAAGGAGCTAAAGGGATCTGCAACCCTATGGGTGGAACAACAATATGAACTAACCAGTAACTCCCACCCCACCCCACCCCCCGGAGCTTGTTTCTCTAGCTGCATATGTATCAGAAGATGGTTTAGTCGGCTATCAGTGGAAAAAGAGGCCCATTGGTCGTGCAAACTTGCCTCAGTACAGGGGAACACCAGGGCCAAGAAGTGGGAGTGGGTGGGTGGGGGAGTGGGTGGGGGAGCGTGTGGGGAACTTTTGGGATAGCATTGGAAATGTAAATGAAATAAATACTTAAAAAAATAAAAAAATAAATATGTTGTCAAAAAAAAAAAAAAAACTGCATGTTACTGGTATAACGATAGACAAGTAGAACAATGGAACAGAATTGAAGACCCAGAAATGAACCCACACACCTATGGTCACTTGATCTTTGACAAGGGAGCAAAAACCATACAGGGGAAAAAAGACAGCATTTTCAACAAATGGTGTTGGCACAACTGGCGGTTATCATGTAGAAGTATGTGAACCTATCCATTCCTATCTCCTTGTACTAAGGTCAAATCTAAGTGGATTAAGGAACTCCACATAAAACCAGAGACACTGAAACTTATAGAAGAGAAAGTAAGGAAAAGCCTCGAAGATATGGGTAAAGGGGAAAAATTCCTGAATAGAACAGCAAAGGCTTGTGCTGTAAAATCAAGAATTGACAAATGGGACCTCATAAAGTTGCAAAGCTTCTGCAAGGCAAAAGACACCGTCAATAAGACAAAAGACCACCAACAGATTGGGAAAGGATCTTTACCTATCCTAAATCAGATAGGGGACTAATATCCAATATATATAAAGAACTCAAGAAGGTGGACTCCAGAAAATCAAATAACCCCATTAAAAAATGGGGCTCAGAACTGAACAAAGAATTCTCACCTGAGGAATACCGAATGGCAGAGAAGCACCTGAAAAAATGTTCAACATCCTTAATCATCAGGGAAATGCAACTCAAAACAACCCTGAGATTCCACCTCACACCAGTCAGATTGGCTAAGATCAAAAATTTAGGTGACAGCAGATGCTGGTGAGGATGTGGAGAAAGAGGAACACTCCTCCATTGTTGATGGAATTGCAAGCTTGTACAACCACTCTGGAAATCAGTTTGGCGGTTCCTCAGAAAATTGGACATAATACTACCAGAGGATCCAGCAATACCTCTCCTGGGCATATATCCAGAAGATGTTCCAACCAGTAAGAAGGACACATACTCCACTATGTTCATAGCAGCCTTATTTATAATAGCCAGAAGCTGGAAAGAACCCAGATGCCCCTCAACAGAGGAATGGATACAAAAAATGTGGTACATTTACACAATGGAGTACTACTCAGCTATTAAAAAGAATGAATTTATGAAATTCCTAGGCAAATGGATGGACCTGGAGGGCATCATCCTGAGTGAGTTAACACAATCACAAAGGAACTCACACAATATGTACTCACTGATAAGTGGATATTAGCCCCAAAACTTAGGATACCCAAGATATAAGATATAATTTGTTAAACTCATGAAACTCAAGAAGAACAAAGACCAAAGTGTGGACAGTGTTCCCCTTCTTAGAACTGGGAAGAAAACACCCATGGAAAGAGTTATAGAGATAAAGTTTGGAGCTGTGACGAAAGGATGGACCATCTAAAGACTGCCATATCCAGGGATCCATCCCATAATCAGCTTCCAAACGCTGACACCATTGCATACACTAGCAAGATTTTGCTGAAAGGACCCAGATATAGCTGTCTCTTGTGAGACAATGCCGGGGCCTAGCAAACACATAAGTGGATGCTCACAGTCAGCTATTGGATGGATCACAGGGCCCCCAATGGAGGAGCTAGAGAAAGTACCCAAGGAGCTAAAGGGATCTGCAACCCTATAGGTGGAACAACATTATGAACTAACCAGTACCCCAGAGCTCTTGATTCTAGCTGCATATGTATCAAAAGATTGCTTAGTCGGCCATCACTGGAAAGAGAGTCCCATTGGACTTGCAAACTTTATATGCCCCAGTACAGGGGAACGCCAGGGCCAAAAAGTGGGAGTGGGTGGGTAGGGGAGTGGGGGGGGGAGTGTATTGGGGACTTTTTGGATAGCATTTGAAATGTAAATGAGGAAAATACCTAATTAAAAAAAAAGAGTATATGCTTGCTGTAGAGAAAATAGAAAGGGCCAAGAAAAGACCATTTTGAACACAGGTTAGGGCGGGTGGCATCTTTGGCTGGGTGGTGGGAGATGGTAGTAAGGACAAGGTCAGTGACAAGATCCATATTGAATGACCTTGGGGCCATCTGAGGGATTAAATGTGGGGAGAGAACGAGAGAACAATGGAGCCTCTACTGAGATGTCAGTCTGAGGGAGCTGAGGCGGTGTGAGAGGAAGCCCAGTGTGGCTCCAGAGGGCTGCCTGGTGAAGAAGGACAGAGGCTCTACCTTGGACAGTGCTGCTCTTCCGTTAGCCTTTGTTCACAGTAAAGGAGGCACAAAGTGTCCCATTCCACAAGAGTTTTGGGTTGTGTAGAATAAAGTGTGTGAAAGAGCAGCAGTGTTGGTTAGCAGGCGAATGCACGCAGATGAACAGTACAAGGCAGATATTGCAATATTGCACTGCTGGTTTCCCATCTGTGAGATTTTACACCTCATACTTAACATTTCCTAGGAAAAATAAGTGGCACATATTCTTGGCATCCAGTAGGTTTGTAGGCCATAGCTGCCCACTGATGGCCTCAGGCCATAGACTATGAACCCCTGTTTGTGTTCCTGATGCTGTTCTTCAGCTGAGGACTGTTTTGAATGCTGGCTTTTCTGCTAGTGGCTCAGTAAGAATGAGTCTACAGGGTGCTTACAGTAATCCCAGATCTCCTCTAACTCCAAGTCTGTCTGTTGTGGTCATTGTCTACCTGCGTTGGTTTGTTTTATGTCAATTTGACACAGCTAAGTCCCTTTGGAATAAGGACTTGCTTCCAATAGATTGGCCCGTGTCTGGTATTTTCTTGATGGATGGGTTGATGTGGAAAGGTCCAGGTCACAGGTAGTGATACCACCCCTGGGCAGGTGGATCTGGTGCTCTAAGAGAGTAGGTTGAGCAGGCCAGTAAGCAGCATTCCTCCCTGGCTTCTGCTTCAGTTCCCAATGCCAGGTTCTTGCCTTGAGTTTCTTCCCTGACTTCCCTCAGTAATGGACTGTGCTGTAGAAGTATTAGCCAACGATAACCCGTCCAAGTTGCTTTTGGTTCTGATATTTTATCACAGCTATAGAAATCTTATTGAAAACAGAAATTGGTACCAGGTTCATGGGATATTGTTAAGACAGACCTTGTCAGGGTTTGGGGGAATATTTGGAAAGTCTTTGGATCCATGGTCTAGAAACTCCGTTGAGTATTCAGAGCTTGAAGAGGCAGAGGGTCAGAGGCTCTCACTGAACATGGAGCTTGTCAGTTTAGATAGACTTGCTGTCTGGAGAGCCCCAGGGATCCTCCAGTCTCTGCCTTCCCACAGCTTCGACTACAGGAGCCCAGTTTTTATATGGGTATTGGGGTTCCTCATGTTTGTGCTGCAGGGATTTCCGTTGTGCCATCTCAACATTCCCTCAGATGGCTTTTTAGTGGCTGTTATCTTGGACTATAGAGCCTAACCTGTGACCACTATCCATGAGTTGAGTTCCCAGCTGCCCTTAGATATTCTAGGTCTGCAGTTACTAATGTTATATTATAGGTGATGACTTTATTCAAGCTCGCTATTTTGAATAGTGAAGGTGGAGCAGACAGGGACTCAGTAGAGCGCCATATGGGGGCTGGCAGGATGCCATTGCTCAGGATGCACTGGCCACTGGGAGGCTGGTGTGTTCTGGGAATGATGAGTGAAGTCCATGGTCAGGGGTGAGACTCAGCAGATCTGGAGATGAGATTGGATGCCAGGCTGAGATGTTCTCACTTTGCTCTGTTGGCGTTTGGGAGTCATTTGGGCTTAAGGAACAGCATGATAAGGTATTTCTTCTCAAGGTCACCTCCTGGGGTGCTGGGGCTTGCAAGCTGGACATGAGTGAATCTGGGGACCAGGCACCAGCTGCATGAAAAGTCCCTAGGTCAGCTGCTTCCTCTCTCTTGTGGCCTCTTTCCTAGACTGGATGGCTGATGGAAAGAGATCAGCTTCTTTGCGTTTTTTGTTTGCTTTTAGGACCTGGTCAACTTGATATTGTGTGCTTGCTTGTGGTTGTATGTAGATTCTTAGGGAGCAGGGGGGTGGGAGATGAAGTCACTGTCACTGTGTGTGCGTGTCCCTGGATTTCAATACGGTCACTTCATTAACCCCTTACATAGCTCTGAGTAATTGCTGCTGTGTTTGCTTTTCATGGGTAATAGGAAAGTCAGAGAAAGCTCATAGCTTTTAAGTGGCAGAGCCTGGATTTGAACCTGCCTCGGTTGACTGAGTCCAGCAATCTTGGCTTGTTGGCTTTCCCACAAGGCTGTGCACTTGACCTTGGGCAGACTGTGTGTCTGGAAAGTTCAGTGGATCATTGGGTAAAGGCAGGGACTCTCATCTTGCTGGTAGCCCCTCTCTCCCTTCTATCGTGATCTTGTCTCCCACAAAGATTAATTGCTGGTTGCCCATGTTGTGGTGTTCTTCTATTTCCCTGTTCCGGCCTACATGGGAGCAGAGGGGAGTGGTGCAGCCATGCTGATCCAGTCGATACCAGCACAGCTGGCAGCCTACACAGCACCCTCATCAGAAAGCGATCCATCAGCCAGCAGCCACACTGCCATCCTGTCCAGCTGCCAAGCTGGCACCTCTGGGCCTCCTCAGGTGTGACAGGACCCCAGCTCAGAGCCCCTAGGCTGATCCTGCTGTCTGTCTCTTGGAAGATTTTTTTTATTATTGCTGCTGTTGTTGTTGCTTTTGTTATTTTGTTTGTTTATTTTTTTAAGGGAAGGCAGGTGGTAGAAGCTGCGCCTTGCTGATTCACTCCTAGGAGGCTTTAGAGAAAAGCAGGTGAGAGGCAGGTGTCCCTAGGTGGAAGGAAGACACAGTTTGAACACAGCCTTTGCTCTGTGCACTGTCAGTACTCTATAGGAGTAGGATTCTTCACAAGTTATCCCTCTCCAGCCTCCCCCAGCCCCCAGTAATTTCCCAGAGATTGGAGTATCCCTCATATATTTTCAGAGAGCTGAGACTAGGAGGGGCCAGCAGCCTTGCCAGAGCCCAGTGTTTGGCTTCCTATGGAAGGAGAGATGCAAAGGAACCTGCCTATATTCTAAAAGCTAACCCTGACCCTACTCAAAAGGTCAGCTCCTCCACAGACCTAAATGGGGTTAACTGAACTTCTAGACTGGTTCTTTGACTTGGCCATGTGCTAGAACTGTCCCTTCAAATGTGGGTTTCTGGGTCCTAATTCCAGAGTTTTCAAAATTCTGGGTTTAGAGCAAAGTCTCAAAATTCACACCTCTGACATGTTTCCAGGTAGTATCCATGCTTCTGACCCAGGGACTACACTTCAGAACCCACCAGTTTGAGGCAAGGACGATGCCCTTCCTCGTCCCTTCTGGAATTTACAGAGATATAACACTGTTATCTTTGGCTTGTTAATTCCTATTAATTTTTTTGATAGTCTTCTGCCTGTATCATCCTAGATTTAAAATTAGAGGCAAAGTTCAGTCCCTTCTGGTGACTAACAAGAGCCCTTTCATCATGACTCAGCAGGTTTGGTGTAGATCAGGGCCAGCTATGGTGGGATTTCTATGTTTCATAGATAGCTATGCTTGCAGGTATGTCCTGTTCTAATTGTTCTCTGGCTGCCACTGTGTATGTGTGTGTGTGTAAATTGAGATGATGAATTAAAAAGAATTGGCTTTCACAGTTAATATCCTCTGCTTTACTAGAGGAAAAGTCTTGGCTGCAGTGGAGCCCAGAAGAATCTGTCCAGGAAGGAGAGTCTTGGGAGTAATTCAGCAGCAGTGTTCTTACATTAGCTAGCTGTTACTACAATAAAGACTTGAATAAACCAATGCCCAGATGTTTGTTTTGGTTCACAGTCTTGGAAGTCATGATCCTCTGACCTACCTAGTTTTGAGCCTACCTGGTAAGGCAGCATCTATGGTAGCAGCATGGAATTGATTGGTCAGTTAGGAAACAAAGTGAGGAAGAGGAAGGAGCTAGATCCCACAACTCCATTCAAGGGCACATTTCTAAATTTCTAAAGATGACCAACTAGGCCCAATCTCTTAAAATTTCATGCCCTCCTGTGGCACTACCCTAGGGATTAAACCATTAGAGAACTACATCACTGTGTTTGCAGCCACTACTGGCTAAGGATAAAGGACTTTCTCTTCCAGATCCCTAACCCCTTATGCTACCAGAAGTAGAACCATTTTATGGATTTTGTCCTTCACATTTTATCCATGCCAGGAGCTGCCATAAAATGGAAGGTCCCAGGTAGCTGGCTTTGATCAAGACTTACTTTGATCTAGACTTACTACAAAAGTTTTGTAGGCAAGATATTTAACTTCACTGTTATCTCTCATCCTCAAAGGGTTAGACTCTCATTAGTTGGACTAAGGTGTCTACTTCACTGTTGGCTGTCTTGCAATGGCAAGTCTCCCAAATTTCCAGAGTCTCAGACAGATGCAAGGATAGCCTATACCTCCTGGGGCTTGAACTTATTTAAAGATGAATTGGCTTATTCTGAAGTTTCAAGTTGAGCTCCAGTGAGATGCATGAGCTACAGAGCCTTCTACTCCTCACTCCTTACCCATCACCATCTGTAAGTCTTATTTTTGGTGCTATGCAAGGACTCTGTTCAGGTTTAGCTTCCATCCTTTGGAATTCGGGGGAATACTCATTTATCCCTTTGAATGGTAGGCTTGCTTATTAGGGTGGGCCCTGAAATTAAAAAAAGAGCTATGTTCTTCCTAGAGCTAATGCCAGAAAGGGCTTGGCAAGAAGAACACCAATTTGTCTTCTTCTAGACTGTTCCTTGCATTGTGTGTCCCTTGACCCCTGCTGCAGCCTGTGCTTGTATATGTCACCAACTGGGATGGCAAGAATAGCTATCTCCCAACCCTTCAAATCACTATACTTGGCTGGAGCTTTGGTGTCCCCAGCAGCTGGATTTGAGCCTCTCATTCTTTTATTTGACCTTCCTAATGGTAGAGAGAGTCCTTGTAATGGGAAAGCCAGATAGGATGAGTAGATGGTCCTTGATAAGGCTATTTATTTAGCAGAAAACATTTTTTTTACTTTAATAGAAATTTATTTATTTATCTATCTATCTATCTATCTATCTATCTATCTATCTATCTATCTATCTATCTATTTATTTATTTATTTATTTATTTGTGTGTGTGTGTGTATGTGTGTGTGTGTGTGTGCACTGTGTCTTTGAAGGTGCCCATAGGGGTTAGAAGAGGAAGTCGAATGCCCTGGTGTTGGGGTTGCAGGTAGTTGTGAGCCACCTAGTATGCTGAGAACCGAACTTTGGTCTTCTGGAAGAACAGCAAGTGATCTTAACTGCTGAGTCTTCTCTCCATCCCCTTAAACACAATTTATTTCTTAGGTAAGGCATGGCCAGTTAAGTATACACTTTTGGTTTCCGTAAGTCTCCGAAGAGGACACTCTAAGACAAGGTAGAAGAAAGAAGTCCATTTTGAGATCTTTGTGACAATAGAAGGTAGAGGATTGGTCTTTCTAAGTGTAGACCCCCCCCCCCCCCCAGTGAATGCTTCAGTTTGTCCCAGACTTGCTCTGGCCACAGCCTTAGGCGACAGTAGCCTCACCATCATTTTCTGCAAATCTTGCGGGCTTCTCTTTGCACCTATGCATGATGTCAAATGAGGGGCCCCCACCAAGGCGCCTGCTGCTTGCTGCCAGGCACTCCTGATGACTTCAGCTAATTTCCGAGTCTGGAAACATTGTTGACAATGTGATTTCTGAAACGTGAAAGGCGTTATCTCGTTGTACCATCTGCGGCGTGTCTGTCTGAGCCCGGGCTTCCGCTGCCACTCTGCCCCCTCGCAGCAACTCTCGCTGCTCCGTCATCATCTCCCACAGCTAATTGCTCCAAACTGACAGGGAGGCTTTTTCCATTTAAAGATACGGGTAAATGGAACTTTCTTGCTGAGCTTTCCAAGTTAAGCCTGCCTTTCAGAACGGCAATGTGATCTTTTGATTGGGAAGAGGTGGTTTGGCTTCAGCACTGGGTCAGGGACAGCTCCCGGGACAGAAGGAACCGGGTCCGTGTAGAGTGTAGGGTAGAAGACCTCTGCAATTCTAGGTAACAGGAAGCCTGGTGTTCAACAAAGTGGTAGAGACTCGCTGTCTTCCAGGTAGTAAATTAGGAAATCATCAGAATGCGCACAAAAGAATGTTTTTTTGAAACAATCTGGGACCAAGCTTTGAAAGGGCAGTCTCTTTCTAGCTCAGGGAATCTGTTAGTAGCAGTTACAGTCATGACGATGTGTGTGTAGGGGTAATCGAATGGCTAGGGCAGGTAAAGTAGTTAGCTGTTGTTATACAGCACACCACCACATATTTGAGTGACTTGATTTTAAAAAAAGGTAAAAATTAAAATAAAATTAATTTATTTTAATTAATGAGGTCTCTTGGTCATTACTCAGGGAACAGCAAGGACCTTGTCTAAGTCTTGAGAATTCCAAGCAGAGTTCATCTGAATGTTGCCTGCAACTGGGACTCTTTCTAGAAAGGCTCATGCAGGTGGTTGGCCTGATGGTTCTGGGTATGAGTAGGGCTTTAATTCTGTTCTACAGGGTTGCTCAAATTCTCATGGTGTAGTGGATGGCCTTCCTATCTATGGATGGGGACAGCCTCAGAAAGAGCCTGAAGTGCCACTTACGATCTTACTCTCTGGAGTCACACACTCTTCCTTTTGCAGTATTGGTCATAGAGGTCAGATTGATTCAGTGTGGGAGGGAACTATATAAGGGTCTGAAAACCATGAGTTAAGGATCCTTGAGGTCACTTTAGAAGTTGGATGTGATAATGCATAGTCACATAATAATGGCTTCTGTTGGCTGTCACAAGTTGTCTAAGCAAACCCTTTTGTCTGTGAGACACATTCTGTTATTTTTGCTTGCTCCCCCACATGTGCCTTCCACTGGCCTCTACCTCAGCCCTCCACAGTGTGTTTCCTGCCCTGGCCTTCTCCTCGAGTCCCTGAATCATATTTTGATCTTACGCCAACATAACCTCCTTGAACATATCATGCTCATTCATACTTCAACGATGCTATTTCTGCTGCTGCTGGTTCAGCCCCTGACCTTCCTCCTCTATCTTTCCAAACAAACCATGGAAGACTAAGCTTGATGCTAGTGGAAGGGACATGTGTGTGTGTGTGTGTGTGTGTGTGTGTGTGTGTGTGTGTGTGTGTGAGAGAGAGAGAGAGAGAGAGAGAGAGCACAAAGATAAAAGAACAAGTGCCTGTGATTAGCGCTCTCTGCTAACTTGTTGCTGATGAAACAAATCAGCACTGGCTTTAACCTTCACTGGATAGACAAAGAAGGCTTCTTCCCTTTATCCTTCACTTCCCTTCCTCACTCAGACCACTTGCTCCAGGCTTTGCTGACTTCTGTAGAAGATGTTTTCCAAAGGTGATCAGACCAACATTTTTCCCATCCCACATGCTCTTTGTAATGTTCTATTGACATCATTTTAGTAAGAGGTGGGGATGTGGTCCTTCATTTAAAACTTGTGTGAAGCCATGTTACTATCTTAATAAACAGGTAGGATGCCATGTGGCTTCTAAAGCTAGGCCATAAAAGGAAGCAGATATCTTGAGCATCCTCCTGAACTGTAATGCACTCATTACCATTTTTGTAGGAAGCTGAATTAGTCTTGTAGAGAGACCACTTGGAAAGGAATTTAGGGCTCCAGTTAAAAGCCAATATTGCCTATCAAACAAAGAGTATCCAAGGTAACTGTAGGCCCCTGGCCTTTGAGTCTCCTGGTGATGCCACAGAGCAGAGGCAAGTAGTCAACTTTGTTATTTTTGACAGAAAGAAACTGAGGTGATGCATGGCCACAGGCACGGGATGCTACTCTGTTTTGGAGTTGTCATGTGATTACATATCCCCAGACCCTACCATGTTTCCCTGTAACATGCTGCTGTAGCCTCTATTTCTTTCAAAGCTTTCTTTCAAAATTTGCAATGCCGTATTTGTGCACTGAGTTGACTCCCATCTCTTCCACCATGCTGTACAGTTCACGAAGTCATGGACCATATCCATTTTGCTCACCAACATCTAGTCAGAGTCTGGAGTGTAATGTGTGCTCAGAGAATGTATCAAACTGACACATTTGTCAATGATATTTCCCTCAAATGCTTCTAGAGCCTCCACACTGTAGAAAGAGCATATGCCCCCTTCCCTTCCTGACTCGGTCTCCCTTTTCATCTTAGAAAAGGTCCTATCAACTCTTCCAATGCTCAAGACACAAACAAATTTGGGATTTCTTTTTCTTGACTCTTTCCATCTTTCCCACTTCTGTAAAAGGATTCCCTGTCCTGGTCATTTTTCCTCTCAACACTTTCCCATTCCACTTTTATGACTGTCACCACCCAGTGTTTTATCTGGGTTCAGCATCATTTCTTTCCCTAAATACTACTGACCTTCATCTTGTACTTATGTCCAAATCAGGAAGTTGGCCTTTCCACATGTTATGTCTGAGCCTGTTACACTGGAAGCAAAGTTTCACTCCTTATTGACCACTTGCCCCAATCCTCAGTCCTCAAATTATATGTGGAGATAGGCTGGGTATAAGTTGAAAAAAATTCTTCACTGCAGCCTACAGTTCTTCAGTGACCTATCCTAGGCTAGCTTCCCTCACTCAGTCTCTTACTAATTCTTCCCTCTAAAACATGTCCTCTAAGCACAAGAACATCCTAGGTTCACTCATGGTTAATTAGATTTCAAGTACCATTTGAGCTGACACAGGCATCACCAACAGCCTCCTGCTCCATGTTATCTAAGACAGTTGATACACAGAGGAAAGGTGGAAGAGTTTCCAGAAACAACCTCACCCTGGACTCAGCCTCTTTATCTCTACAAAAGACAGATCTCCATGTGTTTATCACAAGGCACCTTGAATGAAGTTATTCAGAACGGGGGTCCTTTGTCGAGTTGTTCCAAGGTCCTATGCAATACCAGGTTCATCCTCAGATCTTCATAAACCTTCAGTTCAGCTGACATCGAGACAGCCAAAGTTATTAGCATATCAGTCCAAGTGTAGATTTGATGGCTGGGTTTTCCTGGACATTTTTCTTTACCTATCTGTGAGCATCTCTATGGTGTTTTTCTAGCATAGCAATTCTAAGGCAAAGCTGGGGTCTCAAACAAAAGGTTCTGAAGGCACATGGTCTTTTATAACAGAATCACAGGGGCCACTTTCCTGGTCCATCCATCAAGTTAGCGAAAAATTCCCTTATTCCACAGTTCAAGGGCATGGTCCACTGATCCATCCACCCTTTGATGGTGAGAGTAGCATGCTTGAAAATCACCATGCTACTTACTAAATTTGCTACTAAAACCCATGACACTGTCTATGCCCCTGGTCCCCTGACAGTTTCAGACATCACTTCCTCTCAAGTTACAATCTCTAGAATCCCCTCCGGGGGGGGGGGGGGCGTTCACAGCACTCAAGTGAGAGCTTGGACTCCTCTAGAAGCATGGCGGTCTCCGCACATGGATGAGTATGGTAGGCCCTGGGATGGGAAGAGAGAGGTACCAGACAGATAGTGCAATCAGTGATGTGTTCTCATTTCCAGAACCAGCTCAGAGCATCTCTGTACTCTCTCACTCATGCTGGGTCTTCTGCCCATGGAGCATCTCAGGATTTGCTTCATCCTGTTCACACCCCCAGCACTCATCCTGTGAACCACCTACCCCAGGGAGTCTTCTCTCTCTTTGACAGCCACGGTTGGCTTAGGTGTTTTTTCCTGTCACTTTCAAAGGTCTCTGTGCTCACTTTCCTTCTAGCTCTAATTATACTAGTTCATAGTTCATCCCCGTGCTCCTTTTAGTCATTAGTCTTCCTCACCAAGCTCCGAGGATCTTTAGGATAAAACATTTGCCTCCATTGTCTGGTTTGGGCTCTGGCATTTCTTAGTAGTTCACTAATCACTCTTGGAATGAATGGATTAATCTGAGCACAGACCTGAGCTGCCCCTTATATGAACTACTCTGTCCCCCTGGTGAGAGCAGATGTCCCAGCTGCTATGTGCTGGGGCAGGATGAGGCTACACCCTCCACAGCTGCACTGGGGTGGGGGGTGAAGTATCTTCATGCTGTGTTGAGAGTCCAAACCAGCCTGCCATATGGAGGGCTGATGGCCCAGGCCCATAGGTCCTCTCAGACTCTTTTGGGCTTTTCTGTTGCTGAGGGGGCCGCAGGGGACCATGGCAACATTTGGAAGAAAAGGTCATTTCAAGGGAAAGTGTCCACACCAGATGTTGAGCCTCTTGTGGATGAAATAGCCAGTCCTCATTTGTGGTTTCTGACATTTGTTCATAGGAGGGCTGGGGGTCAGGGGGCAGTGTGGGGTACTACCAAGAGTACTGGGTGTATACTGTGTTTTTAGATTGCTCCAGGAAACATAGTTGGAATGTGAGATCCTAGAGGGCAGGCAGTCAGTTAAGGATCCAGGATCAGATTTTTTTTCCTCACATGGAGTTCAAATCTGAGACCTTTTGGAGGTGATAGGACACCTATTTTTATCCTAGAGATCTTCATATCTTGGTGAGGAAGGCTAATGACAGACAAACTGGAGCCTGAGGATGAACTTTTGGGGACAGGATAGGGAATGTGAAAGACACCCACCATCATGTTGTATTTGAAATGTCCTGACCTCTGACTTTGAGTCACCAACAGCGAATCTCTTCCTTTCTAACCCAATAGAATGAGATGCAAGCTCACAGGCACAGATTCCCCAAATCTCATGAACAGACAAAATCAGTCTGGGTACATTTGCTTTGTACATAAAATGAGAGAAATAAGTTGCAAACAAAATATATGGGTAAGTCATTATGTTAGTTTATGTTCCTTATAAAGCCTAATACTGAGTATATAGTTAATGTTGATATAATAATGTGATATAAGACTCAAAGGGGGAAATCCAGGAGCCACCCAAATAGAATGGGTGAGGAATGGGCCAGCTAGTGAACTCAGTGCAATGGGATTATTTCTTTCTTCTTCAAATATATTTGGGAATAGTAATGTCAATAAAATTAGATATCATTCTTTAGAATTATTAAAAGAAATATTGGATGTTTGTAGGTTAGGTGTAATTATGTCACTTGTTCCACATTTGTACTTCCAGTACGCCTCTCTGATTCTTTGCTTTTTTTGACTTAATTGATTTGTGACTGATGCTCTGTCTTCAAATTCCTGTTCTTGGTTATGAGTGGTAGCACAGCTTATACTCTTTAAAAAATACAATATTTGTATTTACACATATTTTTTGAGACTTTACACATGCATGCACACAACTCCTTCCAGGGCGTACCTTGCCTGCTACCATTATATGTTTAAACTCTTAATCCTCTTGCCTCAACCTCAAGTGCTGGCATTATAGGAGTATCCCACCATGCCTGTCTCCTTATGTTCTTCTTAAAAGTTTATGCATCTTAGACTCTGTTAGCCCTGTATGGATGGATTCTTCTATTGTTCTACTGGACCTGTACAAAGGTGTTGTTTGCCATAGTTTGTAGTTTTCATTTGAATTGCCATCGTGATTATAGGCTCATGGCTACCTCAGGTGGGTGCTGTGTGTTTCTCAGAGACTGGTTGGTAGAAGCTTAAGGCTTATATTGGCTGGGGACAGAACAGCTAGAGTACGTGAGCCCCAGTCATCATGGTCCTGTGTTCTGTTTTTAACTTCCACTGTGAGTACAGGCTTAGCTGCTACTCC
This sequence comes from Mus caroli, assembly GCF_978045245.1. NCBI lineage: Eukaryota > Metazoa > Chordata > Mammalia > Rodentia > Muridae > Mus > Mus caroli. The sequence goes on along the minus strand of NW_028227257.1, from coordinate 20,578,779 downwards.
CGTGTAAATGATAGAGCTTTGAAATCTCATTTTAAACAAATTTTTTGTTTGTTTACTTTCCAGGTACAAGGATGGTCTGTCTTCATCCCCCTGGGATACTTGTACCCCTTAATGGCTACTTTTAGTTTCACCACCTGGTAAACACAGCTTCAGTAACCTTTCCAAATTGTGAAAATTTCCTTCATTCCTGGTCCAGAGAGTTGAACACACTTGTGTGTGTGTGTATGATGTATATGTATATACAGACATATATGTATGTACATAGGTATCAATAATTCAAAAATACCTTTGTATACAATTTATATGCCTTCAGACAGAAAGGCGGAGAGGACAGTTTGAGAGCCAGTCCATTGGTGCCCAGTTTGCATTATTTCACTTACTCCTCACCAAACCCTGCAGTGAAAAACACGCTCTCATTCCCATCCCTTTTTAAATGAGGACATCACACTCAAACAACTTGTGTAAAGTCATTTAATGAATAAACAGTAATAGATTCAATATCTAAACCCAGGAAACTTGAGAGTTTATGCTCTAACCACTACCAAACACTACAGAGCTTTCCAGAATCTTCAATATGCTGATGGTATGAGGAACAGTCACGAGATGACTGCAGGATTTCCCAGCTGATCTTAGATTATTCCTGTTAAGTTTATGACTCTCTAGAGTCATAATTTGGTAAATATTGCTGCAGTGAATGAGCAGGATAAAAGTTGAGGAGAAACCACTGAAGTGGGCTATGTCACAGCCAGCTTTTTTTGGGTAATCATGTAGTGACAAACAGTTCCTCAAATGTCAATGCTTTTAACAAGAATAAAAGTATGTTTCTCTCTTATATGTATTAGTGGACACAATTGGGCTTTGGCTCTCTGAATATGTCTCTGTACCCAGGCAGAAGTCACCCCAACCCAGGCCATGCTTTATTTTAGACGGAAGGAAGAGCATTACACATGATGGGAACATGAGATATGGATTAATGTCTTCATGAACCTGGCACATGCCACATGTTTCCACTTGTCATTGATCAAAACATGTCACACAGACAAGCCAGAATCAACGGAGTGAAAATGTATGCTCCATCTCAGATATCAGAAGAATAATTACCCCAATGTGGATATAGTTTATCCTAGAAAATGGCAGCCACCAGGAGTTCTCCAATGGTGATTTTTAGCTGCAGAGTAAGGGAAGCTGGAAGCTATGGTGTGAAGGTTTAGGGAACACACAGGGGTGGGAATGAGAAGAGAAATCTTGTGAGCTGGAATTTGAATGGCTTGACATGGCTTCCTGGGCCAGCAGTGTTCATCCAGCCTAGGGCGTGGTGATGGAGGACAGTGCAGGGATGTGATACCCACACCTTCCATGTTAGAAATATATTGCTGGCTAGCTCATTCTCAGTTGCCTTGCACATCCAGGGAGCTCACCCAGCAATAACAAATTGGATCTATTTATATGGCTTCATTCAGTTACCTTCCCCCTTCCAATAGCTCCCTAATCAACAGCTGATCATCCCACTCTATAGCCTGAATGTGATGTCATCTTTGGTATCATTCAAGAAATAGCACTTAGCAGTTGTTAAGTAGGGGAGTCCATTTTTAGAACACGGCTCTGCTTATCTTCTCCTCCCTTACAAAGGTGATTAAGATTCAATTTTAATTGGATGAAAGCAGCCTCCATTGATCTCTGCAACAAAGAAAAGGGAACTAAAAGGATGCTTGAATTAGTGAGAGAGCAGGCTAGCCCTTTCCTTACTGTCAACAAGGCAGCCAATATAGTACCTCCATGGGCATGTTCATGGAAAAATAGTCAGAGCTGTCTTGCCTTGATGGAGGTGGCAAACTCTGAAACCAGAGAATGTGGCTCCCCTGCATCAAGCACTAAGGCTTTGGGCCTCCCAGTTCTCAGACAGAAACATGAGACTAACTTTAAACCATCTCAGAATGAGGCTCTTCAGTTCTCTTAGGATGGAATGTGTGCTTCCTTTTCTCTATTATATTCTGCACCCACAAACTCTGCCAAGAGGAGTCATCTATGACACCTATGCCAGCATTTGTTGTAACCATACCCACCATCTCCACACCCAGATCTGTGTTAGTTTCCTATTGCTTTGGAATGGATGGGCTTATGCACTGTTCATTTACAGTAGCTTGGGTTTATTGATTATAGGTCTAGGAGTCAGGGATCTGAAGTGTATCACATGAGACCACAGTAAACTGAGGTGTTGTCTGGACTGTATTCTTTCTGGATACTCTGTGGGGGACCCATTTCCAGATGAGGGATTCTTGGCTCATGACCTCCTTCTGCCTTCAAGTCCAGCAATGATGGCCTTGTCTGTCTCTCATGACTCCATCTCCAGTTCTGAGTCCTTTGCCATCCTCATCCCCATTCAGGGAGCCTGTGATGGCACTGGGTGTATCCTGATAACCGAGGATGAATGCTTTAATTCCAGGTTAGGATTAGAAATAACTTAAAGTGACTATTTCCATCAGAAACTTTGACTTTTATCTGACCACATTACCTAATATAGCCACACATTTTGAGGACTGACAAATGTATATTAGGATGCCATTATTCTGATACCCCTTATCTCTTGTCAAGTATATGAATAGATTTGTGTGTGTGTGTGTATGCATATATTTATTTGTGTGTGCATATGTGTCTATGTGTGTATGTGTGTGTGTGCATGGAGGGCTGTGGATGTGGCTGTGTTTGCGAGTGAGTGTATGAGCATGTGTGTGTTCTTGTTTCCATCTCTCTAGCATAGGGATTACATACATGTATTACTGTACCTGTCAAATTTTCTTTCTTTCTTGAAATTTGTTTTTCTTTATTTTTACTTGTTGAAGTAACACTACTTGGATATGCTTATGATAAATTTTTTTCTAGAGATTGAACTCAAATCCTGGTGGTTGCAAGCTTCCTGCATAAGTGATCTCCTCTTCCCACTTTTCTAAATTTTCTAAAAAATGCTCAAACTTTCTGTTCTGTTTTGTCCAGCGTTGCTTTTCTTGAATCTTCTACCTGAACACTATTCAGTTCTAGGACCACCTTATCTGATTATTCATTTTAACAGTTTAATAGTATTTATTTATTTTTAAATTATTTATTTTTAAAATAGATTTATTTTAGTTACTGGTCCCCCTTCCCCTCCTTGGTATACTTTCGTATTTTGTGCCCAAATTGATACTTTCCTATCACCTGCTTGGTATACACCCTTCAGGGGATATTGTTACAGCAGGATTTGTTCTTACAGAAACCAGTTGATTTTGCAAAGTGATGTAATTTAGAGAGACATTGAGCTAATAATTTTTTGGTTATTTTATTTATTTACATTTCAAATGCTCTCCCCTTTCATGGTTTCCCCTTCAGAAACCCCCATATCCTCCCTCCTCCTGCTTCTATGAGGGTGCTTCCTTACCCACCTACCCACTCCTGCCTTACTGCCCTAGCATTCCTCTATGCTGGGGCATCAAGCCTTTACAGGACCAAGGGCCTTCCCTCCCATTGATGCCAGATAAGGTCATCTTCTGCTACATTTGCAACTGGAGCCATGGGTCTCTCCATGTGCATTCTTTAGTTGGTGGTTTAGTCCCTGGGAACTCTGGGGGTGAGGGGAGGAGGTATGGTTGGTTGATATTGTTGTTCCTCCTATGGGGTTGCTATCCCCTTCAGCTCCTTCAGTCCTTCCCCTAACTCCTCCATTGGGATTCCTGTGCGAAATCCAATGTTTGGCTGCAAGCACTCACATCTGTATTGGTAAGGCTCTGGCAGAGCCTTTCAGGGAACAGCTATATCATCAAACACTTCTTGGCATCAGCAGTAGTGACTGGGTTTGGGATGGATCCTCAGGTTGGGGCAGTCTCTGGGTGGCCTTTCCTTCAGTCTCTGCTCCACTTTTTGTCCCTGTATTTCCATTAGACAGGAGAAATTCTGGGTTAAAATTTTTGAGAAGGTTGGGTGGCCACATCCTGATAATCAACTTTTGATTCAAACAAGTGGCCTTGGGATCTTTTTAGTCTTTGAGACTTGACTATTGTGGCATCTGAAGAGATATTACTGGTCTGAGAGCACTCCAAGGGTTTCCCAGTCTTACATTCTCTTGGGAAGGCTGGAGAGGACAGAAAACCAGTAAAGGTACCTACTCTTGTCATAGCTTAGCTGAGATTCTAGGGTTTTATGTACCTTGCTGGTAGCCTACAGCCTCTCATGGGAGAACACCAGGTCATATGAAACCAACTTTAATTACTGCCACCACTCAACTTATGTGTCAATGTATCTAGGCTACAGGATGCCCAGAAACCTCATGCACATTATCATTAGGAGTGTCTAGGGGGAAGTTTGCAAGAGAGGTTAGCATTTGAGTCAATAGACTACACAAATCAGGTGGACCTCTCCCATTTGGATGAGCCACATTTGATCACAAAGTGTCTAAGAGGAACTAAAAGACAAGGAAGGGAGACACATTTGCCATTTCTGTCCATGGCACTTCAGTCCCCTGAGATCTGCAGCATGGTCTCTGAATCCCATCACAGTCTCTCCTGGGTCTCATGGTCAGTAGCTTGTGGGACTTTGAAGTCTTTATTATCATGTGAGCCAAATATTTTATGTTACTTCTTCCCATGTCTCTGTGTCTTCCCATGTCTCTGTGTCTCTTATACACACATGTGTACACATACACACTCATACACACATGATGTGGGGGGAGAGACTACCTCTCCGGAGGACACTTGTTGCTTAAATTTTTCAAAGACCTACTTTAAATAAGGGTTCTTAAATGCTTTAACCTCCCTTCTAGCCCACCACCCACAAGAGATAGATAGTAGAAAAGAAAGATTATTATGATATGGGTGAAGTGGATATGTTTAGAAATAGTCCCTTGGAGCAAATAAACGCTAGCAGTTCAGTTCAGTAGTGTAAGGATAGCAACCATGAATCATCAGCAGTGGCATGACCTAGCAGAAATATCCAGGCCTCAACCAAATCATTAAGATTCAGTAGGAGTGACCAAGATCACTAGGGATGCCAGGAGAAGTTCTTAGCTGTGCCTCTCTCAGTGAAGACATGAGATCAAGAAGTGTTGCAAAGCTGGCTATGTAGTCTTCCCGGTACTGTCTGTTGGGTTCTATTTATACTCTTCCCAACATCACACGTCCTCCTGCCTCTCTACCTGTCTTGTCTCAGAATGTGAGTCTGTATCAGCAGACATCACCTTGCTAATTGGCTGGCATTCACAGAATCAGCAAGAAGCTGCCAGAACTTCATAAGAAGTTCTTTGGTGCATTTTGCTCTATGAAGTCACTACAAATGGAGCTCAGCTACCCAATGTAAGGCGAACTAATACACACATGTTATTAGAGAAGAATCCTTCATCACATCCTTTCATATGCTACTTTAGCAAGACATCCTTTCATTTATGTCCACTTCAGGAAAACACTCCAAGTGATTGATGCAACAAAACACCATCTGATCCAACTGACTTTCCAAAGAAACCATGTTTCCACTTTAGACCCTGGCTACTATTAAATATTAATATTAACATTAAATTAAATATATAATAAAATAATATAAATAGAACAATTTTATTAAATATTAATGATAATATTAAAAACTCCTTGATTTCAGAACTGACTTCAAAGCAAGCCCATTTTTCTCCCCTAACTTAGGTGTCTGGATCAGGTTGGGCCAAACATTGTCCTTCTGAATCCGTGCCCTTCCTTCCTTCCTTCTGAGCATATGCTAGGCTGAAACCAGGCACGAGGTACACCATGGCAAGCCAACAGAATCATCTCCTTCTTGCCTTCTGCAGGCTCAACTGACAGAGCAGCACTGGGATTCATAAATCAAAGGAGCTCGTGCACAAAGCGGAGCAATGGGCAGGGTGGGGTGCAGAAGGGATAGCGTAGCAGGGGGCTGGTGGTTAAGGGATATTTTGTTTACTGTGAGGTATTGATGGTTAGAAATCAGCTGAGTGGCAGTGGACATGGGGAAGGCTTCCTAACATCAATAAATATAAAGACTTCTTAGTAGGAAGATTCTTAGAGTACTGAGAAATAAGGAAGGATAGTTTGTGTTTGACAGAGGCCAAGTTATCTGCAGTTAGAATAGATGTCCCCTGATGGACACGGCACTCAGGGGCAGGCCAGCTCCTGAGAAATGTTTGTGGTTGAAGAGCCCAGCATGAGATTGAAATTGATAGAATACTTGGCACCTGCTTTGCTCACTACCAGGAAGTTCCAGGTAATTTGAAGAGAAGGGCTAAATGTCTTACTTTGCAGAGGGTCTCAAGGGTTCTTAGTTGGCAAACCTGTATTTAAGACAGTGAAGTTGGGAAGAAGTGCTTAAGCACCCGCCCAATGTATTCTGCACAGGCCCCAGACATCTGGCCACTTTCCCGGCCAGAGGAAAGGGGTCCACCTGGCCCGGGAGCGCTTTGCCTGAGCATTGGCAGCAGACATCTTGGTTCCAGGACCCCGCCGAGTGTATTCTGCACAGGTGAGAGTACGGAATACAGAAGCTAAAAGCTTCTGGGACAGGCGGGAGCCACAGAGCTTCTAAGGCAGCCCCCTTTTCGGGCCCCAGACAGCTGGCCACTTTCCCGACCAGAGGATAGGGGTCTGCCCGGGCCGGGAGCGCTTGGCCTGAGCATTGGCTGCAGACATCTTGGTTCCAGGACTCCTCTGAGAGTATTCTGCACAGGTGAGAGTGTAGAATACAGAAGCTAACAGCTTCTGGGACAGGCCAAAGCAACTCAGCTTCGGGACAGGTCCTGTTTTGGGCCTTCGTCTTCGGCCAGGATGGAGGTCCTAAGGTCAGATATCTGTGCACCTTTCCTGTAAGAGGAGAGCTTGCCTGCAGAGAGTGATCTGACCACTGAAAATCAGAGGAGAGAGATAGTCTCCCAGGTCTGCTGATAGAGGCTGACAGAATCACTTGAGGAACAAGCTCTAACCACAGACAACTATAACAACTACCTCCAGAGATTACCAGATGGCGAAAGGCAAACGTAAGAATCCTACTAACAGAAATCAAGACCACTCACCATCATCAGAACGCAGCACTCCCACCCCACCTAGTCCTGGGCACCCCAACACAACCGAAAAGCTAGACCTGGATTTAAAAGCATATCACATGATGATGGTAGAGGATATCAAGAAGGACTTTAATAACTCACTTAAGGAAATACAGGAGAACACTGCTAAAGAGTTACAAGTCCTTAAAGAAAAAACAGGAAAACACAACCAAACAGGTAGAAGTCCTTAAAGAAAAACAGGAAACAGGTGATGGAAATGAACAAAACCATACTAGACCTAAAAAGGGAAGTAGACACAATAAAGAAAACCCAAAGTGAGGCAACGCTGGAGATAGAAACCCTAGGAAAGAAATCTGGAACCATAGATTCGAGCATCAGCAACAGAATACAAGAGATGGAAGAGAGAATCTCAGGTGCAGAAGATTCCATAGAGAACATTGGCACAACAATCAAAGAAAATACAAAACGCAAAAGGATCCTAACTCAAAACATCCAGGAAATACAGGGCACAATGAGAAGACCAAACCTACGGATAATAGGAGTTGATGAGAATGAAGATTTTCAACTTAAAGGGCCAGCAAATATCTTCAAAAAAATTATAGAAGAAAACTTCCCAAACCTAAAGGAAGACATACCCATGATCATACAAGAAGCCTACAGAACTCCAAATAGACTGGACCAGAAAAGAAATTCCTCCCGACACATAATAATCAAAACAACAAATGCACTAAATAAAGAGAGAATATTAAAAGCAGTAAGGGAGAAAGGTCAAGTAACATATAAAGCAGGCCTATCAGAATTACACCAGACTTTTCACCAGAGATTATGAAAGCCAGAAGAGACTGGACAGATGTTATACAGACACTAAGAGAACACAAATGCCATCCCAGGCTTCTATACCTGGCAAAACTCTCAATTAGATGGAGAAACCAAAGTATTCCACGACAAAACCAAATTCACACATTATCTTATCCAGCCCTTCAAAGGATAATAACAGAAAAAAACCAATACAAAGACAGATAATCACGTCCTAGAAAAAGCAAGAAAGTAATCCCTCAACAAACCTAAAAGAAGACAGCCACAAGAACAGAATGTCAACTCTAAAAACAAAAATAAAAGGAACCAACAATTACTTTTCCTTAATATCTCTTAATATCAATGGACTCAATTCCCCAATAAAAAGACATAGACTAACAGATTGGCTACACAAACAAGACCCAACATTCTGCTGCTTACAGGAAACCCATCTCAGGGAAAAAGACAGACACTGCCTCAGAGTGAAAGGCTGGAAAACAATTTTCCAAGAAAATGGCCTGAAGAAACAAGCTGGAGTAGCCATTCTAATATCGGATAAAATCAACTTCCAACCCAAAGTTATCAAAAAAGACAAGGAGGGACACTTCATACTCATTAAAGGTAAAATCCTCCAAGAGGAACTATGAATTCTGAATATCTATGCTCCAAATGCAAGGGCAGCCACATGCATTAAAGACACTTTAGTAAAGCTCAAAGCAGACATTGCACCTCATACAATAATAGTGGGAGACTTCAACACACCACTTTCATCAATGGACAGATCGTGGAAACAGAAACTAAACAGGGACACAGTGAAACTAACAGAAGTTATGAAACAAATGGGCTTAGCAGATATCTACAGAACATTTATCCTAAAACAAAAGGATATACCTTCTTCTCAGCACCTCACTGGTCCTGCTCCAAAATTGACCATATAATTGGTCATAAAACAGGCCTCAACAGATACAAAAATATTGCAATTGTCCCATGCATCCTATCAGACCACCATGGACTAAGGCTGATCTTCAATAACAACATAAACAATGGAAAGCCAACCTTCACGTGGAAACTGAACAACACTCTGCTCAATGATACCTTGGTCAAGGAAGGAATAAAGAAAGAAATTAAAGACTTTTTAGAGTTTAATGAAAATGAAGCCACAACATACCCAAACCTATGGGTCACAATGAAAGCATTTCTAAGAGGGAAACTTATAGCTCTGAGTGCTTCCAAGAAGAAACTGGAGAGAGCACACACTAGCAGCTTGACAACACATCTAAAAGCTCTAGAAAAAAAGGAAGAAAATTCACCCAAGAGGAGTAGACGGCAGGAAATAATCAAACTTAGGGGTGAAATCAACCAAGTGGAAACAAGAACTATTCAAAGAATTAACCAATCGAGGAGTTGGTTCTTTGAGAAAATCAACAAGATAGATAAACCCTTAGCTAGACTCACTAGAGGGCACAGGGACAACATCCTAATTAACAAAATCAGAAATGAAAAGGGAGATATAACAACAGATCCTGAAGAAATCCAAAACACCATCAGATCCTTCTACAAAAGGCTATACTCAACAAAACTGGAAAACCTGGACAAAATAGAGAAGTTCCTAGATAGATACCAGGTACCAAAGTTAAATCAGGATCAAGTTAATGATCTAAACAGTCCCATATCCCCTAAAGAAATAGAAGCAATCATTAATAGTCTCCCAGCCAAAAAAAGCCCAGGACCAGATGTGTTTAGTGCAGAGTTCTACCAGACCTTCAAAGAAGATCTAATTCCAGTTCAGCACAAACTATTCCACAAAATAGAAGTAGAGGAAACTCCACCCAACTCATTCTATGAAGCCACAATTACTCTGATACCTAAGCCACAGAAAGATCCAACAAAGATAGAGAACTTCAGACCAATTTCCCTTATGAATATCGATGCAAAAATTCTCAATAAAATTCTCCCTAACTGAATCCAAGAACACATTAAAGCAATCATCCATCCTGACCAAGTAGGTTTTATTCCAGGGATGCAGGGATGGTTTAATATATGGAAATCCATCAATGTAATCCAGTATATAAACAAACTCAAAGACAAAAACCACATGATCATCTCCTTAGATGCGGAAAAAGCATTCGACAAGATCCAACACCCATTCATGATAAAAGTCTTGGAAAGATCAGGAATTCAAGGCCCATACCTAAACATGATAAAAGCAATCTACAGCAAACCAGTAGCCAACATCAAAGTAAATGGTGAGAAGCTTGAAGCAATCCCACTAAAATCAGGGACTAGAAAAGGCTGCCCACTTTCTCCCTACCTATTCAACATAGTACTTGAAGTCCTAGCCAGAGCAATTCGACAACAAAAGGAGATCAAGGGGATACAAATTGGAAAAGATGAAGTCAAAATATCACTTTTTGCAGATGATATGATAGTATATATAAGTGACCCTAAAAATTCCACCAGAGAACTCCTAAACATGATAAACAGCTTCGGTGAAGTAGCTGGATATAAAATTAACTCAAACAAATCAATGGCCTTTTTCTACCCAAAGAATAAACAGGCTGAGAAAGAAATTAGGGAAACAACACCCTTCTCAATAGTCACAAATAATATAAAATACCTTGGCGTGACTCTAACTAAGGAAGCTAAAGATCTGTATGATAAAAACTTCAAGTCTCTGAAGAAAGAAATTAAAGAAGATCTCAGAAGATGGAAAGATCTCCCATGCTCATGGATTGGCAGGATCAACATTGTAAAAATGGCTATCTTGCCAAAAGCAATCTACAGATTCAATGCAATCCCCATCAAAATTCCAACTCAATTCTTCAACGAATTAGAAAGAGCAATCTGCAAATTCATCTGGAATAACAAAAAACCTAGCATAGCAAAAACTCTTCTCAAGGATAAAAGAACCTCTGGTGGAATCACCATGCCTGACCTAAAGCTGTATTACAGAGCAATTGTGATAAAAACTGCATGGTACTGGTATAGTGACAGACAAGTAGACCAATGGAATAGAATTGAAGACCCAGAAATGAACCCACACACCTATGGTCACTTGATCTTTGACAAGGGAGCTAAAACCATCCAGTGGAAAAAAGACAGCGTTTTCAACAAATGGTGCTGGCACAAGTGGTTGTTATCATGTAGAAGAATGTGAATCTATTCATTCCTATCTACTTGTACTAAGGTCAAATCTAAGTGGATCAAGGAACTTCACATAAACCAAAGGCACTGAAACTTATAGAGGAGAAAGTGGGGAAGAGCCTCGAAGATATGGGCACAGGGGAAAAATTCCTGAATAGAACAGCAATGGCTTTTGCTGTAAGATCGAGGATTGACAAATGGGACCTAATGAAACTGCAAAGCTTCTGCAAGGCAAAAGACACCGTCAATAAGACAAAAAGGCCACCAACAGATTGGGAAAGGATCTTTACCTATCTTAAATCAGATAGGGGAATAATATCCAATATATATAAAGAACTCAAGAGGGTGGACTCCAGAAAATCAAATAACCCCAGTAAAAAATGGGGCTCAGAGCTAAACAAAGAATTCTCACCTGAGGAAAACCGAATGGCTGATAAGCACCTGAAAAAATGTTCAATATCCTTAATCATCAGAGAAATGCAAATCAAAACAACCCTGAGATTTCATCTCACACCAGTCAGAATGGCTAAGATCAAAAATTAAGGTGACAGCAGATGCTGGTGAGGATGTGGAGAAAGAGGAACACTCCTTCATTGTTGGTGGAATTGCAAGCTTGTACAACCACTCTGGAAATCAGTTTGGCTGTTCCTCAGAAAATTGGACATAATACTACCAGAGGATCCAGCAATACCTCTCCTGGGCATATATCCAGAAGATGTTCCAACCGGTAAGAAGGACACATACTCCACTATGTTCATAGCAGCCTTATTTATAATAGTCAGAAGCTGGAAAGAACCCAGATGCCCCTCAACAGAGGAATGGATACAAAAAATGTGGTACATTTACACAATGGAGTACTACTCAGCTATTAAAAAGAATGAATTTATGAAATTCCTAGGCAAATGGTTGGACCTGGAGGGCATCATCCTGAGTGAGGTGACACAGTCACAAAAGAACTCAAATGATATGGACTCACTGATAAGTGGATATTAGCCCAGAACCTTAGTATAGCGAGATATAAGTTACAATTTGCAAAACACATGAAACTGAAGAAGAACGAAGACCAAAGTGTGGACACTTTGTCCCTTCTTAGAATTGGAAACAATCACCCAAGGAAGGAGTTACAGAGAAAAAGTTTGGAGCTGAGACAAAAGGATGGACCATCTAGAGACTGCCATATTCAGGGATCCATCCCATAATTAGCCTCCAAACGATGACACCATTGCATACACTAGCAAGCATTGGCTGAAAGGAACCTGATATAGCTGTCTCTTGTGAGACTAGGCCGATGCCTAGCAAACACATAAGTGGATGCTCACAGTCAGCTATTGGATGGATCACTGGGCCCCCAATGAATGAGCTAGAGAAAGTATCCAAGGAGCTAAAGAGATCTGCAACCCTGTAGGTGCAACAACATTATGAACTAACCAGAACCCCGGAGCTCTTGACTCTAGCTGCATATGTATCAAATGATGGCCTAGTCGGCCATCACTGGAAAGAGAGGCCCATTATACACGCAAACTTTACATGTCCCAGTACAGGGGAACGCCAGGGCCAAAAAGTGGGAGTGGGTGGGTAAGGGAGTGAGTGGGAGGGTATGGGGGACTTTTGGGATAGCATTGGAAATGTAAATGACGAAAATACCTAATAAAAAGTAAAAAAAAAAAAAAAGGGGGCCACCATTAAAAAAAAAAAAGACAGTGAAATTGGATGTCCTTCTGGGGGAAGGGGAAAGGAAAGTAAAGGAGGAGGGGGAGGGGAAGCTGCAGTTGGGATGTATTGTATAAGAAAATAATAAATAAAAATAAAAAAGAAGCAGCACAGGTTCCTCTTCCAATCACCCCCATTGCCTGCCTGGCATCAGGGATACCAGTGGTGACCACACCAGAGCCTTGCTGTGCCTTCACTGAGACAGGGAGACTATGGGTAATGGGCTTATGATCAGAGCTAGCAATGTAGCTCTGTGACTGGGCTCTTGCCTAGCATATGTGAAGTCTTGGGTTCCATTCTCAACGCCACAAACAAAACAGCAATATATGAAAAAGAAGACTGTGCTTTATTGAGAGGTTGGCACTTGTCTGCTTTTTTGCATTTTCTGTGGATCATCCCCCCTTTTTTCCCCTTTAGGTAGGGTTTCATCGTGGAGCCCAGGCTGGCTTTGAACTCTCAGTTCCCCCCTCCCCACCTTAGCTTTTGGAGTTCTGGATCACAGTTGTGTGACACCAGGGCCTGGTTTATTTAACTGACAAGCCCTATGAGGTAAGTGTTAAGTTCAGAAAGGAGATGATGAAGTTGGGGCTGGTGCAAGGGTTTCCTCAAAGCTAAACAAGTGAAGTGTTAGAAGAGGCCACACTTGTGGTCACAAACCCCTCATGGCACTGGCTGATATGTCTTCGAGGGCTCTGTGATTAGAGACTGACTTCAGGTCCTAACTCCACTAAGCTGCTTTCGGTCTGTGTGGACTTTTGAGGCATATATGTTTCATATGAGTGTAAACATAAAATAAGTGGCTTTGCGTGTGGCTTCTTGCCCTTAGTGTAGGTTTCTGTGCTCACCTATTGGACGGCAGCAGTCTGGCTTTTTTTAGGGCTAAGTACCAGTTCATTGCATAGATTTTCCACATTCTTCTTATTCACTCCTCAGTTGGAGACATATTTTTTGTCTTTCCCATTTGGCTCTTTCATTTGAACACTTGTTGGATTTTTCCCGATGACTGATGTCCTGTAACACTTTCCGTTGTCATTGGTGGGCATATGTTTCTGAAGAAAATGTATGAATGTCTGTGTATATATATATGTGTGTGAGTATATATATATATATACACATATATATACATATATATGTATAATATCTTTTTAATTGAAATAGGATTACATCACTTTCTCCCTTTTCCTTCCCTTCCTCCAGCCCCTCCCACCTACCTTTCCTCCAATCCCTTCCCATGCCACCCAGCTCTCAAGTTGTTAGCCTTTCCCCCTTGATTAACATTTCCTTGGTATCATTATATATACAAATATATAAACTCAACTTGCTGCGTCTGTTCTTATTGGTGGTGCATATATGGCTTCAGGGCTGAGCACTTTGCATTGGACAGCCAATAAGGGTGCTTACTCTGGGAGAGGCTATTTCCCCTTTCTCAGCAGTCATCAGCTGCATGTAGTTCTTTGTCTATGGGTGGGATTTCAGGGTACTGTCCACCCCCCCCCCCCCCCCGCACGTATGCCCATTTGATATCTTCAGTGGAACAAATGTCTGTTAAACGCTTTTGCCAATTTCAGACTGGGTTTTTTGATTTTTCTATTGAAAGAGTTGTAGCTAACTGATTGTAGATAAATGCTTTGCAAATATTTCTTTTTCTGTTTTTTGCATGTTCAAAGAAAGAATTCCTCATCTGTTCTCTTTTCCTGCCCCTTTCACGAGACAGAGGATGCCCAAGTGCACTCACCATTAGGTGAGCTGGGGTGGCATGCTGGCTAGTGCGAACCTTGATATAACAGTCTGGAGTCATTTGGAAGGAGGGAATCTCAGCTGAGAAAGTATCCCTGCCTGCCAGATTAGCCTGTGGAAAATCTGTGGCTCATTTTCTTGATTGATGATTGATGTGACAGGATCCAGCTCACTGTGGGTGATGGTTCTGGAGTCTATAAGAAAGCAGGCTGAGGGAGCCATGGGGAAGCAAGCCAGTAAGCAGCTCCTTTCTGTGGCCTCTGCCTCAGCTCCTGCCTCTAGGTTCCTGCCCTGACTTCCCCTGATGATGGGCTAAAGCTGTAAGATGAAACAAACTATTTCCTCCCTAAGTTACTTTGGTGTTTAGCACAGCAATACAAACTAAGACTGAAGGGGAGAAGAGGATGTACAAAGGAAACAAGACCAGTTGAAGGCAAATGGTATTATGAGTGAGTCTAGGGCAGGGAGAAGACTCATTATACTCTATATTTTGTTGGGAGCTGGGAGCCATCCTGGTGTTCATAGGAATGGGCATTCTTGGACCATCTTTCCAACTAGAGGGAAATCAGAGTTATAGTGAAGGCACAAGATGGTCATCATGGACCAGAGCTCTGCAGATTGTAGACCCTCAGCCCTGTTACTCACCCATACCATGTTGTTGGTTGAGCTTCCTTGGGACTCAGGTCTCCCGAGACATAAGGTGAACAAGTCCAGCAGCAGCAGAATGACCCATCCAGCTAGGCTAACATTTCAGATGTTTAACATTCGAATGGACTTTTCTCCTTAGCAGGGAGAGATCAATAGTGCTAATGCTGCTAAGACTTTGGAGCATCAGAATCCCAGGGAGCATCTCCCCACCCTGCCAGGGAACTAGCCGCACCCCTAGAGCTGCTTTCACAGTAGGTCTATGGTAGAGCCTAAGAATTTGAGACCGACAATGTTGGGGGTGCTGTCTTTACAGAGAACAAAGGAAAGTAGATATTTACATTTATAAATCTTGTAACTGGTGTAAATATTCAAGGCATACTCTTTACTTAAGAACCCAGTGTAAATATGAACGACCCCCAGTTTCCCTCATCTATCCCACTGATGTCCCCATCACAGTTACTGGATGCAGCCTCTGCTGCAGGTTCTGAGGTATTGGTAAGTCACGCTCCATGCTTTGAAAATACTGTGTCTATAAATACAAGGGCAGGTCTGGGCTAGAGTACAGCTCCTCTTGACTGTGAGCTTGCTCTACATATTCTGTTCTGCAGCCTATTTTTCCCCCAACCCCACTTCCTGTCTCAAAAGTCTTCCCAAAAGATTGATAAATGGATTGATACCATACTTTCCCACACAGCATAGAACCCTTACTTTCTAATGGCTCCCCAGTAATTTGTAATAGTTTGATTTTCTCCACAGGCACAGAAAAGGATAGTGAAAAACAATAGAATATTTGAAAGAGCAGAAAGAAGAGTCATAATGTTTATTGAGAGGCTGTTAAATGCCAGCAGTGTGTAAATGTTTATGCACTCTTTTACTTGGTACTTCTGGGGATCCTGTGGGATAGACATCACGTCTGTAGTTTATAGATGAGAAGATGGAGGCCAAGATGAAGGAAGGAATCGGACCCAGGGTGTTAGATGTAGTAAGGAAGGGAAGCAGAGTCTGAAAGCAGTTGGATTAGCTTCCAAGCCTGTGCTTCTAATGATTGCTCCTTGGCATTTCCACATGTTGACCAAGGAGTGTTCTTCATAAGCCATGGGATCAGAGTCACATTCCCACACTGAGTGGGAAGAGCCTTGCATGAGCAGTTAGATGCCAATGCTCTGGTTTGAGGTGAGCACACCCATTGGGAGCTGTTGGTCTTGGGGAACCCAGGTACCCATACAATGTTCCCAGGACATGATTCCTAGGCACAGGCGTAACAGTGGAACCAGTTGCCTTAGCATGTTTTATTCTGTAACTCTTGCCTGTGGGAGGCATGTAGACTTTTCTTTCTTCTCCCCAGCATGGTGTGGGGTCTTGATATCACTCACTGGGTGTAATACTTGTGGTGTATTTGATTAAAAAAATAGAAAAACCATTTAAATTAGTTTAAATAGCTAAACCCATTGGCTCATGTGACTGGTTATCTCACAGATAGCATATGTCAGGTGTGGTCTGATTAAGGTGCTGTCTGGTTTTCTTAATCTGTGTGTTGGTTTTATTCCTTGTCTGCTAGGCAAGGTTGAACTGCATTTTTCAGATTTTTTCCCTTTTGCTGTGTGCTTCTTCACAAATGGATCACAAATGTCACTGTCAGGCAAGACCTAAAGGGTAGAAAAGAAATAGCAGCTGTTGGTTTGGACTTTGACACTCAGAAAAAAAAGCTCAATGTTTGGGGCAAGCACCTGACATTAAGGGAAAGGTGATAGCTGTCCTGTGGCAAAGTTCATCATCTGTCACTGTCTAGGAAGCTGGGTCAGGATGGCTGGGCTCAGAGGACACCTCAGGAGGAAGTGAGTCCATGGTAAGTTAACCCATAGCTCCTCCCTATCACTGTACTTAGTCATTCCTAAGGGGAAATTGCCCCTCTCAGGGGATGGCCCTTGGTAACATCTTGCCCCAGGCTGGTTGGTATTTCCTCCTACCAAGAGCCTTCCCCAAGGGAGAGAGCTGTGCTGTGCTCTGGTCCACATTGGGAAAGGAGTCCTTTACTGCAATGGAGGAAGAATTTGATTTCTGACTTACTTAGCAATCCTGTGTATGTGAACTGCTATAGGCATCTGTGTGGGAGCCTTCCCTTGCTTTTACCTTGTCTCTCTACTCATGGAGCTAGCCCTGGATCATGGACATCACCCAGATTCCATTTCATAGCCACAGAATTAAGTAGCACCAGGATTGTTGAGTCAACACAGCTTCCAGTGAACCCAGGTGCAAGGCACGGGGGTGGGGGTGGGGGAGGAGAGGCACCTGAAAGAGGTGACTTTGGAAAGATGGACAGAATTTGGGGAGGTCAGTGACTAAATGAGCCCTCCCCAATAGTACAATGATCTAAATACAGACATAAGGGCAAGAAGAGAGTGCTGGAGGAGGTATGTGAACATCAGTCTGGCCTTGTTACCACCTGTGTGGCCTCAGTAGGGAAGAGTGCTACGAGATGCCCAGAGCCAAAGAAGGGAAGGAATCTGGGTTTCAATGTGGAGAGAGAGACTCCAATGTATTATGAACCAAAGAATCGAACCTGGTGAGTCTTGGCCTTGACATAGGTAAACTGAGGCACTGGGAGCCTTCCCTAAATCTTCCATGGTTCTTGACAGAAAGCTGTTTCCTAGAACTTAGAAAGGTGGGAGGTAATACTTACCACTGTGTTTCCTAAAAACTCTATTGTGTGTGTTCTGCTGCCAGATGCCCCCTTCTAACACAGTGCTCTGGTACCCCCCCCACCCCCCCACCTCTAGTGCCCGATTCAGTGTTGATGTGTGTAAGCGCATGTGCACATCTGCAGAGCTGACGATGCAGAGAAAAAAAGTACATTTTAGAAGGAGAGAGGAAATACAGCTCTTTTTTTTTTTTTTTTTTTTCCTGCATGGGGCCCTGAGGCTGCAGCCAGGCAAAGTGCTGGCCTGTTCTAGCTCATTTTTATGTTTTTTATTCAGAATCTTCTGTCCCGGAGCTGACGGCAGAAAATGTGCGGTAAAATGCGGGGAGGCCGCTGGGTAATGGCCCCTGTAAAGTGTTAATTGCCTATTGAGACTGCAGACTTTGTCGATGCCAGGGATCGGAGCTATTGACAGGCTCTTATTTATTCTGGGCCCACAAAGCGGGCTCCTCCTCTGCACAGGCTTCCAATCAGTCACGCTTCCCTGGACCCGACAAGAGGCACCAGTCAATAAGTCTGTTTGCAACCTTAACCCTTTGAAGGTGGCAGTGTGGTCTGTGGGTCTGCCTGGTTCAAATGTTTCATCACCAGGGGGACCTCTGCAGGCACCGCGGTTCGGAGGGAAAGAGTCCACAGACACTCCAAGATGCTGAGCTGCTCAGGGAACCTGGCTCCCATGCTGTTTCTATCCTCACTGGGAAGGACAGTAGGGCTCACTTGAAGGGCTAGCCTCAGGAAGGCTGGGTAAGCTGCTGATCACAGTGACACCCCCGCAGACCCCAGAGGCCACACTGAGGCCCCACAATGTGACATATTTGGAGAGAGAGAATTAAAGAGGGAGTTAGGTTGAAGTGGGTGCTGGGGTGAACCCTAGTCCAAGTATACTGGTGTCCTGGAGCTGTGTGCAGATTGTACAGACAGAAAGTCCACGTGACGACACAGAGTAAAGGCAGCTAGGACAAGGCAGGGAGAGAGAAACCAGCTCGGCCCTCATCTTGTCTTCTCTATCAGCTCTGCATAGTTTCTAAGCATTTATGTGCACTGTTGCCTATGATATGGGCATTACCTGGTATTGCCCTTTGAAAAGTCTATGTCATTCTGAGCAGTCACAGGCCTTTTGATAGAGGGTGTAAATATGGAAGACATTGTAGTGACGGGGAGGTGTTAATTATTGTCGCAGGTACAAATGAGCTTGGCACATGCAGGCTTGTGTAGTGTGGTCCAGCCTCCTTCTTTGTAGGACTTCTCAGAACCTTGAATATGGGCAATGGGCACTGGATATTCTAAAATGCAAATGAGCCCCACTGGTGGTGAGCCATGCTGGATGAGAAGAGAGATCTCCCCAGGACAGGGTTTCTGGTTTATGCCCTTCTGTTTTAAAAAGGACAGGAGTGGGGCCTGGGAGACATTTTGAGGTTCTGCGCTAAGATGGGGGTCTGTATAAGGAAGTGGTGGGACACCCGCATTCTCCATGGGGAGATACCCTGGGGCAGGCCCCCCGCTCTTTAGTTATTTCTTTCCTTCGCCTGCCAGCAAAGCACTGACTGGCAGTTGTACCAGCCAGAGCCTGTGGGCTGTATCAACTACCATCCTCTGCTTTACAGGAAAGGAAGAGAGAGGAAATGAGTGAGGAAGAGAGAGGAAATGGGGCAGGAAGAAAAATAGCTTGAGAGTCAAGGCAGCTCACAGATTCTTGGGGCCTGGAGGTGTGAGAAGACTTGGAAGCCACCAGGCGGCACAGGCCACTCCTCTGTGGCTTTCCACCGCTAGAGAGCATGGTCCACCCGGGAACATAGGCTGCGTGTGCCTGGCAATGGCCCAGCCCTGTACGGATTGCCTTCCCCCACTTTCTGGCAACACAGGATGGGAAGAGGGGACTTGGATGAAGCTCAGCCCTGCCGCAGACACTTCACAATCGTAGGCCTAATTAAAACAACACAGACGGTTTGAACCCCGCATTAAAATTTGATGAGGAATTGATCAGCCAAGCAAACAGGAAATTTAGCTGTGAGTGAAGGTAATGTTTGCTCAAATGTGTAATGAGACCCACGGGGAATATTTGTGGGGACCTCCGTCGTGTCTAGAGATGCTTGTACATTTCAATTTCATCTTCCCTGTGTGCTGTCCCTCTCAGAGCAGCCCCGGATGCTTCTAGGGGAACAGAGAGGAAAAAGAAGTTTTCATTTGGTAAACTTTCCTTTGAAAGCTCAAGGAAATCTAAAATTGTCACAGTGTCCCAGGAAAGTAGCATAGCGGTGTGTCAGATTTGAGCAGGGGTCATGAATCTGACCTTGCCAGCATCAATAGGTGCCTATTGTATGGCTGCTATAGGCTAGATTCTAGGGATAGATGGATGCACAAATTAATCTGTCCATGCCTTTATGGGTTTCTCAGTGAACATGAGAGGTCTGAGTGTCAACTTTCCTATCTGTAAAATACCAATGTTGGTGGTTTTCATGAAAAGGGGCAGCTGAATGAATTTAATTAGAAAATATGTACAAAATCCAGTGGACAGGGATTTTGGAAAAAAAAATAAGTCATCTTATGTAGCCTAGGCTATCCTTCAACTCTGTTTTCTGGCCTCTGCCTCCTGGTGCTGGGATCACAGGTATGTAGCCTCCCTCCTGGCTAGGGCTGATCTCTATTTTATGTCAGGTGAAGGTCCGTCTCTGCTCTTCCTCCTGTGACCAGCATGTATACAAATGCCGCGGGCTTTTGTCTGGCTGCATGCCTCTGGAAGTGACCTAGCCTGGTGTTCGCTCACATATTTGTCACTGCTGGTGGGTGTAGCGGAGGCCACGGGAAAGCGAGTCACACAGCTGACCTGCTTACAAAAACTGGAATTGGATCAGAAATTCTATCAGAAAGATCAAATAGCAAGGGCTCTTGGGTCATGTGGGTGAAGGAAGTCTCTTGACTTGAGAATTTGTGCCTCATAGATTAGGGAGGAACACTGGGGACTTAAAATACTGTTTAACCACAGCCACCACCAGAACGGAGGGCCTGGCAGCCAGGTTCCTTCCTTCACAGCTTCCCCGATGGCATTTACCTTTTACCTGAGTGGGAAGGGCGTGGCCCTTAGCGTCCCATCATTCTCCTGCCACCCTAACCCTGACTGCCACGTATTTCTCATTCTTGTTTTTATGCTTCAGCCCATTCTCACACTTACACCCACTGTCACCCACCCCTACTTCCATTCCTACCGCCATCCCCACTCACCCGTCTCCCATCTCTCATTTCCTCTCTTACCCCAGTCCACATCCACTGTCTCCATTCCTCATGTAGCCTAGGCTATCCCCTCCCCTCCCCCCAGCCCAGTGTTCATTTGTCTATTACCATTCCCAAGCCCATCTCTCCCTCTCCCCAGTCATCTCCTACACGGTCACCAACACCATTGATAGTATCTCCATCATCTTGGTCACGAAGCATTCACACATCGGATTGGGTAAAAACACATATTCCCTTGCTTCTAGCTTGTCCCATAAAACTCCAAAAGACAATTCCTGACCCAGGCAAGAGTGGCCACAACAGTGTTGGTATCATCTTAACATTTTTTTGTGATTTAGATGATTGGATTGGACTCACATCTGAGTCCTTGACAGCTGCCGCTCAGATACGCACAGTCTTGTCGGAGAACAGTGACTGGCTTCCCATGTTGAAGTTAGGTTAATATGGGATTCCACAAAAGGAGACACAAACATTTGGAGTTTAGCCAAATGTAGTGTATAGGCAAAACCTTCAATATGCCCAGAGGACGAAGCCCCTAAAATAGCCAGGTAGTGGAGCTCATAGTTAGGAGAGCAGCGTGTGCTGTGCACAACTGCCTGTTACAGGAAGTGCTTACTTAGAAGCCCTGTTGAGCACTGAATATGATTTCCAATTGCTTTTCTATTGTGAGATAGACATTCTTCATTTAATTTTATAGATGCTATTGCATTTACAGTCTCTAAGAAAGCTATAGATTTATATACAGGTAGATTTTTATATCTGATGTGTAACAAGATATAATGCTTTTGATTTTTCAAAATCTTGTATTACTTATTCAAATTTACAATGGTAACATTTATAAATAGTACCTACTTTAATCTCTTGCTGCACTTCAGCAAGAGATTAAATGTTACCATTGTAACAAGTGGAACCTCTACTGGGATTAATGTAGTCAGATTTTCTACGTTGACTGAATCAGTTTTGGTCCTAACTGATGTTTTTCTAGAAATTATCTGCAGTGTCTTTCAAGATCATTTACATGTGGCTGTGTAGCATTGTCTGTACTAATTAATCATTCATTCATTAATGATGCCTTCATTCATCCTTTTGCAATCCCTGTTCCTCCTTCTTTTGTGTGTATGATGCACGTGAGTGGGTGTCTGGGTACCACAGTGCATGTGTGGTGATCAGATGACAACTTTATGGGGTAACTCCTCTACTTGCGTCTCTGTGTGGGTTCCAGGAGTCAAACTTGGGTCTTCATGCCTGCATGATAAGCTGCATTTCCTTGAGTTATACTGTTGATTTTTTTTTTTTTTACATATTTGAAACTCAACTGTCACATTCTCATGAGAACTAGGATATTATTATTTTGATCGCTTCATTGTGAAATCTCTTGAGCGTTTGTCACACCCACCCAAGTGCCAGTCTTTATGTTGTGCTTACAGAATCAGGGTGGGATTTGGAATGTTTATTAATCTCATGTCCTGCCTTCTAGAGAGAAGCAGAGCGAACATTTTTGGGAACAAAATGTTAGCGCTTCTCCTATGCACGTACAAGACCCATATGTTATTTTTGCACACTAAGACCATATTGTCTATTACTTTCTGCCCTCTGTGTCTTCCAGAGCACACTTTTGTATGACTGCCTAGTTGTCTCACGATATGGGTGAGCCACATTTCTTGGTTATTATTAATTTTTTGGTAGTCATCATTTTATTTTATTTTTTATTGGACATTTTCTTTATTTATCGTTTCAAATGTTTTTCCCTTTCCAGGTCTCCCCTTCAGAAACCCCCTATCCCACCCCTTTCCCTGTCTCTAAGAGGGTGCTCCTCCACCCACCCACTCCCACCCTCCTGCCTTATTTGCCACCAGAAGTAATAATGTGATGAACATTTTTGTAAATAAATATTTGTTCACAGTTCCAATTATTTCCTTAGGATGCAATACCTAAGTGGACACAAATAATTTTCAGTGTCTCTAATACAGATCTCTCTGTCACCTTCAGGAATTGGTCCTAATTCACACCCCCACTTGTGATCTAAGAGCACCATACTCCTTCAACTGGCACCAGCACTGAATTTTCCTTAATATCTGAAAATTTAATAGATTATAAACAAAATCATACAGCTGTCTCCATTTGCATTTTTTGATTTTTTTTTTTCCTGCGCAGACTGGCTTGCTAGATGAGCTGAATTAGTCAGCTTTGTGTTCAGTGAGGGACCTTGCTTCAACATATAAGGTGAAGAGCCATCAATACAGACACTTAACAACAACTTTTTACCTCTGCATGCATATACCACAAACACTCAAACACACACACATCTGCATGCAAAAACTAAAGTGTGCCTTTACACGTTCTTGGGGCTACACATAATTCCTGCACTTATTGCTCCTTTAATTTTTAGTAGACGCACAAATTGTCCAAAAGAAACCTCCAAATGTGACAGTAACCAGGACACTCAGTGTGACACAGTACAGACAGTGTATAGATGAAGAAATATTTAAAGATACACACCCATGGAAGGGTGCTTATCCACCCCTGCCCACCACTATCTCTGCAGAGCCCTTGGGCTGTGCTTAATTCTCAGGATTAGTAGTTAGAAGTTTGGGATGGATTTGGAAAGTTGGCCAGAGTCCAGGCTAGGGATAGGGTACACGTGACTGACATACACGATCTCTGGGTTTGGGTTTTGTGTATGTGAACCCTGGGAATGGGGAAGGAACCTGTCAGGTTTCTGTTGGTGAAGACCTGGTATCTGGAATGGCCTTCACCTTCCCTCTTTTCTGTTCTTTGTCATTTGTCCTGAAGAAGGAAACTCTCGATCATCGGAATGCCACAGGAAGGGCAGCAGCATGGTGGCCTGGCTCAGCAGTCAGGCAATGGACAAAATCCTTACTTTGTCTTCTCCCATGCCTTTTTCCTTCCAGGCGAAGAGTTAGAGAACCAGTGGTTGAGAGAGACTTCACCCAGGCACAACTATGTTGACAAGACATAGCAGGGCGATTGACCAGTCTGTGCTTGGTATTATCATTAATAATTAAAACAAAGCTAGCTTATCAAAACAAATGCACCAACCAGAGTGCGCCTGTTTGGCTGAGCACATGGTCAAGGGGATTAGAAAGATTTAGAAAGAAGCTGAATCTGTCTTCTAGACGTTGCCCTCCAATGAGTGACTGTGTATTGATCGGCCTCCAAGAGGAAGCGGCACCGTTAAAAGCCCCAGCTTAATGAAATACAGTGCGGGAGAAGCCGGCACGGCTGGGCTAGAATCCCGATCCTCCATTTCTAAGGATGCCCTCAGGTAGGCTTTTTGCCTGAGTTCCTGCGTTACCCTGTTGATGAGGTGGTGTTGTAATAGCTAGCCCTCCGGAGGACCATAAAGATGAAATGTAAGAATGTGTGAGCAAACACTTTGTAGATACAATAATGGTATGTAGATGGTGCAGGTTCTGGTTGTTAAGTGTGACGGACAGTCCATTCCCCCCACCATAGACACCAGGATTCTCAGCCTCAGCACTACCCATAGGGATAACTCTTGGTTGCGGTGTGTGTCCTCTGAATTGTGAGATGCTTGTAGCATCCTTCAAATATCCCTACAAATTAACTTACATCCTTAGACTACTCGAAGTATAAAGAAATTGCTTTTGGATTCTTTGAATTTTATTTTCTAGTTTGTTACATTCCAGGATACCAACAATCATCTCTCTCCTATTCCAGACCACTAAATTGATGTATCAGTCAGCTTAGTCTGAGTTTTCTTGTGGTAACAAACATCTCCCAAATCTCAGTGGCTTGGAATAACAGATGGTTGCTTCTTGTTTCATATTGAACGTGTGTCTTTATGCTGAGTACAGCTGTTCTCTGCTTGGAGTGCATTGAGGGATCTAGACTGATGAAGAAGCCTCATGTGAGACCAAGAGATATTGTTGGTTCATCCTAGAAGAAAGGACAGGCAACAGAAATGGTGACCTGGCTCTTGTAAGCCTTACTTAGAAGTGACACTCACTCTTTCTGCGTATAGGTCACTGGCCAGGATAAGTCGCATGATTACTCTTGATTTCAGCAGGGCTGGCTTGTTTAAGCCTGTTGTGGGTCACAGAGGCTGATCTTTCTCATTGAAGTGGAGGCTACCTAATTCTCCCCTGGGAAGTGCAAAGAGTTTTAAGGTAAGCAGGGTCTGCCCAGTGGTAAGTTGTGTGTGCAGGCCCTTTGCCCTTCATAGTCACTGCATTTCACATCTTCTCTCTTTCCCTGCGAGTGCTTTGCCTCTCTGTCTACCCCGGAAACTCCTACTCATCCATCAAGAACCCTCTCAGATATACCCTTTTCTGACTGTGCCTTCCTTTATACCCCAGTACTGAGTTGGCTTTTCCACTGTCTGTATTTTCATAATAGTGTTCTTCACCCATTAGATGGTGAATTCAGCAGGCAGAGACTGTGCTGCTGCTTTCTGTTGGAATTAGTGTTATCCGTAGCCTTGGTTACAGAGACAGGGACACGGATGGTTTAATCCTTTCCATGTGACTGTCAGCCATATAATAAAATGGAGACATAGGGAGATTTACTCACTTATCTCAAGTCCAACAATGACCAAAGATGCTGAGGACCCAAAGCTTCTGCCTTCTTCACTGCTTCTCCCCATTCTGCTGACATTTGGGGGAGAAATGGCTATCAGCTCATAGAGTGTGTGATGGTTAGCTTTAACTGCCAATGAGGCACAAACTGCCTGGCAAGAGTGGTCCAATGAAGAACTGTCAGACCAGTTTGGTCTATAGGCATGTCTGTGGTGAATTGCTTTGATTGCTAATCAACATGGGAAGACACAGTCCACTATGGGTGGCACATTCCCTATTCAGGGGCCCCTGACCTGTATAAGAGAGGAGAGAGCATGCCTGCATGCATTTATTTCTCTCTGTTCTTGACTGTGGATATGGTGTGTCTCTTTGCTTTGAGGCCCTGCTTCTCTGAGTTCTCTTCTACAACAGACTATAACCTTTCTCCCATATGTTGCTTTTGGACAGGTTATTTTGTCTGAGTGACAGAAATGAAAGTAGAGTAGGGTGGCTGGTAGAATTTAGAGCATCCTTGGGACTCTTGGCTGCCCTTGTGCTTTTGTGCTATTGGAGTCTTTTTGGTACTGACTGGAGTTTTGCACACATCAGTGCCTAGATGTCATAAATCATTGGTGTGTCTTCAGGACCAAGTGCTTAGATTCTGGTGTCTTGAAGATCTATCTTTGGATCTCAGCTATTCTACTTGTTAACTGTGGAACTTTTAGCAAATTTATACCTCTTTGTGACTCTGTGTCTTCAGCTATAAAACTAGGGATTGTTAAAATTTCTCACAGGAATGACATGAGATGATGTGTGCAAAAAGCCTGAGCCTATTGCCAGTCACATGAAAATGCTGGATAGTCACAGCTCTGGCTCCCTTTTCTTACACCTTTGAAATATGACATATACTCTTGGATCCTTTAGTTAGGTCCTTTGTTCCTTTAACAAATGGACTGATGTAAAAAAGATTCCGTGCAGTGTTGGTGCCCAGTTATGTGATTCATACTGCCTCTGAAATAACTGCTTCTTCTGAGACATCATCCCATGACCTAGGCCAATACTCAACCACACACATTGTTTCATTCATCTTTGTCAATTGTGTTAGGAAGACTGAATTTTTCCCATTCTATGGAGGCAAACACTGAGGCCAAGACCATCAACTGAGTGATTTGAGAGAGGATGGATTGAAGCTGGGCAGATTCAGAAAACAAGGGGGAAACGGTAAAGTCCAGCAATGGGAGGGAGATCCTGTCCTGTCCTGGCAGTGTAGCCTGTGAAGAGCAAGAGGGTCATTATCAGGGAGCCCTGGCTGTTAGTTTCTTTATTTTATGTATATGAGTACACTTTAGCTGTCTTCAGACACACCAGAAGAGGGCATCGGATCCCATTACAGATGGTCGTGAACTGCAATCTGGTTGCTGGAAATTGAACTCAGCACATCTGGAAGAACAGTCAATGCTCTTAACCGCTGAGCCATCTCTCCAGCCAGTTGTTAGTTTCTTAACAGTGTTTTAGAAAATGGAATCTTCTCTCTGTGAATTATAGGGCCCCCTCAGGTTAAGGTTGGATTGGGAGTGTTCCCCTAAAAGGCTCACATTGAAGGTCCTAGTGCAATATTAAAAAATAAGGCTTTGAGGAAGCAGTGAGGTCATGAGGGTGGCTGACCTAATCAATGGCTTAACTCATTGATGGATTAATTATTGGAAGAGAAGCTAAAGAGGAGAGAATCAATGCTGTGATTGTGCCTCAAAGCACATCTGTGTGGTCCCTGGCCTCCTCCTTACCTTCTTCTCTTTGCTTTCTGGTTACCATAGGGTAAGCAGCTGTGCTCTGCCAAGCAGTCCCACTGCATGCTCTGCCTCCATGTCACCTACAGTACTCAGATTGGTTGGTCATGTACTAACATGTCTACTGTATAAGCGCAAAGAAATCTTAGTTTTTTATAAATAGTTCTTTCAGGTATTTGTCACAGTGTAGAGATAGCTCATATATAATCCAAGTACTAATATGACCCAGGCCCTCACATATGACCCATAGTCTAGGACCCAGACCCTCATATATAACCCCCACACTAATAAGACCCAGGCCCTCACTGAGTGTATTACAGCCATTTCCTTGGAATTGAGATTTGGGAAGTAGCTAACACTT
The DNA here is from genome assembly GCF_978045245.1 of Mus caroli. NCBI lineage: Eukaryota > Metazoa > Chordata > Mammalia > Rodentia > Muridae > Mus > Mus caroli. The sequence continues at coordinate 20,551,109 of NW_028227257.1, read as the reverse complement.
ACAAAGGCTCAGGAAGTAAACATCTACATCCCAGAAAGCTCTCAGAAGTTACAGACTCCCAAGGTTAAACAAGCAGTACTGGTTGGCAGGAAGAGGGGACTCCCAGACTGGACTGAGCCACCTGCAAGTCACATGATTCAGGGGACACAGGTTTCATCAGAGGTCAAGTGTGCTTAGGTGGTCTTTATCGTGTGTGCTTGGCTGGTCATTGTCATGTGTTCTAGGGTGGTCTTTGTCATGCATTTTTGGGTGGTCTTTCTGATAAGGTTCAGCCCTGGCACTTGAGAGTAACCCATACTTCTCATACTTCTGTAAAAACATCCCAGTAAACCCCCTGGCTCACCAAGCTAGGCATGAGTGGAAATGTTTCTGTGTCATTGGCATCCTTTCTGGACTGAGCAGATATTTATTCGTATTCCCACATGAAAAGGGACACAGATGCCACTCTGAGCCTTGTATCCTCCTCTAAGTACATGGAGTCTTATGACAATTCCGAGAGCTAGGACCTGTTCTCCCCCTCCCCCCGCCCCCCCCCCACTCCCCTTTACTCAGGTCTCAAGTGTGTTTCCAGCTTTCGGATGAGCCAGGCATGTGCTGGGTGCTGGTTAAAAAGGACAAACAACACAACCAGGACCAGGGGCCTCAGAGAGGTTAGGTCATGTGTCAAGGTCACCCAGCTAATTTGGGCATTGTCTCTCTGGACTTGTAGCGATAGATTGGCTTAGTCAGCTGTCTGTGGATCCACCTGGATTCCTACCTGTGGAACTGCCATCTTTGGAGGACATGTGGCAAACCTGAGCCTGACAGGGAGCCCCCACTGGCCTAGGACACCAATTTAGCTTTTCTGGCCTTGATAGAGGTTTACCTGGATCTTGGTTTTTCAGATGCAAAAATACCACAGAGTAACCCAATTCTCCTTGTCTGGAGAGAGCCACTAAGCATCTGAGCTTTAATTTTTTTCCCTAGCCATTAATATACAACTTTAAAAGTGGCAAAAAGAAAGTATCTTTCGATTTTCTGCTTTTGCACGTGAATATGCAGCGGGCAAGTGGCCTTGATGGTGGACAGAGAGAGTTCTCAGATGGTTCTCAGGGCAGGCCATGGCAGGATTCCAGACAGAAACCCTAATTGCTGGCCATACTTCACCTAGTCCTATACTGGCCTCTATTTTTTTTTTTTTGAGAGTCACCTAAGTCAGTACTTTTCATACTTCACTGTATGTGAATCCCTTGGGAAGGGTGTGATGTCTGACCCAGTCGATCTGGGATAGGACTGATAACAAACATCAGCTGACACTGGTGTGGATGGTCTGTGGATGCTCTGCTCTGCTGCAAGGATGTGGGGTTTGTGTTTCCAAAACCATTTCCCATGGAATTCTAGAGCTGAGCGGCACGTTTCCTTTTCTCTGTGTTAAATACCATTGGGGGAAATAAACTAGAACCAAGTCAGATGAACTGTTTTAGTGCAGGACTTCTCAGAACCTTTATTATCCTGCCGTGCATGTATGTCTTGAAGGTGTCAATTAAAGATGTAATTTCCCAAATTTGTTTTATCAGGACTCCTGTCCTTGCATGGTTCCATCCCAACAGACCCATCCTTCAGTGTTCTTTGGAACTCAGAACCAGCCTCACCATACTGGACTTCCTCATTTTGGAAGCTTTTTCTCTCTGTGTCAACGTTCCCCCCCCCAGCCCCCCTCCCCCCCCCCCCCCCCGCCACCGCATGCCTCATCCTCCTCCAGCCTGTGCGTATGTTTCTGTTTCTCTTCCCAGTCTGGAGATAATTCATTAAAGCAGCTCCCACTCCCTGCCTCCCTCATCTGATACACCTTTCCACCCCCTAACACCCAGACTCAAAAACACCATCAATATTTCATAACCTCACAGTGACAAATTTATTTTAATGTGGTCCACCGAGAACCAGAGATTGATTGGTCCCTCAGAAGCGTGACACGTTTCAAAGCGGGTTATTCATGGCGTGTTTTAGTGCCTACATTAGTCAGAGAGGAGCTGAGCCTGGATTTATCATCCTTATGATTTCTCCGTATCTATTCTCTCCCAGCCAACAGCAGCGGCTCTCTCAATGTTTCCTATTGATTGGTTCTGTATCTTTAAAATGTGCTGTCAGGGTGGGAGGGGGGTCTTGGGCTTCCAGTGAGGGAAGTCCTGATTGCTGGAGTCTCTCTGCAGGTCTGGGTGAAGCCAGGGGCTGATCACCAGAGGTTGATTTTGATTCTGAAGTGCATTAATAACAGGAAGGGAGACAGTGGAGCCAGGGACTCTGGCACGGATTGTCACCTGCCTTGCAGTCTCACTCTCTGAGTTGAGAAAGCCATCACAGGGTCTCTTTACCTAGGGTCCCGAGGCTTGAAGACATCACGAGTTTTTCCTTCAGTCTTGAAGAAAGGTGACATGCAGGTGTCAAAATTTGTGGATTTAGGAAAGTCTTTACATATTAAAGCACAATTATCATGGTTGCAGGTGGCATCATGGAGCCATTGTGTACATTGTGTACAGTGAGTGTGTCAACTACAGACTTCAGTCTCCTTAACAACTGTGCTGGAAGGAGAGTATTGATATCCCTTCTATTTTACAGTGAGGAAAACTGAGGCTTAGGGAGTTAAGCAGTGGAATGTGTGTTTCACAATCATTCGGACCAGGACTTTGATGCTGGCTCTTAGTATGCCTGACCATCTTTCACGGTTCAGCAGCTCAGGGAACTGACTGTTCCCTAATTGATGCACTTCAGTTCTACACCATCTTACTCGTTCAGGAGGAAGATCTCTCTCCAGCAGTATTCTCAGGCTAATTTGATTTTCTAGCTGACTTTCAGAGGCCGTGGGGCCAGCAGCCACTTCTGTTGATGAGGGTAGGTGAGTTTTCAGTGGGCCTTGTCCCTGAATCATCTGGAGGGATCTCACCAACTTCCAGGTTTCCCTGACTCTGTGGTCACCTCTTTGGCCTGGACAGCAGTCTCTTTTATGTTCAAGGAAATCTTTGTGAATCTAGCAGCATTTTGGGTCAGGATTAAATACAAATATATTATCCTAAATTGCCAAATATGTTTCCCTCCTTCCCTTGTTGGGAGGCGGAAACAAGGGTCCATGACAGATATAGTTCCTGCCTTGGATTCATTGTAGGTTCCAGTCAACCATGTCTGGGAGAACTTTGCAGGGTGGTATCTGCCAATATTCTACCTTGTAACCTCATAGAGTACTTACACAAGATATATAGGAGCCACCTAGGAAGATCCGAAACCAAATCAATGATTAAATAAGCCTCTCAGAGGTTCTAATGATGAAGAATGCCAAGTGTGCCCAGGCCAGCGCAGCATTCTGTTGTCACAGCTGGTCTCTGACCTGTGATCGCCTAGGACTTTAGCTACTAGGACTTTAGAATCTCATCTTCAACCCAGTGTTAGGCACACAGAGTCATAGGGAATTCCCAACTACCACCTACACTGGGCTTCTCATAGCAGTGGCTGATGGCTCTCAGTGGTGTAGGACTTTGGAGTCTTTCAGCACACGGGAGCCCCTGTCCTAAGAGCCCTCTCTACTCTGTGCAATATGGTGCTGCAGTCCCGCCTGTGGCTGGGCATGGTGTGTGAATTCATTAGGTCATGGGGTCTTTGCATCCTACCGTCTCTGTGAAAGGGGCCAAGGGTTGTCATCTCCTGCCTGGGCTGGTGGACGGATTCAGAGTCACTAGAGAGCTGCTGACACTGGCTCAGTAGCGCAGCAGTGTTGTGAGTCTGTGACATTTCCCTCATGATTAAAAACGTAGCTTCCATAGCTAGCTTCTTACTTTGTATCCTTATGCCATGTTCTAGGTTAGGAGGCCAGGCAAAGGGGAGTCTGAATGCAGGCTCGCTCTCTCTCTCTCCCTCTCTCCCTCTCTCTCCATCCCCTCTCTCTCCCTCCCTCTCCCTCTCTCTCTGTCTTTCTCCCTCCCTCTCCCTCTCTCCATCTCTCTCCCTCCCTCTCCCTCCTTCCCACTCTCTCCCCTCTCTGTGTATTATATGGTGTCTGTAGGTATGCATGCATGTGTGCAGATGCGCATGTCCATGTGTGCATGAGTAGAGACCAGAGATTGGTGCAGAGATATCTTCCTTTATCGTCTTTCTCCCCACGCTTCCCTCCTCCCAAAGATCTCTTCACAGAATGTGAAACTCACCCATTTTCTTGTCTAGTCTAGCTGGCCAGCAGGCTGCTGGGTCTGCTTAGCCTCTCTCCATGCCCCAGTGCAGGTGTGTGTGGGATCTGAACTCAGGTCCTTTCACAGCAAACACTTTGCCCACTGAGCCATTCAGTCCAGCTCCAAGGGCTGCTTGATGAAACAAGGAAGTTTCCCCCAGCAGATAGCTCTGGATCCTCATGGTGAGGCGAGAGAGAGAGGCACCCTGGGCCCAAGGCTCCCTGATACCTGAGCCGTGTTGGCGTTTGGCTGGCAGGGAAGCAGTCTTAGACATGCAACTGTGCCATTCGCCACATTCTCTATTTTCTCACCTCACCAAGCAAAGGTGCTGATCTTTATATTCTGACTCCAACTAGGGTCAGAAGTTTTAAGATGAGCTTTTATTCTCCTGGAAGCTCCTATCAGGTTTTTCTCTCCTTTCTCCCGCATCCTGGAGGCCACATGTCCTCCGATACTCTTTAGCAAGTCAAAGGCACAGGATTTAATTAAAAGCAAAACTTGACACAAGTGTTTTTAATTGTAATAGCAAACACTGCCTGTTTTTATAAAGGTGACAGTTTGCAAACACAAGTGTGAACATCTCCCTTCCCTCACTTGTCGGAGGCCCCATCACTGAGTGGCAGGGTGGTGCAAGGAGGTTGATCTGGTGTGAATGACTTCTTCCAGCAGTGACAGGTGCCACCTGAGCTCCTCCTGAGGAGTGCCAGTGGCACCTGTCATCAGGAACACTTAGCTAATGAGATCCAAGGCCAGCTTTGGTGCCAACGCTTCGCCCCAGCTCCCCAGCTTGACTTGAAGAAAGGGGGAGTTCATACCCATCTGGGAGACCCTGGTACCCAGGACATGTGGCAGGAGCAAGTGTCTCCCACAGTCCAAGAGCACAGTGAGGTAAAGAAGGGGATCATTCAGTCCCATAATGTCTCCCAATACCTGTGCTCTTAAAGGCCACACCGCTGGCCAGAGCTTGCCTTTGCATTTCTCTCTTGGACATTGGGCCAGTGGACACTCTGCCATGGTGTGATGGTTTGTATATCCTTGGACCAGGGAGTGGCACCATCTGAAGGTGTGGCCTTGTTGGAATAGGTGTGACCTGGTTGGAATGGGTGTGTCACTGTGGGTGTGGGTATAAGATCCTCACCCTAGTTGCCTAGAAGTCAGTCTTCCACTAGCAGCCTTTGGATGAAGACATAGAACTCTCAGCTCGTGCTGCGCCATGCCTGCCTGGATACTGCCATGCTCCCACCTTGATGATAATGGACTGAACCCCTGAACCTGTAAGCCAGCCCCAATTAAATGTTGTTTTTTATAAGACTTGCCTTGGTCATGGTGTCTGTTCACAGCAGTAAAACCCTAACTAAGACAGAAGTTGGTACTGGGAGTGGGGTATTGCTGTGATAGGCCTGACCATGCTTTTATTTGAAAGAATGTGGATTTTGGGACTTTGGATTTGGAAAGCAGTGGAATGCTTTAAATGGGGCTTAATGGGTAATCCTAGTAGGAATATGGAAGATTTTGTTGCTGGGAGTGATTTGAACTGTGTTGACCTGGCCCAAGAGATTTCAAAAGAGAAGAATTTCAGAATGTGGCATAAAGACTGTTTTTGTGGTATTTTGGTGAAGAATGTGGCTACTTTTTACCCTTGTCTGAAAAGTTTGCCTGAGGCTAAGGTGAAGAGACTTGGATTAATTGCATTAACAAAGGAAGTTTCAAAAAAGCCCAGCAGAGACTCTGTTCTCTGGTTAAGTCTCACAAAGAGAAGTTTGAACAAGCATAGCAAGCTTAGAAAGGCCAAATTTAAAATATATGGTTTGAGTATTAAAGGCATACCAGGAAGTGAAATGGAGCAAAATCCTGTGTTCTAGGAGATAACAGATTAAGGGAGTGGGACCTTGGGGCAAGATCCTACCCAGCTAAATTAAATCCAGGCATGGTGGTACACACCTTTAATCTCAGGAGACAGGCATGCTGATCTCTGCATTCAAGGTCAATCTACAGAGCAAGATCCAGGATAGCCAAGCTTAGGCAGTGAAGGATTTGGAAAACAGAAAGCCAGTGACAATGTAATAGTACAAGTGGGTCATGTTCTAGTTTCTGCAAGCAGCAGAACTCGGCAGCTTCAGCCATGTGGCTCTGGCTCTAGAGTTAAGAATGGAAGGAACTACTGGGACAATTGAAGCTGGTTAGCTGGAGCTAAGAAATTAGCAGTGATTAAGAAGAGACCAGCATTACTGAGGTGAAATCTTATGGGAATTGTTTTCTGGGAGCACAAAGAAGCTGTGTTTCAGAGATAGCCAAGGTTGTACCACGTGCTGCGGCTGGACTTGGTAATGTGTAAGAGTCACCCAGGTAGTACTGCTTGTGAAGGAATGAAGGGATCATGGAGAGAAGCTGAGGCTTAGCACTGTGAGAGGCTAGGGAAGGCCATTAGAGAAGGTGAAGCCTCAGTTGTAGTTGATGGCCCAGGACTGAAGGGGTCATGCAAAGGATTTGAGGCTTGGCACCCTGAAGAGAGCCTATGAGAGGCTATTGGTGAAGCCTAGCTGGAGTGGAACACCCCAGTGTATTGGAGATGTCAGTACCATGGGATGATCACCAAGAACAGCAGCCGTAGTGGAGTGGATCAACCTGAGCTTAGACTGCTACAGAGGGCAGAGCTGGAAAAGTGATGCCAGCCATTAGGAGGAGTACAAAAGATCAAGTGGAATCCCAGACACTGAAACAAGAAGCTGTAACATTGAAATTGCCTTGGAGACTCAAAGATGTTAATGATGCCAGAGCCATGGGATACATGCTGAGGAAAGCTGCTAACAGGGAGTAGAACCAGCCCAGGAGAAAGACCGCTTTGACATCAGCCATGGAGATGCAGAGTTTGGCGTTTGCCCAGCTGGTTTCCTGCCTTGCTTTGAGGATTACAGTTAATTAAGTTGAATGAATCTCAGAAGAGACCTTGAATTTTGGACTTTTAACATTGTTGCGACTGCTATAGACTATGAGGACTTTAAAGTTGGACTAAATGCATTTTGCATTATGCTATGTTTAAGTATGGCCCCCATAGACTCATGTTTTTGAACAAGTCTATGGGGACCAGGGAGTGGAATGTGATGGTTTGTATATCCTTGGACCAGGGAGTGGCACCATCTGAAGGTGTGGCCTTGTTGGAATAGGTGTGACCTGGTTGGAATGGGTGTGTCACTGTGGGTGTGGGTATAAGATCCTCACCCTAGTTGCCTAGAAGTCAGTCTTCCACTAGCAGCCTTTGGATGAAGACATAGAACTCTCAGCTCGTGCTGCGCCATGCCTGCCTGGATACTGCCATGCTCCCACCTTGATGATAATGGACTGAACCCCTGAACCTGTAAGCCAGCCCCAATTAAATGTTGTTTTTTATAAGACTTGCCTTGGTCATGGTGTCTGTTCACAGCAGTAAAACCCTAACTAAGACACATGGTGTCTCAGGGAGGCCATTGGGCCTCCTGGAGGGAAGAGTTGGTCTCCTCCCATTTCCATCTTCACTGAGATGCCAGAGAGTAGAAGCTTAGTAGATATTCAGCTGTAGTGAGCAGGACCAGACTCATCCAGCTCAGACAGAAAGAAGAGATGCTGGAGACACCTGAGGACCTGCCAGGACCCATCTCTAGAAACCACAGGTACCATGAGTTAGGTTGGCTGCTATGACAACTGAAGAGAATCAGTTTGAAAGCATAGGGGATCCCCTCTGGCTCTTGGTTTCAATGCACACAGAGATGGCATTATTAGCATTATTTTCCATCATATTCAGTGTGTATGCTTGTGCATATGTGCCACAGCATGCATGTGTGGTAGAAGGGTAACTCTCAAGGGTCAGTTATCTCCTTTCACCTGGGGATTGAACTCAGGTCTTCAGGCTTGTCAGCAAGTACCTTTCCCCTCGGAACCATCTCACTGGCCCAAGGCAGAGAATTAGGAAGGGTTAAAACAAGACAAACCAAACCAAACCCAAAAAACAAACCAAGCCAAAACTAAGCCAAACCAACCAACCAACCAACCAACCAACCAACCAAACCAATAAACAACACTGCTGGCTCTTGGTGGCAGGAAGCAGAGAGGAGACAGGAAGGATGGGACCAGGTACATTTTTTTCAGGGGATGTCCTCAGTGAGCTTCTTCTTCCCATAAGTCCCCACTACCTGCTTGTCATCACCTCTTGACAGTGCACTATGCTGGGATCCAGTAAGGCATCCATCACTTCATGGACAGTGTCATAGTCCCCATGACCCCTTATTCTCAAGTTCCATGCCAAGCCTTTAGCACCTGAGTGGGTTGTTTTTATTTCGGTGGGGGGATCCTGCATCCAAACTATCACAGGTGATCTACTCCTCCATCTCTGAGACCTGCCTCTTTTCAAGCCTTCCAAATCCAGAGGCCCTGAGGATTCCCATTATAGTTCTCTGAAGCACATTCTATGACCAGTTCACAATTCACAAACCAAAGTTCATCTGGCCATTCATTTATTAATTCATAGATTTATTAACTTATTAGACCTTCATGGAAATATGCTTGCTATTGTCAATAGAGGCAACTCCTATGGTGTGTGTGTGTGTGTGTGTGTGTGTGTGTGTGTGTGTGTGTAGGAAACTGTGATTGGTCCAGCCTGAAATGTCCAAACCAGTGATGACCAAGGAGGGAGCACACTAGCCAGGCAGGCTAGTTGAGCTTGAGGAATAAGCTGGAAGGAAGTGGCTGACTTTCACAGGGGCAGTCCAGGTCGGATGCTCACCCGGTTATCTTTTGTGGAATCTGAGCTACCTTAAGCTTGGTTCTCAGGAATTCGTCCCTAGTGTATGGCAGAAGAGGCTCTCGGGGGTTGGATCCTACACTCAGCTGGATTCTGACCAGCTGTACACAGCCAGCCTGATTTACTTGATGGAAAATTCCAGGTCCTAATTGTCAGGTATGAGTAGGCATGTAGCTGCGGATAGCTTTCTGCTGATGTCTGGGCTGCAGGCTGAGTTTCTGTATGAAAAGGATCGTGGCGCCTTTGACTTTCCGTGATCCTTTCTACACCAAACAGAAAGGAATAGCTCAGGCACTTAGGATGGATGGCAGTGACAAGCACCCAAAATCCCAGTGCTTAGGTCAAATCTTTTGAGTGCAGGCTTCTCAGCAAGCCAAGAACAGGTGGGAACGTGATTTTTCATCTGCTTGCCCAGCTGTCATGGATGGAGGATGGTTGGCATATGGCTTGGTCATGGGCAGGACTGGGAAGGAGACTATGATGGTGGCCTTCCTGGCACCATGTTCCCCTCTTGAGAAGAGTAAGCGAGGAGTCATGAAGTCTCTGAGTCTAAGCCAGAGGTGGATAGAGTTGCTATTGGTGCCCAGGGCTGGCTGGATCTGGGACCTGTATGTGTGTGGGTATGCACAGAGCAGGTCTGGAGGAACCATTTAGGGTTCTGAGAACATTTAGTATGCCTTGCAAAAACTCTGCCTTTTAACAGCTTGAGGTGACAGCTCATAATTTGCCATACCCCTTCTATTGCCAACACCAGGAAAAGAAGGCTTCCTCCTGGGCCCACACAGTTCTTCCCACGTGCTACCAACAAACAGGCAGAGGCTGTATTTCAGGAGAGTTGTTACAAGGGAAACTTCGCCTGTAAGTCAAACACTTTAGTTTCCCAGGCGTGAAAAACAACACTCTTTATCTGTGGCCTGGCCTGGCTTTGTGAGCTGTGTCTAACGGCAGCAGCAGGAGATATACCACAGTCCTGTCAGAGTGGTCCCTGGGCTACAGTTAGCAGAATGCCCTGAACAGAGGTGCCAGGAAGACTGGGGTCAGAGTCTTGGCCTGCAGCTTGTTTTCAATGAAAGCCTTTTACAAATGTTTCCATTCAACATTAAATGGAACAAAAATATCAAAGAAAACAGAAGAAAACCAGAAGCCAAATCCTCCTGGAGTTTGGACTTGTTTAAAGAAACACTTCAAAAACAGAATACGGTGCAGGGCTCAGCCTCTGGTACGGGCTCCATTAGCATCTGCTATTATTCTAATAATTTGTTGTTATTCTAGTAATTTGCTAAAAAAAAATTCAGGCACGATGTCCCTGTTCTCAATCCACGTTGATTCAAGTTCATGTTGCTACCATCTGTCCTGGTCTGCTTTTATTTACTGTCTCATGTAGGACTTTCAAGGACAGGACAACACTTTCTGGACCCTCTGACTCCCAACTCCCCGCCCTCGTTCATGTTTGGGCAGGTGTCCAAGATCTGTGGTGGTGTGAGGAAGTCTTGGTGGTCATCAGAGTGGGCACTTGTGCCTGGCTCACTCTCCTTTCTACTGCAGCAGAAGCTAAAGCAGAAAGCTGCAGACCCTCCCTCCACAAAGCACCCTCCTTCCCTGCTTTGTCTTACTTACTCCAAATCTCTGTTTGGGTTGAGGAGGCTGGCGGGATGCAAGAGCAGGAAGAGCGGGGAGGATCACTGTGAAATGTCATCTCCTTGCCATGCATGACTGTTGCCAGCATGAACTCAGAGAAGCTATGGGTACCTGTACACAATCAAGCCAGGTACTATTCTGGGATGGATGGGGTGGGGCTGGTGAGGCCCTGCCCCTAGCTGAAGAGCTGTTGGCAGTTTGATGGCAACTGGGAGAAAGTCATTTTTCTCTGTGGTGTGTATGGCCACTGGTAGGTTGCCCATGTCCCAGTGGATGGCCCTATACCTTGTGCATATGAGCAACACTAACTGGACTCAGTGGATTACTTTAAAAACCTTAAAGGTCCTGAAGTTAGGGGAAAGGTGTGTGAGGGGTCCTGGAAGGGGGAAGTTGGAGTGGGAACAGAGGGTGGATATGATCAGGATATATTGTATACATGTTTTAAAGAATATGTGAGATCACTTAGAAGCTCTGTGTATGGACTGTTGCATTTGTTGAAGCAACATTCCCCCCACTCCCTGGCAGGATGCTTTCCCATGATGACTTTGTGACTCTTATCAGCTAGCTGTGAGCTATGTCTTCTCATTGTGTACCTACACAGACCTTGATGACTGCCTTGGCAACAGAGTAGTGTGAAAGTGATACCTAGGGGCTTATGAGGTTGGGTCATAGAAATGTTATGCAGCTTCTATCTTGGGATGCTTGTTCTCAGAACCAGACCACAATGCTTAGGCTGAGAGGCTGATAACCCAGCTGTGATCCAAACCAGAATTGGGCATTATTTGCTAACAATGTGGGTGAAATCTGTCCAGATGAGGGTTTGGTCAATGTTTTCTGTAAATGGTTGGATAGGTAAATATGTTTCATTTTGCGGGCCATTCTAGTTAGCTTTCTCAACTTGATACCTAAAAGAACCACCTGAAAGGAAAGCCTTGATTGAGGAATACCCTTAAGCAGATTGGCCTATGGGCGTGTCGGTGAGGGAGTGTTTTTTTTTAATTTTTAATATTTTTTATTACATATTTTCCTCAATTACATTTCCAATGCTATCCCAAAAGTCCCCCATACCGCCCCCCACTTCCCTACCCACCCATTCCCATTCTTTTGGCCCTGGCATTCCCCTATATTGGGGCATATAAAGTTTGCAAGTCCAATGGGCCTCTCTTTCCAGTGATGGCCGATTAGGCCATCTTTCGATACATATGCAGCTAGAGACAAGAGCTCCGGGGTACTGGTTAGTTCATCATGATGTTCCAACTATAGGGTTGCAGATCCCTTTAGCTCCTTGGGTACTTTCTCTAGCTTCTCCATTAGGAGCCCTGTGATACATCCAATAGCTGACTGTGAGCATCCACTCCTGTGTTTGCTAGAGGGAGTGTTTTAATTGTTAATTGATGCAGGATAGAGTTCAGCCCCCTGTGGGCAGCAACATGCCTATTTAGGTGGACCTGGCTATATAAGAAACCTAGCTAAGGATGAGCCTGTAAGCATGCCAGCAAACAACAGTGTTTTTCTATGGTTTCTGCTTCACACTCTTGCTTGAGTTCCCACCCTGACTTTCCTGGGATGATGGGCTGAAACCACTAAGATGAATTAAACCTTTTCCTCTTCTAAGTTGCTCTTGGTCCGAGTGTTTTGTCATAGTAACAGAAAGGAAACTAGAATACAGGCCACTTAGTTTCTCTCTTAGTTCTTTCTGCAATTGTGCATAAGCAGCTGTAGACAGTCTACAAGGGTGGTATACTCCTAGTTTTCTCCTTGTTGTGACCAAATATTCAGCAAAAAGAGAGGAAGGATTCAGTGCAGTGTGGCAGGGAAGGCAGGGTGGTAGGAGTTGAGGCAGTTGGCCACATTATATCCACAGTGAGGAAGCAGTGTGATGAATACTTATGTTCATCTTGCCTTCTCTTTTTTATTTAGCCCAGGACCCCAGCCTATCGCACAGTACTGCCCACATTTAGGTTAGGTCTTCTCACCTCAAATAACCTAATCTAGACAATCTCTTACACGCATGTCCAGAGATTTGTTTCCTAGGTTATTCTAGAATCGTCCAGGTCGGCAGTCAATATTAGTCATCATAGATAGCCATGTTTGGCCTAGTCTCAGGGATTGTAGTTTGATGCCTTGTGATCCTGTTACTTCCAGGTTGTTGAATAAGACCCATCCTTCTCCTGGCCTTCCCCTGTGAGTTCCCAGTTGAGTCCCTGATTCCCAGAAGCAATGGGTATAGTCAAATGTTTTCTTTCTGTTGTGAGGCTTTAGGTAGCTTCTAAAAAGTACACATACCTGAGCGGTTCTTCCCTAGTTGTATGGTCCTGTATCCATCCCTCTTTTTACCCACTCAGTTCCTTAAAAGGAGGTACACAACCATCTGTATCTTTCTACTTTTCCCCTTCCTTAGCAACTCTAGTGCCCAATGCCAGTGTGTGCTAACAACTCTGGACAGATTGTCATCTTTAGTCTTTCCAGTTGTTAATAAACAAAGGAGTGTATGAGTTCAGCAAATTGTCTCAGGTCACTGTAATGGCGAATCTTGACTGTCAACTTGAGTGGGTTAAGATTTGCCCTGGAGATGAAAACAGTCCATAGCTCTGTGTTTCTTACTTGAATACGCCCCATCTCCAGAGATTGGATCATGGGGGAGCTGACCCAATGAAGGACTCCATTCATGGAGTGAAAAACGATGAAAAGTCTATTGGAAGGTAGTGGAACTGTGCAGAGTATGTTACTGGGATCATGTCTTTGAGGATGTAACCTGCCTTCTTCCTGTTATAGCTCTCTGTCTGTCATGATTGGATCTGTTCTCTTTGTGTCCTATTCACCATGAAGTCAACAGCTAACTCCTTCATATACTACTGTTATCATGATGTTCTGCTTGTCAATGGGCCCAGAACCATCATGCTGGGTGGTCATGGGCTGAACTATTTGAAATCACTAGCAAAACAATTCTTTTCTCCTTTGGAGTTGTTCTCTTAATTATCTTTGTCCTGGTGACCTCAAAACAACCAGGATGCTTCCTCAGAACCATGGTATCGTTTGTCCAACACCCAGGGTCTTAACCACAGTGCTCTGTAACCCCAGAATTCCTTGTATGAAGTTAAAGGGAGAGAATCTAAGAAATACCTTATAGGTTGAAAAAAATCCAAGTCCAGAAACTATGCATGTCCAGTTATATCTTCACATTCAAACCTTCACAAAGTTCTGGGTATAGTAATTTTAGTGTGGGTAATCAATGAATGAGAGGTTAGCATGCACTCAGATGGTTAGTGGTCTGCTGGGATCCCCGTGGCTTCCCCCTGCCACCACTGGTAGACACTGTAGCATACAATTTCTCATTGTGTGATTTAGGGTGTGGCTGGCATGATCCTGGGAGCTTGGCTTGCACACAGGACTATTTAGAAGTAAGTAAGAATTTTTTGGGGGGCAAGTCTAGTTCTCAGCCAATGAGGGATGAACATTGGTGAATAAGTCCCTTCATTTTCTCACCCTGTGGGGTGCATTGGTCTTACAAAGAAGCCCAGAAAGGATGGAACCCCAGGTGTATATTCATTCACACATATTTTGAAGTCTTCCGTCCCTTTTGATCACATTTTTGCAGACTTCATCGTTGTTTTTGGAAAGCAGGTCTCATGTGAGTAGCTTGTACCCAACCCTCCCTCATTTTTAAGTTTATTGAAAAGAAAAAGAAAAAGAAAAGGGTTCCTTTAAATTATTACACATATATTTTCCACAGCCAAATAATAGGTCTACACTCTGATATACATGTATATGTGAGAGATCTGCACCAGAAGGTCTGAATTAGTGCAAATGTATAATTATTGATTATATTTTCATGGGTGTTGTTTTCTTATCTTTGAATATATATAGTAACTGTAATTAGGCTAGCCAAGATTTGCTTGTTATTTTAATCAATAAAATGATTTGTAATCAGCATATCAACTGCACTGAAGTGATTTGTGCTTCTGAACTACGTGAGGGGGATTCGGAGCCATGCCACCTTGGGTAGCTTTAATCATCATTTCCTTGAGTCTTCTCTTTCATTTTATTTTTGGGACGGGGATCCCATTCTGTAGCTCAAGCTGGACTGGACCCCATGATGCTCTCCCCTTCATCTCCCAAGTGCTGGGACAGGTCTGCATCACTGTACCTGGTTTCTATCAACTTTCTTCCCCATAGATCAAACAAAGCTATGATGAACCCAGCCCTGCTCCAGCCTGTCAATTCTATACTAGCCAAAGAGTAAGCAACCTGCCAGGTTGTGTGGACTTTGGTAGAGCACTCTGGACTAGCAGCAGGGTGCAGTGTTGTCCTAGGGATGCTGTTGCAAAGTTATTTTTGAGGTCTTTTTAGTGTGAGCTGTTGATGTTTCTGTCCGCTATTTGTATAAGATTCAGCAAGTTCCAGGGGGCATGGCCAATGTTGGGTTCTTGAGCATAGACTTTATGGCTAGTGAGGAGTGCTAGACCATGGGAGATTATATATAGCCACATCCTTGGTGAAGAGCTGGCTTGTGACTGGGATCTTTGACTTCTCCCCACTGCTGGCTGCTCTGATCTATGGTGAGCAAGTTTTTATTCAGGCCTCCTAGGGTGACAGGGGGCCCAGCAAAGAGGTCGCTTCACTCATTTAGATGTGCTGTGCATCTCTGGGGAGTCATGATGCAATTGAGAAGAATCCCAACCAAACAAAACACCAACCAACCAAACAAACAAAACATCTTACCACCTCAAATAGCCTTTCCCCTTTGTCTTCTCTCTCCCATGTTCATAAGACTATGAAGATGTAGACTCAGGTTTTCTAGGTGTGGTGAATATTCATAGAACAAAGGCCACTTAGGCCTTCTGTGCCTCTCTGGGGGTGTAGTCTCCATGTAGATTTTGGTCTGATAATTCCTTTGAACATTTTCATGGTCTTAGGCAATAGAAGAAATGGATTTCACTTATTTTAAGTTGTTTTGATCAGGGAAACTAATAGCAATGTTTAACCTTCCATATTATAGGACACAGATTTCTTTTCTTGCTGTTGTTGTTATAAATTAGTAGTTTTCTTTTACATGTATTTTTAAGTTAGCATGGAGAGTAGTGGGTTTAATTACAGCATTTTCATACATATATGCCATTATACTTTGTTCTTATTCGCTTCCCCTCCCCCCTCCTCTCCTACTCCCTCCTGCCCCCTCTTGCTGGTTCTCCTCTCCCCCCACATAGTCGCTACTTCTACTTTTATGTCACATGTATTCCATTACACTAGGAGACAGATTTCTGTCCCAAACGTTTCCCCAGGCTCCTCTCTCAGCTGAGCATTGGATGTGAGGACTCATGAATTGGTGAGGATTCTGGCGTGCGAGAGGTTGAGGGTCTCTAAATTTTACCTTGCTTATCACCACTTTGGCCATTAGTCTGCTGGTGGTCCCATTTACACAAAACCAGGGAAAGACCAGTCATATAAGATGCCAAATACCTTGTCTTATATAAACCTGCATGTCTCCTAACAGAGAAGCAAAGTCCTGACTCAGTAACAATATTCTACTGTGGCTTCCTAAACATTGTTACTTCTTGTACCTGCCTCTTTTCTCTGAGAATAAGGGTCCTTCATATTGTTTTGACAGGCATTGGGTACAAAATGCTTACTCCCTTAGGTGCTCAGGGTTGACTGGTACATTTTATCTCCTCCTTGTCCTCAGGGAGGTTCCTATGGATATCCAACACCCAATACATGCTTGCATGCCTCTCTGCATGTACTTGTGAATTGGTGCATCTATCATCTGTCCATTCATCCACTGGTTCATTCAGGCATCTGTTCATCTATCTGTCAATCTACACATGCACCTACCCATTCTTCCCTCTGTCATCCACCCCATTATCCATCCATCCACCTATGCATTGTTTATCCATCAATCTATGCATCTATCCATCTAACATTTAACAAATGGAGCCATAGTAGAATTCCAGTTTGGGAATCCACTCTGAGATAAGCTTAGAGAGAAAAGCGAAAGTAGGTACCTTGCATATAGTAACAAACTTGCCCTAAAGGATTTAGGTCCCGGGAATTAGTTGCATAAACTATCCTTGGACAATGCTGAATCCCTCATCATATCAATTTCATTAGAAAATTACTGCAAACTCTGTTTTGTATAAAATAAGAATGAGAGACAGTATTGAATGAGGGAGTAGATTAGTACTTAAATAAAAATGAAGGTTCCTTAATGTACAATTATCACTTCGATCTTAAGTCTAGTTTTGTCCATTGTTAACTATTTTTGTGGGTGATTCAAAGAAAGAGATTCTTCTTTCTGTGTTTCATTGTGCTTTCAAAGGGAGGAAATGAGATTTGAACAATGTCTTTCTGGAGTGAGGTGTCCTCTATCACAGTAGGCAAGGCTGTGCTACAATAACACAGGAAAACCCAGATCTCAGTAGTGCAAAAGTACTGAAAGCTCATTTCTCATTTACACAAAGATCAGGGGTGATGGTCCTGGTTTTTTGTTTGT
This sequence comes from Mus caroli, assembly GCF_978045245.1. Lineage (NCBI taxonomy): Eukaryota > Metazoa > Chordata > Mammalia > Rodentia > Muridae > Mus > Mus caroli. The sequence goes on along the minus strand of NW_028227257.1, from coordinate 20,534,014 downwards.
TTGTTTGTTTTGTTTTGTTTTTGTTGTTGTTTTGTTTTTTAGTGTAACTTGAGTCTGAGGGTATTGTTATTCTGGGATGCCCCCTACTGTAAATACTCTCAACTAATTTGAACTAGTTATTCATACACTATTCCACCCTGAAACTTGAAGCAGAGACCATGCTCTTTCCAAGGGTTCAGAGAACACTTACAGAGATAGATCATGCTCTGGACTCTGAAACTCAACCATTAGCTTTGACAGCTCTAAACCGGTTCAGGTCCTACACAGTGTCTTCTCTGACCAAAATAGAATTGACTTAGAAAACCCACAACAAAAGGGTCTCTGAAGAAGTCCCACATAGTTGGAAACCAAACACAGTGCTTCTAAACAGACATGGAATGAAGGGTGAGTGGGGAAAGCATCCCTGTCGGAATGAAACAGATCATGCAGATCGTACAGTGAGATGTGGCAGCATTTGTCGGGAAACTGATGGTGGTGTTGTGTATACGTGGAAAGAGGGGATGCAGAAATAAATGACTCTGGCTTTGAACTTAATCAATTAGAAGAACCTAACTTTCAGGCTGACAGGATGGCTCAACTGTACAAGCCTGGTAATTAGAGTCCAAGCTCCAGAATCTATATAAAGACTGATGGAGAGAACTGGCACCACAGGGTTGACCTCTGAACTCCACAGTATATTGTCCCCATCCCCACAGCAACAATAATACAATTAAGAACCAAAGAAGGCAAATTTAACCCACACCAGGAAAATGAAACAATAAATTTCAGCATGAAGAATTGATGGTATAGAAAAATAAGGGAAAAAAAATCAATGAAATCCAAATTGATCAATATCTACTAGAAAAATCCAATCTGTAATCGAAAACTTTTTAATAAGGAAAAATTCAAACTGGAGCTGGTAGCACAAACCTCTAGTGCTCACTGGCTGAGGAGTTGAGGCGGGCAGATCACAAGTTCAAGGCCTTCATGGGCTCCACAGAGAGAGTTCAAGCCTAGCGTGGGCAACTTGGCAAGACTCTTGTCTCAAAATAAAAAGTTTAAATAAAGCTAGGGACACACGGTGGCAAAGCACTTCACTTGCATGTCTGAGACTGTGGACTCCATCCCTAGCACTTAAAAATAAAAACGGAACTGAACTAAAGTGAAATGGCCCACCTCCAAACCCATATGTCCTTGTTGAAGAATTTTATCAAGCCTTCCGGAAATGGGATAATACTATATAAGGGTACTGTATAAATGTAACTACCCCAGGAAGCAGAGGAGTCCTGAAAGTGCCTCTGTTTCTTCTATTAAACATTGTACTAGGGTTCTGGCCACTGCAACTAGGCAAGGAGAAGCCAAAGGCATCCAAATGATAAAGGACAAAGCTCAACGTGGCTAATCTATCTTGTCGTGGTTGACATGACTGTCTATATAGACAATCCCATGCCCAATCTTGGTGGTAAATGCCTGTAACAGTGACAGAACCACTCTAAGTATCTGCTAGTAACTAGAGTTCTTCTATTGAACCCTATAATAGGAAGGCCCAAACAATAATCAGGACGCTTCAGTACCTTTGCCCATGTGCCTGAGCTCACATGTTATACTTTCTGATCCATTCTGTTTCATTGTTTATTAGTGAAGTTTTCTCACTGCAAAATAGATAGATAGATAGATAGATAGATAGATAGATAAACAATGATTCACTAGCAAATAAAGGCATAGCATACTTGTTGATAATTCTCACAAAAAATAAGAAATAGCATTTGAAAACTCTAAAACATCACTGAATAAATTAAAAAAAAATCTTGTTTCTGGATCAGGTCTGAGGACCTCATATCATTAAGAACTCAGTACTTTCCAAAATGTGGAAATGCTAAGGACCCAGTACCTCCAGATATAGCAGTGTAAAGGGGGACAAAGTTTGAAGCTTTCAGCTTTCTGGTTTTGAGGTTTAATATGGCAGTCAGCAAGTTGGAATCCGGATGACAAGGGAACAGGGTGAGTTCAGAAAGAGATGTGACACGTGTGGACAGGGTTTCCGTAAAGGTGAGCAGTGAGAGAGTGTGGGAGAAAAAGCCTTTTAGACATAATACTGAGGCACTTGGACATCCGTGTGGAAGGCAAACAGACCAGGGCAGATAGGAAGCAGCAGGAGATCCCCTCTCTGCAACCCTGAGCAGGTTAGAGTTCTAACCCAAATCCTTCTCTCTCCAACCTCACATCCTGATAAGCCACCGAGGCTGAGTTTCATAGTGACCAATCATATGAGGATGCGAGTGTGGAAAATAGTGTCCCTGTGTACATCTTGGGGTCTGACCACTCATTCTTGCTTGCCCAGGGCTGAAAACCTACCTCTCTGAAAAATGGCAAGTTTGTATGCATGAGTTAAATGTGTGTGTGTGAAGTACTTGAGTGTGTGCATGTGTAGTGTATGGGCACATGCTATATTATACATGCTTGTATGACCATATTCACATGTGTGTCAATGTGATATGTATATATATGTGCACACATGTGTGTATCTGCATCTTCAAGGTAGACAGCTACATTGACCCTGTCATAAGGGTTGGGTGACTGGCTCTAGGGCACCCAGAGAGAAGAAGTACCCGAATCACTGCATTCCCTTGGCTTCAGGAAATACTCTGCCCCTGTCTCTTAGTGACGTGCTTTGAGTGTGGTTGAATTTGGTAATGTCCAGGCCTGCCTTATTAAAATACACATTGTGCCTTTATGAATCTTTAATATGAAGCACTTAGTAAGAAGCCCATAATCTCCTCAAGTGAGCTGCAGAAAAGAGGCCCAGTGGGGAGAGGAGCCCTGTCTGCAGAGGCTGCAGTGAGAAGAGGGGGCTGGGCTGGGGATAAGAGGTACCCAGACAGCATCAGGGCTCCCATGGGTGGAGAACTGGCTGCTGACAGACAGGATGGTCAGATTTGCTCTTGAGACTTTAACCCGGAGGTGGAGAGCTCGGAGTTGAGTGGTGGTGGGCTGTTAAGCTCCAAGTTCCCGTAGAGTAGGGGCTGCAGTTCCTGTTCTCACAACTAATTTATTTGAACTATTGGGCAGCAGTTGTGTGTGTGTGTGTGTGTGTGTGTGTGTGTGTGTGTGTGTGTGTGTGTGTTTAAAAATACTGGGCCTAAAAGAGGAGTGGAACAGAGAGAAGAGAGATCGGGGGACAGGACAGAGATAACCCCAAGGAAGAGGCAGGAAAGGAAGACTGTATACCTCCTCTTAGATCCAAGAGTTTAGATCTAAGAGTTCAAGCCCTGTCCAGGGCTAAGTTTCTGCCTCAGGTACCTAGTCTTTCCTGAGACAGGAACAGGATAGGTACTTTCTCACTCGCTCCTTATGATGGCTGTGTGCTGCTATCATTTAAAGGAGGAGGAGAAAACTGAGGAATGAGAAAACTGTAGCTGATGCCCATCACCTGGGGCACAAGCATTGGAAGCTAGCCTTTCCCAGATCCCCACTCTCCTGCTTGCTAGCCTGGGACAGACTGATCCTGTGGAGTCTCTGGATTTTTGCCCTTGATATGTAGATGGCCCCTTCTAATCTTCCAGGTCTAATCCTGGCAATCCCCCATTTACAGAGCTCCCGTCCATCCTGTTTAAGGTATGCCCCGTGGTTTGGTAACTGAGGCCTTTAGGGCTGCTGTTACTCATTTGCTTGATAGAACTTTCTACCCCTGGATTTACTCCAGTTTCCCAATTTGTAGCATATTCTGTCTGCGGGGATGCTTTTATAATATTTTCTTGTTTTAAAAACACATTTTATTTATTTACTTTGTATGTATGCATGTGCACGTGTGTGAGTGCCTGTGTATGTGAGTGTGTGTGTGTGTGTGTGTGTGTGTGTGTGAGAGAGAGAGAGAGAGAGAGAGAGAGAGAGACAGACAGACAGACAGACAGACAGACAGACACGGGGAGGGTATGGGTCCATGTGTTCCATGGGGTCCATTTGGGGGTCAGGAGTTGGCTTCTTCCCCTTTTGCTCTAAAGATCCAGAGAACTGAACTCGGAACACCAGGCTTGGTAGTGAGTGTCTTTTACTGGTTGAGCCTTCTCACCATCTCTCCTTTCTTCACAGTAAGTTCCATGAATTGAGAAATGACCTGTAAAATCACCCATGTGTGGCTCAGAGTTTGGCATACAGATGATGTTTGTAAATATGTGCTGTCTGCATGCCAGAAGGACCGAGACATTTGCCCCAGCCTCCAGAGAAAACTAGTGGCAGAGGCAGAGTTTGAACTCCCTCCACCCCAGAGCTCTGCCCCTCCTCACTGTCTCCTGGATTCCCCATATTCCATGACTCCTCCATGTAAAGCACTGTTTCTCTGGTTTGGCAACTGTGACAATGAAAGCTGCCCCCGCTGACAAGAGCAGGGAGCCCACCTGCCGATCATTGCCTGACAGGGCCACAGTGATTAGGACTCAGTCCTCCTAGTTTGCTGAGAGGATCTCGGTTTCAACCTGTGCTGAGTTAATACAGAGTGAGCAGAGGGTGCTCAGGAGCGCAGTGGTTCCTCTTTCCTCCAGCATCTACATCTTCCATTGCCATGGCTACCATGTGTTTCTATTTCTAACTAAGCACCAGGGATGAGGGATGTTGAGAGTCAAAGATGCACTCCACCCAACCACAGGTTGTCCTGGCCGTATCCATGCACTATGCCTTCCCTCTGGAATTGTCTTAGGAATGCAACGAGGCATAGAGGAGCCTTGGTGAGCCAGGACTGGCAAGGGTGTTTTGTACTGGGCCACTGTGGGTGTCTCAGGCGGTCCAGGGAAACAGAAGAGCTTAGATACTAGAGGAGCTTGCTCATGAAGGCAGTCCAAGGTTGAGCCATTCTCTTGCTCTGTACTCTTGCTCGGCTATGGTGCATGAAACTCGTGGCAACTGGGACTGGGAGGGGGTGCCAATGAGGAGGTGCTGTGTGTGCCTCCCCTGAAGCAGCTCGAGCACACGCAGTTATAAGACAGTGGGCAGATGACAGAGTTAGTTAATGTAACAAGCCCTTTAAGCATTTAGCCACATTCGAGTGTTTAATCAGCTGTGTAAAGTGCAATATCTATCTTTCAATTTTATGCCATTAGGGGAGACAAGATTTTGATTAGGTACTTAATCTGTTCACGGAAAAAAACAGGCCCACAGCAAGCCCACGGTGGGGAGGGAAAGGGACATTGGATGGGGGATTCGATAAAGGGGAAAGACAGAAATTTAACATAAAAGAGAATTAGTGCAGCTCCTTTCAATTTAGTGCCCAGGCTTTATGGCCTAATCAATTAGAGGCCTGGCCGGGGCTGCTGGGAAACTGCTCGGCTGGGCTGGAGGCTTGGCCATATTAATTCCCTTCATTACGTGGGGGTCAGGCTGAGGGCTTGGCGGGGGCTCTGTAAGGAATGGGTCACTTCTCGGGCAGTGGTTTGGGGAGCAGAGAGAGGAGGTCAAAGGCTTCCAGGATGTCCAGGCTGGGTTCTGGACACCAGGAAATCTGGGTTCCCAGGAAGGTGAGCCTGGGAGGACTCTGGGAAGAGTGTAGTAGCCACGTGATGTGGTAGTGTAGACAGGCGTGTAAGCCCTTTAGTAGTGGGATAGGAGAGGTCTGGCTTTGCCTGCCAGCTTTCTGACTTATTGGCTGCATGGTGATCTTGGGCAAAAAGCTTGGGATCTCTGTGCTGTGCGTTCCTGCAGAATTGCACTTGAGGGTTACCTTAAAGAATGCTTTGAAGAGTGGGCCTTGTACAGGGCTTGGTATAATATGTGGCAGAGTGTTTTACTTCTAATGTCATTAATGAAGGTTTTGTTTGCATGAGATCTAACTGCCACCACCGCTTTCTTTGTGTGCCGAGCACCGTGTAAGCTAATATATGTCACCGGCAGGACCTCTCCAGGTCAGTGCTCTGCTGCAGTCTACAGATGTGGGGATGCCACAGGGTGCCATTGGCTTGCCCATGGTCACTCACTGCTGGGGTTTCCTGAATCAGTACCTCCTGCTGTGCATTGCTCTCACACTGCTGACATAGCAGAGCTGTGGCTATGACAGCAGATGTGGGAATGGCTATGACAGCAGATGAGGTCATCACAAAAAAAAAAGTGGCATCACCGAGGCACCCCAGGGCTCTCGTCTTAACAGACCAGGCTTCAGTTACTGGGATAGTTGGAGAAAAGGAGTTAGAGGCCAGAAAGTGATCAATCTTCACAGAATGCTGGCACCGATGACTGGGGAATGAGTTAACCTTACATAGGTTTTTCTGAAGAAAGCAATGGCTTACAAAAGATGGGAAGAGATACTTTTGTTTGGGGGTAGAGATGAGCCTTTGGCCTCCCTCTTGGGTTCTTCTCTTTGGTTCCATGGTGCCCTTAAGATACCCACCTAGGGTATCCCCATTGGGGAACCACATAAGCTGGCAGTGAACTGGGAGTGGGATCTGGTGACATCCCAGATGCACATGAAAGGAAGCCTTCCACACAGGGCTCACTGGGCCAGCGGGCATGCAGATCCAAGGGGTGTTTACTTTGGCAAATATGAGATGGGGAGAGGAGGTAAGCAGGGATCACTGGATGCTTATTGACTGACCCTTTGCTTTTCTGTTTGCTTTCCCAATAGCCCACCCCAGTCTGGTTGTGAGAACGTGGTAAATGATCGCAGGTAGAGTGCCTGGATGCATGACCCCAACTAGGCATCTGATGAGAATCAGATTCTGTTAGGGCTGCCTGCCATTTAAGCTCTTTCTGATGACACAGATGCTGCTTTATATACACATTATCCTGTGGCATCTCGTGGCATCTGTCTGGATGGTTGAGGTTAAAGTCACAGGAAACACATTGTGCTTATGATGCCACACAGATGGTACATGGTATGGTTGGATGGCTCCATCCCTGGGTGCTTATGAAGGCCTCTTGGACTCAGTGTGGCTGTTAGGCAGACAGGGTGAGGCACGTTCAGTGGGTCCTTTGGGAGCTTGGCTTATTCCAAGGGTATCTGGTGAGAATTTACTATGTGCCATACATTACCATTCCTGAGAAGGTAGGAGTGACCTCTATTGTTATTGTCACTGAGCAATCCTTGCACACATGCTTGTGTAATGACAAAGTGAATGATTAAAAGGAGTGACTGTCCAGCCCTCAGTGTCCTTGAGCACAGAGCAGAGAAATGTCAACCATGATATTCCCGTTTGAGGTCATGATTGGCTAAGAGTCCACAGCACAGTGAACAAAGGACAACAGACTTTGGATTGAAATCATGAGCCACCTCCTTAGAGTGGAGAGACCATGCCACTTCTCCCTCTGCTTTCTTGCGTCTGGACTAGAATCCTGCTTCCTTCTTTTTTCCCCTGGTAGAGATGATTAAGACTCCTGGACTCAAGATACTTACACTATACTTGGGAGAAGTTGGCACTCAACAGACTAAATGAAAAAACAATATAGATGTTGGAAGGGAATAGTGTTGATCCATCAGGACAGGCATGTTTTGAAATGAAGATTGGCAATTTCTCATGTGATCCAAGTGCCTCCCATTGTCCTCTTTGGTAAATGGTGTTCAGTTGGGACCTTCACTGCCATCTACTTGAGTATTGCCTAGGCTGTCTCTTGTTCTACCGTGGTGGAGGACAATGGTTGCAACAGGGACTATCTCTCAAAGCCAGAAAATGTTTGTAGCTCCTGGTTTAGAACAACCCATCTTTATCTTCTGCCTGTGCTTCAAGAATGTCTGGGTTGGTCCATGCATGCAATTTACTGGTTATCCAGGGACCCAGTCTGGTGACACACCTCCATTTTAAATGTTCATAAGAGGTTATTGGAAAGGTCCCAAAGTGACATATGCTATTTTGGCTCAGAATTCATCCACTCCACTCAAGAGAACAGTATGGGACTTTGCCATGGGCTTGGGAGAGAACATTGAACAGTATTTGGTAACCCATTTCAATGACTGTGAATATTGTTGGACGTACCCATGGAGGGCTAAGTCATTGGGAATGTCAGGGGCTTTGCTTTGGGTGTGTATGTGGAGGCCAGAGGTTGTCCCTGGGTGTCTTTTCCTGGGTTTCTTTACCTTGAGGTCTTTTGTTTTGCTTTGATTTTTGGTCAGGATCTCTCATTGAACCTGGAGTTCACTGATGGCTGCATTGACAGGCCAGCAAGCCCTTGTCTCTGCCTTCCAACACTGAGCTTGTAGATATGGGCAGTGAACAAGATAGAATCCCAATGGTCTAGGGAAGTGACTCTAACTGCTGATGTGACATCAGAGAAATGACCCAATCAGAAAATGTGTGTCACTCAAGAAAGAAGACCTATGTTCAGTTGCCAGTTATCACCTATAAAGCCAGGCATGGTGGCACATGCCTTTAACCCCAGAACTGGGCAGGTGATGACAGAGCAACCACTGGAGCCTACTGGCCAGCTAACTTAACCAGTTTGGCTAGTTCCAGGCCAGTGGGAAACCTGGTCTCTAAAATAGAGGGTGTGAAGCTCAGGGGAAAGATACCTGGGATTGACCTCTGCTCTCCCCACAGACATGCGTGTAGGCACACATATGTGTACACCTGTTCATATATTCACACACAGTTTTTTTTTTTTACATGAGTGTAGGGGTCAGAACTCAGGCCTTCACATTTGCATGGTGTTCTGGCTTGTTCATAAGCAACTTATGGAAGAATGGATTTATTTCACCTTACAGTTCCAGGTTACAGCACTTCTTTGACAGAAGCCAGATAAGAACTTAAGGAAGGAAGCCAGAGGTAGGAACTTGGAGGAACATTGCTGACTGTGCTATTCAGCTACCTTTTTTATACAGGCCAGGCCCACTTGCCCAGAGATGGTACCACCAACCATGCCCTTCTTCATCGATTAGAAATGAAAATACCCACAGACAATAGCAGAGAGGATAATATGACCTAGGCAATTCCTTGCTTCAGGCTCCCTCTTTCCAGGTGACTCTGGATTGTGCCAAGATGCTAGCAGGAACTAATTATGACACATGGCAAACTCTTGGCTGACAGATCCATGTCCTTAGACACTGCAGGGGGCGTTGCAATGTTAAACAACACAGCCAGGCTCCGTCTGATGAGCATTCAGCTGAATTGGAGCCTGGTCTGTCCACCATGAAAGCATGACCCCATTCAGCCCCCAGGCTGTGCAACCTGCTCTCCTGGCCCGTGCAAAGGGGGCTAAGAAAGCCACTGGGTAGAATGAGAGGGGAGCATGTCCCGCTTGTGAACTGTTCAGGTGTTCAGCCGCCCTGCCCAAACCACCCTTACTCTAGTCGCGTGTATTGTTTCTCCTGGGTTGCCCCACACTGGGCACAACAGAGCAACTTTACTGGTCCATCTGAGAGTGCTAGGCCCGGGAACGAGAGTGAGGCTGAGACTCTGGAGGCACTACATTAAGGTTATTAATAACCCTCTCAGCCTTTATTGAAAAGATGCTCTCCCTGTCTGAATTTGCCACTATGGCAACCCATTTATTAAGGCCGTAAGAGCTGGAGTTGCTTCAGACCATATTTATTACCGTGATTTGCTGAGGGAGCATCTGACCTAGACTGGGGCAGTTGTGGAGAGATAGCGTGCCATGGCTCAGAGGCGAGGCAGGCCTTGGATCGCCCTGCAGGAAGTCACCTAGGAGGAGGCTGCAGTGTCCACCTTCCCTGTAGTGTCAGAACTTTAATTATGGAAGGGGACCTGGGGTGGATATCCTAGGAATCGCTCCTCTTTGCATATACATAAGACCATGAGGAGCAAGTCTTAGGGGCCCAGAGCTAGTGGGTAGCTGTGACGGTCCTAAGAATTAGGACTTTATGCTTTTCCTTTTTTAAGGCAGGGTTTACTTTTAAAATAATTCCCATCCCTCTTATATACTACAAACGCATTTAACATAATATAAACAGCAATAAGACCACAGAGCACCACCAGAATCTAATGACATCAACACTGTCCCTGGCCTCTCTGCTTCCTTTCTGCAGGACACTGTCAAAATGCACACTGGGTGGGTAAGTTGGAATTTGTGTTAGTGTGTGAGTTTCCACTGACTGTACAGCTTAAATACCAGGTCTTCCTTTTCTTGCTGATCAAAACTGTAGGTCTGAAACCAAGCTGTAGGCAGGCCTGGTTTTTCCTGAACTCTCATTCCTTGGCTTGCAGACAGTGTCTTCCTGGTATATCTTTGTGTGCATTTGTGTTCTGGTCTCCTCTGATAATGCCAGTGGTATTGGATCAGGGCTTTCCCTAGTGCCGCTGTTCATCTCTAAAATGACCCTCTTTTCAAATGCAGTCACACACTAAGGTTACTGCAGGCTGAGGGTTTCAACATATGAATTGATGGAAACATGAATCAGTCTACAATAGGACTGAAGAGTGTCCTCATATCTGAAGTACTCCGAGGCCAGCCTAGAGTGTCCACATTACTGTGTGGATCTTCTCTCCCTGCCCCACCCCCACCCCATTCTTTGCACTGTGTTGGGGGATGAGGTGGATTCAATGGTGAGATCAAATAAATTTATTGTAGGGCCTGGGGAGATGGCTCAGTAGATAAGGTGCTTGCCTTGGAAGCAGGAAGAACTGAGTAGCACCTCCACATCCATGTAAAAATGTACTGGGCATGGTGAGTACACCTGTAATCCCAATTGGAGACAGGCAGGTTCCCCAGGCTCCCTGGCCAGCCAGTCTAGCCTGCGTCGGGTAATTCCAGGCAATGAAGAGACCCTGTCTCAAAACTCTAGGTGGACACTGGATATGGTAGTGAATGCCTTTAATCTTAACACTAGGAAGACAGAAATAGGCACGTCTCTGAGTATGAGGCTGCTCTGGCCTACACAGTGAATTTTACCATTCAGGGGTCTACTGGCTACTCTTCCAGAGGATCCTGGTTCGATTTCCAGCACCCACATGGCAGCTCACTATTATCTGTAAGTCCAGGAGATCCCATGCTCTCTTCTGTCCTCATGCACTGATATTTATGCAGGTGAAATGCTCATAAACATTAAAGAAAATTAAAAAAAAAGAAAAAGAATTGCTTCTACCAGACTGACCTGTTCGCATGTCTGTGAGGTATTGTGGGAGGCCCTAGACCACTGTGGGTGGTGCCAGCCATGGGCAAGTGGTTCTGGGCAGTGTAAGAAGGCAAGCTGATAAAGCTTTGGCAAGCAAATCAAAAAAGAGAAACTCCTCGGTGGCCTCCGTTTCAGTTCCTACCTGGAGCTCTGGCCTTGTCTTCCTCAATGATGAGCTGTAGCCTGTTAGACAAATACTGTTGGTTTTGACAACAGAGAACCACATGAGAATAACACGCATGTACAAGTCAGGCAACATTTTGCAGGAACTGACTCTCGCCGCTCCCTCAGGGCTGAATTCATGTCATCGTCAACAGTCTTGTTGACAGGCACCCTTTACTTGCTGAGCTATCCCACCAGCCCCGGCTACTAAGTGTTAAAAGGTATAGGATAGAGAAGTCTAGAAAACATCAGCACAGCAGTGTCCTGTATTCCAAACAGTTAGAGAACTCTTTAGAGCAGAAGAGAGAAGTCGAGAAGTGGATGTAAAGTCTTGGATGGTTGATGGTATTTTAGGGTGGATTTCTACACTCTTTCATAACCCTGGCTCTTCAGTCCACACTAGCCATAGCTGCCTTGCTTTTGGCTGACTATGCTCTGCAGGTTCTTATAATCTCCTCTCTGACTCGATTATGCGGAAGAGTGTAGGCTGTCTTACAGATCTCTCCACATGGCCCCAGCCTACTCATCTTTCTTGTAGCATCTTCCCAACATACATGAACCTCTTCAAGTATCTTATCTTGCTTTGCTCTGGATGTCTGCCTTTTCCTGTTTCTCCCATCGCCTTTTCTCTGTGTGCAAATTCAGAGCATCCTTCAAGGTCTTAGCATCCCAGTCTCTATCTTCACCTGACGGCACTCAGATGCAGTGCTGGTGTTCTCTACGTAGAGATATCCTCTATGTTTTGTTTGTTTGTATGTTTGTTTGTTTTGTTTTCTTGGTACTTTTGGCTTCTGTAAAAATTTTTATGGTTGACTTACTTCTTGTCTTCCCCCATCAGTATGTTTATTTCAAAGACCAGAACTCAATCGATGTTGCTCTCTGATGTGAGCCCTATACCATAAACTGACACAAAGTAGGTGCCCATTTGTAGATACAATGGATGATGGGACATCACTGATAAGAGTTATACTAGATTCAAATATTATAATGATAGAAAAGTTTTATGTGTAGGGTGGATCATTACTGGGCAGTGTTTTACTATAGCAATAGAGAGGCAAACTAGGACTTTATGGATGGGCAGCATGAATGAACTCTCCAGCTGGCTACCTTGGGTGCTGATGAAGATTGCTCTGTGTCATGAACCACTGACATATTCAGGTGAGTTTATCTTCCACACAGATGGAGAGGCCCTTGATGTGGCTCATGTTCATCTGATTCTGTTTTATCTCAGGAGTCAGCACAGGGAAAGGTGCCACTGTAAATATTCTGATTGGACAAATGTTTTCACAAATGAGAAAGAGCAGCTCTCATTGCTTCTGTTTTGTGAGTGAGGCAGCCCTGAGACACACCAGCAGCAGAGCTGGGTACAGGAGCCAGGAGTCCCTCCCCAACCCATACCTGTCCCACAATTCACAGGCTCTTGGCCTCTCTGTCTCCTACTCTCTGGGTTCTTAGGACAGTAAGTATAAATGCATAATGCTCTCTCCAGTGTATCCTGCTTACTCTCTCTTATCAAAGTGGGGGGCGGGGGGCTGAAAAGGGCTTTCAGAAGAGCCATCTGTTACTTTTCAAACAGGCGTTATCTGCTTCCCATCACAGGGTTTTGCTGTCTCTGCCACGTGTCTGCTCTCTCTCCGCTGTCTGAAAGAGCAGAGCCCATGGTGCTTCTCACTCTCCTGTCTGTGTGGGGCTGCTAGAGGTAGGTTGCAGATGGAGTATTTATCTAAAAGTGAAGAGATCTGACTTATAAGCAAGCCCAATATTAAATGTATAAATAATGCATCCCGTGGCGTTATTTATAATGGAATAACATCCCTGTAATGTAATAAAAGTATGCAGGTTCCCAGAGCTCTACTTAACTCCTTCATGCCTCAAAAGATACAGTGGGTCCCCCAGCTTTCTCTGTCACCCAGGGATTTCAGATGGGCTCCACATTCAAGGCCTCTCTGGGTCCCAGATTCTGCAGAGCTACAGCCCCACAGGATGGACTTGACCCCAGTGTTGGAGCGGTGATGTTTAAACTAGCGTGAGCCAAGATGGAGCGTTCCTATCTGCAACCTGGAACCTTGAAGCGTGGGAAGGGGACTTTCATGTGTTTCCAGGTTCCCTGGTAGATACTGAAGCCTTAAACAGGGGGTGGGGGTGGGGTGGCTTTTGAGTCTGACTTATGGTGGGATAGACTCAAGAATTCCCAGATCTTTGTTCTTGAACTCACATATAAGTCAGTCTCATTAGGTCTAAGCAGCAGCTTTATGGCCCTGTGTCTACTTTCTCACTGTTACCGCTCACCTGTCCACATGCCTGCCTCTTTTACTCTTCCACTGTATGATTCGACCCACACAACCATTGGCAGACATTCTGTCTTGCTAGCTGGACCCTGTCTGGCGGCCTGATTGTTGCATGTTCCTTGTTAATCAGAGGCATCCAATCAGAGCAGACTCTGAGAGAGTAGTAGTATCTGCTTGGATGCTTGCAAACTTGTGCCCAGTGCTCTTTCAAATCCCTGATTCTCAGCCTTTCCTGAGAGGTTATCCCGCACATTCATTCACTCCATGTTTTTTGTTATCTTGGTAAGAGCTAATAACACAAAGTTCCTGGTATTATAGAATATGACTGAAATGGGAAACAGCAAGTATCGAGGAAAGCATTAGGGCAGCGAGTCATGGGTGAGAGCTGATGAATGTTTAGAAACTGGCAAGAACCAGAAGGGAATGGGCTTGAAGATTCTGAGAGAGAAAAGAGTGTTGTTTGAAATGATAGTCATACGGGATGGATCTGTAGGGTTGAAAAGAATTAGCCTAATATTGGAGATAGTAGTCTATCCTGCATGGCAGGAAAGAGTGAAAGACAGGGTGAGAGACACAGAGGAAGGTGGACAGCCAGAGTGGGGAGCAGAATCCACAAAAGTATCCACCCCTCTCACAGCTTCGGTTTTCTCTGTGACCCAGTGTAGAAAATTACCCAGTGAAGAGGGAGAGGGAGAGGGAGAGGGAGAGGGAGAGGGAGAGGGAGAGGGAGAGGGAGAGGGAGAGGGAGAGGGAGAGGGAGAGGGAGAGGGAGAGGGAGAGGGAGAGGGAGAGGGAGAGGGAGAGGGAGAGGGAGAGGGAGAGGGAGAGGGAGAGGGAGAGGGAGAGGGAGAGGGAGAGGGAGAGGGAGAGGGAGAGGGAGAGGGAGAGGGAGAGGGAGAGGGAGAGGGAGAGGGAGAGGGAGAGGGAGAGGGAGAGGGAGGAGAGGGAGAGGGATGGGCTTTTGAAACCTCAAACCCCATCCCTAGTGGCAATCTTCCTCCAACAAGGCCACACTTACTTCAAGGCCACACTTCATAATCCTCCAAAGCCTTTCAGTGAATTCCACTCTCTGATGATTGAGCAATCAAATATAAGAGCTAATGGGGGGAGGGCATTCTTATTCAAACCACCACAGATAAGGAGTTGGACTCAAAGCTATGTATAATATAAATGCATTATAGCTTGCTTTTTGATTTTTTTATAGAGACTCACATCTAATATTTGCCCCAAGAGTTGGAGATTTTAGACATGGGCTTTTAAGCAATGAAGGAGCTGATAAGACTTTGGAGTCCTGTGAGCTAAATGTATTTTCCACTATGTGCTGGATATGAGCTTTTGGGAGACAGAGGTGGAAAGTCCTAGCTTGGACAATCAATGTTGAAGTCTTGAACTTCCTGGCTGGTGGTGCTATTAGGAGATGCTACGAACAGAGGAAGTGGGTCACTAGAGGCATGCTTTGGAAGGTATCACTCATACCCTGCCTCTTCTCCCTCTAACTTCCCAGCAGCCATGAGGTGAGTAGCTTTGCTCCTCCATGCAGTCTCTGCCATGACATCTCATTCATCCTATGGTGGGAGATGCCAATCAGCCGTGAACTGAAACCTCTGATACTGTGAGCCTGGACAAGCCTTCCTTTTTTCTTTTCTATCCTCCTTTACATAGATATTTTACACACTGATGGAATGTGACTGACATAGTGAGCTAACACCCAACAAAGGGACGATGATGCTGAGTAACTTATCCAGAGGTACCAAGGAGAGTGGGATTTCAACCTGGGTAATCTAAATTCAAATGAAGTTTCTAGACTTTCCCACAAAGCTTTTTACCATCAGTTATTCTACCACAATCTGAGTCCTACCCTTAGGCCAGTGGAGAGGTTTGTGTTGTTAAATCTAATGGGAACATCTAGGAATTAATTTCACGGATGGAGTGCCAGACAGCACTGGCCTCCTTAGCCACTTTTGGAACCTTTCTTCAGGGGAAGGTTTTGTTGAGAGCCCATTGTCTTGTTTTGCTCTGGCATCTCTGGTCACTTCTTGACCACATTCATGAGGTGTTCTCTGATTTAAGAAGATGTCACATCATCTTGGGATGTTTCAGGGTTCTATTTTTTTTTTGCCATTTTTCTCCTGTATACACCGTCCCTGTCTTTACTTACCCTTCACTTAAAGTCTTGCATCTGATTTCTATACCATAGCTTCGTTTGTTTGGTGTCTCAGTACAAACCTTTCTAGAACTCAATCACTACTTGCCCCCAATGTAGCTCTCCTCTTGGCTTTTTTACAGAAGCCATCAAATGCCCACTCAGGAGCCCTTGCTGTAATCTGTATGGCATTTAGACTCTGTCACCATAATGTCTCATCAGTGGCCAAGTTCTCTTAATACTCACTGCCAAGCCACTCCTGTCCCTCCTGGTACCCTGACGTCCCTGTTCATGTCATTTTCTCCCAGCACCAGTACCTGCTCACCTCCTGATTCTAGTCACATGATTCCCTGTGAAGGTTTTTTCTTTAAAACATTGGTTATGTATATTTAAAATATAAAGAAAATTATAAGAATGGTAGCCCCTGTACTCATTTTCCTACTTCCTGGATTTAACAAACCATATTTGGATTAACTAGTTATAAGATAAAATGCTACTGAGAGTTAGAGACAAGGACAATCCATCCTCCCCATTTTTCTGCCCTAGAGGTAATTATCAAGTGATAACTGGTGCATAGCCTTTCTTTCCATGTTTAAAAATTTTATATATAGATTTGAATTTATGAATGGATTATTGTTTTGAATTTTTAAAATTTCCATAGATATTATTGTACTGTGCTCATAATTCTGAAAAATTTTAATGGGTATGACATCCATGAGATTTACTCATGGCAATACCAAGCTCATCATCTACCCATTCAAACTGCTGGGATGAGCTGCAGCCACACCCAAAGCTCTCTCTACCCATTTCCACAGCCTTGCTTCTGTCTAGATTTTCCCACTTAAAAAAAATAAACACTGGGGTGTCCATCCATATCCACAGGTATTCGTGAGATATATGCTCCCCTTCAAGAATCAGGCCTAAAATGACAGCACTAGTATTGTGGAGGCTGACATTTGACTTACTCTGTTCAAAAATCTTAGAGGAGGTAGGCAGGTTAGGAGCAAAGTACTTCTTGCAGGTATAGGAACCAAGCTAAAAGTGTGTACAACCCAGGAGGTCTGGTCTCTCACATAGAGGCTTTACCCATCTTAACATCACATTCCAGAAGCTGCTTTTAATAAGAGCATTGAAAGTGACACTTTTCCTGGGGAGACATGACACATGCGTCTATGTATTCCAGATAAGGAACTTGTGACAAACCAAAGCAATGACTCTACTGACTTACACCTTGGTGAACCAATGAGTTTTCATTGGGATTACGTAGAGGAGCAGGCACGACTCAAAGCAAGCACATCTCTGAAAAGCCTACCTCAAGTAATGACTGACTCACAGATGCCTAACCCTGGAGCTCTCTGCCCAACTTGCAGGCAGCTCGACAGGCCTGAGAATCTCCTCTGGGCAACTCAGCTGGCTAGACTTCTCTCTCAGCTGCTCTTTACTGCTTCTATAACCTGTTTTCCTAGACTTGTGACTTTTTTTTTACATTCTATGTCTTGGGAGCACCTTTCCTCCCGGAGGGAATGTTTCAATTCTGTCATAATTTCTATACAACTTAAATGCACAGCCATCTTCCAAAAGACCCATCCCTCTTCCTATAGTCTTGATGGTAGGATTTTAACACTGAGTCTGGGCAACATACATATTCTGGTCATAATAGCATCTTTACATATAGATGCCCATAATGTTCTCTTGCAATACTGAGTTGTATACATTTATATCTTTACCAAGAGTGTAATAAAATTTCCAATCTCTTATATCATGATCTCAGTACATAGACACTTGAAACTATGAACAATGAGAAGCAGTATGTTATTGTTTAAGTGTGTATTTCTCTAACCGATAGTGTTTTTGAGGGTTTCTGTTAATGATGTTTTATTTAGATTGTTAGTTTCAATCTCTTGTGCATTTTATATCATCTGTTATATTTGCTTATGTTTTAAAATTAGTTTTTAACTGTTTTTATGCATCATGGGAACCAATTCTTTCTTGTCTATGGTCTTCCCCTTCACTTATGGGATCACCTCTTCACCCAGAGTTGATTCTACTATATTATGTCCATCTTTGCCATTTGTGTGTGTGTGTGCGCGCGTGCACGCGCACACACACACACACACACACACACACACACACACACACTTTATTTAAACATCTTACTCTTTGGTTTTGATTTTGTCGGTTTTTTGAGATGTCGTCTCTTATGTAGTCCAGGCTGGCCTTGAACTTACTGTATTGTCAAAGAATGATCTTGAACTCCTGGTCCTCCTGTGCCTACTTCCAAGGTGCTGAGATTTCAGGTGTGTACAGCCATGCAGAGGCTATAGTCTATTCTCTGGGTATTATAGAGTTGTTTTATTACTTTTTTTTTTCAGAAAATTTTTATATTACTCTTTTACTTTTAAAATTCACTTAGGTTCTTTATATGAAACCCATGTGTGTAAGTGGTATGGAGGTGAGATTTAATTTTCCTTCAGTTTTCATGTAGATAGCCAGTTGTACAACACCATTTATTGACTAAATAATTTCTCCACAGACCCGTAATGGTAAGTCTTTCCTATACGACATTCTTTTACATAGTGATAAACTTTTGAGATGTGTATTCTCTTCCTTTGGTTTAACTGTTCATCCTCCTACCAGAACAGCATGCTGGTAAAGCTTTGGAATGATTCTCCTTTTAAACCCGAGGCATCATCGACATATTCATAAAGCTCTTCCTTTTGAAAGGTGCCCCTTACTTGACTGAGCTGCTGCCCACAGGCTCAGGTGCTGAATGCTTGGTCCCCAGCTGCTGGCACTGTTGTAGCAGATCATGGAAACATTAGGATCTGGGGCTTCTCTGGAGGAAGTAGGTCACTGATGTGGGTGTTTGGGGAGATATGTCCTTATGTCCTTGGTCATTTCCAGTCTCATAGTTTGTTTCCTGGCCCACCAACATGTAAACAGAGCTCTTCCACCATGATTCCCCTACCCCCTTCACCTATGGTGGATTAATCCATCTGGAATTAATAATTTCTCCGTTAAGCTGTGTCTGTCAGGTATACTTGTCACAATAGTACAAGAGTAATGGACACAATGCTATTTTACTTTTTGTATAGTTATAGAGTTGGGCAAATATCACCCTTTTCCTGCCCTCACAAAGAAATCCTAAACTCTGTAACTATCACGCTTACTTTCCCCTCTATCCCATGTCCCAGGAAAACCCCATCTTCTGACTTCCCGTGTTTGCCTATTCTGGAACATTCTCTTGCATGTAGTGCAGCATTTTCAAGGGTTATCTCTATGGCTTTGTACTATTTTGTTGTATGGATGCACTACAGTTGGTTTAGTAACATGTTAGTCGAGACTCTCAGGCTTTTCGACTTTGGGACTGGAATTAGTTACTTTTACCATTGTTAGAAAATACTTGACTGAAACCAACATAGAGGAGGCAAGGTGTATTTTAACTCACAGTTTCCAAGGGGTTTCAGTCTATGATGGTGGGGAGGCATGGAGGAGTTCACTGTAGCAGGAGATTATGGCAGACTCCTTTGGGGCATCTAACAAAGCCGTCCAGAACCAGAAGAAACTATAGGTTTGAAAAAGCTCCCTCTAGTGACACACTTCTGCCAACCAGGTGGTCACCACCTAAAGGCCTCAAAATAGTGCCCCAAGGTCAGGGCCAAGCATTTAAAATCATGAGCCTGGTGTATGTGTGTGTGTGTGTGTGTGTGTGTGTGTGTGTGTGTGTGTGTGTGTGTATGTGTGTGTGTGTGTGTGTACATTTCAGAATGAAGTCCAAACAGAGCTCTACTGAACAATATTGCTGAGATATTTTCCCTGCAGCTTTTTGCTGGAGCACATTTTAAATCCTTTGGCTGTGTACGTAAGTGTGGAATTGTTGAATCCTAGAATACCTCTTCTTAACTTAGAAGACACTTAGTTCTTCCAAATAGTACCCAATGGCTGGATGATTCTAGTGTTGGCACACTATTGTCAAACTAATGACTTTCCATGAAAAATATATTGTCTTCATGAAATCTATACTTTAGGTTTGCATAGCTTGCAGCCTATGAGGTAGACATGGGGAAATTCTCATGGAATCAATGGAAGATGCCATTTGGATAGAAAAGTTGTGGAGGGAGGTATGAAGAGTGAGAAGGGGGTGGGGCTTGGCTTATGAGCAGGACTTAGAATGTGTGCCAGCAAATGGTTTGGTATATCACGTGAGCTGAGCCTGGGTATCTCTGCTGACCCATCCTCAGAGAGAAACGACCTGGATGTTATGACAGCCACCACTCCACCTTGTTTTCTGAAGCAGGTGCTCTGGTGTCTTCCAGAGTTTCCACCTTCTAGCCTCTAGGTGGTGTGCCTAGTCCCAGCCTCTGCTGCTGGAGGAAGAAACTTCACAAAATGGACCTGGGAGTTAGTGAAGGGTGGAGGTCCCATGGGGGCTAAAGAGTAGTTCTTAGAACACAGGAAGGGGAGCTTAAGTCTGTGTTATGATAATTAAAAATGGATTCCAAGAAGGCAGAGCAGATCTTGCCATTTCAGAGACATGATGGGGGATTAAGAGGCAAAAGAAGGTCATGCAGTACATTCTCTTTCTGCTCGCTCACATTTTCTGTTTCTTCTGTGTGAGACTCTATCCTAGGGCTGAACACATATAGAAGCCAACACAGCTAAACTTCTTCCTAGAGTCTAGTTAAAGGGAGATAAGGAGCAAGCCAGCAGAAATGCTCAACTACAGCAGATAGAGGTGTGAGGATGGCTTATTAATGAGTGTGGATCCCTGCAGCAAAGCTAGACAGATGAACACTGCCCCATACAACCCAGACAGAGCAGAGATAAGGTCATCAGGGACCAAGGAAAATTGTGTCTGGACCCAGGGCCCTTAACCAGGTAAAAATAGATTTGGGAAGCCACCCAGGAGTCACTACTTGCTGCTGTTAAGTGTCCAGGAGTCAGGCCATGGTGGAATAAGCTTCAGGGTTTGAGTTTCTGTTAGCAGTGATGTCAAAGCAGAAAGAGGCTGTGAATGGTTAGAGTCACCCACAGCATCTTGTGGATGGATAGGAATTGGGGGCGGGGTCATAATTTCTGTAGCCAATGGAAAAGAAATGTGTGCAACCTTCTGGTGCAGGAACTGTCACAGAAGAGGGTAGGCAGAGCTAGCACAGTGCTCACAGAGGTAAGACAAAGGAGGTGAGCTTGATGGAATATGGAGACTGGATGTGAAGGTGGAGGTGCACCAAGCAATCCATATTGATGCTTGGCCGCTGGTCTGGGTGACCACTTACATAGCCTGAGATAGCTTTCTGAAGCCCCATGGGAGTTTCTTCTTGACCCCTAAGCCATTTCTTATTACTTTCAAGTGTGTAGAGTAACAGAACGAACTAACAAAGTGTTGCAGTTTTGCTTTAACGAGCAGAAAGGAGTCATTTGTAATTAGCATATACATTATTTGTATATAATGAGAGCTTCCAAAATCCTTGCAGGGGGGAGGGGGTTTGTTTGTCTGCCTAAGCATTTAAGTCACCCTTGCCTCCCAACCATCTTGTTTATGCATATTTATTTGTATTGTCTATTCCTAAAAGTCTACACAAGCACATATGTACAGGTGTGCACACCCACACAGCCACAGTCATCTGTACATTGTAGATAGAGTGACACACATTGGAGCATGTAGCTACCCTCATCCCCTGATCTACAAATAACATCTTATGCTAGCATACATCAGCGCAGGGGTCCTACTCAAGTTATATATATATATATATATATATATATATATATATATATATATATATGTGCATGTGTGTACATATACCTATTCTGTTGTGGACATATGCTGAGTTAGTTACTTTTCTCAGTGCTGTGACCAAACACCTGACAAGAAGCAATTTAAGGAGAGAGGGGGTCACAACTCAAGGGATCCATCCATCACTGCAGGGAAATCAAGGCAGTGGAACTCAGGGCAGCTGGTCACATTGCATCTGTAGATATGTAGTGAGGAGGAGGAGGAGGAGGAGGAGGAGGAGAGAGAGGGGGGGAGGGGGAGGGGAGGGGGAGGGAGAGGAAGAGGGAGAGAGAGAGAGAGAGAGAGAGAGAGAGAGAGAGAGGATGTTAGTTCTCATCTTGCCTTCTCTCTTCATATGAAGCAAAGGACCTCATCTCACAGGATGCTATTACCCACAGTTAAGGTGGGTCTTTCCAGCTCAAGTAACCTATTCTAGACCACTCATTGTAGACACGCCATAGACTAACCTAATATTGATAAGCCTCATAGGCATGCTTACTTGAAATTCCACAGGTGGAAAGTTCTATTGATGCACCTGCCGAAGCCCTTGCCCATGCATCCACTCAAATCTGTATGCATGCATGCCCATGAAAGTAATTACATACATGCTGGGAAGGGCTTAGGATTTGGTGATTCCATCTCTCTTCAAGTACCCATCGTAAGAAGACGTCATCATTTTGGCCTTGCTACTACTGTGCTACCTCCTGGTTGTGTTGCTGTCTAGGTAGGCTTGTGTGGTGGTTTGACTGAGAATGGTCCCCATGGGCTCGTATATTTGAATACTTGGTTCCCAATTGGTGGAACTATTTGGGAAGGATTAAGAGGTGTGGCTTTGATGGAAGAGAGCTGTCACTTGGGGTAAGCTTTGAGGTTTCAAAAACTTATGCCATTTCCAGTTACAGCTCTCTGCATCTCCTTCTGCTTTGTGCTTGTGGAGGTCAAGCTGTAGGTTCTCAGCTACTGCTCCAGTGTCACACTTGCCTGCCTGCTCCTATGTTCCTCAACACAATGGCCATGGACTGGAACCCTCTGCAACTATGATTTTTTAATTAAATCCTTTCTTTTATAAGGTACATTGGTCATGGTATCTTATCACAGTAATGGAAAAGTGACAAAGATAGCTGTGACTGTCGTGTGGAAAAACTACGGACACTACAGCTCCAGGTCTAATTGAATAACTAAGTGGTAGATTTTTACATCGGTTCTTCTTGGCAGTAAGCAACACAGTGTCCTCATTTGGGGTCACTATACAAAAGCTCTGCATGGTGACATAGAAGACTGAAGACAAACATGAGCTGAGGATTGTGTGCCAGAGATTTCCCCTTGGATTTTTTTTTAAAAGAAAAACAAAAATCTTTTATCATAAAGACCTTGCAAAAAAAAATCACACAATGAAATTAAGCCAGTCTATGTATCTCAATAAACTTGTATACAGTTAGGATATCCATTGAAAAGCTGTGGAGCCTCACACTGGTTTTTATGCTTTTATCATCAATTATATTTGTGTGCACTTACCTAACACATACACACATGCACAGAGACAGAGACAGAGACAGAGACAGAGAGAGAGAGAGAGAGAGAGAGAGAGAGAGAAACAAGCCCTTGAAAAATCCATGACAACATTAAAACTAAAAAATCAATTATCTTGATGTCCTTTTTCATGATTCAAGTGTCTATTACCTGCTCCCAGCTCTTTCTATTACACAGTAGTTACCATTTCTTCTTGGTAAATTTACATGTTCTCTTTTCTACACGTTAAACTGTACCAACACATACATTTGCTTTGTTTATATATGTATATATGCATATATGTAAACAAAACACACATATAATATACATATATATTTATATATTGTAGGCTAGGGTTTGCACATTAGAGAGAACATTTTTTTCTTTCCTTCTTCCTTCATTTCTTTCTTCCTGAGATTGTATGACCTTACATTTTGACATCAGAATCATTATCCTCTTGCAGAGACAGAAGCAGATGCTCAAAGAAATGAAAACAATTGCTTATGCCCATCCAGATATGAGTTTGCACCCTGATGAGTCTATTTATGATGTTATTTACTTATTTGTTTATTTGTTTGTTTGCTTATCTCATTGTCTATCTACCGATCATCTATCTATCTATCTATCTATCTATCTATCTATCTATCTATCTATCTATCTAACCTCCTCTTCTTTTTAGTTAATCATTCACTGTCCTCCTGTCTTTTCCAAGCACAGACTGGAAGCTCACATAAGAGGGCATCACTTCTGTGGATCTCTGAATTCCTAAAAGACATATTCTAAAGCTGGGAGTATTAGTCAGGGTTCTCTAGAGTCACAGAACTTATGCATACTCTCTATATAGTAAAGGGATTTGTTGATGACTTACAGTCTGCAGTCCATCTCCCAACAATGGTCAGCAGCAGCTGTGAATGGAAGTCCGAGGATCTAGCAGTGGCTCAGTCCCACAAGACAAGCAGGTGAAGGAGAGAAAGAGTGTAAATCTTCCTTTTTACAATGTCCTTATGTAGGTCTCCAGCAGAAGGTGTAGCCCAGATTAAAGGTGTGTGTCACCACGCCTTTAATCCCAGATGACCTTGAACTCAGAGGTCCCCTTGTCTTAATCTTCTGGAATTCATAGCCACTCTGCCTCAAGATCTCCATGCCAGGATCCAGGTCAGAAACTTGTATCTCTCAGCCTCCAGATGAGGATCACAGGTGAGCCTTCCAATTCTGGATTGTAGTTCATTCCAGATATAGTCAAGTTGACAACCAGGATAGCCGCTACACTGGATTGGTGGCACATGCCTTTACTTCCAGTGCTAAGGAACAGTTTCTTAGCACGGAAGAGATGGTGCATTTACCCAGGGATCTGAGATGGTATTTTTTTTTTCCTGAGGAAAACCAAGAGTCACCTTTTCTGTCCTTGGTGGTAGTTTTTGTTTTTGTTTGTTTGTTTGTTTGTTTTTTGACACGACTGATTAAGCAGATTGTGAAGTCCTCTTTCTCTGAGGATTTGAGTGGATGCTGCCTCTTTGGTTATCCCTGGATGCTGCACGCCTTCAAGGCACCCCGTATAAGGGGAAAGGACCAAGACCTTTTCATGTGCCAAAAGTGTCCAGTATTGGGTTAGCCTTGAAATCCTATGTGAAGGAAGTAAGGATTCTACTTGCAAAAGCAATGATGGGCACTGATGAGAATAAGCAGGTACTGTTGACTAGGTCCCATAGTGCTGGCCAGGGTCTGAATGCTTGCCTTGCAAGTCTATTTCTCCTGATTGTCCTATGAAGTTCTTGACCTATGCTGAGTACTCCTGCCCCCGATTTTACCGGTGGAAAGTGAAGTGTTGGTAAGCTCTAGTGCTATGAGTACTATTCACAGGCAGAACCCATTTCTCCGGACTCTTAGGACAGACCTAATGCCCTGTGCTCCCAGGATTGACACT
Organism: Mus caroli; assembly: GCF_978045245.1. Taxonomy (NCBI): domain Eukaryota; kingdom Metazoa; phylum Chordata; class Mammalia; order Rodentia; family Muridae; genus Mus; species Mus caroli. Next base: position 20,509,192 of record NW_028227257.1, on the reverse strand, counting down.
GCAGACACAGACATGGTGGCACTAGGGTGCTGGGCCATACAGTACACAGTCCAAGCTCCTGTGGCTCTAAAATGGTTGTGACCCTGGTGCTTGGGATTCTTGACTTTTAGCCTGGACATGGGAAGGGTCCCAAGCCTGCTTCATTGATAATAGTTTATCTCATATCATTTGGCAGCTTCCATGGTACAAATATTTTCATCATGGCCATTTTCAAGCTATTTACCAGCCAGCAGAGAAAGCAAGCGGAGAGGAGAGAAAGGGGTAGTCAGCAGCTGTGTATGTAACAAAGAACTTCCTGTTTCTAGCCAGTTGTTGGGCCCAAGACTCTAGCAATTAAGCTTTTGATCCTCCTGAATTCTATAGAGCCTGGACCGTGCAAACGAGAGGCTGTTTCCAGGTAGGTTCTCCATTACCTCAGCCTGGGTGGGAGAGTAGGTGTTTTTCCTTCTTGCTTTGCTATCCTCAGAGTCAGAACAAAGACTAGACCCCCCAAAAGCCAGGGCCTCTAATCTCTCAGTTAAAAAAACAAAAAACAAAAAACAAAAAACTTTGAGAGGAGAGGAAGGTCGCTGATCTGCCATAGAGAGCTGGCAAGCTGGGTGTCCGGAGGCCAGGGCCAGGGATTCCGTGAGTGAGGTGGAGAGCAGAGCCTAGCAGGCTGGGAGGAAACGTCTGGCGGAAAGTCTCCTGGACCCTCTATCCTGTCTCTGTCACTCCTACGTAGATTAATGCGACCCAGGATGCCCTTGGTTCTGACTGGCTATACTAGGGGCTACCCCAAAATAGACAGGACGCCTGGTGCCTCTTGTCACAGTCTTAGCTATTGTCTTTATGAGCTCAGTGAGTTCAGAGGTCACACCCTAACACTTCCCCTGTGGGCTAATCACCATCAAGATGGATGGACACTTGCGTGGGCAGCCTGGAGTTGTCTGGCACATCCCAAACTCTGGGCACTTCAGGACCTGCAAGTGTGTGTGTGTGTGTGTGTGTGTGTGTGTGTGTCTGTGTGTCTGTGTGTGTGTGTGTGTGTGTGTCGCATTGTAGAGGTTGTCAAAAGACAACCTTTCTTGGTTGAAGCTGGAATAGGGGCATCAGGCTGGTGCCATGGTGGGGATAGTGTATGTCCAGAGATAGCCACTAGGGGGCAGGCCACGACAGCAGGTGGGCCAGGTTAACTGCTGCCTCAGCTCAAAATGTCTGTGGGAGGACTTATAACCTAGTGGAGAGTGTTTTGGGGCATCTCCAGGATTGGTAAACTCTGGAGAGATCCAAGTTCCAGGGCTGAATAGGAGACGAGGACTGAGGAGGTGAGAGCCTAGTGTAGATATCTTTATCACCTTAAGGCTGTGGTGAAGGTAAACTGCACGGCCATGAGGACAGGATGGACACGAGTTTCCCCCGCTGAGGAAGGTGTGGGCTAGGTAGAATACCAGGGATAGGGAGGGCAGGCTGGGGAGCGCCAACAGCCCAGGATCATAAGCCAGAGGCAGGCATCCCGGCTTGAAGGTAGAGGAGCTCCTGGAGGGCCCTGCTTTATTTAAAAATCCCATAGGGCCTGCCTGGCCTGGTTTCTTTCCTGTTATCCCAGCAAGACTGAGCTTTCCCCAGTGTCTCAAATTAAAAAAAAAAAAAATCCTTACCCTTTCTGCTCTGAGCTCTGCAGTATTTGGCCTTGGTTGATCCTGGCAACTTGTGAGGCTTCTGAGCCTGCTGACTGTCCAGGATGGAATTTTCCACGGAGGTTTTGTAGAGCGATGCTGAGGGCCAAAGAAACTCGGGCTCTACACTGAGATGAGACTGGGAACTCACCCGTGACTGCAGGCCCCAGAGGGCCTTATAGTCTTCCATCCATCCATCCATCCATCCATCCATCCATCCATCCATCCATCCAGGTTTTTTCTCCTTTCCCCACCTATCCTCTTAACAAACCAGCCGTCCTTCTATCAAGCCATGCATGTGCCCTGATATCTATCCCACTATTCTCATGCATTCATCACTAATATAGTCTATTAAGATGTATTATGGAGGCTTGCTGTATGCCAAGGTCGCTTTTTGATGCTGAGAATACAGCAGTGAGCATGAGAAAAAGTCTCAGCCCCTACATCCAAATGACAGTGTCTCAGCATCAAGAAGTCACTTGATGACACAGGGAAGGGGGAAAGAACTGGCTGTGCCTGCATTTAAGTTCCTGGGGTGACAGATTCCCTTCATCCTTTGCCTTGATCCATCCACATCCTCATGGAGCCACCCCGCAACCCGCATGCAGATGTTTGCTCACAATGTCTGTGTCTTCCTGGATAGCAGCAGATCTTCACAATCACTGATGTACACACACCTCTACAATACGGACCTACAACTCTCTAAATTCCCGTGTGTACTCATGTCAATTCACACACAGGCACATGCCCTAATACATGAGTCCTGGAGGCACTTATGCACACTCGTAATCCATGTACAGGGCCAGGAATACACAGACACACTCACATGTTCACAGTCATTCAAGCACACTGATCTGTGTGCATAACTGCATATAAATATGTACACCTAGGTTAGGTGCAGGTAGGATTCCTATGTCTCCAGGATGTATGGACCCATATAGCCACACTCAGGTCATGTGTACACACTTCATGTACATGCCCTTGACACCACCACCACCTCCACCCCCACCAACCAAAGCCCTCACACCCTCTCAGAGCCCCACCCCATCCTGGAAAATTATCCATACCTCTGACAGGAGAATGGGTTACAAATGCGGCCATGGAGCTGTTTTGACACTTTTGATGAATAACATTCAATACTATTAATTAGAACAATTGCTTTTCATTTAACTAAATCACGGGAATTGCTAAACTAAATTGAAACGGAATGTAATTTTGCCTCGCACTGCTTTAATATGGGCCTCTAAATGTCTTCTCCCTGAAGGATTAGTAACTTAATCACCCACCAGTGATAACTGCTTCCCAGGCTCAGCTGGGAGGTTTCCTGCTCAGGAAAAGACTGGCTGAGAACAGGCTAGGGGCCCCGAGGCAGCTCCTCCTGCCCCTGGCTTCCTCTCTCTGAATTATTCATCATCAGGATGTCACTTTCTCCCTCCTCTTGGTCCGGCCAGACCCTCAGAGACAATTTCCATCTTCAGTCGTCCTGGCCCTGGATGTGTAATTCGTCCTGTGTCTGATGTCCTGAGATCCTGACTGTGGGCTCACATTCCATCTCTGCCCTCTCCAAGCCTAGTCAAGCCTCTCTATCCTTAGTACAGATCCTGGCATCCTGGGATCACTTAGCTCCTGGAGGAAGTACAGAGCCTGGTTTAGGATGCAGTGGCTCATTGACAGGGGCCAGAAAAATCTCCCTGAACTGCCTGGGAGAGTGGGGATTGGCTTAGCCTGGTGTGCTGTCCTAGGGTGACCAACTGTTTCAGATTGCACGGGAGGGCTTTCCAAGACAGTCTCTAGCAAATCAAAACTGGCTATGGGACTATCTGCTTCCAGCTAGGAACAATCCTTCATGTTTATCTGGCACTGACTGTATGCTAGCTACTGGGCATACATTATTTCATTTATATTTTGAAACAATTGCATAAGTCTATATCATGCTCACATACATAGTCATCCTATAATAGAGAAAGCCAAGGCTTAATTTTTAAAAGCCTAACCTAGGCATGGCAACAGTAGTGATAATACAGGTCGCAGCAGCTGGACACCTCTAAGGGTTTGCTTGTGATGAGACTAGCTTCTCCACCATGGCCATGGAGATATGGGACAGTTGTGTCATTTGAACTGTATGCTTGGCTGAGGCTCACACAGGTGAAGCACAGTGCCAGCGAGTACACGCTGTCATTATGGACTCAAGAGGATCTCTCGCCAGCATCGATTGCATTGACCTGCCTATCAGGCCTCCTGTGTTCTGTCCTCTGGATGCCTGGGAGTCCCAGGAGGGAGGCTTCCACAGGGCATGGCTAACTGCAGATTGGAACTGTGAGCTGAAGGTAGCATCATTGTGTATGATTCTCACCCATGGGTGTCCAAACTATGCATGGCTATCCTATAAATAAAGGTTCTGAATTAGCTGTGTCTACCCCCTTCTAGTGACATTGTTCTGTACGTGGCTGACGGCCTGTAAGTTCTCTGCCATATTCCTCCCCCATCTTGGGACTCTAGCGGTCACTAGGCTTATAGCAACCACCTCTCCATAGGTCTCTGCATCTCTTTCTCCCTCCCTGCTTCTTCTGCTGCATTAAGATTATTGGGCAAAACGTTTAACTTCAGGTCTGAGCTGACATTCCAACTTGAAAAGGGGTCAGACTTGTGCTAGGTATTGTATTAGTTCTCATTTAACTAAATGGTACCCCAACTGAATGGAATGACTATACCCAGCTTATAGTTCAGGGAAGTGAGGTGCTGGAGATGAAGGAGCCATCCAACTTCGTGTACCTAGCAAACAGCACCATGAAGATCAGGAATCAGTGTGTGCTGTGCAGGCTTGTCTCCCTTGTCCCTTTGTTCTGCCTATGTGATTGAGTTTCCCACAGACTCAGTAGGTCTGACTCTAACGGAGCCAGTTGTTCATGGGAATCTAAAGTCAACCAACTCTCTGCTGTTCACTGCTTCCATTCAGTGAAATCAATAGTCATTGATTGGACTTGGAGCCTGGGCAGGGCCTGGGGGCTGCCCTTGAGGCCGATTCAACCTCTCACCAACCTGGGTGGAGTAGCTAAGACAGTGTCTCCCTGTGAGAGGACCCTGGGTCAGCAGCCAGAATGTCACCTGGGAATCTGTTAGAAATGGAAACTCCCAGGCCCCATCCAGTCCTTTCCCCAATCAGACATTCTATGGGTGGGACCTGAGAGTCTGCCATCACAGGCTCTCCAGATCACACAGAGGCAGCTAAAGTGTGAGAAAGGAGGGACAACAGAAAGGAGCAGATGAGGCTGTGGAAGCACAGGAGAGGGAAGAAAATGTGAGCTAATGCTTTGGAAGAGGGAGCTGGGTCCAGGCGGGTTCAAATGACACCATTGATCCACAAGTCAAAGGTTCTCCTGGTCCTGATGGATGGAATGCTACCCCTGAAGGAGCAGGGGGCTCCCTTTCATCTTTCTTTGCCTCTCCTCTATTTAAGGACCCAAGCCAGCCTGCATCTTGTGGGCCTGAGGATATTTGAGAGGGTCAGGAGAGATGAGACCTGTCCTCACTCTATAGCTGGCTGCTGGGACAGTGTGTCCCCCACTACTGGACTCTCGCCAGGCCTCAGGCCTCTGCAGTCTTTTAAATGAATCAGACTGCGAAGGCCAAAGCCCCTGGGAGGGAACAGGGCAGGCAGAGAGGAGTTATGAAGACAGCTTACCATGGACTGGAGGAGACAGCCTTGGGGGGAAATAATCAAACAGACTCTGATGGCTTTCTGCGCAAGCCACTCTTGAGTTGAGGACTCCTGCCAAGGAGAGCAGCTGGGTGTGTTTGCAAAATGATTCTAGGTGCTGGGCTGTGAGACAGGAGAAGGTCCTTATCCCAGGCTTGCTCAATAAGTACACCATAGCCAGCCCTTTTACTGTCTCCCTGATCTCCCAGCACCTGGAGATAGATACTCTTCGCCCAAAGACAGCTGGCCTCTTCGAATTTTCCTGACACAGGCTACATGGACATATTTTAGTGCCTCTGTATTCCATCTCACCAAACTGATCTTTTCCCAGCTGAGAACCCATACTTTCTCCTACACATCCTGTCCTAGGCCCTGATGTCACCTGAGGGTCTGATACCTCTCGTGTCACCTGAGAAGCCTCCCTAGGTTTTGTCTTTGCCTGGTGACCTGTGGCCTTTGCTGCTCTTGGGGTTTTTCTGTCCTTTTCAGAGTTGATTTCTCTTAGAAGGTGACTCTTGTAAGCATGTGGGAAAGAGTGCTTGGGTCTCCTCTGCTCTTCTACTGTTGCCAGATTAGATGCTCTCTGTCTCTATACCAATTTCTCCACTCTGGTATCTGTTGCCATCAGTTCTGTACAACTCAGGGTACGAGAGAGCCTGTCCAAATCCAGCCTCATAGGCTCCTAGAACCACTTTACTGTGAGCCATGTTCTTATAGCTGTGACTGGTTACCTTGGGGCTACCACCTATCCTGTGCTACACCCCCAATTCCCTATCATAGGCAAGCAAGTTCACCCAGCATTTATCCAGATACATACCCGAGTCATTAAAACTCAGAAGTTATCCTGAAAAGCAGGTTCCTGGGGGTAAAGTGAAGAGTGGCTGGGCACCTACCTCTGTCCAAGGCCCCTGGGGAGCCACACCGGTTCCTGTTGTCTTAAGGCAGTGGAAGCACCCACTTGCTTTTCTACCTGTGGTAGTAATTGGATAAACCCCCTGGGTCTGAGTCCTTTTTGATGAGCTCAGAGAGCCCAGAAATTCAGAGTACTGATGTTAAAAATTTGAAGAAGTGGACCTTAGAAGAGGAGGCATTTTTCAGGGAGGCTGTGGATAGGGGCAGTTCATTGTCTGGATGTGTGACTCTGAGAAGATTCTGAGAGTCTGGCTTTTAGTTTCACAGTTTTAAGTGAGTCCATGCCACACGACCTTAACCCTTCCCAGGAATTTTCTCATTGGAGGTCATAACTATGTTCTGGCGTCCCAAACTATGTTATTCCACGTGTCATCTTCCCTGTGTCTTATAACCTCTGATGCCTGACACGTGACAGTCTTAAGGCTTTTCCCCTCCTGCATCCTCCACCTTGCGGAATGCCGCAGCCGCAGGGATGCCCATCTCAGCACATTGATCTCTCTGACATGCCTTCTTGTCTCAGCTGCCCCCTTTCCCTGCACTTAGCTCTTGAATTTTAACCCTCATTTCTGTGAGTGGCATTTCTGAGCCAAGAGCACGAAGACAGCACCTTTTGGCACGGTCAGCTGCCGGGGAGCCGATATGGTCAAATGCAGTCCCTCGAAACATGTCTTAACTGAACTCCGCCTTCCTTTCCCAACAGCTCTCGCTTCCCCCCTCACTCTGCTCAAAGCAGTTTCACTCAGACTTGGCAATTATGATGTTAATCGACTATCTCTATTTTCTTCTCTTCCAAAAAATCTGATTAACAAGTTCCTGAATTTCCACACCATTTTTTTCTTATCAAATGTTTTTTAATTTCACAGACAATATGAAACATACTCTGTAGGCCATATATATATATATATATATATATATATATATCTTTTTTTAATCTTCTTTTGTTAACCTCTTGTTTGCCGGGACCCTCGCTGTCATAAGGACCTGTTCCTGTTCCTGCCAAGTCTTCTTTGTGTTCACCTAGATGTGCTTCCTGCCAGGCTCATCTTTCTGTTATCCAGCAGCATCATGTCACCGTGATGTCTGATACTATTCTAGGACAGGGGCTGGAGAGATGCTCAGTGCCTAAGAACCCATTCCTCTTACTTACTTCCCAGTAGCTAACATGGGCAGTCCACAACAGCCCAACTCCTGTTCCTGTTCCTGGATCCAATCCCTCTGCAGATACCTTCACATACATGGAACACATAAACTCATGCAGGCACACAACATAGACATAAAATTTAAAAAATTCCTAAAAATTAATCTACTATAGATGCCTATTTCTCTTACTTCCAATTGGAAGGTGTCTGCTAAGTGTAAGATTTGAACTACACTGTGAATCAGGCCTGGGTAAGTGCTGACTCTGGCATCCCATGGAGAGTAAACCACCCTCCATATACAAAATTTCTCTGATTTACTCAAGTGTACGTACACTCCCTTTTAGTAGGCTATTACTTTCTTATTTGGCTACTTTGGTACATGGCTTTTAAATTTTCTTTTTACAAATTAATTTCTAAAGAAGAACTAACTTGGGAATCTAAAAATGCAATGAAACCATTAGAAAATTAGACTACACCAACATATATGGTCCCAGGGACCAAAGCTATAATCAGACGTCAAGTAGCTCGGTGAGTTCACCGATGCCTTCATAGGAAGAAGATTGCTACTGGCCGTCGGAGGCCATCGGAGGCCATCGGAGGCCATCAGAGGCTGCCATCTCTCTCCTACATTGTAGCAGTAATGTGAGCATATGGTACCCAACTCTGCTTTATTTTTATTTTTCCGTGAAGTTCATGGTGATTGTGCAGCTCCAGTTGCCAGTAGATACGATCAGAAGTGCTTGATGTCATGTCCCACCCCTCCTCTGCCCCTTGCTTTACCCTTTAGCCCTGTGTGATTGTCTTTGTCTTCGTTCTCCTTGACTTATCCTGACAGGAAGTAGCATTCTTTGGAAGCTATCTGCTAGAGATGAAAAGTTCCTGACACTGGCCTCCCCACCCCCTACCCCCGGGACACTTAAGTGAGAGTACATCTAGGTCTGACTTTTAATGTACTAAAATCTGGGGAGGGGGGGGAGGTGTTTGTTATCACTACTTAATACATCCTACCAAATATGTAACTTCTCTCTCTGGCAGGTGGAATTTCTGAAATGTGTCTTTGAAAGGTTGTACTTTCACATCTGAGACAGACTAGAGGTAACCCAATCTGCCTGAGCCCACTGGAGTGGGAGTTTAGCATGGTAATTGATTGATATTACTGAGTCTTTTTTTCTAACTATGTCTCTTAATCTTTATTTTCCTTTAAAGAGGCTAAAGTATGTGGGGGGTGAAGAAGCTGGGTAATTTGGCTCACCCTGGTGTACCAGTGCTTTGAGCAAAGGCCCATCAGCTGAGGAGTCATCTGGGATATCCTGAGGTTGGCACTCTGGACACTGTATATAACTTGAAGAAGTTCCACAGCACTCACTGCTGCTTGCTGCTGAAACACAACTCTGGTTCTTGTAGGCACTGCCTAGCCACATCTGCTTTGAAAAATTAATTAATTAATTATATGTATTTGGGTGTTTTGTCCACCTGTACATTTGTGCCCCGTGTCTGTTCCTGGTATCTGTGGAGGACAGAGGAGTGTGTTATATCCCCCTGGGACTTGAGTTACAGATGGTGATGAGCTACCATGTGGATGCTGGGAATCAAACTCGGCTCCTCTGGAAGAGCAACCGATGCTCTTAACCTTTAAGTCATTGCTGCAAGTCCTCCTGTCCCATACCACAATGGTTTTTAAATAGATTGCCCTGGATAGTGGCTTTGTCCATTCGAAGCCTTAGTAAACTCTAGATGACTCTATAGCCATTTCCACCCAAGCTGGGTAGCATAAGGTGGGTAGGCACTTCTCTTGGTGGCCCAGTAAAGAAGCCTGTGACTGGTATAAGCATAGTCCCCCATTTGCATGCGGGACTGCTATGATGGGTGCAGACAGCCTTGCTACACCCCTTATCTGGCTGCATAAGCAGACTGTTCCAACTCAGTGTGAGCCAGCTAGGAGACACCCTCTTGTGTTGCCCTGGCATTGCAATATTAGATTCAATAGAAGGCTTCTTTTGAGCGGTCTTTTCTTGCCTACTTTAGATTTTTAGTTAGCAGAGTGTGTCAAACGCGTAACGTGAAGTGGGTGTGGGGGAGGCAGCAGTTGAGCAGTGGGTGTGGAGAAAGGAAGACACCAGCAGTACTAGGGCAGACAGAGAGTTCCATAGAGCAGCTGGGGCAGAAACGACACAGAGCAGTAGAGAAGAGCTGAGTCGGAGAAACTGTGGGCCTGATCATTTGAGGTGTCCAGACAGCTGCTGAAGATATCTGCTACCTTGAACCTGGGTTCTGTAATACTACCTGCTGTCAATAGCTGGGGCTTCTGACATGATCAGCCTTAGTGCTGTGACACTTGTTGCTGTGGGGCTGAGGGTCCATGAACTAGAGACCAATTAAGGAACAGAATAGTAGAAGGCACCCTGTTGTTGCTTGCTGCCATCTTCTGGCCCTCCACTTCTCCCAAAAGCTGAGAATCACAATAGTTGCCAAGTGCTGGGAGCCCAGCCCAATGAGTTGTTAACCCACATTCCTAGAGTATAAGTTGTTGGCTTTGAAAGCCTGGAGCAATAAGTTCCGAGCTCTCAGGGCTTAGGGCTGTAAGGGTTTCAGTCCACCAAGTTTGGCTCCAGCAGTCTAGCCTATAGACTATGGACATCCAAGGGCCTGGGATTGCCAATAGTGGAATTTCTCATCTGGTCTTCTATACAGATGGACAGAAGTCCAGCCAGCTGACCAGCAATATATCCAAATATGTGCAAGCATGAGTTGTCACTCTCATGATTACAATGGAGAGATTAACCAGGTAGACTAAGTGTTGTCACAAGAGCCCTCAAGGGCAAAGAGCTTGCCCAGCAACTGGCAGAGGGGAAGCAAGAGACTCAAAGCAGGAGATGGGCTCCACATGTGGTGTGTGGTTGGTTTGAAGAGGAAGGGGCCACGCAGGCAGGCCTGTGAAATCTTCCAGTGGTTGGGCGAACTTCCTGGCTAATGGTCTGCAGTAACATTAGGAGTCCAGGCCTAAAGCTGGAACAAAGCTGGATTCTGCCAACAACCTCAATAAGTGTAGAAGAGAATTCCTTCTCCAGCCTTTAGATGAGAGCTCAGCCCGGCTGATGCTCTAATCTCTGCCTGCCCCATCTGGAGTTTTGACCTATACAGACAACAAATGGCCACTGATGTAAGTCATTGGGCCATGGTGCTTTGCTATGAAACAGAAGGAAACAGGTAGAGCCAATCTTAAAGAGGCCTGAGGTTAAATCTAAGAGCCAGGGTTGGAGCTGAAGGAGACCATCATCTCTGTGTTCCCTGCAGCCTCAGCATGGGGCCAGGTTTAGGCCTTTGTTGTTGTTGTTGAATGGACAAATGATTTGGTGTGAGAACCACTAGGGCTGTTTGCCATTAACCTTGGAGAGTAGATCAGAGATTTTAAGCTTTTCTTACAAATGGCAAGATAACCGATGTTTAGGCTTGGCCAGTCTTTTTCAATTCTGTTGTGTTTGAATTTTTCCAACTCTGCCGGTGTGGCACAAAAGCGGTGTTAGAGGCACCCTAAGGAAACGGGAGGCTGAGCCGGGCATGATGGCACATGCCTTTAATCCTAGCACTTGGGAGGTAGAGGCAGGTGGATTTCTGAGTTCGAGGCCAGCCTGGTCTACAGAGTGAGTTCCAGGACAGCTAGGGCTACAACAGAGAAACCCTGTCTTAAAAAACCAAAAAAAAAAAAAAAAAAAAAAAAGAAAAAAAATGTGAGGCTGGATCCCAATAAAAAGTATTTTAAAAACAAGTAATGGTTAGATTTAGCATAGATCATTGGAGGTGTGTGTGCCTGCGTGTGTGTGCGTGTGTGCGTGTGATATTGGTGTACATGTATATTTGTGGATGTTTGTATCCATGAATGTGTCTATGGAGGTCAGAGATCGAGATTCCATTTCTCCCTCAGTCTCTTTACATCTTAGTTTTTGAGAGAGGAGTTCTCACTGACTGTGGAGCCTGTTAATTAGACTGGCTGCCTAGCTAGACTCTGGGGTCCTCCTATCTCTCCCTCCCAGTGCTAGGGCTCCAGGGCTGACCCTCATGCTCAGGCTTGAGGGTTGTGCAGTAAGCACACTACCCACGGATCCATCTCGCAGTCTCTATTGAAAATATGTGGTATGATACTTCCATCCCAAGATGTGGAATCTTGAGTATATAACCACATGGTTTAAAAAAAAATTATTTTGTGGCTTGAAATAGTTTTTACTCTAAGAAGCACTTGGTTGGTCAGGCTCGAGAGCCAATGTAAGTCATTCCAGACCATGTGGAGCTTCTTGGTTTGAGGGAGACGGAACCCATAAAAAAGATCTCATATCCTTTGGCTTGCAGGCATTCTTCCATCGGTACTCCCTCACCTGGCTCGTCCCTCTTTCAACGAGTCAGGCCTGGATCTATGGCCTGGCAGCAGGACCCAGCTTGCAGCAGTTTGCAGGGTGGGAGGTCTGCTCAGACAGCTCCAGCTGAGCCCCCTGCCCCGTGCCTGAAGCCTAAGTGTGTCCCCAGCCAGCTCCCGGCAGAACTGGTACATTGCTTATGGGCCTGCCTGCCCATCCTTCATGAATTTTTATTAAACAAAACTGTAAGCAGATTGATTTTGTCCTCTTTTATTGCATTTTTATTTAATTCCCTTCTATGGTGGAGGCTCCATCATGTTACCGCAGAGTAAATCACTCCGGGGCATCAGGCCAAAGCCGAGGAGAGGGCAGGAGCCGGCTTCCCAAGAGCACATTTACTGCATAAGGGCCTTTATTAGCAGACAGTCATTGATTTTTTTTTTCAGGTCATAGCCTCTTCACCATCCTTTAAATAAGAGAGAATCACAAACTTAGTGTGGAGAGGAGGCTCTGAGGCTGGGGTCTTGGGGTGTTGGTGTGTGTCTGGGTCTGATGATCTCTGTGCCATCCATAGCCACTATTCAGCACCTACTGTGTGTTGAGCACTGCCACATGACAAGTTGACAGGGGAGTCATTTGAGTAGCAGATATGGGTGGGGAGACAATTAAGTACAGGAACAAATAATTTAAGTATTAAACAAAAATAAGTATATATAACATATATATGCATATATGTTAAACTGCTTATTTAATATATTTAATATATATTATACACATAATAAATTATATACATATATATATATATATATACACACACATATGTATATATACATACATATATATATATATATGTATATATATATATGTGTGTGTGTGTGTGTGTGTGTGTGTGTGTTTTAAATCCAGACTGGTTGTATGTGGTTCGACCTCAGATCTTTCTGTATAAATCAAGGCCCTCATCATTACAATCCAAATCTTTTCCTCCTTTGGAAGCTCTGATTTTACACTACAGAGTAAGGATGTTGGGGTTTTCTTCTCAGGAGCTGACGAGCCCCTGAAGCAGTGTGGAGGGTGGAGTCAGCTCTGGTGGATCCAGATGGGAATACACGGCTATGGGGAACCATAGTTTTGAAGTCTGTGGAGGAGGAGGAGCGGGACCTATGTGCTCACTGACCTAGAGGGAAATATCAAAGAAAGGTCAAAGCTTTAGCCCCTAATCTGGAGGGAAACAAGACCCAGCCCCTGCTACAGAGGGTCATTCTGATCTGCAGCAGAATGTAACCTGGAGAGAAGCTAGACTCTAGGATGCCAGTCAGGAGGAAGCTGCCACGGTCTAGCCACAAGTCAAGGCGGCCTGAAGTCAAGTAACTGAAAGAGTAGTCACAGCACTTGGGAAAGACGGAAAGCAAGAAGTCAGTAGCTGAAGGTGGCTCTGAGGTGGTTTTTGATTTTGGTGTTTCTTTTCCTGCTGCAGAAAGGCATTAAGGGGAAAGCAAGTTTGAGCCAAGGGGGGTGTGGTGGACTGTGTCTCTCGCTTAAGAAGTAGAAGAATGGTCTGTAAACTTGTTTGGGAAGTGGAGACAAATGGGTGAAAAGATGGGAGGCAGCGGCCCTCTCTTGAATCCCGGCTACCACGTCCTCGTGTGAAGTAGTCCATAGCTTTACTACTTCCTTCTAGGAAGATGAAATAGATGGATCATGCTACTCAGTGGGCTTTAAAAATATGATTCCTAATAGCTGTGTACTCCCATCTGGTTACACCAGAATTGATCCCAACGTCCACCTATTGTTGGGCTTCTCTGTGATTTACAGCTCCTCCTTACTATAAATAATGCCACACTGAACATCCTACTCTCCGCTTTTTGGTCTGCACCTCTGATAAATTTCTAAAGTGAAATTATTGAGTTAAAGGTTATAATTTTTTAAAGGCTCCTAATTCATATTGCCCGATGCTCCCCAGACATTTACTGATAGAGTGGGCACACGTACTCATTTCGCAGCCCATACATCAAGGCTGTGGGGTTATTTTTATTTTTTTAACCTTTGCCAGTCACACAGCGGGAGAGAAAAGCGGGGCACATCGCCATTTCCTTCCTAGTTTTTTTTTTTTTTTAATTATGGATAATTTCTTAGTAAATAGTAATGTCTTTTTGGACATTTTATAGAGTTTAAAAACGAAATTTTTGTTACTCGTTGTACACGTGCCTGTGTGAGAGTGCACACATGCAGGTGCTCACCAAGGCTACAGACATCAGATCCCTGCAGCTGGACTTACAGGCAGCAATGAGCTCCCCATCGTGGATGCTGGGAACCAAACTCTGGTCCCTCAGAGGAGCAGAGACTGCGGGGCCATCTCTCCAGCCATTTCGAAATGTCTTTGTCTTTGTGTCCTTCTGTATTCCTGTTACTCACAATCTGGCTTTCATGGCAGTGCTTTCCAGAAAGCTTTGTCACCCAATTTCTCACTTACCTTCTGAGTTTTCTATGGCTTTTTTTTTTTTTTTTTGACATGTAGAATTTCTGGCATTTTATGCAGGACTTGCTATCAGTCTTCTTGACTCTTTCCTGCTTGCTTTCTGTTATACTGTGAAAATTCCACCCGGCCGGCACACCATCAGGCTAGCTTTTACTGACGCTTTCTTTTCATTTCCTCCATTTTGCTCCCTCACCTCAGGGATCGGACTGCAGGGACCAAGATTCCTGCCTGTGGAGTTCGAGGGGCCTGGATTTGGATCTGGATGCCTGCATTTACTGTGTGATCTAGATAAGTTGCCTAACCTTTCTGAGCGCATCCCTCGCATCCAAGATGGAGCGAGGACTTGCAGGACATTGGAAGCGGACGCCAATGTGATGTTGAGGGCTGCCTTGTTAGGTCTCGAGTAAGCGTTAACAGTTTTGATTTCACAAGGTGGAGATCACATGCTGTTTAACTTCATGTCACGTGTATAGCGCTGGGTATATCTTAAACATACTCGGTGAACATTGCTGAAGCAAGAAATGTATGAAATGATATGAACAGAGTCCATTTTGTCAGTTTCAAAAGCCACAATGGCCTAAGTGCCTGCTTCTGAGAATCTACTTTGGTATTTGGAGTCCTGAAAGATAGTCCCAACAGCAAACTGTGTGTCTAGAGTACACAGCAAAGAAAAACAAGCTGAGAATAAGGGAGCATTGTTCTCTCATTAGCTGTGGCTCACCACTCACGGTGGTGTGTCTGGTTGATCACCTATGACCCCTGACCTCTGGCCCTCACCCAGGCTCACAGGTCATTGCGCCACCCTCTTGTGTCTGTGTGTGGAGATTTAAACAGCTGATAAGGACCACTGAGGTCATTCGCTTGGCTCAACTTCCAGCGTTTGTGTTATAGCTGCCAAACACCTTTTTCTAGAGGAATGCGCTCCTGGAGTGTGGACAGCCAGACTAAAGTGGAGATGCTATGACTGACAGGCAGGGTCAAGGGGCCAGATGCCCTCTGCTGGGGACCTTTGCAGGTGCCATTCATTCTTCAGGCCTGATGGCAATTCCATCCTTCCCTGTCTCCAAGTTGTAACTATTACTTTTTATTTATGTCTTCCACATTGAACACCTCCTCCAGGAAGCCTGCTGGACTAGCTCAGTCTCTTGAGTACTGCCAACCTTGAATCCCTGTGATAGTACAAACCTTTGTTAACCTCAGTAAATTGACATCTATTAATAAATTCATGTTCTCTATTAGACTCTGAGCAATGCTGGGACAGAGCTGTGATGGTTTTTTTCACGGTGACATTCTAAGCACATTGACTTCAGGGCTGGGTGGGCAGTTGGTGCTCATGAATGTTAGGTGCCCCCCACCCCGAAATGCAAATGCAAGTGATGTCATCCTTTCTTTTCCCCTATGGAACAAATTTGGACTATGCCCAGCATGAACTACTCTGGGTACCGGCAAATTCATCTGGGAAGAAGACAGAATACAAACCTAGTCAGAGTGACTGACACCATTCATTTCAAAAGTAGTAAAAGTATTTTATACTTTGGGTGTTTACTGATTTGCCAGGGGATAAAGTTCCCCAGTGACCAGGCCAGTGCCAGCACACATTCTTGGTGATGCCACCACCAGCAGGGGAGAGTGGGACATGTGTCCTGGCTGAAAGGAGCTTCAGGGTGGGAGAGCATTGTCTTCTGTGAGTTTTGAACACCTTGTTGGAAGGGAAGTCTCATCACCCTGGTGAGAGCTTGATAGGGAGTCTGTGCCTCCCCAAATTGCCCACTTACACTGTCTGTTGGGGTTCACTTTAAAAGGGAGAAGGGGTGGAGGTAGAATGGGAGGTGAAGGAAGAGGGGGGACACTGGAGGAGAGGAGGGAGGAGGGCTGTGTGCTGGAATCAGGATGTAAAGTGAATACTTAGCTCAGTCAATAAAATAAAGGCAATGGTTACCTCGGTGGGGGATGGGGGTGGGGTAGAGTTAGGAGTTGAGTGTTCTGAGTGAGCCTGACAGAACTGGCTTTCAGAATCAGCCACCTCATGTTCCTTCTGTGCGGGGGCTACCAAGGGAAACTGGGGAGAACACATTCCCATTTGCGCCACTGCAGGGCACTGGGAAGAAAATCCAACCTCTTCCTCATGACCTATGAGGTTGCCCCATCCCAGCCTGTCTTCATCCTGTCCCACGCCCTGCCCTGGTACAGATGTCAAGCTCAGAGTCTATTGTAAAGGAAGGAGGCCCTTGTCTTTGTGAGCATTTTGTCTAAGAAGTATCTGGGCCAATGCTTGTATCTGCACTGGCCGGGGATGCCAGCTCTGCCTGGGCTAGGCTGGGACCCATTCCCAAGGCAGCTGCTGGGAAGCAAACCCCAGCAGACCTCTCCCAGGCCTACCTCCTTTGCTGTGCCAGGCTGCTAGTGCCAGGAGAGGAGGAGGCTCCCTCCTGTCTCTGCTTGTTTCCCTTGATTGTTATGTAATGTTCGGCAGCAGGAGGTAAATTCCTCTCCAATTTCCAGCCCTGTTACAGCCAGTGAACCCCACCGTGGGGAGCCACAGTGATTGAGCTCAGCAGCCAGGTCCCATGCTGAGTGTCATAAATCAGGCCATTACCAGCTCCTCGTGGCAGATGCCACTGCCAAGAACCTGCCCGCTCCTCTAGCCTGAGATCTAACCCTGAGACTCCTCTGCACACAGTTAAAGCAGGACAGGTAAATACACTGGGTTTGGGGGCGGAGGAGAAAGACTCTTCGTGCTTTCCAAGCTGGAAGTTGCCAGGAATCTTATTTTTAAGTCTTTGCCAAAGCAGCTCAAACCCAATGTCCAGCAGCCTCGTATGTAAGGAGGGGCTTCCTCCACTACCTGAATTTACAGGCCTGGTGGCCTTTGGGGTGCCTGGCTTTTCATGTAAGAACTTTTAGGTAACTTGTTAAGTACACAGTTCCCAGGTTGGTCCCCAGAGATTCCAACATGGTAGGTCTGGTTTGGGACAAGGGAGTTGACATTTTTACAAGGTCCCAGATGATGCTGATGTGGGTGGTTCCTGGACTACCTTCTGAGTAGCGCAGTGTTGCGATCAGCCGCATCCCTGCATCCCTACAGTGATGCCCGTAAAATGGATGCCTATAAATCCAATCCTTCTTTCCCATTTCCTTCTATCATTTTGCTGAAGACGTGCTTCCCTGGGGAAGAAGATGTGGGCTTCAAAAATCAATGGCAATCATGCTGAAGAATGAAGCAAATCTTTGACTATGACATATTTAAAGGCCAATAATAATGCTAATAACTGGGGGGGGGGACGGCCCCATAGCAGGATGCTCCACAGTCACTTAATATGTGATGCAGAGCAGTCTGTCCTTGTCTCTCTCACACCGTTCTGTCTCGACATCTTAGAGTTACCATGTGATCTGTTTGCAGGGTATGTAGACAGTAACCAGGAAATAGTCCTCTCTTGGCATTCAAAATCTCCAGTTTAGATGTTTACCTACTGGGTGCTTCTCTGAGACGAACCATTTTCTCCCACAGATATCTGACCTGTGGGTGCTTTGGCAGGAATATCGAACTGGCTCTGATTCTGACTTCCACACTTAGTTCTGGGGGCTGGAGTGAGTGGCACAAAGGCCCCTTAAGGAAAAGGAGCAGTGATGATGGTTCCTTTGAGTCGTCAACTTAGTACAGTCCAGAGCTACCTGGGAAGGGAATATCAATGGGAGATTGTCTAGATGAGGTTGGCCAGTGGGCACTTCTGTGAGGGATTGCCTTGTTTCTGTTTATTGAGATAGGAAGACCTAGGGCTGGAGAAATGGCTCAGTGCTTAAGAGCACTGACTGATCTTCCAGAGGACCAGGGTTCAATTCCCAGCACCCACATGCCAGCTCTGTAAATCCAGTTCCAGAGGATCTGACACCCTCACACAGACATATGGACATACAGGTAGGCTAAACACCAGTGCACAAGAAATGAAGATTAAAAAAAAATTAAAAAAGAGATAGAAAGACTCATCCATTGTGAGTGGTGGAGTTTTCCCTGGGTAGAGGATGCCCACTTGTATAAGAGCAGGGGGTGGAAGAGTAGCAGAGCCCTAAGTATTAACTCATTAATTCATGCGTTAATTCACTGCTCTCTGCTCTTGACTGCAGATGTGATGTGATCAGTTGCTTTAGGCTCCAGATGCCTTGATTTCTTCAAAATGACAGGCCTGGAAATGCAAGCCGAATTATTGTCTTTCTTCTTTAAGTTGTATTTGGGTGCTTTATCACAGCAACAGGGAAGGAAACTGAGGCAGATGGTATCTCAGTTGCTGAGCAGAAAAGCAGTGGCAGAGAATTTTGGGGCCCTGGCAAACTTTTGATCCTGGCTTTAGGTATCTGAGTTATGACTGCATTTTCATCTCAAGTGTTAAAATAAAACATATTAAATTCTAAGAGACTTGTGCAGTTTAGTTACATGGACCCTGCGATGTCTAATGTTGATTGTTAATTTGACAAACCTGGGCATAGGAAACCTCATTTGAGGAACTGTCTCCATCAGATTGGCCTGAGGGAATGTCTGTGAGTCACTTCCTTAATTGCTCATTAACATCAGAGAGGGCCCAGCCCACTCTTGGCAGCGCCATCCCCTAGGCAAGCAGCCTGGGGTGTATAAGAAAGCTGCGGAGACAGCCCAGGGGAATAAGTGAGTGAGCAGCATTCCTCTGTGGATTTTGCCTAAAGCTCCAGCCTTGAGTTCCTGCCTTGTCTTCCTTCAGTGATGGATTGCAACTTGTGAGATGAAAGAGACCATTTCCTCACATTGCTTTTGATCATGACAGAAACCAAACACCAGATTCTCATTTTCTTTATCTGGAAAATGGGCATAAAAATCTCCAACTTGACAGAGGACAGGTAAGGATATTTGTATACAGCAAACACGTAATAACTCATCAATAAGTGGTGATAATTGGCAGACCCACCAATTTCACTGTGGTAATCGTTACACTGTGTCCACTGTGCACCACAAGGAAGGAGAGAGAAAACACAGTGGCTCCTGAAACAACAAAATCTTTTATTGTTCCCACCACATAAACTGAGTCACTAATCAGGGCCACCAGACAAGGACTCCAAGGGCCTTGTTTCTCATGGCAGATCTGAGTAAGGGCTAAATCAGAGTTTATCACCATAAAACCAGCGAGCATCTGAGCTAAGTTACAGTTATAGTTTTCACTGATCAGAAGTCAGGCTTAGGGACTTTCCCAAGTGTTCCACTACTGTCAACCGACATTGAATGTGAGTGCTTTTCTCCCACCAATCAAATTCATTTGTTCTTTCTGTTATTAGGTACAGGCATGATGTTTGGGGAACTATTGCTGCTTAGAGAGTGGGTTGGTAACAGGTATGTTTTTGGGGGGCTATTTTTGCTTAGAGAGGGAGCTGGTCAGTTTAGGTAAATTGAGTCTGAAGTCAAAATGGCTGTATTTAAGACAAGTTCCTTTTATCTGCTCCCAACAGTAGTGATTGCTAAAAAAAAAAAAAAAAAAAAAAAAAAAAAAAAAAAAAAAGCATGATTTAAAGAACATATTTAACCTTATTTTGGCAACATTTCTCTACTAGTCCTTCATCAGTACCCCAACCCCCACCTCGGAACTTTCTGCTATTAAGAAAACTAAGAGGTATCCCTGAAAATGAAAAAAAAATTGTGGGCCAGATGTAAAATGTGTCCCCACGGGTATGTGCATTTGAACATCCGGCCCCACATAAGCCGGGCGTGAGAGTGGGACTCATTTGGAGGAAGGGAGTCTTTGAGGTAGGAAGAGAGTGAGGTGGATGGTCCACCTTGCTTCCTGTACTACCTGTGTTTGCTGGTCTGTAGACAGCTAAGCAAGCGACTTTGTGTTCCTGCACTCTCCTGCCTTGATGGACTCTATCCTCAAAAAGTGTGAGCCAGAATAAATTCATCTCCCTTGAGCTGTTTCTTGTTAGTATTTGGTCACAGTGCTGAGTGAAGTAACTAATATGGAAGTCTAAGAATAGCTACGGGAAAGGTGGCACTCGATGCAGCCTGACATTTTTTTTTGAGCCTGACCTTTTCAAGGAAGTGGGGAGCTTATTCTTCACTGGTTTCCGTGGTACACGGGAGGTCCCTGAGTACATTTTGGGAATTTTAAATTCATCAAGGCTTTAGGTATCTAGTACTGCAAATGGATAGATGGGAAGCAGAAAAGGTCAGGCATATGAGCCCAGGATCCCCACCCATGTTTTGAGACACCTTTGAGATCCTCCATGTTCCACACTTGAGTTGAGAGCCTGTTTGCATGAGCAGAGATGCTGTGCTGTGGGGGAACTCGTGACCAGAAGGCGAGGCTGCCCATCTCAGTAGAGGACACCCATGGAAAGCCCCAGAAGAGACCAGTCACACCTTGGTGGATGCTGACAGATTGCTTAGGAGGCAGACCATAGTTCCTTGCCCCCTGACTCTGACGTTTGTTTGTTTCCCATTGCCTTTTGGGAAGGAGGCAGGGTATAGGGTAGGGATGGGGACGGGTGAAGGGAGTCAATCTGTTTGAGTAGATAGGTTGTCTCAGGGAATTTGAATTTTACCTAGACAAGCATGTGGAATGAGGCTTTATTTACATATTCATTATTTGAACTTTCAAAGTCTTTATCACAGTACTGTAGAGAACAAAACTGCAAGTACTGATATGTTTAATGAGAGCTAGGCAAATAGCCATGTAAACGTTGATGAAACCATTACTATAATGTAGGCTATGTCACCATCGAGTGACTCAGACAGACTCATTGCTATACTTTGGATCTTGAATGTCTCCTTAAGGTCTGTGTGTTCAAGACTTGGTCCTCAGGGTAGAACTACAGGGAGGAAATAAAATTTTTGAGAGGTGGATCTTCTGGGTGTCTTTAAGTGACTGGGGCTACATCCTTGAGAGTAACTGCAGGATCCTGAGCCTTTGCTTTTTCTCATCATTGAGGTGGGGCTTTGATCCATGCTTCTTTCAGGATGTGTTGTCTCACCACAGGCTGAAAAGGAACTGGACCACTCAGCCATGCACTGGACCCTTCAAAACCGTGTGCCGAAAGCCAACCTTTTCCCTTTGCAAGTTAAGCATCTCAGATACTGTGTCACAGTGCAGGAAAGCAAGCATACTTACATACGGCAAGTTAATTAGAGAAGTGCCCAGACCTCTGGCTGGCAGAAGAGAAATCCACTCAGAGCAGCTGCAAGGTGAAGAAAGACTTTGGAGTACCTGAGCTCAGCCTTAGGGGCAAGCAGCACCCAAATCAGGGATTCTAGGGCAGGCGAAAGAAATACTCCCGGGAAAAGGGCATGAAGGAAGCAGGACAGGATAGAAAGGAGTCAAGAAAGCATGTGGTCTTCAGGTGGAGACTAGCTTGTGTCTGATCCCGCGGGGAGCTCTGATATATAAATGGCACCATAGAATTGATGTCACCTTGAGACAAAGAGGAAGACCTTCCACACAGAAGCCAGAGAAGGGGTGCACTAATTTGGCTGAGGGGAACAAGATACCAGCAGCATCAGCTATCTAAATAAAATGCATCTTCATATATGGGTGGGGGTGGGGGTGTAATGAAGAAGGCTAAGAAAAGTCCCAAATTCCATCTGGGCTCTGAAGAAATAGGAATAAGTCCCAAGAAGTCATCAGAATCTGATGCGGACAGATAGCAGTGTGATTTCTGGGGAATGGGTGAGGGGCAGTAGCTGAGCTTAGTCTCAGGGCAATGATATTTTTTAAATACATATTTTTATTTAATTTATGCATATGTGTGTGTGCCTGTGCATGTACAGAGCCTATAAGAGAGTGTTAGGTCCCTTGGAGCTAGAGTTAGTGGGGTTTGTGGGATATTCAGATTGTTAAGTGGGTAGTGGGTTATGAACTTTTATGATGCTTACACAAGCACTCTTAACCATAGAAGCTATTTCTAACCCAACATGCCAGTCAGTTAGTCAGTACAAAGAAATCCCCAGCAGAGTCTGGATGCTGGAGCTTGGTGAGCCTCCCCGGATGGTGACACACACCATGAGATGGTAACTTTCCCTGAGTACATGGGCATTTCATATTTGGACCTCTCTCCTGACTTCCTGTCTAGTTTCTTTGTTTGGCTGGTCTTGATTTCTTAACCTTCAAGATGAAGCTATGATTGTAAGTGTAGCACCTGCCTGGATTCTGTGAAGCATTCTAAGGTTTCCCTGAACCCCCAAGAAGTCAAAGGAAGCTATAAATTTGCAGCCAGCCGTCTGGTATCAAGTTCTAAGGATCTTCAAGGTGGTGATTGGTGTGTATGGCAAGGACAATCAAGCGACAGCCTGTGCTTACCCTGAGGCGTCCAACATCATTCCACCTCTTCATGTAGCCTTTAGAAGTTAGTTTTAATAGAATGTTACACTTTAATAACAAACTAAGAAGCGCATTTTCCAGCCCCCCATCACCTTCTGAGTCATTACTCCTCACAGCAGAGCTACAGGAATATGACAACTGTCCCCTCTGATTCTGGTGCTGTTGCTCACTGTCTAGTAATTGGGCTCTTTGCATTTGGCATTTGCAGGGGCATCCTGGCTTTGTCATGCCAGGATTTGACAGACTGTTTGGAGCCAGGGGTTATCATTTGACACCATCCATCTTCCTGTTTAGGATTTTCATTCATAAAGAAGTTCCTGCTAGGATTTGCCAAGAAAAGAGAAGACCAGTGCACCTGCTGAAGGGTGTCCAGAAAACCATCTAACCCACGTTCTAACTTTATTTTATTCTGGGGTTCAATCAAGGAAATTAACAAAGACCTAGGCAGTGGGGCACCACAGTGCAGGTGAGGGCAGACAGAAATGGGGGAGCTCCTATTTACTCCCCTGCTGCTTTTCTTATTAAACTGAACCTCTGCTCTGTGACAGAATCCTTGTGTTTTTGTTTTCTTTGCCCCAATTCCTAATGCAAACAGCAATCCTCAGAAAAGCAAAATCTATTAAATCAGGGGGATTACAATATCAATGGGAAGTTATCATGCAATAACCTTCTATTGATTTGTGTATTGCCGGTAATGAAATCAACTGGAATATTATTTATTAAACATATTGATTAGCAAGAAAATAATTTGCAGGGACAGAAGCCTGACTCTGCAGGGGATCCCGCTGAGCCTTTTGTGTGCACATACCATTGTCTTCTTTTTTTTGTGGTGGGGAATTGTTGCCATGAGTGTACAGACACTACCGAACACAGAAGTAGCCCCAAGATTCTGTGTCCTTTGGGGTGTCCCTTGGAATAAAAGAAGAATTGTCAATCAGTGGGCAAGGAAGTTGGGACTTTCACTATCGGCTCCTGCCTCTCATTGGCTGAGCTCTGTTCCTCATTCTAATTCTTCAGCTTTGTGGCAGCTCTAGACCACTGTACATGTTGGCTAAAGGTAGCTCTCAGGCAATGTGTAGCCTCCAGGAGAGACAAGTGCTTGAGTTTGAAACCTCCCTAATGGATGGAAACTGCCCAGTGCAGCCTTGGGATCTTTCAGGGACAAGGCAGATATGAGAAGGAGCCAGACAACATCTGTCACAGACACAAGATGTATCAATTCAGGCTATCCTTTCAACTGTCTTTAACTTTTATCTCCTGCTTCTCAGAGTCCCTAAAGCCCTGAGTACTTTATCCCACAGGAGTAGGATCTGAAATTTTTACAGACAAATCCAGGAATGATAGACCAAATATGACAAACCACAAAGCCCTGGAGGGGAAGTAGTTAATAGACCTGTGCAGTACACTGAGAGAGAGTACAGAGCAGGGGACGAGAGAGCTGCCGTTCCAGTTTCTCTCACCGGGCAGCGGGGAATTTGGTTCCCAGCTTGGCCTCTGGGGAAGAGTTCTTCTGGCCTAGTATCTTGGCCTCGTTCCTTGAATAAGGAACTTCTTAACCATTCTGACCCTCAGTTTCTCCACTTACTATGGCCTTAGTGACAATACTCACCCTATCAGCCATCGTTAGGGTTAAATGGTATCATAGAAGTTGGTTCTCAATTACAGAATCAGTTAAAATTGCTATGCATTGGAGGTAGGAGAGGCTGATGGTCCTCCACCCTGAACTGAGGGGCGATGGGCAGTTGATGGCTTCTGAGGGAGGAAGAACCTGTTTTCTTTAAGGGTGTGGCCTCATACTCCAGTAGATAATGAAAATATTACATTAAAATTAGTTTGCACATTACTCCACTATTTGTTCCAGGACTCTGTAGCCTTAAAGTGGTGGCTATTGTCCTGTGCCTGGCCTGTGTGTCTTTGAGTCATTCCTTGTCCTTCTTTCTTGTAATGTGTGTCATAGAGGAATTGATACATGCTGATCATCTTTTCTAGGCTCTGCTAGAAATCACTTCTGGTTGGTATTAGGCAATAGATGGTGCTGGTAGGAAAATGGAAGGAGACAGTGAGCGGCCAGGACGTTTCTCTTCATCTTGTCTGGCAGCAACTAAGCTTGGTGCCTCCTGTTCTTGTGGGACACTCTATCCAATGGTCATGGCTGTGGGTGCCAGAAGCCCCCCCCCCTTTCTCCTTTTGTCCTGTAGGATGATGACTGTCCCTACTCTCATCATTCTCTAAGTCATCATCATTCTCAATCTGTCCATCAACCAACACAGGCAATTTCACAGGATAAATTCTCTTTGCTTTCAATTCTCAGGTGGCTTGTCTTCCTGCTTAGACCCTGACTGAGGCAACATCATCAACACAATCAATCATATATTTCTATCTCTGAAATTCTCTTACCTTCTTTCCCCTGATGTCTTTATGCTAGACACACAAATGTTGAATAGGGTGTGGGTAAGGGAAATGTGACAGAGGAGAGAGAAAACATCACTCCTGGGCACATGGTGCACACTCCCCTACTATTTACACTCCTTTCAGGCTTGGCCATTTTCTAGTTAGAATAAAAAAAAAAACAAAAAAACAAAACAAAACAACAACAACAACAACAAACCTGCCACGGTGGCTAGAGAGATGGCTCGGTGGTTAAGAGCATTTACTGGGTCCCAATCCCAGCATCCAATGTGACTCACAGGTATTTGTAGTCATAGACTCAGGGACTCCACCTCCCTCTGCTGGCCTTCTCAGACACCAGGCATGTGTATGGTACCCAGTTTGCACAGACATACATTTAGATAAACACTCATACATAAAAAGCAGAACCCGGCACTTAGATTCTCATTTTACAGGTGAGAAGCTAAGATGACCAAGAAAGGTGGAAGAACTGGTGGTTGGAGATTAGATGTGGTCTCAGTGAGATTCGTCCAATTTCAGTTAATTCTCTGCTTCTCAATGAAGGCAGGTCTTCATCTCCTCCATATACACGATTAAAATCGTATTTCCTGAGCCTCAGTTAGCTCAAGGAAAATAGCTGATGACTAATGAAGAATGCTGGGGATCTATTGCTGCTACTTCCTAATTGACCTAGTGGTATAAAAGGAAGCAGGGGCTTCTGGGACTGCAGACATTCCTGAGAGGCCAAGGCTACTCTCTGGACTCTGACCATGTATTCAGATATGGGACAAATTCCTATGGATGCAACCACACCCTGTTAGTATTTTGGGGATCAGCTGCTTCACTGGGGGGCTACTGGATGGAGAGAGAGTCTCCAGGCAGTAGTTTGGGAGTGCCTTGAGCTTTCATGGAGCAAGTATGGGTATTCTGATGGTTTGTTTCCGAGATACTGAGTCAGAGAAAGATGCTCTTGCAACGCCAGCCTTCACAGTGAGTCTTCAAGTGCCTGGTGTGATTGAGTGAGTCTTCAGGTGTTCTAACTTTATGGGTGATGGTCATGAGACCAGTGGAGAACCAGAGTGGTTTAGTTATAGTGCTTAACCCAGCTACACTGAGTCTTATTCAAAAGTCAATATTAGAAATAATGACCTTTGAAAGTTTTAGAATTCTAAAAATTATTATTGTATATGTGTTTATATGATACTTGCATGTGTATATGTTGTGTGTGTGTGTGTGAGAGAGAGAGGCGGGGGAGAGGGAGAGGGAGAGGGAGAGGGAGAGGGAGAGGGAGAGGGAGAGGGAGAGGGAGAGAGAGAGAGAGAGAGAGAGAGAGAGAGAGAGAGAGAGAGAGAGAGAGAGAGAGAGAGGAAGGGGGGAGAGAGAGAGGATACACATGGAGGTCAGATGTGAACTCTTGGGAGCTGGTCCTCTTCTTCCTCTCTGGATCCTGGGGATCTAACTCAGGCCCCCAGCCTTGTACAGCAAGCACTGCCATACGTGGAACCATCTTGCTGGTCCTAAAGTCTTGATGCTGTTCATGGATATTTGCCTAAATTTTTAGAAAGTATTATCAGTTGAAATATTTATGTCAACTATTGAAATTTTGGCAAGCCCCCCCTTCCCCCATAAAATTGACCCTTAGCATCACCTCATTCTCATCCTGTCCTGTGAGAGAACCAGCTAGAACTGCCTGGCCGATCCCAGTAGGCATCAGAATGATTGCCTGTAAGAGGATGGGCTGATCTAGTATCAGCTGAGTGGAGCAGAGAACATTGGAGCCTGGGTTTAAATATTGACTCTGCTACCAGTTGGCTGATGTCACTGGACAAGTCAGTGGTCCTAACCTGGCAATGCTCGGTTCTGGTTTTATGCAAAGTGGACATAGCAATAATACACTCCCGGTGTGGGGGGTGGTGGTGTTGCTGAGAGAATAAACCAAAATATCCCATGGTGTGTAGTCAGCATCCTGTTTTATGTACAGTGAATACTCAGTCAGCTGTAGTTATTATTGTTTTTGCTTTTGCTGCTGCTGTTGGGTTCGACTTGGGATTATTTAAACGAGCTCTGCCTCTTACTTTGTCCATTGTATGACACCATAGGTAGCTAGCTGTCCTTTCTGTTAAATTCTGCTGACAGGTTGCCTAATGCTTCACAGTTTCCATCCAGATTGCAGATATGAACCACTGGAGGTGTCAAATGTGGTGCCATCATATGGTGAACCGAGAGATAGAGCTCTTAATAAGAACAATAGTCTTGAGCTGAGAACTGTGGGCCTGTATACCAGAGGCTTTCCATGGAGATCTCTGGCCTGGCCTGGTGTGAGAGTTCCTAGGAAGGGAAGCGAGTGCAGGCAGGGAGGGGAGGTTGCTTCCGCTGATTCTGCTGCTGCAGTTGGCTCTTCCTCCGATTCTGCCATGCCACTTGGTTACTCTGAGCTGCCTTGCACTGAGTTGAGTCAGGCTGGGCTAGTGAGAGGCCGACTAGCCAGTGAGGAGTGCAGCAGAGTTTCAGGCATCGTTTTGGGAGAGCAGATCTCTTCCCAAGTGTTACAGCTCTTAAAACAAAAGGCTCAGAAGACAGAGTAGTTCTTGCACACCTTTAATTCCCTCGATAGGATTTATATACAGTTTTGGGGGTGATTCATGGTTTGAGAGCAGGTACCTCTCATTGGCTTGGACTGAGAGCTTGGGGGAAACTTATTTGCATGTGGGAAGGCTTGGTGCTGCTCCTACGTGACTGATAGCCACACACCTCTCCTGTGGGGGTGGGGGTGGGGTGGGGTGGGGGTGGGCAGTAACTTCAACAGGAGTCAGGGACCCAGGAGACATACATGGATGCCTTCCATCCCATGCAGGTGGAAATCACCACCCATTGGGTCACTGGGGTTCCAGACCTTTGCTTGCCTGGAGACCAGGCTGTCTGTGCTCAGCCCACTGCCCCACAAGAACCTCTGAGTTAGAACAGATCCACACCGGGCAGAGTTAAGCAGTGGAACTGGCACTTGGTGCTGTACTTGAGTTGTGAATATATATAAAATGTGGCATGTGAGTGACTGGGGTTGGAGTGACAGCTCTGATAACTAAACTGGTTAGGCACGGTTTTCTGTGACTTGCCTGTGTGCTCCTGTCTGTGTGTGCAAATGTGTCCTTGTATGTATGCATGTCTTTTTGTATACTTGTATCTATTTATGCCCAGGGTGTGTGTGTGTGTGTGTGCATGAGGAGTTTAAACTATAGAAACACACATTCACAGGCTTGATTAGTATAGTTTGTTGGTATGAAGCAGTCACTATTTGCTGAATGAATTAATGTGTGTGTGTGTGTGTGTGTGTGTGCATGTGTGCATGTGCGAGTGCAGCTGTTTGGCTTTCTGAGAGTGGGGGTCCTATGTCTGATTGCTTGTTTAAGTTTCTCTAACTAGAGGGACAATGAGTTTTCTTGTCCTGTTTCGACCCTGCCACCCTCTTCTCTGAGACTCCCATGCCCAGAGAGCTGTCCTTCTGAGCAGCCCGGAGCCAGCCCTGATGCGGACCTTTGCTTTTGCGTGTCTTCCGGAGGACACAGATGGCAGGAGCAGAGAATCGGAAGCACTTGGCAATGAAGCAGCAATTCACTCCGCAATCCCTTCTTATTCATCTCAACAAAGCCCACTCTGATGGCTTCGGAGCGCTGAATGCAGCTTTCAATGTGCAATCCAGCAGGAATTACTGTGCTGGGTGGCCCTCATCACGTCCACTTATTGTCAAGTGTTACCGAGAATTCTCACACTCGGCATGAGGGAACCACTTGTTTTAGTAACTGATTTCCGAAACCTCCTCTCTGTTCGGGCTTTGGTGAAGTGCCTGGCTACGTCTTATTGCTCCTGGTGTGTGTTCTGGACATTAGTGTGCTCTGCTGAAGTATGTAAATTGCCATAATGTGAGTGAATGAGATATAAAAATAACCCAAGGGCAGTGAATGCTGGAGAAACTTTGAGATCCTCATAGCCTTGCTGATTCTGCTTTGAGGTCTAGCATCATCTCCTGGCAGCCAGGCAGGAAGAACAGACCTGAGATAATATGGAGGGTATTTTTTTGAATAAACTGACCCTTGCCCAGCTTTCTGTCCATTTGAACTATTCAGGAAGAGCAGGCAAAGCTGGGCACAGAGGTATCAGCCTATAACCTTAGCTTGGGGAGGCTAGTGTAGAAGGATCATTGAGAGTTGGAGGCCAGCCTGGGCTACACAGTGAGTGTGAGACCAGGCTGGACCACATAACCAGATCTTGTCTTAAAATAAACAACATCATCAGAACAACCACCACCACCACCACCACAACAACAACAACAACAACCACCACCACAACAACAAAGTGCAGGGAGCTCCATCCTCAGGAAAGTGGCAGGGCTAGGTGTCCACTGGGCATCAGCTGGTCAGCAGAACCAGTGCTGGAGTTACTTTTTCTGTTGCTGTGTTCAAATATTCTGACAAAAGGAACTTACTGGAGAAAGGGCTTGTTTTGTCTCCTGGTTCCAGGGAACTGTCCATCATGTTTGGGGATGTCAAGGTAGCAGAACCTTGCTGTGACTGGCCACATTGCATCCAGGAAGTGAAGAACAGTGAGTGCTGGTATTCAACTTGCTTATTATTCTCATTCAGTTCAGGATTCCAGGCTACCAGAATGGTGATGCCCACAGTGAAGGTGGGCCTTTCCAGCTCAGTTAATTAAAACAATCCCCCCCACCCCCTGTGGGTTTGCCCAGTAGCCCATTTCCTAGGCTTGTCTAGATCTCATCAGGTTGACAGCTGAGATTAACCATCATGGGTGAGTTTGGTTCTGGTTGATGATGGCTCAGGAGGCCCCAGGCTTCCGGGACAATGCATATCCACAGATGGTTCCTTTGCTTCTTCTGTTGGAGGTCAACTCGCACTAGAGGTTTTTCAGGCTAGCAGGTCAGAGGGCCTCAGCTAGGGTTGACCAATATGAAGCACCAGGAGCTTGGTGGTC
This sequence comes from Mus caroli, assembly GCF_978045245.1. Lineage (NCBI taxonomy): Eukaryota > Metazoa > Chordata > Mammalia > Rodentia > Muridae > Mus > Mus caroli. The sequence goes on along the minus strand of NW_028227257.1, from coordinate 20,479,257 downwards.
AAGCTCGGGAAGTTCTCTCTCTCTGCTTGCCCTCCTCTCTGACCCTTGTCAGTGGGCTCAGCACTTTCTACTGTTCTCTCATTTGGTATAGATGACGCTCTAAGGTGGACATTATGAATATTATGTTCCATAGAGGACAATGAAGGCCCCGAGAAGGACAGAGGATTCAAACTCAGGAATTTTTATGGAAGTGTTCCAGCTATGGGCCGTATTATTTTTATCCTCTTTCCAGTAGCACCTTCGGAAGTGCAGTTGGTGGCACTGTAGTTCCACGCCACATTGCACAAGAGAAACAATGGGTTTCATGGTGAAATAAGCTCATGGAGCATGTCTGCTCTATCTCAAATCCAGTCCTGGAGATTTTCAATGGGAATTGACATATTAAAGGCTGTGGGAAGTCACATCTCAAAGAAGCACCTTTATTTCAATGCTCTGTAGATTGTTCCACCATGGTGGTATTATGTGTAATCCCTTTTACTTACGTAGAGTAAGTAGTTCAAAGAACATGCTTTTGAAAAGAGGTTGCACTAGAAAGCAGACAACATGTGCATGTGCACATGTACACACACACACACACACACACACACACACACACACACACACACACATACTTTAACTAAAAATCTATTTGGGGAAAAGAGGTCTTAAAATCACACCCTGAGAAGTGGCCCAGACATGTTGGTTGTGATGCTGTGGTGGTTTGAGTGAGAACAGCACCCATAGGCTCATACATTTGAATGTTTGGTTTCCAGTTAGTAGAACTGTTTGGGAAGGATTAGGAGGTGTGGCCTTGTTGGAGGAGGTGTGGCCTTGTTAGAGGAAGTGTATTGTTGGGGTGAGCTTTGACATTTCAAAAGCCTGTGCTAGGCCCAGTGTCCATCTCTGTCTGCTGCCTGTGGACTAGGATGTAAAGGCCTCAGCTACTTTTCAGTGCCAAGTCTGTCTGCTTCCTGCCATGATAATAATGGACTAAATCTCTAGGACATCAAGAAAACCCACAAGTAAATGGTTTCTTTTAAAAAAGTTGCCTTGGTCATGGTGTCTCTCTACAGCAATAGTGCAATGACTAAGTTGGGTGTCTTGCTAGCACCTGAACCATTTTCTCTTAGATCATGGCCTTTACCTGTTACTTTACAAACTGAAGCATCTTCTCTCCAACATCCCAAATTAACTCAAATGTTGAAAGTGTTGCCTTGCTGGAACTCCTATCCATGGATCTTGCTTTTCTCCTTACAGAGGGTCTTTTAGAACATGTGGGCCATGCCACCTTTTACCTTGTATTTTCTAGAACTTTCAGATCTGCAGTAGATTTTCTCAGCACACATAGAAGCCTCCTTCTTGGTATTTGGTCTCCTGAGCAAACCCCTATAGCGGGGTGCCTTGGCTAGATGCACAGGCCAGAACTAAACGCCCACCTTTTGAACTTCATGCTTTTATTAATATTGATGTTTTATATGATGACTCATGTCTTCTGGTTCCTACATCATGGTACCACATTCTTCATACTCTAGCTGATTTTTAGCTACCTTTGTGTTTTCAACTTGTCTAAATGTACTTCCAATCTTTCTATGCTTAATATACCCTGGAGAAAATCTGTAAGCTAGATATCCTTCTGTCACATCCAGATGGCATTTATTAAATGTATGTGCCTTGGGAGCTGGGTATGGTGGTGTATACCTTTAATATCATCACTCAGCACTCAGAAGACAGAGGCAGGAAGATCTCTGTGAGTTTGAGGTCAGCCTGATTTACAAAGCAGCCTCCAAGCCAGCCAAGGCTACAGAGTGAAAACATGCATTGAAATAAATAGAATGATGCATATGTCCTTTTGACCTTCCTCCTACCACACTAGCACAGAGAAGGGCACACTGTTCTTTCTCTCTAGTCACTAGCTCAGAGAAGGGCATGCTGTTCCATCTAGTCTCCAGATCACATCTGGGTACTGGGAGGCATGCACTCACTGCTTAGGTAAGCAGATTCTTTCATAAAACACCAGCCTTCTTTCTCCTTTGTATCTCTCAGCGAGTCTGGCCTGCCTCATCACTTGACTAGGTGATAGATTGATATGTTCTCTCACCTCCCAACTTCAATATTCTGCTTCCCACCAACTATTCTGACTGAGTAGGTGGAACAGTTTTTTATAAGCTGTCCATTCAGTTCCTCAAGGCCCTTCAGTGGGTATCCATTGTTTTTTGGATAATGTATCTTACTACTTAAGTAAGGATTTCTTGGGAGAACTTTTATGAGTTCTTTTTGCTGTATATGCTCTTAGGCGTGTAGCCTCTTATCGATCCACTCTACCTCTTGTGTTTCAGGTCCATCAAAACAGATTTTTGGAGCTGAGCTCATAAACACACAAAGACTCCCATCACTGGGCCAAGCAAAACCATGCGGAGAGTGTTCAGAAATGCTTTGTTTCATGTATGGCAGAAACCCCATGGTGCTGCAATGGTGGTTGGCCATTCTGAAGTCATTTTGAGTTGTACACTAGACTACTGGTCCTCTCTGCATCTTCCTTTCTTTATCTGCAGATGCTGAGGATATGGTTTCTGTATGGCTGTGGTGTCATCACCGACACACTCCTCATTTCTTCATGGGCACACCTGGCTGCTCTTTTCCATTCTAAATAGGCCAGAAGAACAGAAGGTCACAGAACTGAGTCTATGTGCTATTCTCTTGTTTTGCTTGATCAACACTGATTTGTTCTTTAGTACTTGGTTCAGACCTTGTTGTCTCCTGGAAGGCTTTTCTGGCCCTCCCTCTGTGGGTTAGAGGCTCCTCTTTTACATATGGAATCATTTTACACCCAGGAAAGATGGAGGCAATGTCAGAAACTTCTAATTCCCCTTTGAGCCAAATAATCAGACGAGACAAGTACACTAAAGCCTAAGAGGGTGCTGTGATGATTAATTTTTGCCAACTTGACATAAACTCATGTCAATTTGGAAGAGGGAACCTTAACTGAGAAATTATCTCTATCAGATTGGCCAGTGGGCGTATGTGTGGGGCATTTTCTTGATTAATGGTTGATGTTGGAGGTTCCAGGCCACTCTGGGCAGTGCCATCTCTGAGCAGGTAGATATGGGTTCTATGAGGAAGCAGGTTGGGTAAGCCATAGAGAAAAAAACAGAATTCAACCTTTCTCTATGGTCTCTGCCTCCAGATTCCTGCCTTTGGTTCTTGCCCCAACTTCTCTCAGTGATAAAGTCCAACTTATAAACTGTAATAAGCCTTTCCCCTCCAGGTTGGCTTTGGTCAGCTTTTTTATCACAGCAACAGAAACAAAGCTAAGAGAGATGTTTGAGGGATTTTATGATTTCTTTGGTGAAACTGGTTTTATTATAAATTACTTTGTTAATAGTCAATGTAACATGGGAAATTATGATCCATAACTAACAGAAAAAATTATTGCTGAACTATTATATTGACAATGACAGCAACTCTACACTTTTCCAGCTGACTATGTCCTGGGTGACAATCAGAAGGTCCATGTTTTTGCCCCTTCTCCTTTGAGATTCTTTTCCTTTCTTCCTTAACCTGCAGCCACTGTGGCCCATTCAGCTCGTCACAATGGGTAAAGGGCCGAGATATGGATTTTCGGTCTTTTCGGTTGTGCTGTTATGAGGGAAACAGACTCATTAGGTCCAGTATTGGAGTGAGGCCCCTTTAAGGCAAACAAACCCTCCTTTTTCCTTGTATTGATCCAGGTTGTTATTCTAGAAAATTACCCTCCTTTGTCCTGTTTTTACCAAAGATCTTTTATAGTTTGTTATCTTATCACAAGTCATAGAACCCAAGCTATTTAGTTAATTTTCCAATCCAGGAAGAGGAGTAACTCCATTTTGCTATGGTGAGAAGAGAAGAAAATGGTGGTAATAAGTACAGTTAGAGCCAAAATATTTGCTGTTACTATACAAAATGCCTTCCACTTGGCATGCCCACATTGCTGGTTTCCTTTTGATCAAACTGATCCTTAGATATACATTTTCTAAGGATACATAGTGAGAATATATTAGAGGAAAGAGTATTACCCAAAGCCAGGCTTAGTCCAAGAAAAAATGTTACTACTCTTCAACAATAATGTGCCTTGATGTCCAACCAAAGCCATTCAGAACACAGGCTCTAAAAATGCTCTGTTGGATGTGTGGTAGTGACCCCTTGCTGCCATAATAGTGGTTAGCCATTCTGAAGTCATTTAGAGTTGTATACTAGGATACTGGTCCACTCAGCATCCTCCTCCATCTTTGCAGATGCTGAAGGCATGGCTTCCTCGTGGCTGTGGTTTCTTCTCTAGAACACTCCTCATTACTATACAGACCCACCTGCCCCGCTTCCTTGAGTCTAGGAGAGCCAGACTCAATAGGCCAGAAGAGCAGAGAAGGTCACAGGCCACACCAACACAGATAGATTCCTACAAATGCTCCTTGCACTGTTCATTAGCATATTAATGCTCAGCCTCCCCACTGAGAGGTGAGCAAAGTTAGGGCTCCTTTAATTGGAAAGCTAAAGGACAGCACCTGCCACAGCCCACTGGAATTTATGCATGTCTGTCATCATGAGGTTGGAGGGAATGGGTGATTCATGGTGGGATCGCCTGCCTCCTGATTTACAGCACATCATTTACATGTCGCTAAAGTCAATCAGCACACAGGAAGGTCACAGTCAACTAGAATCATGTTCACTAAATCTCCCCAGGCCTGATCTAGACAGAATGTGCCCCAGGAACAGAGAAAGGGAAAGATTCTAGGTAAAGAATTCGGTCAAGGACAGCAGCCTGGTTGATGATGGGAGATGCTAGAGCAGCGGTTCTCAACCTTCCTAATGCTGTGACCCTTTAATACAGTTCCTCATGCCGTGGTGACCCCCAACCATAACATAATTTTTGTTGCTACTTCATAAATGTAATTTTGATACTGTTATGAATCTTCCCGTAAATATCTGTGTATTCTGATGATCTTAGGTGACCCCTGTGGAAGGGACAGCCTATCCCCCAAAGAGGTTGAGACCCACAAGTTGAGAACCACTGTTCTAGAGTCAGTCTGTTAAGAGTATACAATCTGGAAGGAGGTACTCTGCTTTCTAGACTCCCAACTTTGGGGGAAACCAGCTGACCTTACTTAGTTTTGTTTTTATTTTTTCACATCTATAAAATGCCAAGGATGACAGCCTAAATCTTACAGAACTGTCAAAACTAAAATGATATACATTTGGTATTTAGGACATGGCCTAGCAGCTAGCAGGGCTTGTTTTGTGTTGGTAATGGGACTTGAGAGCCTGTAGTCGAAGGGACCCATTTTAGATCAAGGTTACTTATGACCAAATTCTGGTTCCTTCATTTAATAACTGAGTGGACCCTGGAGCATGTACTTTGACTGTCTGAATCTTGATGTTTCCATGAACACTCTATGGATGGTGTTAAGAATAGTGTTGCTAATAATAGCAATATTCACAGTAAGTTCGAGTGAAAGCAGGGTTTACAGGTAGATCATTCAATGGTGTGAAGCCTGCTAGTGTGTGTGTGCATGTTTGTATGTGCATGTGTGTGTGTGTGTGCATGTGTGTGTGTGTATGGTGTATAGTGCATTTGTATAGGTTCATATGTCCATTCATATGCATATGAAAGACATAGCAAGATGTTGGGTGGCTTTTATCTACAGCTCTCTGCTCTGTTGCCTTCAGTAAGATAGGGTCTCTTACTAACTAGAAGCTTCCCATTTTGGCAGGGCTGGGCAGCAAACAGGGATCCACCTGTTTCTGCTCCCCAATGCCAGTCTTACAAACACATGAAGTCATTCCTGGCTTTCCCTGCCCCCATGTTTGTAGAGTAGATGATCTTATTCACTGAGCCATCTCCCTAGCCCAACCTTGGTGTCCTTTGAAGGCAGCACTGTGGAGCAAGGTCATTCATTACTCAGCCCCACTTTGCACGGATCTTGATTCATGGATTGTCTTAAGAAATGGCAAGCTGGCCTGTTGGCTCACTTCTCAGGTGTTAAAAAAACATGTTATGTTTTTACTTTTAATTGACATAATAACTACATATTTGTATGAGAAGTTATGTGATGTTTGGATACACACACGCTGGGGTGATTGACAGCAGTCACGTTTCTTCTCTACAGGAGTAAAGATGCATCTTTCTTGACACGTTTTCAGAAACATCTGCGGTCCCTTGCTATTCCTTCATTAGGCATCTCCAGTTTGGGTCTTCAAAGTTTCATTCTCAGAAGCTATATTTAGCCTACAAACACACCCACTCTCTTGGGATTAAGGAATTGGTGGGATTTTTTGTTGTTCTTTGTTTATTTTTTGTTTCACTTCTTCACTGCTTTGAGCTTGAGACATGCAGGTAGCTTGCAAATGCCATTTTTCTATGGTGGCTGCTGCCCTGGCATCCATAGTTGGTTTTGCCCTTACTTCTGCCTAGGGTACTGGGAGGAGGTCTATGGATTTGAGAACCAGGCCGAGACCCCTTACCCATAGCATGGAGTTCTGTGATTTGTTGACCCCAGGCCTGCTGCCTACCTGCTTTGTCCACTGGGGAGCAGAACCCAGGCCGAATCAGCAGTTATCTCAAAGTTACACAGAGTGGACCTGTTCTGGAAATGTTTGCTGAGCAGAGGCTGAACAGCATGCAAAAATTAGAAGGTATTTTTCTTCTTTCCTTTTCTTGTTTACAGGGAGTTAATAAGCAATGCCTTTTTTTTTTTTTTGAGGTAAAATGTACGATCAGCATATTCCTTATCAAAATGTTATTTTCAACATTAAATAAAATCTCAGTGGGCTACTGTCTTTTGGGAAAGTTAGTTGACTTATTTTTAATGAAGTTTCTGGAGTTTTCTTTAAAAAGCCTATTCTTACTTGTGATACAATTTATAATCAATTCATCGTGATATCTTGTGTATATTGAGTTCTTCCTGGTGTCCAGGGCTAAGCTTGACTTTTGACATTTCAACTTGAAGGTCATCATGACAAAGGAATGGACTGCATGAGATGTTCCTGGGAATGTTTGAGTGCCATGCCTGACATTGGCAGTTATCATTTCCACCCATATGCCATCGACCTGAACTCAGTCTATGCTGTAACCCAAGCAGGATTGGAGCTTGAAAGAGTAGGCCAGTGTGTATATGTTCAGTGGCTATTATAAAGTTAACTGAGTTGCTGTGAGTCACACAGATGATAAGATGCAGAGTCAGAAAACAAAGTCATGACCCTTGACTTTCAAATTTATGCTCTGTACCAGAGGCCAAATCTGGGCTTAAGGGACAATCTGGCCCACTGTTCAGATTTACTTTGTAAGTAAAACTTTACTGAAACACTACTACATGCTTTTATGTCTGTAGCCACTTTTATGTTCTAATAGCAGTGTTGAGTAATTGCGACAGATACTACATTCACAGATTCTCAAATATTTGCTACTTGTCTCTTTGCAAAAGCAATTCCAACCTCTGTGTTGTGAATATATTTGCATACAATGTGGTTTATATATATATATATATATATATACTATATAACTATAAATCATTTTATATAATCATACTATATATCTATAAATGATATATCACTTATACTATATCACTATATAAAATCATACTACGTAACTATAAATGATATATGAATCATGCAAATCATTTTTATATATTGGATCCAGCTAGTAGGAAACAAAGAAATTAAAGACAATGACTTCAGGATGCTTCAGGTGTTCCTGCAGTAGACTAGATTTCTGCCTCTGCCTTTTATCTACACTGGAGTCTTTTTCAGTTGTGGAAAAAATGGTCTAGATCCGGGCTTATGAATTGTTGGTTGGACAATGTTCTACCGAGAATCTTTGTGTGTATATGTACACACGTGTGTACATGTGTGTATATGTGTATATGTATATATGTGCGTATGTATGCATATGTGTATATACATGTGTGTTTATGTATGTATTTATGTGTGCATATATACGTATATGTGTGCACATATGCATGTGTATGCATGTACACATGTGTGTGCACATGTGTATATGTATATATGTATGTGTATACCCTCATGTGTGCACATACACATGTGTGTACATGTGTGTGTACATGTGTATGAGTATGCACTTTAGTTGAATTTAAGTGCCTGTAAGTTGGGCATGCCACATTAACTACTGCTCTCTTTTGTCTCATATGTGGGTGCCTCCTTCAGGTACGTTAGTCAACTTACTTCTAAAGACATTAGAACTGGTGAATCATTGGCCTCATCTCTGCTTCATTATTCTATTGTGAGTCTTGAATCTTAGCGCAAAAGACTCATACTTTTGGATATTGAAGAATCTTGGTACAGGAGCCAGATGTAGACATCTGAGACAGGGGGATTAAGAATTGGGATCAAGAATTAGTTCCTTAGGATCCAGAGGAAACAATTTAACTCCCTTAAGACTTGATTTTTTTTTTCTCTCTGAAAGTTAGAGAATCATACTGTGATAGAATTCTAAGATAACAACCATGATTCCCATTTCCTCTTGGGTATGCCCTTCTTGTGGATGTGTGTAATATATATAAATATGCTGAAATATCACTTTCACGATTATATTGTATTACATGGTGAAAATGATTTTTTTTTTGCAAATGAAAGAATGGCCTCTGATCATTTAGTTTTGTAGTGACACACAGACAACAGCCACAATAGCAACAACAACAACAAACCCCCAAGCACTATAATCCCCAAGAAGAATTGACTGAGTCAGATAAGCCCTTCAGAGTGGCATGAGGAAACAGGTGACACCTTCCTGTTGGCCTGGAAGAGCAAAAAGATCACATTATAAACCACTTGCGAAGAAGACCACATTGGTTGAACTGAAGGCAGCCCTCAGGAACTAAAAGTGACCCATACCTATCAAACAACAATAAAACAAAACCTCTGTCATCTATCAGCAAGAAACCAGAGAGCCTCAAGCTCCCCATCAGACCCCAGTGTAGATGTTCTATGCCTGAACTCTTGGCCCAGGGGAACTTAAAGCAACAAATTGTGTTGTCTCAAACTATTTTGTGGTAACTGATCATGCAACTATAAAATACCCAAGACACAGCTGTCTGGCAGTGGTGTTGGGAAGGAGAGTCAATCCCACAGGTACTATGTTCCTTGGTACTGTAGAGTTTGGAAGATTGCAGCATCAAGGGAAGTCTGATCCCTGGATCATGAATGGCCCTTTGCGTTTCCCCACTATAGGGTAGAGGTTTGGTCTTTACATCTAATACTCACCCATTATGGCTCATGATCTCCCTAGTAGATGCAGGAGGGAGAAAATTGCTTGGCATCCTTAGCAGAATGGATGCTGTTTATCAAGCATAATCCTTCCAAGAATCTCCAGCTGTGAACTGATGATGCTGGGACAAGTGGGTGGTATGGGAGACTGAGTGGGGTACCAGCTGTGTTTATTGCATTCTCCTTTTCTTCTTGGTTGATGGGTAAGCCTTTCAAGTCTTTCCAAATCCTAGGGCCTTAATCTCCCCTGCAGCCCAATAAGTTTGAAGCACCTGGTGGAAGCGCATGTTGGTGAAGACTTGAAGTTTTCAAGGTTCCCCATCAGTCTGCTGGGCTGCCATTGTTCACACAGTTCACAAAGCTGAGTACTGACTTCATGATAAATCTACCTTTATCTCCCTAGTGTCCTGAGCTCCAGTCTGTTTACACCATGCTAGTGACCATAGTCAACAAAACATTTGTGAATTCTGGTTATGTGCCTGGTACTGTGTGGAGTAATGGGGGTGTGCTACGAATGAAGCTCTTTCCAGAGCTTACTGCTGCCTGAGAAAGGCAGCCATAGGGAAGTCAATTATAAAGCATTTCAGGGATATGCTGGGACCTACTGTGACAGTGTCAGACCTTTTTCTTGCCACCCATCACTTCCAGTGCTATTTACTCTGTCTGCCAGTATGTTGAACAGCTATAGCCTCTTGTCTCAATCCATGGGGATCACTCAGTAATTTGGAATCTTAGAGATTTCTTTGTACACAGTGTAGAAATTCTGAAGATCATTTCCCACTACTGCTGAGAGAATCCCTGTTGCCCATAGCACCACAACAACGTTTTTAGTTGACTTGACTATATTTTAGTCTTGCCTTTCTGCTGTCTATGTGCACTGTTTGTTGCTTCCCATGTAAGCTACCTGGACACAAGCCTGAATTTCAGATAATATTTTTAGGGAGAATTCAGGATACAGAAAGGTCTCTTAGCAAACCTAACATGCCACTGTTACCTAACAATATCAGCCCAAGGGCAAACATAAAAGCTCTACCAACTAAACTAGTATCTTGACTGATCCCCGAAATATGAAACCTGTGGTCAAGAGTAGAGGTAGAAAGAAGGTGTTCTAGGCTGAGAGAAGAAATGCTTCTACTTCCTTGGAAGTTTTTTTTTTGTCCCTTCTATATTGGCTGACATCCCATTTATTCTTCAAAACCCAATTGGCATTCTTTAAAGTCTTATTTGGATGCGCCAGACAGTTAGTCTTCTATAAGAACACTCTCATGCATTGTAGCACTTGACCTGCAAAACTGCAGGGGCCATTTGGACAACAATCAAAATGATTCTCAGGCCTTCTATTAGGTGTTTACTGCTGCTTTAAAAATTACCTCCAAACTTAACAGCTTAAAAATACTATATTATATCATTTTTTATGGGACAGGAAGTCAGGTACAGGCTAGCTGGAACCTCATACTACATTCAAGGTGTAGACTGGGGCTGGGGTACTCAGCTGAAGGATGACTAGGGAGAGATTGTCCTCCCACCTTATGTAAGAGCTTTGCATTAGTCAATGTTCTCTAGAGGACCAGAACTGTTGGAACGAACGAATGAATGTCTATTTATGATATATGTAAAAATGCCATTTATTAGAGTAGACTGAATGCTGTGACTCATTCTGTTCAACAATGGCTGTCTTCCAAAGGACATGCCTAAAATCCAACAGCTGTTTAGTCTATGTGGCTGGGTGTCTCAGCTTGTCTTTGGTCTGTTGGACTCCTGAAGAGGTAGATTCTAATACCAGTAAAGGAATGACACAGCAGCAGAATAGATGATCTTGCCAGTGAGAGAGAAGGCAAGCAGGCACAATGAAACTCCCCTCTTCTATGTCTTTTTATGTAGGCTGTTACTAGAAGGTGTGACCCAGATTTAGGGTGGGTCTTTTGACCTCAGGTGATCCGACCAAGAGTAGTCCTTGGGTTTTAGTTGATTCCAGATGTGTTGGGAACGGTTCAGGCAGCCAGCTGTCTCTGCCAATTATCTAAATTTTGGAAGCTTCATTCCTACACTTCCTGCATACTCAAATATTTATTCCATCGCGAATCTCTGATGGGGTTGAAGACTAGCTATAGCCTCACAATGAAACCTAAGTTGTTTAACATTAAAGAAAGTGTTCTAGATTTTAAAAGATGGCTTTCATCTTTTTACAAATTAAAATAAAAAATGATTGAGGTACAAAGTTATAAACTCATTAAGGTAAGATAGATGATAAAATACTTTATCAAAATTGCCAAATATAATGGGCTAGATGTTATAAGTATATATCATACCTTATAATTTACATAATTGTTATAATTATATTCAAATTGTATCTGAGAGAAAGGAGCCTTTTATCAGACTAAAAAGGGGAATTGTTGAGGTTTTTGTCTTTTACTGTGTATTGTAATGCTAAGCATGGTCCCCCAAGATGAGACAGTCCACACATAGTTGCTAAGTGATCTTGCTCCCAAGTTATCTGTGATTGGTAAATAAAGATGCCAACAGCCAATAACTGGGCAGAAAAGACATAGGTGGGGTTTAGGTTTACTGGGCTTAGGGTTGGAAGAAAAACACAAAGAAAAGAAGAAGGTGGAGGAGAAAGGGAAACCATCACAGGTTAGGTGAGCCATAGAGACAGGGTCGTGAGGGCTGGCCAATTAAAGTTAAGAACAGAGAAACCAGAACAGATAATAATTCGAAGTTATCAATAAAAAAGATTCTAATAACATAGAGGGTAGATATCTGCCCCACTTTTGTGCTGTTTACAATTTATTGTAAATATAAAGGTTGTGTGTATTTTTTATCCGAGAATAAAATAATCAAGGAGGGGTAGAAACCCTGGGTCAGGATTAAATGATTTCTACAATAGTCAATGAAGATTATCTATCACATGGTCCATGGCAGAACTAGTCCCTGGTCATCTGGGCCTCTCAGAAGAGCAATATGGCATCCTGCTTCATTGGAGCAAGTATATAAGAATAGCCAGTGTGTCAGGAATGCAGGAGAATAAGGTGGAGTTTAACCCTTTGTCGCTTACAGTGATTTCTTCTCTTGCTTGCATTCTGTTTGCCAGAGGCCAGTCACTAGGCCCCATCAACACCCAAGGGGAGGAGGAGCTTATACAGGAGTGCAAGTTCCAGGGAATAAGGGGAACCTTCATATTCAGGAAGAGTCTAAGGGCTGGAGAGATGGCTCAGAGGCAAGTTGTCCTCTGACCTTTACATGTGTGTCATGATGTTTGCACCCCTACTCCCATACACAAATAAGTAAATGTAATACAAACTTTAAAAAAAACAATCTGAACTTCTTTTGCGATCATTTTATACTCATGGGTTATCACACCCTGAAGTTCTAGAATTGCCCAGGGACCTTGGAAACATCAGATACTCAGGTAGTTGTTCACAGGACTGATTAAGTCGGTCTTTGGGGTGGAGTCTGGTGACAGCACGATCAGAAAGCTGTCTAGGTGATTCCAGTATGTAGCTAAGCCTGATAATCTCCTATATGACCAGCCCTCAGGGGGCCCTGGCTTCTGCTATTCATGACATTCCCTCTGATCTGGGCAGGGCTGCCTCTTGCTTAAATCAGCAAAGCTCAGTAGATGCTTGAGTCACAGGAAATACCTGGCAGTGATGTCTGTTTGCTCTTTTGGGCTTGGGGGTTGTATCCCAGAGCTGCCCTGTGGGAGGTGAGCTGTTCTCTGGAGAGACAATCGGGAGAAGCCCTGAAAAATGCATTGCTGATATGTCAAGCCCTTACACTTTGAGGTGATTTGGCAGCAATTTGTTTCAGTTACTTCTTTTTGCTTTTGGACAACTGTCCAACCTGATCGTATTGACAGGGGTCACTCACAGGGCTGCACTCGACAGGTGGGATAGCTGCTTCTGACTCAGTTGATATGCTGAGAGCCCCTCCCCATATACACTCTGCCCGAGGATGGGAAAGCAGAAGTTTCTCTGGGTTGGGAAGTCCTGACTCAAAACAACTTGAATATCAGGTAACGTAATGCATGGCCACTCTGAGCAGAACAGTTGTCACAAGAAACAATGTTTCTCTACTCCTGGGAGAATATACATCTAGTTTTGGATCAGAGAATCTATTTCTAACAAGCTCTGGCAGTGTGGTGATGGTGATGGTCCCTGGACCATAGGTGGAGACTGCATTGGACATGGCCCAGAGAATCCACCTTGAGAGAGATATCCTGATCTTTATACTATTGGAAGTATCTATTCAGATATTTATAACTTTATTCCAAGATTCTTAACTTTATATAGATCATTTATAGGTACTGTAAGCACCTCCTAGAAAACCTCCTATGGATTTCTGCAGGCAGAGAATCCTCTAGAGTGAGAGATCTTTTATTTGGTCAGTAGAGACATAGTATTGTTGGAAATAAATAGACAGACAAATGATCAACTTCAGTGCTTACATGTATGTCATACATATATACATGGGACTTTTCTCAGTTTGACTTAGAGATAAGGGTCTTAAATGCTAAGCAACCCCCAGAGCTGATTGGCATTCATCCTTCCTGAGTAAGAGAAGATAGGGTTTGGCTGTGCCTAAGCACTTCTTAGACATAAGCCATTTAGCACTAAAGGAGGGATAGTCCCAGATATACTGAGTAGAGGTGAGGTTAAAGGTAGTCTGAGCTTCCCTAAGGTCCAGGCACACACTCTTGCCCTTGAGTTTTCTGCCACATCGACATTTCGCCTATTTCCAAAGCCCATCTGTGCAGGCCAAGGAGTGACTTCCTGTGTGCAGGGGCGGCCCTGGGAGGCTGGGTCTCCAAGAGCCCATTTGGATTATAAGTCTTTGAAGACATCTGCAGGGAGGGGATAATTCATTCCAGACAAACGGCTCCCTTTGCCATGCAAACCAGAGCCCAGGAATGGAAATGAGATTTCTAATTACATGGGGCATTTCAGAGCCACCTGCCGGCTCTGGGCTCTGGCATCCCTCAGAGTGGCTGCCATGTAGAGGTGCTGGGGAGGAGGCCTGGCCTCTGAGGTTGAGTTGCTGGGAGGGAGGCCTTCTGGGTCAGGGCATGAGCTTCAGCCTTCAAAGTCTTTCAGCAGCTGCATCCAGCTGGGCTTGCAGGGAGCCGATGCCAGGAAAGGCCTTCTCTGAATTTAGCCTTGATGCCTTCCTGCTGCTCAGAGAGCCCTAGGACCTGCCTTATATGTTTTGGAGCTCCTGATCTATGCTTGGTCTGCCTAGCACTGGGCTCAGGGGTCCAAATCAGGGTGCTGAACTCTGATACTAGTTGGGCTTCCTAGGAGCACTCGCTCCCACCTCTTCCTGCCAGTTACTCCTGAGGGAGGTACAGAGATGGAAGTTGGAGTGCAAGATGTTTGCTTGGGGTAGCCCCATGAAAGGCAAGAGGAATGGCAGGATTGGGAGACAGAAAAAGTCAGATCATGATGCACATCCGGCTTGGAAGGAAGCAAGCTCTGGAGTAATTATACATCAGTATTGTCTTGGATAATATTTATCCCATTATTACCAGCATTGTCTTGGGTTCACAGTGACTGGGCTTCTACTGCTGCTTTGCTTAGTCACTGGCCTCTAGGTCCTTTAGGAAGATCACATCTGGAGGGGTTAGATCAGGGAAGGGCTCAAGGAATCCTACCCTTACCTGATATGAACCCTGAAAGCTATCTGTTGGGGGCCCATCTTCAACTGGTACCCAGCAGATGACAATGAGCAAAATCAACACAGGAAGTTCTGAGCATCACACTTCATAGACCCGCATCTTCTTTCATCCACTGGCCCTAGGAATGGAGTTTATATTTCTGTGCAAATTTATGTTCATGTTTCACAATTCTATGCACAAATGGCACCGATAGTCACAGATGTCTATTGTTGTGTAGCTAAATTGTCATGGCACAAAGCTGCCCCATAAACATTTATGTTTATGCTCATAGACAAATGCTACTTCTAACCTTGATCAGAGAAGCTTCTCTTTACCATGCATAGCTGTGAACACAGAGAGGCATGGCTGCTCAAGGTGCTAAGAATAAGTGATGGCTGAGCGCTTGGCACTAAATAGGATACCTACTCTAAGGCTCAGGGTTCATCACAGAAGAGAGCGTGGAGAGGATGTAGGAGAAAGGGCACATCTCAGAGAGCTGTGACATGCTGTCTTCTGGGCATGGCAAAGCCATCACAATGACGATCTCACCGCAGGTAGGATTGTTTCCAAAGGACTTGCACAAGACAAAGCCTATCATTAGTCAATTATGGATCAGGGAGGGGCTCAAGGGGTCCTACCTTTCCCTCCTGAATTATTAGCTATTGATGGATGCTCCCAGGGTGTGTGCGTGGGGGATCCTTGACTTCAGTTGAATACCCACAGGTAAACTCACCAGGCTTCAGCAGACATTTTTAAACTTATGATCACACAGATGGCTCTGGTTAAACTTAGTGGGTCACCAAAGAAAGCAAAATGACACAAGAAAGAGACTTTTAGGGAAGGGGGTGTGCATGACAGAGGTAGAAGGGCAAGAGGAGAGGAGGGGGGTCGAGACGAACCAGAATGCATTGGATATATATATATATATATATATATATATATATATATATACATAATTATATATATATAATTGTCAAGAGCACAGTTAATAAAAATGGAGTCAGTGTCTACAATAATACAATTTTTCAATAAAACCATGCTAAAACAGAAAATTGCAAACACATGCAAACTTACACAAAAGAAAATAGAAAAATATGGTGATCTGTGTGCCAAACAGTCACCTTCTGTAGCCTCCATGCATTCCAGCTGTGCTCCTGCAGTTGTCCCAGGAAGCTGGGGAGCAAAGGTCCAATTCAGAAGTATTACCATTCACCTGTTAGCATATCAGAGGCAGCCCTAGATGGGAAGACAGGCAGAAGCAGCCGCAGAGCCATGGCTGTTTGTGGTAAATCAAAGGAGATCATTGAAAGAAATCATTTGCTACAGTGTTTGTCACACTCTAGGGACATGCAAATGTTAGTCAGACCAGAACACATCTTCTTTGGAGATAGTACATGGATAAAGGGAAAGAGGGCTTAGTTCTGTCTAGGTAGGGTGACAAATATGAAGTATAGATATGCTTCTCCTTCATTTTTCAATCACGGAAGTAATCTGAAGCTGGTGTTGTAGGCAGCTGCCACCCACCAAATAGGTTTGCTTAAGAGATGAAAGTGCTTTCTTTCCAACAATATCCGAATAGTTAAATACACCAAGTAGCCTCCTTCCTTCTAGAATGCTGGATAACTGCTACCCAATTAGATGGTTCAGGGTCTGGACCACTGTGACGCTGTGCATTGACTGTGCATAGATCCCTCTCTTCCATTCACAATGTAGGGAGTTTCCCACTGGGAAAAATGGGCAAGGAGAAGCCATCTGTAAAAATATTTGAGAGTAGCAGTTGGGGCAATAGCTCGGTTGGTAAGGGCACTGGCTGTGCAAGCATTAAGTCCTGAGTTCAAAGCTCTGGAACCCATGTACAAAGCCAGGCACCATC